>NC_140499.1:16414117-17086617 GCF_964271855.1 Acomys minous | reverse complement strand
TTGACCTCTGCAGGCACCAAGCGCACATACATACATGAAGACGAAACATTTGCACAGAAAACGAGTAACTCTAATGAATTTTTTAAAGAAATGCTTGGAGGGTAGTGGTGAAGTGGATAGCCTCTGGGAATATTTTTCAAGGAACAATTCATGTTTAATTTGGCAGTCTGCATGGCCTGGATGGAGGACACCTTCCTGTGACATTTGAAAAAGCATAAACCCAGAGTTCTATTTCTAAGAGAAGGAAAAGGAAACCAAAAAAGAAAGGCTTTTCCTCTGGATACAAATGCATCACTTAGATAAAGATTTGAACAGAAAGCAAGAAGGAAACACCAGGTGTCTTTTCAGGCCCCACCGTGTTCACCTCAACTGGCATTATGTCCTTGTCCTACTGTCAACCACAGCTAGGAGAGAAGAAATTGACTCAACATTAGACCTGGAGAACTCAAAAGAAGGAAATGTTTTAAATACTGCTTGTCTGTTCAAGGTTAAATCGCCCCACAGAACTAGGCAGGGAGAATGTAGCCTCCATTCTTCACTTCACAAAGTAGCTGCAGGTGGGGCCTTTAGTCCATTCTCTGTACAAAGTTATGGTCTTCTCAGGTCACACCGCGTGAATGAAGACATTCATTTGTCAAAGTTCCAACTTTGCTAGCATTACTACTGATAAAATGGGTGGCTGTACAGTTTCTAACTGTCACAGTTCCTGTTTCTTCCTTGTTCCTTCTTGTTCCAAAATTCTGAACTTCTTGAAGACCACAGATGGTCCTTGAGAGAACATACGTGCCATCGCTGGATTGACAGACAGCAAAATGAAGTTCAATTCTCTCATGACTTCCAACTGAAGCAAGACCTGCCACCTGCATTCCAAGGCACCCTCTCACATTTGAAGGAAGCTCATGTCTTCCCCTCTTTCCAAAGAGCTGAGACAGAAAGATAATGTTCCATCCATGCCCACCAAAAGGATGATGCTTCGTCTGAGTTCAGGCCCCAAAGTTCAGGTTGCCTGAGGATGCTACAGAGGCCAGAAGAATGGCAAAGCATTGCAGGTGTGCAGGAAGAACTGTGCTATCTCTATTGAACGAGTGCAGTGAGAAAAGGCACGTGGGCAACCACAGCAGGAAGATGAGTGTCACCAGGCTAAGCTGGACAAGGACACACACACACACACACACACACACACACACACACACATCCTGGAAAGGAAAGCCAAGTCTCCACAGTAGGAAAGGAGAAGGGCAAATATAAGGAAGAAACTATTGAGAAGATGCAGAGTAGAGGAATCTCAGACCCGGTTTCATTAAAGACTGCTTAAGTTAAAAAATAAGGGAGCCATGGACACCATAGTCTCCACTTTAGATCCTGCCAAAGCGGTGATCAGTATGATTAATACTCACCAGCGCTCAGGCAGGATCTAAAATCGTATAGGAGACAAACCTCTTGGCACATCATAAGGAAGTTTCTAGGTTGGGTTAAATGAGATGGGAAGACCCACCCTAAATTCCGTGAACTGGGGTCTCAGACTGAATAAAACAAGGAGAAAATAAGTTGAACACCATCCCTCATGTCCCTCTGCTTCCTGGTCAGAGATGCGATGTGACCAGCTGCTCAGGCGCCTCCCTCTCTCTGTGATGGAACGACTGTATCCCCTAAAACTGTAAACCAAGATAGACCTTTCCTCATTCAAGCTGCTTTGGTCAGACATGTTGTTACAGCAATGGAGTGGTAACCAATACAGAGAACTCTCCCTCTGTTCTGAGAGAAACTCTCTGTGGGGGTGACTTGTGTCTTCAGAACTTTATGACTCTGTTGTGAAGAGTCAGAATAGTAGTGAACTGTTGGTAGCACCCATGCGAAGAGCTCCTGTGGGCCAAACTAGCCTTCCACACCACACGGAGAAGGCTACTGGATCTGCCAAGCACCGTGTGGAATAGGTTTCTGCTTCAATGCGGTACGAGCTTCGGAGCTGCTGCAAGCTGCTAAAGCTGACATCTCCCTGACTCCAAAAAACGTGTGTGCTTCATTTACGTGACGCTCAACCGGAATAAGAATGAAACGTATGAATAGATTATGACACATGTCACACAGCTTTCCATCCTTGTGACAAATAACTGATATAAAGAGAAAAATGTTCATTTTGGCCCCTAGCTCTGGAGGGCTTTGTACAGTCAGCCTGAACATCATGGTGGGGACAAAGGATGGCGCAGACCTGGAACAAACAAGTAGGGAAGGGACTGGGGTCCCACACTGTCCCAGTGACCTAAAAAGCCTCTCAATAGGCCCCACCTCTGAAAGGTTCATCCACTACCATGGGATCAAGCTTTTCAGACATGGCAGGTGGGGAGGGGTGCGTGATACTTGATGGTTTCAGGACCCAGGGAGCTGAGAAACATGACGTGGGAACCAGCCCATGGGTCCAGCCCTGACGGCCTTCCTAGCAGAGCGTGTCTGGAGCAGCCTCCCAGATGTTTTGACTTTAACTTGTCTTAATTGCCAGCATTTAAACCTATGTAGGAGTCACATAAATAATTGGGAGCCTTATTGACATATCGGGGTCTCTGGCACTGTGGGTGCTCTGCAAAACTGAGACACAGATGCCAATGGAATGCTGTTCATCCACAGGCAGCAGCCAGCCTCCCCCTGATGAGCCTTGGGGTTCGCACCCCTCCTCGCCTCCTAGGCATCCAACCTAGAGAAATCAACAGGGCAAACCTTTTCAACTCCACAAATACACAGCGTGTCAAAACAACTGTAAGAAATGCTGTGCCTTCATCCTCCCCTCAGAAGTTTCTTCTCAGGGATGGCCCAGGCATTGTGAGGGTTTGGAGGGAGGCCGAGGGTGCTCGGCTCAAATGGTTTTGTCTTTGGTTACTACCGGAATAAACCTGTGAACAGACAGCTGTTCTATGCCAGCTGGAATTCTAAGCCTTGGGTGGGATGGCAGAAGCCTAGGATGGCAGATGAGAAGCACGCTGGAGAGATGAAATCCTGATGCCAAGTTTCTTTCCTTATTACCATGGCAGCAAGAAGAAAACTGTTAGGAGGGGAAGGCTCTGCTAGGACCAACCTCCTGAGAGGCCCCGGGAGTGCCAGCCTTTTCGAACACATTTACAGGAAAATCATGACTACAGAAAATGCCTGGAATTAAAACAGCCGGGAAAGAATAAAGGCCGTGAATTGTCTTTATATTCCAAATGGAGCTCCTGGGACTTAGGGCTGTATAACACTGGGGACATTATTAATAAGCAAACATCTGGATTGACTTGAATTTAAATTTAAGTGCCCTCAGTATTCCGGCTCAATCAATCATAACTAGAGTACGTTTTCCTACACTGCCACTGTCCTTTGTGTTCTTAACTTACCTCCACTTCTTGTACCTTTTAACTCATCTTGGTTTTTTTTATAAAAAAATAGATCTTATTACCCAGATGTTTAAGAAGCAGCAGTATATGGAGTTAGTCTTTATTTCAGTCCTTCTACTTATACATATGGGCCCTCAGCACACTCTTGTTCTCCTGCCTAGGCTCTATCCCCATACCATTTGTTTCTGCCTTTTGGGGTTTGTGCTGTTGTTTTGGTTTTGTTTAGGTGAGGGTTTGTTGTTGTTGTTGTTGTTGTTGTTGTTGTTGTTTTGGTTTTGGGGGGTTTTTTTTTTACGGCGGGGGTGGGGGCAGGGGAGTCGTGGATTGAGACAGAGTCACACTTTGTAGCCCTGGTTGGCCTGGAACTTGCTATGTAGACCAGGCTGGCCTCAAACTCATAGAAGTCTACCTGCCTCTGCCTCCTGAGTACTGGAAATAAAGTCCGGTACCCATCAGGCCTGGCGGTGTTTCTGCTTTTTAGCTAACAGTTTAAGCTTATCACCCTAAGATTGCCAAGATTTACCAACACAATTTGAGTTGAGTTATAATTAAAACTTAGGCCATTATGAAGCTCTCTACTGTTTCTAATTTTTCCATATGGAATCTGCCCAAGTTTGCCTTGGTTTCTCATGGTATTTGGAAGAAACACATAAAATCTGGTGGCAAAAGCCAGATTCAGCCATCGCCATGGCCAAGCCTAACTTGGATTCTCAAATGTACTCAAAAAGGCAAGCATAAATACAAAAGCAAAGGCCAGCCAAACACATCCGCACCACGAGAAATGCAGTCAGCCCCACGCAAAACACCAGGAGTGAGCAACCAGAGACAGCAGCCCATAAACACCATGCCAATGCCATGCGTACCTCAGCAATTCTCACCCCACCTCCAAGGGGAGACTTGGTCCAGAGCCCTGGGCTGCTGTTGCCAAGCCAAAGGGGTGTGAGCCAAGAGGTTGCTATGCAGAGTCCCCACCCACGAACAGGAGTTAATCACTCCCAGGCCCCTGTGCCCGAAGTAAGATGCTTGTCATTTCCCATGGCTTATATGAAGAAGAAGAAGAAGAAGAAGAAGAAGAAGAAGAAGAAGAAGAAGAAGAAGAAGAAGAAGAAGAAGAAGAAGAAGAAGAAGAAGAAGAAGAAGGAGAATTTTTTTAAAAAGAAAATAAACAGAAGAGATAACTACGCTGAGGTAGAGATAGTCGTGACGCATAACTATTGTCTAGGAGCAGCACAGTGAAGCAAAAATCCATGGTGATTCCAGGGACTCCACTGACATTTATTTCTAAGAGATTAGGCAGTGACGGGGCCTCAAGTCATGGAGAACTGTTCCCATCCCCAAGGCCTCCACTATATTTATACACAGGATCCCATATTATTTTTCTTGGTGTTATGGCAACAAGAACTTCAGTGTTTACAGAGCTATCAAGTTCTGACAGGCTAAGCTGGGGACTTTGCACCCCTGGTTGGCACTAAAATGGAGTCAGGGACGAGGGAGCTCAGCTATCTGACCAGCCAGGGCCTGAGTCAGGAGAGCTGGGAAGCCAACAAATGCAGTAGGCAACAGGGTCGCTTTGCCAGGGGAATTCACTCACAGGGTCCTCTACATTAGGGAATTCATCAACTATACGGAGCCTAGCCAGCTGTAGTGAACGCAGAAGAAAAACCAAATTCCATTCACAACTTCATACTCCATGTGGATTTAGTGTGTGTGTTGGGGGAGGGGGGTGCGTGCTCATCTGTGTGTAGGTGCGTGTGTGTGTGTGTGTATGTATGTGTGTGTGTGTGTGTGTGTGTGTGTGTGTGTGTGTGTGTGTGTGTGCGCAGAAGTCAGAGGTCAACCTCAGGTTTCCTTCATCAACCACTCACTACCCACCTTGTTCATTAAGGCAAGGTATCCTCACTGGGCCTTGAGCTTTCCCATCAGGCTAGGCTAGCTGGCCACTGTGCCCTGGAGATCCCTGCGGCCAACTCTTTGGTTCTGAGGTTCCAAAGAAGACAGTCCACCACATGTGGCTTGTTTAAAATAGGTTCAAGGATCATACTCAGTCCCCAGTCTTACACAGGAAACCCGTCAGCAGCGGAGCTATCCCCAGACAGCCGTATGTATTTTAAAGCTGTGTTGGATGTGTGTTGTAACGTCTCTCAAGTTGCAGAAGCGAAATTAAAATACTGGGAGGGAAGGGCCAGAGAAACCTCCCTGCACCCACCACACAGTATGGCAGCCTAGCTACTCCATACCTCCAGAACCAACGTCAGCCCCACCCCCATGCCCCACCCTGACCGAAGACTCTGCTGTCCGAAGCATCCTCAGTCTCTGCGACTGACGTGAAGCTGGGAGTGGAAACGTGCCAGAAACACCTCACAGACATGATTGTTTTTGAGAACTTGCCACTCGGCCTGTGAAAATCGCTGCATGGAAGCACAGCCTTTAGTCCACGGCTCTTCTACAGGGCGGCTGGGTCCCACATCCCAAACACCCGCTTTAGGGGAGTCTGGGTTCCAGCTGGAGCAGGAAATAAAAACCACAGGCTCAGCCTCTAGTGCCTAAAACTACCACATTTCAATTCCAGATCAGAGCTAAGCAAACACCAAGAAGGAACAGAACGCAGCAGGAGTTCAAGGGCGCATTTCTCCCATTCCTTCTGCCTCCCACACTCCTCCCTCCCTCCCTCCCTCCTCTCTTCCTCTTTCCTTCTTTCTTCTTTCCTTCCAGACTTCCCAACTTCCTTCTAGTTTCTTCCTTCCTTCTCTCCTTTCTTTTTCCTCTCTCTCTCTCTCTCTCTCTCTCTCTCTCTCTCTCTCTCTCTCGTCTTCTCTTCTCACTTTTTGGTTTTTCGTGACAGGGTTTCTCTGTGTAGCCTTGGCTGTCCTGACTCACTGTAGGGCAGACTGGCTTCGAACTCACAGTGATCCACCTGCCTCTGTCTCCCAGCACTCTCTCTCTCTCTCTCTCTCTCTCTCTCTCTCTCTCTCTCTCTTTCTCTCCTCTTAATCCCTGTTCCCTTTCTTCCTCCTACCTTTCTCTTTCCTCCCATCTTCCTCCCTCCTCTCTTACCTCTCTTCCTACATGGGTCCCAGGAGCAATGCCACATCCCATAATATAAGGTCACACTGACTAGAAAAGAACTGTTACAAAGGCATCCATTGGGGGGGGGGGGAGGTTGTTCTTGTTAATTTGAGTGCGTGTTCTATGTATAAGAGCCAAGGTATGTGTGCTTCCCTGTGCTCAGTGTGAACATTCCAACGACAGAGACTCGGGAAACACAGCGAGTGTGGGACAAGGAACAGGATCTGCTTGTAGTCCTTGGGGTGGCAGGACCATGCCTGAGGGTGACAGGGGAGGGTCTCAGGTTAACAGGGGCAGGTTGCAGAGTTACAAGATCAGGTCCAGGATGACAGGGACAGGTGTCAGGGTGATAGGTGCAGTTCTCTTAGAGATGGGATCGACCTGGTCTCAGCTCTACCACTCACGTCCCCGAGCAGCCACACTGTTTGCTGTAGCTCCTGCTAACAGTGACTTTGCTTTTCTCCCTTTAATAGCTACTTTTCTGTTGTGACAAAACACTGTGACTAAACGCAACTCATAAAAGGAAGGGTTTACTTTGGCGTACAGTGGCAGAGGCATTGGAGTCCATCAGGCAAGTAGGCTTGGCAGCAGCAAAAGAACTCAAGAGAACTGAAGGCTCTGAAGGCTAAGAGCGCTCAAGCCCAGGCCCTGGTGACACACTTTGTCCAACCTGGCTGCACTTCCCAAACCTCCCCTAAATAGCCACCAAGCAAGAACAAATATATCGGAGCCTCTGGGAGATGCCTCTCATTCAAACCACCCTTACTCTTCAGGAGCTGGCGTGGCTCTTCAGCTAAATGTCCCTGAGATCCCGACACACAGACCCTTTCTCTGTGGCTGGTGTTGTCAGAGAGCAGGAACTGAAGGTGATCGCGCATATTTTCCTTTCTTTTGTGAGACTCCACCTTGGTTATTAAAAAGAAGGACATGAGGATGGGAGGGGCGGGAGGTGGATCTGGAGGAGTTAGGAGGAAGTGTGGGAGGCAAATATGATCACAATAAATTTGCTTTATGTATGGTAAATGTATACACTCATCTAAAGGAGGACAAGTCAAATTTCTCTGGCATGACTTGTTTGATGGCCCTACTTCTGCCTAATTCCATTTGTTTACCTCTTGGCACTTCAGCTTCCAACATAACCAGGCCTTCTTCCACTGGAGAAAAAAAAATATTTAACCTAGGAGGATCCTTTGCTAACCACTCTGAATTTGCATGAAAGTAAATTGGCTGGTCAGACATGTAGCTCTTCTGTCAGAGCTAGCCGCTTAGGTGATGCTTAGGGCCTGGGGGGATGTTCTTTGGTTTGGTTTTTAGGTTTGGTTTTGAGGCAGGTCTTGTATAACTCAGGCTGCCTCAAACCTGGAAGACCAGCATGACCTTGAATTGTCAATCCTCCTGCCTCCACCACCCCAGGACTAGGACTACAGACATGTGCCTGGTTTTCTGTGGTGCTGGGGATGAAATACAGGGTTTTGTACAGCTGGCAAGCACTATGACAGCTGAACTCATCTCCAACCCCAAACCAATATGTATTTTTGAGACGGGTTCTCACTATGTGGCCCTGGTTGGCTTGGACTTGCTATGTAGACCAGGCTAGCCTGAAATCAGAGATCCACCTGCTGGCACATGCCTCCACCCCTCCACCCCTCCAACCCCCCCCACTCCCCCCCCACCCTCCCAGCCCCCACCCCCGTCTCCAAGTGCCAGACCAAAAGTGTGAGCCACTATAGCAGGAAAAGATGATAATTCTTCTGCATGTAATTTATTAAAGAATCAAAAATAAAGGACCTAAGGCAGGATGAAGAAAGCCAGAAAGAAGAACAAACCAAAAAGGAGTACAGTGTCACACACAGAGCTTCCCTTGCTCCTGTAAGAAAACTCCAGAATGTAACATTATCTCTCAGAGTTCACTTCAGGTGGAAGCCAAGAAGCTGAACTTCCAAACAACCTCCCCAGACCAGTCCCCACCAGAAGCTGCCGAGTCTCTATCACCTTCAGCCACCTCTACTTAAGGACACAGCAATTCTCCCAGCCTGAGGGGGGTATCTGAAGGTTTCTGGGGTGCAAGCTGTTAGGAGACAATCCTCAGAGCCTCGGCCAGGGATGCAAAGAGCTGGAGAAAACACCAGGGGCAGCTAAGTTGAGCGCAGACCAGCAGCAGGAGCTCAGAACTGTTTACACACACACACACACACACACACACACACACACACACACACACACACACAACCCATCCATGTTACAGGAGGGTCACTCCATTCTGTCAGACCTTCTTCAAGACGGTGGCTGGTCACAAGTTTCAGAGGTAAAGTGCACAACAGAAAAGCTAATTCCACCAGTTGCAGCGGGCGCGGCTGAGACACGAAATACCCACCTATGCGTCTTGCTCCACACACTGCGAACTCCCCCGCGCACACAGCCAGCACTTCTGCTGGTCCAGGCAGCTTACCTGGAGAAGACAACCAAACATTTATCCTTGAGGGAGCCAAGACCCTACTTATCATCTCCTTCCCACACCACAGCTATTGTTGTTGCCCATTCGCAAGGCAAGCCAGCTGGAGGAACAACGCCATGGTCTCGGTTGCCAACTGGAATGGTTTGAGGCATGCCCAGGACATTAGCAGAATGCATTTATGTGGAGGAGGGGGCATTTTCAGAGATGTGGGGGGTGAAGTGCCAGCCTTCCGCCCCCTCCCTTTCCTTTCTCTCCTCTCTCTCTCTCTCTCTCTCTCTCTCTCTCTCTCTCTCTCTCTCTCTCAACACACACACATACACGCATACACACACACACACACACACACACACACACACACACACACACACCCTAAGAACTGTGGATGTAGTTCAGTGTGGAGTACTTGTCTAGCATGTGTAAAACCCTACACTCAGGAGGGAAGCGGGACTCTAGAATATTATAGAAAATCTGTACCATTGCCTGGCTGGCTTGCTCACCAGGGCTGATCTCATTTGTTCCCTGATATGGCCTGTGGGAGGAACCAGCTCATCATATAATCATAAAAGTCTTTTGCTAATCTAGTGTGGATGTCCGGTCTCTCTGCTTTTAACCAGGGCGGAGTTCTTGAAGGGAAAACACATTCCCGAGCTCTGTATACAGAGAACCAATGTAACTGCACAGTTTTTTTTTTAATGTATAACTTGCCACGTGCCTATTTCTGAGCCCTGAGGAAATGAAAAACAAACCTTAAAAGTAAGATACAGTAAAGAGGGATCCAGAATCCACTCTGTGCTATAAAACGCACTGCTTGCCGCCAACACCAACAGAAGACTTTCTGGGACCAGGCCGTCCTGTGGCCCTTTCTCTGTCACAGACCGGGAACATTGCTGTGGGCTTCTGGGTTCGCTTGTTGAGTAATTCCTTTTCATCTCAGCTCTAATTCTCCCTTTCAGTCCAATGAAGAGTATCACATCAAATCACCAGGAGTCAAATGATAGGGAATTTCCAAATGGGAATCCCTCTGCCATGCCCGCTTCCCTGTGACAGGCATTCCCCGTGCTCACTCGTGTCTTGTGTTATTGGTCTCAAATAGAATGTGCCAGATTTTGACCTCACTCCTGTGGAAAATGTGAAGGACGCAAAAGAAGAATCTAATCAGGGCCAGAGGCCAGCAGGCTGGGAAATCAGAGCTGAAGAAGAAATAGGAGGCAGAGACAAGAAGATGGAGAAAGGAAAGGCCAAGCACCAATGGAGCTGTGCCGGACAGCACGCAGCTGTCATGTCCACATCCGCACACCGTGTTTCAAGCAAGTGTTAAACAATAACCTGAACAGTATTGTTACTATTACTCTTTCTTACAGAACTTCTTACTATTTATTATAGAGCATTTGGTTCTCTTTGATGTCATCTCTTGCTCATCAATCTTCTAAGCAGTCACTGGCTGCTCAGAAAGACCTGGCACCTCATACGTTGTCACTTAATTGTGCTGCTGCATTACAGTGGGCTCCCTAGGAGGACAAGACTCGGCACAAGAGCCCTTATAAAGAAAGCCGAGGGCAGACAGCCTGACTAAGCCAATAAGAAGAAAAATGGTTGCTGACAAGGGAATTGAGTTGACAACTAAAGCTTTCCGAACCAAAGAGGGAAAATGAATAGCCAGGCCCTTCTAACTGCTGAAGGAAAGGATGTCTCAGATCCAGGCAAGAGGGGAGAAACAGGCATAAAACTAGAACCAGGAGATTAACCACTAAGCTCAGAATGAATCATAGGGGGAAAAGATGGATTATTGGGTTTGAAGGAGTGAGGCAGGAAAGGCCTCGCATAAAGCTGCCTGGAAGCCTCCCTGCAAATCCAAAACAATGGAAACTTACCCTGTCGGCAGAAAGGCCCTGCTGGCACAGCAAACCCTACACATAAAGAAGTAAGAACAAATGAAAGAGAAGATCATTCAAAGTGCAGGAAAAGTATTAGATAGAAAACCAGGGCCGTTTCCGTGATACCCGATGCCGGTGAGGCCACGGTAAAGCTGGTCCCTGCTTAGGCTGGCATCAGCGAGGGTCCTTCAAGGAAACCCCCTTTCCACACAAGCAAACATGACACACGATGAACAGAAGGAGAGGAAGTGGAAACAAAGCAAACATCCAATAGCAAAGAAGAATAAATCCATTTACTCAGCAAAGCAAGAAGCTAGAGCGAGAATTCTGGTTAAGTACAGGACAGCACCAGCCCTCCGTGGATAGGCTGAGCTTCAGGGGCTGGGGCGGTAGCTCAGTGATTGGGAGCTCTTGCTGCTGCTGTTCAGGTAGATGTGAGTTCAGTTCCCAGGACTCATTCATAGGGTGGTTCACAATCTCTAGTAACCCTAGCTCCGGGGAATTGGATGCCCTCTTCTGGCCTCTACAGGTACCCAAACACTTGTAACACACATACACACACACACACACACACACACACACACACACACACACACACACTTCAAAATAAAATCAATTTTCTTCTAATGCTGAAGATTTAGCTCGGTGATAGAGCACTTGCCTAGCAAGCACAAGGCCCTGGGTTCAGCCTTCAGCTCAGCTGTGCAGGATGGACTGGGGGCAAAAATAAAAATAAATTTTTTAAAATTTATTTATTTACTTATTATGTATACAGTGCTCTGTCTGCATGTACACGTGCAGGCCAGATGAGGTCATCAGATCACATAATAGATGGTTATGAGCCACCATGTGGTTGATGGGAATTGAACTCAGGACCTCTGGAAGAGCAGTCAGTGCTCTTAACCTCTGAGCCATCTCTCCAGCCCCAAAATATTGTTTTGAAAGTTGAACTTTAGCCACATTTTTAAATAAAAATTTCAAAATAATCTAGTATTAAAAGAATCAAAGTTAAGCCCAAAAATTAAATTAAATCTGCAATTTAAAAAAAAAGAATCAAAGTTAAGCTTGTGCATAAATAAGGAATCCCTCATAACTGATGCCTCGCCTACACAGTGAGCAAGGAGATGTGGGTGTGATTGGGCACTCTTTATAAATTACCATGACAAAATACCTGAGAAAGGGATGAAGAAGCTGGTACCTCTACACAATGGAATACTATTCAGCAATTGAAAATAAAGAAATTATAAAATTTTCAGGCAAATGGATGGAACTACAAAACACTGTCCTGAGTGAGGTAACCCAGACCCAGAAAGACATGCATGGTATGTACTCACTTACAAGTGGATATTAGCCATTATATCCCCTGCCTACTACAATTCACAGACCCAAAGAAGATAAGTAACAAGGACGGCCCAAGGGAGGATGCTTAGATCTCACTCAAAAGGAGACTAGAATAGACAACAGAAGTGGCTGGAGAGAGGGGACTGGGTAGGACGGAGGGAGGAGGAAAATGAGGGTGGGGATCAGATGTGAGGAGAGGGGGGAGGGAAGGACACAGGGCCCATAGGGAGAGGAGAGACAGAGGGCAGGGGCATCACTGAGACAAGCTGGAGAGCTATTGACAGGGTAGGCTCCTGGGAGGATGTGTGGTGACTCTAGCTGAGACTCCTAGTAATGAAGTCATAGAGACTGAAGAGGACGCCCTCTAACCAGCCAAGACTCCTAGTGGAGGGAGGGGAGCACCAACCCACCCACAAAAACTTCCACCCAAAATTTATCCCTGCCTACAAGATGTGCAGGGATAAAGATAGAGCAGAGATTGAGGGTAAGGTCTAACCAGTGACTGGCCCAACCTGAGACCCACCCCATGGGAGAGAGCCAACCCCTGACACTATTAACGGCACTCTGCTATGCTTGCAGACAGGACTCTAGCATAGCTGTCCTCTGAGAGGCTCCACCCAGCAGTGGATCGAAACAGATGCTGAGCCCCTCAGCCAAACATTAAGCGGAGGGTGGGGAACCTTGTAAAAAAAAAATGAAGGGAAGGAGAGAAGGTCCTGGAGGGGATAAGAGCTCCACAAAAAGACCAACAGAGTCAACTAATCTGGGCCCAGGGTTAGGGACATAAGGAGACTGAAGCACCAACCAAGGACCACGCATGGACTGGACCTAGGCCCCACACACAGACGTAGCCAATGGACAGCTTAGTCCTCATGCAGGTCCCCTAGTAAGGGGAGCAGGGGCTGTCTCTGGCACGGACTCTGTCGCCTGCTTTTTCATCACTTCCCCATGGCAACAGGTTACCTTGCCCTACCTCGATGGAAAAGGATGTACTCAGGCCTGATAGAACTTGATGTGCTGGGGTGAGATGGGTGGGCTCCCCTTTTCTGACTGGGGTGGGGGGAGAAAGACGGAGAGTGGGACCACGAGACGATGAGGGAGGGGGCTACAATTGGGATATAAAGTGAATACATATTTTTAATGCTAAAAAGATACATGAGAAAGGCAATTTAATTTGGGCTCACTGCTCAAACCATGCCATGAGACATCCTTCCATGGACACCCTCCGTCCCTGTGGAGGGAAAGAACCTGGTGGCACAAAAGACATGGTGGACCAAAGCTACTCAGAAAATGCAGGCTGAAAGGTGAGAAACAGGCAGGATAAGAACAGCCCTTAGCTAGACCTACTGCCCCCAATGAGCCCCCCCACCCCGCTCCAGAAGTTTCTACCACTCCTCAACATTACCAACTTATAAGTCTATCTAGGGCCTATCTAGTCTATCGGTGAGGTCAACGCCTTCTTAGTGCTCCAATTACCTTCCCCAAACCCCCAACCCACTGGGCACCAGCCTCCAACGTATGTACCCCTCAGGGGACACTTCATATCTTAAACCCTAACAGTGAGGAATGAGCTATTACCTAGCACAAAGCAATGAGCTTCCTGAGAAGCACACCCAGGCTTGTTTTCTATTCATTTAATAAACACTGTGGTGACTAAAAGGGTTTATTCAGTTTACACTTCCATGTCCCATGCCACCACTGTTGGATATCACAACGGGAACTCGAGGCAGGAACCTGAGGAGAGGCTAAGGCCTTGGAAGAATCCTGCTTGCTGCCTTGCTCCCTATAGGAAAGTTCAGCCTGCTTTCTTATACAAACCAGCACCACCTAACCAGGGGAGGCATCGAAGACAGTGGGCTAAGCGCTCCCACATCAAATTCTTCAATCAAGAAAATGCCAGTCTTACGGAAGCACTTTCTCAGCTGAGGCTTTCTCTTCCGAAATGGCCCTAGCTTGTGTCAGGCCAACAAAAATCTAACCAGCTCAAGAAGAAAGCAGCCCATGTCTACTCTGGCAACACATCAGGCCAACCCTGGCAACAAAGCAGTCACACTGAGCTCTACAAAGGGGACACGTGTGACAAAAATCTAATTTTCTTCATCCTGTTAAGTTTCAGTTTTACAACTAACTTGTAGCCAGTGGTTGCCGTATTTAGGTGACATGCAGGTTGAAAAGGTTGAAGAGACAGTCAGCCATAGCAGTGCATGGATCTGGCTCAGATGAGTTAATGCTGCTTGATTGTGGTAACATTCGTGGCAGCTTGTATGACAGACTCACTTTATTCTGTATAGTCTCACATCCAAGTGCTTGGAGAGGAAACAGTGTTTGACATGCACCCACTGGGGAGAGCGAAGAGACATGAAGGCAAGGCTTGGCAGAATAGGTTATGGCTGTTCAGTCCTGTGAGAGTGGACAGCTATTGTCTCCTGTCTATGTGTGTATTGGAAAGACAGTCACAAGAACAACTCCCACAGCCCATTCTGAGTGAGGTGGCAAAGGACACTGGCTGGTCCCGGCTGGATGGCAGGAACACTATGAACACGTCCAAGTTTGCTAAGGATTTTATTTATATCTCAGTGAGGAGTGGAAGGTGGTGTGCCAGGAAACGTTCATGGCAACAGTTTGAGCATCTTAAATAAGTGTTTGTTACGTACTGCAGGAAAACGTGTAATAAACACTGTTAAAATAAATGTGTGTGTCCATACCAAAAAAGGCTAGAACAACACATCACACAGTTACTCTGTGAAGATGATTGTGCTTAGTGCAAACACACCACACAGTACGCCAGAGAGTGTTTTGTCTAATACAGAGACGTGGTTCTGAAATGTTGCTGTTATGAAACTTTTAAAGATAAATTGAAGCTATGTTTAAAAACAAGCCTTTTAAAACTGTGAGGCTTGGAGTTTGATGTATAAAATTGTTTTGCTTTATTTTTAAGACAGAGTCTCAGAGGCAGGTGGATCTCTATGAGTTGGAGACCAGCCTGGTGTACAGAGTGATTCCAGGACAACCAGAGCTATACACAGAGAAACCCTGTCTCAAAAAAACAAAAACAAAACAAGCTGGGCATGGTGGCGCACGCCTTTAATCCCAGCACTCAGGAGGCAGAGGCAGGTGAATCGCTGTGAGTTCGAGGCCAGCCTAGTCTACAAAGCAAGTCCAGGCCAGCCAAGGCTACACAGAAAAACCCTGTCTCGAAAAGCCAAAAGAAAAAACAACAACAACAACAAATGAAACAAAAAGCAAAAAAACAAAATACAGTCTCATATAGCCTAGGCAGCTTTTAAATTATTATGTAGCCAAAGATGCTTGAATTTCTGCTCCTCCTGCCTTTACCTCCCCAGTGCTGGGATTACAGGCCCATACCACTATGACTAGTTGTGCAGTCCTGAGGGCCAAAGCCAGGGCTTTGTACATGCTAGGCAAGCACTCTACCCACTAAGCCATGTTTCCGTCTTCCATATAAGAATTCTCAAAAATAAAAAATAAAAAAAGAATTCTCAATAGAATCTAAAACATTAACAGTCAAGATGCAAACCTGTTTCTCCTCAACCCTTTCTCACTTATTTATTTTGGAGTGTGTAAAATTACCAGAATAAGGATATTCAAAAATAATACATCTATAAATTAAATTTAATGTAATGACAAGTTTAATGCTATATCAAGAAAATAGTGGGGCACTGTGACACACACCTTTAACCTAGCACTCAAAAGGGAAAAGCTGGCAGATCTCTATGAGGTCAAAGCCAGCCTGGACTACAAAGACGGAACCAGGCCAGCCAGGGAGTGGGGGAAGCAGATATACATATCACCTTAGGAATCAAATTGAGTTCCTCCTTCCTCTGACATCAGTGTATTTAATGATGATGTAATCTTCGCCATTTGTATGCTGTCTTACAAATTCACTGGTAACACACCGAACTCTCAGTGTTATGTATCTCCATCCCTGAGACAGCAAAACTAATACCCAAAGATATGAAGTAACTGGTGTAAGATCAGAGAGCTGGGTGTCTTCAACACAGGAGTTATTTCGGGTCTTTGCCCTTAGGCTGTGTGCCATGCTAGCTCAGGTAAGGGCTCCGTTGTCTACGTCACTCACAAGCAGGAATCAAATAAGTCACCTCTCCCTGGCAAGCACTCTCCTCAGGCAGGCCAGGACCACCACATAAATCACATTATCACTTGAACCTTGCATGGTGGTGCATCCTTTTAATCCCAGCACTCTGGAAGTGGAGGCAGGCGGATCTCTGTGAGTTCGAACCAGCCTGGTCTACAAGGTGAGTCCAGGATAGCCAGTGCTCCATAGAAAAACCCTGTCTCAAAAAAACAAACAAACAAACGAACAAACAAAAGATGACATTATCACTTATTCTGAGCCTAATTTCCCCTCAGTCTATGACCACTAGCACTCTGTCCGTGGAGGACACATCCTGTTCCTGCCCTCAAGGACTTGCAGTAGACCCTGACACCAGCCAAGCTCAGGTGAGACCACACTTGTCACCGCAGCTCTCTAGAAGCAAAAAGTTGCTGGGCTTCAAGGCCAGTGACATCACAGTTTCTACCATTGCTTTTGTAACCGTGGCAACGCAGCCTTGGTGAGAAGAAGTAGGGGTTTCTACTGCCAACCCAGTGTTCTTGTTCCTAGGGTTGAATGTGGAGGAGGTAGGTAATTTTAACTGAGCATCTTGTCAGACAAAGCTTGGGAAGTGTTGTGGTCCAGTCTTAATGCGGAAGTATCCGGAATACTTCAGACTTGCAGCCAGTTGCCAGCCCTTTGATTACAGAGATGAGAAAGGTTCCTTGGCCTTGCTTGACATGGCCTTGGGCAGCTGTCCTTGCTGTGATCACAGACTGACTTGTCTCTCAATGGAGCCACCAGACTGTGGTGTCAGCTGACATTCTCATTGTCCCCTCTTTAGCTAACACCATACTCCTAATTTGTGGCTTCTCGTTTGCTGCGGTTTTAGAAAACATATACTCATTCATGACATGCAAGCATGAGTTGGGGTGCATTTATGTATGAATGTGCAGATGTGTGTATCTCTACCCCAGCATACACACATTCATTTAAAAAGCAAGCATGAATTGGGGTGTGTTTATATGAATTTATGGACAGATCTATCTCTCCCTTCCCACAAAGGGTTAAAAGCAGCTTTTAAAAAGTATGCAGTTAACCTTCCTCTGAGTGCCACCAGGTCTCCCCATCCAGGGGACGTGGTCAAATATGAGGAAGGATAGCAGGCTACCAAGAAGAGACTTGATATCCTATGAGCATATACAGGGGGGGAAGAGGTCCCCCTCAGTCACAGTCATAGGGGAGGGGAGTAAGGGGAAAATGGGAAGGAGGGAGGAATGGGAGGATACAAGGGATGGGATAACCATTGAGATGTAATATGAATAAATGAATTTTTTAAAAGTATGCAGTTAAAAAGATACTGATTTCGGGGAGCATTTAAGCAAAGAAAAAAATAAAAATAGACAAATAACAAAGCTGCAAGGAAGTGGTATGCACAGACTGCATCCCTGTAGCCCTCTTTAATGACCAGCATTAAGAAATAGCTCTCTAAGGTCCTGAAACAACAGATAGATGAAAGGCTTGCCAATTAGTCACAGGATCCCAGTGCCTAAAAAAAAACAAACCACCTATTCAGAACAAATACTACCACTCTTGACAGGAAGACCTAAAAGACTGTTTTTTTGTGTGTGGCAGTCATTAAAAAAAAAAGAGGGGGAGGGGACAGCACAGATGATGCCCTCGGTGCCATTCTGACTACCGCTGGTGTGACAGATCCTAAATAGATGATGTCTTGGGATGCCGTCGGTGTGATCTGAAAGCACCGTGCAGGCGACTGGCATCAAGAGAGTGGAAGTGGCCGACTGACGGTTGCAAGGCTCTCACTGGGAACATGCACAGGTTTCAGCACGTGGGTTATGGTCAACACGTTTCCCATTGGAATGCTATCCTCACAGGCTTCCTATTAGTCACATTCCACGTATGTAGGTCAATGCACACTTTTATGGGGCAAATCTCTTTGTTTTTATAGTATCCATGTAGTAATCAATAAATGGCCCCAACCGTTAGATTTAGTTAGGCCTCAGTTCTAGAACTGTACCTGTCACCTTTTCATGGGAAGCGAGAAAGAAACCGCACCTTTTGATCTTGTCGCTCGGGAGCTTTCAGTAGGGAGAGGACTGCCAGGTTTGTAAAGAAAGCTTCTACATATGTAAACCAACGGTACAGTTTGGAGATAGGAGGTGTGCTTTTAGACTGTAAGGAACGAATTCCATCAAAGGTCATTCTATCAAAGCAAACTCGCCCGCCTGCTTTACCTTCCACTGAGGTCCCTCACACGTAATGGATGCTAGAATTCTTCAGTGGCACGGCACCTACTGC
Source organism: Acomys minous (assembly GCF_964271855.1). Taxonomy (NCBI): domain Eukaryota; kingdom Metazoa; phylum Chordata; class Mammalia; order Rodentia; family Muridae; genus Acomys; species Acomys minous. Next base: position 17,068,125 of record NC_140499.1, on the reverse strand, counting down.
CTACAGAGAATGTTTGCTTGCTTGGATTTTTTTTTTTTTTTGCAACAACACAGTGAATTCCTCTATGACTCCACAATTGCTCAGCTATCAAGCGAAGCTTTTTTTTTAAATCCTGCTGAGTTCAAAGTTCAGATTTTTATTCCTTAGCTTAATGCAATGCTATCGCAAGTGTGTTTAATGTATTCATTCTAAACGCCATCAGAGGATGGTGGTGTCAACATTTTGGCTTTGTTTGGACAGCTTTTGTGCCAGTACAAACACTGACTATATGAAATCTAATGAGATTAGGGCTCACTGCAAAATTAAAGGCAGGCAACCAAACTTCAAAGAAGCTGCCGTAATGCAAATCCCCCCACACACACACACAATATTTCTTGGGCTATTTTGGCAAACTAAAGTCTAAGAATCAACTTTACCGAAAGATTTTCTTCACAGCAGCCTTCTATTATGATACTATCAAGTACCTCCTGAAGAACAGATGATTTTTTTTTAAATGGGATTTTTAAAAAGTCATCATTAAAGAGCATGATAGGTAAAGAGAATAAGATAGAGAAAAGTAAGAATTAATCAAAAGTTTTCACAGACCCAGAATTAAGCATGAACCTCTTAGAAGCTGTGGACTTGGCTGGAATTCAAGATGGCTAACATCCCTGGATCGCCTTGATTGGCTAACATACAAAAGCACCAATAATCACACCCTGTAAAACCTTAAGGGTTTTGTAGCATGAGGCCTTGGAAAGTTAATTACCGGTCTTAGAAATGTTTGTCAGTCACACAGTTTCAGAGGATAATCAAGTACACGCCATCCCCCACCCCCTGCAAAATATCATCTCTAGAATTATTTGTCTTAAGCAAATTCAAAGAAGCAGGCAAAGAGGAAGTGTATAATGTGAGGGCTGAGGGGACAGCACACTCAGCACAGCAGCTGCCGCGTAAGCATGGCAAGCTGAGTTTGAGCCCAAGCACCCACTTGAAAATCCAGCAAAGTACTTGTAGTGCTCCCACTGGGGAGGCAGCAATGCCATCGGGCATAGCAGAGATCCCTGGTCCCAGGTTCCTGCCTAAGAAATGACACCCAAGGTTGACCTCTAGTCCCCACATGCATGTGCACCTTCATAGACATGAACACACACACACACACACACACACACACACACACACACACACACACACACAGAGTGTACAATGTCACTCTCACCAAAGCCTTTGAAATAAACTCCAACAGTACCCAGGAACACACTGGCCCCAGCTGTAAAACCTCAGTACACAACCTATGCTTTTTCTCATGTGAAAGCTATCCATTTTTTTTCTTTTGGATTTCTCTAGACAAAACTTCTCTGTGTAGTCTTGGCTGTCCTGGATCTTGCTCTGTTAACCAGGCTGGCCTCGAACTCACAGAGATCCATCTGCCTCTGCCTCTTGAGTGCAGGGATTAAAAGTGTGCGCTGCCAGCCCAGCTAGCATCCACCTTTAAAACACAGTGAATCCAAGTGACAGCTGTATTTCAAAACCTGATACTGTCTATATGTTAAACTATATTTTCCCAGCCAGCAGAAGCCAGAAGCGTGACATCTGTCACCAGAATGTAAAACCCCCTCATATTTCTGTCAGGAAAAAAAAAAAAGCTCTTCAGCCCTGATGCATAGAACATCCACCCTGCACCACCTCCCAGCTCTCCTGCGATGCCGCTCCTGACACTCAGAAACCTCACAGAACTGAGGCAGCTGTGAGGAAAGCTCACTCTTAGAAGCAGCAGCCCACCAGTTAGGGTGGGGGAGGAGGGGGCCAATGTGGGGGGGAAGGGCAGGGGGGGCAGGGCAGTGGGGGGTGCCGCGGTGGCTGCAAAGGACAGGATCAAGCCCTAGGCATTCAGGTGCCACTTAGTGTCAGAATCTAAGGTCTTTGACAAGAGCCTTGCATTTTACTTTCTGAAGGGTGGATGTGTGGGTTCTGCTCTGTTGGCCCTGCTTGAGAAAGTCTTGCCCTTACAGGAAGAACTGCCCCCTAATACAAAGCTCTTTCCTCACCCAATAAAGGCAGTCAACTGTAAGTGTTTTGGGGGCGGGGGTTCTTTCACTGAATGTGTACCTGTGTAGGTAGGTGACATACCCCTCTTCCTTTGCTCAAGTTCTATCAAATAACTTAGTTAGGTCCAACCCATCAAATGCCTCCTTCAGGACCCCAAAGCCTTTAAAAATAATATATCGTTCTGTTTTTTAACTGAAGAAGGAACTCTCATCCTTACTGAAGCCACAGAAAAGTAGTGGATGGGTGACAGCAAAAAAACAAACAAACAAAAACGACAACAAAAACCTCAGCCAATCCGCACCCTCAGAAGCCGCTCAGCTCTTATTAACTCAAGACTCAATGCACAGAGAGTTATTATGGGACAGACGAGCGACCAGAGGTGTCTTTTCTCAGGCTGATGAAGGGGAAAGTGCTTCCGGGTCCTGCCACTGTGAAAGCAAGTCTCATTTCCACAGAAAAGCCACCCTCGGTCATAGAAATGATGCCCGCCCACCGTGTCATCAGCCAGGCACTCTCGGGATGCCAGAGCCTGCGGTTCACCTCACTCTGATGATGACAGGCTCTCGCTTTACCCTTCACTGTGAGAAGGGAAAGAGGGAAAGAGGAGTACTCCAAAAATAAGACGAGAGCAGAGCTCTTACCAATGGTAGTAAGCAAGAAGCCGCCACCGCATACCGGGATAGTCCCTTCCTGTTCCACACACGGGAAACCAGCAGAGGGAAAGAAAAATAGAAAGGCTGCCAGAAACATGGGATACCATCCCAGAGGACTTCTTTTAAGAAGAAAAAAAACTGTACGCATGGACCGGAGAGGGGCTCAGCAATTAAGAGCGTTTTCTGATACTCTGGTTTTTCTTAAGATCATATAAGTATTCCATCTTTTACTAACAGCATCTCCTGTTCTTCCAAAGGACCCAGGTTGGGTTCCCAGCACGCCATGTCAGGTAAATCATGACTACCTATAACTCAGCTCCAGGGGCTCCAGGGGTTTCAGGGGCTCTAGGGGCTCAGGGGAAGGGGGGGGCTTCAGTGCCCTCCCTGGGCATACATATGCAGGCACATAGACACATGTAAAGAAATAAATACTTCTCTAATTGCGTCATATTGCTAAAATGTGAGGTGTCTTCCATGAGATCCTGGCCTGACGCTTGTTCTGCAGCTGGTGACACTATTTTGGGAGGATGGAACAGGCCACTAGAGTAGGCCACTAGAGTAGGCATTGAGGGTCATACATAGTCCGGCCAGTCTCTACCCAGTCGCTCCACCACCTGTCCACAACACCGAAGACCACCTGCTACCAACTCCTGTCACCAGAAAACAAGCCACCTGTCCCCCCGCCCCCATCATATGGGCTGTACCCTCAAATTGAAAGCCTAGGAGGCTAGGGACTGTCTTCCCTACCTCATCTGTACTGAGTCCCACCCTTGTCTCCACACCCCACTGATGCCTGCTCTCACACACTCTTCTGTGTCACAGCCTTTTGAGCTGGTGGTAAATTGGTTCTTTGTATAATTGCAATTTTAATAGCTATGAAATTTTTATATGGCACCTCCCTCTTGCACTTAGTAAATTCCAAGACAGCAAGAACCTCTCTTGGCTGCCACATGAGCATCATGTGAATCCTCAGTGTGATGCATAGACTGTAAATTTCATGGACCGCCCACGCTATCCCATCAGCTCCACATCACTTTGGTCCTTCTGGAAGTTCTACCAGATGGGGGTTGGGACTGTTTCCTTTCTGAGGGACTATTTCCTCTCTGAGGCAAAAATTAAAAAGTGGACTGGCCGGGCGGTGGTGGAGCATGCCTTTAACCCCAGCACATAGGAGGCAGAGGCAGGCAGACCTTTGCAAGTTCAAGGCCAGCCTGGTCTACAAAGCAAGTCCAGGATAATCAGGGCTACACAGGGAAACCCTGTCTTGAAAAACAAACAAAAAGAAAAGAGAAAGGAAAAAGAGGACTGGACCCAGGAAGTGAAGTTCTTGATCTGCAAGAATGAAAGTGGGGTGCACAGTATCCGAGAACGCACATTTTAAAGGGTAAGGGAGGACTCCCCACTCTTCCTTTCCTGGAGGCCCCTCCCACTCCTGCCTGCATGCCACCAGTGTTCCTCCTAGAAGTTCCCCAGTGGGGCAGATGGCTGTGCTCCTTCATCGCTTTCTTCTGGAAGAAAACCAAAAGCCCAGAGTGCTCAGTGCCTCGGCAGCTTCAGTGGAGTAGGCAGCAATCTGACGGAGACTGGGCAACACCAGGATCGATGGCTAAATTCAGTTTGTATGTAGGATCTGGACCACAAATAGCAAAGTTTTTACCTCATGACTCACAGTGTTTTGGTTGGGTGGTGGTGGTTGTTGTTGTTGTTGTTGTTGTTGTTGTTGTTCTTCTTCTTCTTCTTCTTCTTCTTCTTCTTCTTCTTCTTCGTTTTTTAAGGATCTTTTGTTTGGTCATGGTTAGAGTGTAGACACACTGTACCTTTACTTTTATGAGTTCTCTGAGAAAAATAAAACAAAACAGCCTACCAGTGGTGGCACATGCCTAGAATCCCAGCACTCAGGAGGCAGAGGCAGGCAGATCTCTGTGAGTTCGAGTCCAGCTTGGTCTACAGAGTGAGTTCCAGGACATCCAAGGCTACATAGAGAAACACTGTCCCAAAAATAGATAGATAGATAGATCAATGAAGTATGATCCTCAATTCAGATGCTAAAGTATTAACTCCTGGTACAACAGTCCCTTCTCTACTCTTCTCATTCTGTAAATACTAGTCTAAAAAAAGAAAGAAAAAGTTGGAGGGGGAGGGGCAACTGGGCTCAGTCCTGGGACCCAAATGGTGGAAAGAGAAAGCTGAATTCCTGAAGGTTGTTCTCTGACATCTACACTGGTATGGAGGCATGGACATACACACACACACACACACACACACACACACACACACACACAGGCCCTCACGTGCACATGCACACATAGTGAACAAATGTGTAAACAAAATCTCTAGGCATAGTAAATTGCTTTTGTAATCCCAGCACACACACACACACACACACACACACACACACACACACACACAAGAAAATTGTGAAGACAAGTGGACCCCTGGGGCTTGTTGGCCAGTCACTCTAGCCTGCTTGATGAGTTCCAAGCCAGGAAAAGAGAGAGACCTGTCCCCCAAAAAATGAGGTAGATAGCCCCTAAAGAATGACATCAGAGATTGTCCTCTGGTCCCTCCAAACACATCTGCTCACATATGAACAGCCACACACAAAAACAAAAACAAACAAGTAAACAAAAAGGTTGATAAGGAATCAGACTATGGAGTATGAAATTCAAGGTTTAAAATTGTACAGCAATCAAAGGTGTCATTATAACTACTATAAATTTATTCCAAAGGCAAAATACAACATTGATGCAAGCAGTAGAGGCTGAGGAAAACAATCAACTGGGAAACCAAGATAGTTTACATTCAGGATAACTAAGGGCCTCAATTACTGTGGAGATGGGGGAGAGGGCTGGATCGTGAGAAAAAGATTGATAAGGCAAGATCGTTAACAAGCCCCAGACCTTAGCACACCTGACTCCATGATGGACGTGCCATTCAGGCTGTGAAACTCAGCAGTCAACAGCACCGCTGGCCAAAATGAAAGACAAAGACCTAGTCCATCAAAGTCCACCCTTCTGGGAAAGTTTCTAAGTGTTCTAACCTCGCTTCCTGGCTTCTGTGGTTCTGCTTCTGGCTAACTGTCCTTGTTAACTAAACTATGTCAACCCAAGGCATGGGTTTTGTGCTTAAAAGCTTACCCTGAGAATGGCTCGGAGCTACCCTGGGATCCCAAACACCCACTGCAGTCACCAGATAGCTAATGAAGACTATCTATGGGCTTGAACCCCCTTCCCAGCAGTTGTCTCTGCTGTAGATACCCCACAACGTGGTGGTAGAGCAAGCCCATTAAGCCTGGGTGAGATAGGAGAAAAGTGGGGACTATCATGCTGAGAGCTTTCCTCTGCTCCCAGCCTATAAATCCTTTGAACAACCACCTCGCCTCTCTGGACCCATTTTCTCCAGCTATGAAATGGAAATTTCAGGTGACCATCCAAAGGCATTGAACTGAGGGAGTAAGTTGAGTCATTGATGGGGGAAGCAAAAAGATGGGACTTCACGTGGGATACTGGACATTGGTACAGGCCATTACTGTAATCTGGTGTCTTCAGTGCCTCCTTGCAAGTTCCGTTTAGCCACAGAGAGCCTGCCTGCCACCTCCTTAGAGGATAAGAGACATCAGGATCACCAAGGACTCCTAGAAAGGGAGCTGATGTCAAGTTGGCTTGATGGCCAACTCCAGTGATTCAATCATTCGTAGCCACACAGTACAGCTTCCGGGAAGTCCTCACAGGAAGGGATTCAGAGAGCTTCCAGGATGATGAACACTTCAGGCTGCAGTCCTCAACTGCTAAAGGACAGAAGCCACTGGAACTTGGACTCTCTGGACTTCTCCTATGCACCTCTGCTCCTAGCTGCTTACATGCCATCTTTACTGTTCATAAGAAGCCCCCCTTCAGTCACTCCTAAGCTTATATGAATGAGATACGTTTTAGACATAGGTGGTGCTTGAGATAGATACCAATACCGGTAAGTACTTGGTGTTCTGCCAGCTGTCTCTGCAAACTGCCAGACCTCAGCAGGGAACCTTGGAAACCTCTGATCTGTAGCAAGATCAGACAGACGTTGTGGCTAAGCCAGGACGTACCACTTAGAACCTGCCTCTAGCACGGGAGACTGAGACCCTCACCCAAGGGGCCCTCCAACTCTAGACAGCTAATGTCAGACTCAAGCTACAGTGTACGACACCTGTCACCCATCTGTCTGCTGAGAAATGACTGATATGAAAGAAAAAAAAAATAAACACTTCAAAAACTTACCGTGAGCACTGTTGAGGAGGAACACAAGAAAACGTAGTGGTTTGTTTTTATGCCTGTTGATTGAGAGGCAGGGAAATGTCTTAAACACATGAGCTCTACCAAGCAGCAGAGAACAGAAAGGTTAAGCCTGCAAGTCCTGGCAGTCCCAGTGCATACTAGGGGGGCCCAAGATGGTAGGGAGGCTATGGAAATGAGCATGCGCAAGACTCCAGTAGCCTTAAGGCTCCCTGTAGACAAAGAGGGTTGTGTCTACTCTGGGATCGAACTTCTGATCTGCCATACACATGTACCTTCTTTATTTCAACTTGGTAGCCAACTGTAGGCCATCCAGTGGGGAGAGAGCTTGCATTTCCTTTTGAGTCAAACCTCAGCTCTTGTGGCAAAGTCCTTGAGAGTCTGCTAGAGGCTCCTCATTGAATCCATCCCCCTCCCAAGCCCTGCTTCCCCAGGACCACATCAGAGCTGCCCAGAGGCAGAACTGGCCATAGCATCCAGACCATACCTTGGCAGTAATCAGAGGGGCATCCTAACCCTGTCTTTGAACCCCGTTCTTTTTGCCAGCCCAGAGGGCTTGGCTGACTGTGGCTACACCACTGGTGGGGGTGGGAGAGAGAGAGAGAGAGAGAGAGAGAGAGAGAGAGAGAGAGAGAGAGAGAGAGAGAGAGAGAGAGCCCTGCTTCCTCTAATGGGAACACTGCCAGGGGCTCCAGTGAATAGCGGTTCTCCTAGAGTTGCTTATGGGAATACTGTTGCTATACAGCCTAAGCCAAACAATCAGGAGTCACCTGACATCCTCCATCCAACATTTAGGAGTCATCAAACTTAATTTCCTCTTTGTGCAATAAAAGCCCAAGAGGAAGCTCTAATAGACTGTATTATGTAACGATTCTATAAAAATAGCAGGCCAGTGCTGGAGCACTTCCTTCCTGGGGCCCAGTAACCTATGCTGAAAGGATACACACTGGTTGCCCAGGCAACCATGAGAGATGACACTAGGGAGGAAAAGAAAGAAAAAAAAATCAACAACAAAAGGACCGGGTTTTTGTTTTTTGTTTTTTGTTTTTTGTTTTTTTGGCACCGTCAAATGAGGCCTGGTGTCAAGCTTGTAGTGCACAGAGAAAGCCCTTAGGAATTCCACTCAGGCCGCAGGAGCCTGCAAAGCTCTCTCTACCCTGTCCTTGTTTCAGAGAGGAGAAAAAGAGCCTTCCCGGAGAAGTCCTCATCTCAATTTTGAAGTGCAACATCTGCTATAGTAACTGGCCATCACTGTTCACTCTCCTCTCTTGTCCCCCCTGAGCTCAGAAAAATAATAATTTCAATTTCGCACACTTGTCTTTTTCTATTTTCTCCTAGCTTTGTTTGGGGGTTTGGTTATCTAGGAAGTAAGGCGCTTTAAAGACAATAACCTAATAAACGACCTCTAAATTAAAAAAAGGAAGTCAGGGACATGCAAGCAGTAAGTACAGTGTTTTTTCTCCGTTTTCTTTTGAACCATACATCTTTTTATTGTTAAGTTAAAGAGGTATCAAAATTAAAGCAAAATTTCACAAAGCTACTATGGAGCGTCAAAGGAAGTGAAAATGGAAGCAGGAGCAGGGCGATTGTGAATTAATGGGCACAGGAGGGAACAGGAGAGGGAGAACAGTGAGAATGCGCTGACTATACCAGGGGGAGGGTCTGGTGTTACCTTGATCTCTCACAAGCGCCCAGGTAAATGAAGAGCGGGATAAGATTTCTAAGCTCCGCTTTGTGCTTAAGCACCCGCCATCCTCTCCTTCCTCGGCCTCTTCCTTATCATCCTGGATCAGCTCCAGCTGGTCATCCGCCATCTTCACTATCGCCATCTTCCAGCAGGTCGCCCTCCTCGGCAGAGTCATCTGCACCTGCCTCAGCCTCCTTCCTCACAGAGGTGCTGCTCTGCTCTTTTCTTCATCTCCACTGGAGGTGAGAAGGACAAATCTGCCTTGTTTGCTTTCTTGTTCTTCAATTCCCCCCTCGCCCCCCCCCCCCGCCGCCCCCGGGGTTTCCAGCAGAGAATCCTCCCCCCCCCCTTTTTTTTTTTTTTTTTTTTTTTTTTTTTGGTTTTTGGTTTTTTGAGACAGGGTTTCTCTGTGTAGCCTTGGCTGTCCTGGACTCCCTTTGCAGACCAGGCTGGCCTCGAACTCACCTCGAACTCCGCCTGCCGAGTGCTGGGATTAAAGGCGTGCACCACCACGCCTGACCTCCTCTTTTTTTGTCTCATCAGGGTCAGCTCCTTCTTATGAAGGTCATTACCTTTCAACTTTCCAGACTTGGGGAAGATCCCTGTTGCCCGCTCTTCAAATTGAATCCACTTCTGCCCCTTCCTGAGGTGTTTCCTGACACACGCTGGCCTTTAGAAGGCACCACCACCTGAGCAATAGGAGGAGGAGGGGGAGGAATGCATGCTGGGTAACTGTACATCCTGTCATAATAACCCCACTGAACATCATAGTCCAAGTCAAATGAGGAACATGGACAGCAGTCATTCAGCCATCCTCTCCAGCTACAGCAGCCGGGCATTTCTTCCATTAACATACTGGATGAAGGCAAAGCCCTTAGGCACCGAGCAACCCACAGTTTTGCCATACTTTGAAAAGATGGCCTCTATATCAGACTTCTTACCACAAGAGTGTTGAGAGATTCCCTGGGAGTTCTTGTCTCGAGGGTCTGTCTTGTTGGTATCATTGCTAGCCATCGTCTTTGATGGTACGGTTTCCATCCTTGTGCAGTAACGAGTTACTTCAAAGTGAGGCACTCAGCATGAAGCAGATCCCTCTGCGCATGTGCAAGTCAAGTCAGGGGTGGAGCTGTGTGCAGACCCAAATCAATGTGAGCACACCCATGAGTGGGTGTGTGTAAAGGAAGACACTCTTAGAGAATGACCTCTGACCTCCAGGAGAGGTGCTCACCTGGCCTGGCCTCTCTCATCCTTCCTGGAGACGAGTAGGCTCGCTGCCTGGAAGCAATTAAGCGCCCCCTGACTCTGGGGAAGTGGAGATTCAGGAAAGCAGTCACTTGATTTTATCAATCTGTGTTCTAAGCTAGAGACTGCAGCCTCCAAAGGGAACCATTTAAAGCCAAATTTCAGTCTCTCTCCAGAGAGTTCGTCTAAACATCCGTATTCCCCATACCTGGCCTCTCCTCAAGATAGGCCTGCAGAGACTAATATTTTAAGCAATGGTCACTGTGTGAAAAAAACAAACAAACAAACAAACGAATGCTCGGTTGCAAGGCCAAACTGGTGCTGTGGTGCTGTAGACAGAGATGTGTTCAGGCCGTGCTTAAAGCTACCAGCCTTCACACCCCTCTCTGTTGAGGGTTTGAAATGTAGATAGTCTGGCTTTATCCAGATTTTATTTTGACTCTAGGAAGTACTGAGGGGGGAAAAACATCTCTGATAAAGCAGACATACAGATAAACATTTGCTAAATGCTCTCTACTCTACGCTGCATGTGGCCCAGAGGAGAAACAGTCTGGTGTCAGAACAGAGGGAATGTCCCAGGAGGTGGCTGGTACCTCATCTGCCCGTAGCTGGCTTGTTCCCCACTAGGGTATAATGTAGCTTAATGGTGAAGTACTTGCCAAGCATTTGTGGGACTCTAGGACCAGTACTGAGTTATAGGGTATAATGAAATGAGCTAATGGCAAGATGAAGTTATATATAAATGCAGGTGTGTTGGGAGCAGTGGGGGAGGGGAAGAGAGGAGAGAGAGAGCTAGAGAGGAAAGGGCGGGGAGAGGAGAGGAGTGCAGGGGAGGGGAGGAGAGGAGGGGAGAGGAGGGGAAGGGAGGGGAGAGGAGAGGAGGAGAGCGTCTCCCAGTGCAGAGCCTCTGGAAAAAGGGAAGCCCGCCCCCCCTGCTCCCAGCTCCTGGGCTGGAGAGGGCAGGGTAGAGGGCAGGGCATGACAGCCACGTCCTGCAGCAGGTAGAGACCTAATACTTAGTATTGCAAAAACCAAAGTTAAATGACAAATTTGTGAAGGTGGTGGCTCCCTGGAATGTGGCCATAAGTGCTTGGCATCCCTGGGTCGCAACAGAACTGCCTCTTCTACTCCTCCTGGCATCCTCTCTCTCTCTCTCTCTCTCTCTCTCTCTCTCTCTCTCTCTCTCTCTCTCTCTCTCTCTCTCTCCCCCTCTGTCTCTCTCACTCTCTTTCTCTCTCTTTCTCTCTGTCTCTCCCTCTGTCTCTCTCTCTGTCTCTCTCTCTGTCTGTCTCTCTCTCTCTCTCTCTCTTTCTCTCTCTCTCTCTCTCTCTCTCTCTCTCTCTCTCTCTCTCTCTCTCATATCCTGGCTTTCAGGAATCTCTCTTTCCTTCCTGCCTCCAGGAACGGCTTTCTTTACTTGTGGCCCACTTCACGGTGTTTACTTAAAGATTTGTTTTCCTGACTTAAGAAGCCAGCTTGCATCTGGGGTTTGTAATTCTAAGTCAGAGAAAGACAGTTGTTATGTATTGTTTAAAATTTGTTTAATGAGGAGGAATTTCTTTGAAAACATCAGGCCAGGCTTATGATGTAAATTTACTATCTGTAAATTTACAAAGTTGTGACAGAAAGTATAACACAGTGTGTTAATTGATCTATGCTGTGAGGGACATCCCCTCAGCCCTGAAAGAGTGTCTGGCATTCTTAAAAGCTATTAACCCAAGAGGGGAAATAGGATGCTTTTCTTCTGGGTAAGTCTTCCTTTTATGGTGCCTTCCCCCCCCCCCTTTCTGTCTATCTATGGCATTAAAATGATGTAAAAGTCTGACATAAAAAGAAAAAAAGCAGGTAATTCTCAGTTGAAAACTAGTTAGTATCAAAAGCCCCGTGCAAGCCAGGTAAGCTGAACCTGGCCTGCTCCTGAGGCTAGGCAGGGCTGAGTTCCAAAATGTTCCACTCGAGTCTCCCCACACCGCACACTGTTGGTTAAGACCAACGAGAACTAGATCTGAGCCTTCCACTCTATCCCTACAAAAAAGCAGAAGAACCTTTTATAGAGTGGGCCCCCGACTCCACACAGCAGTGCATGCCTGTCATCCTAACACTCAGAAAGGCAAGCGAGGCAAGCGGAGAAAGAGAGAGGCCATTCTGTATTATATGGTGAGAATCTACCTCAAAGAAAATGCCTAATAAATAAATAACAGCAGGAGCTTCTAGTGCCCCTAACTTCAGTGTCCATTCCCAGGGAACGAAGCAGGGGTGGCCAAGGTCTTTTCAGAGACCTCTTCCTGGTTCGATGACCCATTACGTACATTCTACCTATAATTTTCCCCAGTATTGCTGGAGACCTACGTCATTCCCAGGACCAAGAGCAAAATCACCAGGGCTATGATGATTAGCTGTGAACGTCAGTTTGCTGCAAGACAGAATAAACTGAGGAGGGAGTCTCAACTGAGGAAACGACCTAGAGCAGATTAGTTTGGGAGTAACTTCACTATCCTCTGAGGCCCCCCCTCCCCACCCCCGCCCCCCTCCCCGCCCCCGCCCCCTCCTCCCCGCCCCCGCCTCCCCCTCCCCGCCCCCGCTCCCCCCTCCCTGCCCCCGAATGTGGGCAGCAATGTTTCAGGCTGGAGTCTGAGCTGTGGAAGGGAATGCTGGCTGAGTGAGCAGAGGGTGTGACGCGCGCAGTGCTCACGCATCCTTCCCTTCGGTGGTGGGCTGGAACCTAGAATGCTAAGACCTGTTCTAAGTTGCTTTCTGGGCAGGGTGTTTCTCACAGCAACAGACATGAAACTAGAATATGGCGATACCGACCCCCTACCCAGGCAAGCATTTCCTGAAGACCTGTGTGTACTCCGTGGGGCAGGAAAGATGGTGGAAACAACCTGGGACTGACTACAGGAGGCTGAGCCCGGCAGCAGATGAAAACAGTAGGTGATGCAGGATGTGGTGTGGTCTCCGTTGGTGGTACCCTAATACTCTGAGGACTCTGTAGGATGGCTCTCCTCTTTGGTCCACTATGGTGGCTAAAGTTATGTTTTAATTTCACACTACTGTGCTTAAAAGAGCTATGATGCCAAAATGCCTCTAATCTTGTAAGCCCCACTTGCCCAAGGACAGATAACTTCCTGGAATGCTGGGGCCCTATTGTTCATGTAAGATTAACAAGCCCAGTGTTCTCACTTCTGTAAACAAGCATGGTTACCCTAGTTGCACAGGATATATGCTTGATCTCACATAGGCCCGAGGTACATAGACAGGAAATAAGTATGCTTGGCCCCGATTGGATGAAGGTGGGAAGCACATAGCCTTATGGGTTTTTGCCTTTATAAGCCCCTGTCTATTGTAAATCCAGTGCCATACTCTGGTGCCATAAGCCATCCTGGGTTTGGACCTGGCCAGTATTTAATAACGCTTGCTTCAATTTTGGCTCAACATTTGTGGTAGTGGTCTTATACCCCCACCCCCACACCCACACCCACACCCACCCCCGTGGGGTTATCATCACTTCTACCTTCCTGCCGTAGGGGAAGGGGATAAAAGTCTGACAGACAAAGCCCTTGGGATGGACACTGTGCATCTGTGTTCCCGCCAAAGGGTACATACTGTATAAGCAAGAAATAAAAATCTCCAGCTTCAAGATGAAAAGATTTTGTATTTGTTTTCATTGCATCTTAACCCAATCCAGTCCTAACTAATGCAAAGTTAGTTCTGGCAACCACTATGCACCATCAGTTTCACTACAACTCAAGGAACTGAGCCCTGATGGAGGAAAGAAGCTGTTCTTGGTGTCAAGGGGGGCGGAGTTATGTCCCACACTCAGCCTGAATTCCGAGGAACCTAGTCTCATATGACAGGGGACTTACCCAAGGTAACACAGACCACAAGTTAAAGGTCAAACCTGTTTTTATGATGCCTTGCCATAACTGGATATAGCCAGATTTTTTTTTAGACTAAGGTTTCTTAAATGTTTTCACCTTGAGACCCCTTTTCACCTGAGAAGTACATGACTGGGGGTATGTAGATACATAAGATATGTATACAAATTAAACATTTATCTATTACATAAATCATAAAGATATTTATTTTTAAATGATTCTTTTGTCCACATACATAAACAAGCTCCTTTTTCATAAAGAGTAGAGTCTGCCTGAACTTTGATTCAGGACACAGACCATCTGCAATGATTTTCAGAGCTGATCAGTAATTTGATTTGATAATCATCAACATTGGCAACACTGTTGCACATAAATAAATAGCACAAAAAGACAAAAGTGTTTTAGGACCATTTAAGAAATTGTTGGAAATTCTGTCAACCCCCCCAAAAATTTCACTCAACAATCTATCACTGTCAGAAGTCAGGGCTGGAACTCAAGACAGGAGCCATGGAGATAGGCTCCTTTTTAGCTCACTGCTCCTTCACAGGCTTTTGCTTACCTAGCTTTCTTTGAAATTTGTTTTTAAGTATGTGTAGGTGTGTCTGCATATAGGTTTGCACACACATGCACGCAGGTGCCCACAGAGTCCAGAGATGTTAGAGGTAGGGCTATAGACATCCAATCTGGGTGCTGAGAATTGAACCCTGGTCCTCTGCTAAAGTAATATGTAATAGTAACCACTTCTATTAACTGCTAAACCATTTCTCCAGGCCCCTTAACCAGCTTTCTTGTAGATCCCAGGACTGCCTTCCCAGAAAATGGTACCACCTACAGTGGGTTGGACCTTTCTACCTCAATTAAGACAATCAAGATAATCCCTCATAGACAGGGCCGAAGACCAACCTGGCAAAGACAATTACTCAACTGAGACACTGTCTTCATGATTCTAAGCTGTGTCAAGGCGACAGTTAATGTTACCGAGGTAACTAGGGCAGCCTCTAAGCAGGCAGGAGCAGCCTTTGGTTGAGAGAAGGGTTCGGGTGGTAGTAGTCAACTCACACAGGGGTGGAGATGTAAAAAGACATTTGAACAATGGATCCAGACCTAGACAGAGGAGCACTGATGGGAGATTGCACAACAGTCAATGGATACTGTGTCACTGCCTTCAACGCTGCAGCCAGGACCAAACAAGAGGCAACTCAGAGGAAGAAGGATTATGTTAGCCTAGACTCCATGGTGGGAAGCAACAAAGGCTGGGACATCTAAGCCTGAGGCATCGATTGTTATGTTTCCACAGATTAGGAAGTAAAAACAGGACAGGAAACAAGTAGGTGGGGCTATTGGTCTCAAAACCCACTCACAGTAATCCTCCTCTTCCAACAAGGCCTACTTTTAAAGTTTCTGCAACCTTTCCAAAGAGCCGATGCCAGGAAAAGTCCTTTCATGGAGAAACACCCATGCCAGCAGGCACTGGCACTCACCAGAGACCTACTGCTGGTTGGCCGACAGTAATTAGGAATGTACACAGAAAATATTCCATGTTTGTGGGCATTTTATCATTACATAGAATGTATGTTGATGTTGTATGTATTTTAGTAGCAATATGTAGTCATTACAAATGAACCTATTCTTAAATTCTTTGGCAAAGCAGACTTTCGGAAAATATGACTCATCAGATACAGTTGTATCTGTCTTGGTTACTTCTGTTTCTGCCACCAAAGCAACTCAAGAGAGAAAGGGCTTAGTCTGGCTCCCAGCCTGGGATAGAGCCCATCACAGAGGGGAGTCCTAACAGCAGGAGTTTGCGGGAGCTGGTGTCGTTGTTGCTCAGTCAAGGACACCAGAGAGTGACAAATGCATGCTGCTTGGCCCAGCTTTCCATTCTCTGTAGTCCAGAATCTCCTACCCTGGGAGTGGCCCTGCCCAGTCAAAGTGCTCTTCCCACAACAGTTAATGTAATCACGATAATTCCAAAGGATAAGGTCTAGGGCTGACCTTATCTAGATAATTCCCTACAGGTAAGGCCAATGGCTAACCTTAGCTAGATAATTGCCTACGTGCACGACCAAGGGCTAACCTTATCTAGATAATTCCTCACAAGTGTGCCTAGAAGCCAGGTTCTTAGATTACTCAAATTGACAACTAATACTACAATTAATACTATCCTCCCCCGACCCCAACACACACACACACACACACACACACACACACACACACACACACACACCCTACATAAAGGTGTGAGAATGGCTTAGTTTCCAGGCCATAGCATAAAATAGCTCCAAGAAATATCAGCAGCTGAATGCTTATGTAAGGCATCAGTTGATATCAAGATATGAACAGCTGAGGATGTGAATCATTGACTTAGTTCCTCCTGAGATAAACCTCCAGGCAGAAGTGAGGAGTGTCAGCACCCAGGTGCCAAGAGGTTCGGTACATGCGCCTCATGGCGCTCCCTCCCTACCCGCACTGGTCCTTGACACACTCATGAATAAGGAGCCAAGTCACTGTACTTTCTGAATACAAGATTTTAGTCCCCAGCCACTCCTGTCCACTGTGGCAGTAAATCCCCATGTTTCACTCAGAAGTTTGTCTCTTCACTACTTAGTAGAATTAAACCATCCCGTTCTGGAATTCAAATGACAGGCAAAACAAATTGTCCCAAACAGCCAGGCCAGCTATCCAATATCCTTATTACAAAAATAAATAAGAGAGAGCCTCGTTAACGAGGAGAAGAGCATGCTCTTTAAGTCATAGAGTTCCGTTTGAATAAACAAGTGTCGTTTAACGAGGTTTCTCTGCAATTCATTTTCATTGGATTTGCTATGGGAGAACATATGAACATCTGGAAAACTCTAAAAGTCTGACCATTCTTATCTCTGACATGTCAGCTGGTTGTTATCATAAGCTAACCACGGTTTTTATTAAAGGTAACTGCAACAGAATTGGCTGTTGAGACACAGAATGGGAAGAGAAAGATGTCTCTGATTAGGAACATTGTTATTAACAAAGCATGCAGGACGGGAGACCAGAGCCTGGCCTTGGTAATTAGAACCCCTTCCAAGCAAGACCTTTCCAAAGGGCTTCATGGGCTTTGGCCATGGCTGGGTCTTAAATTATGCATGCTTACACACCCTGTGGTATTTTTAAAAGTTTACCAATAACTCCAAAAGCCCTAGATACAAAAAAAAGAAAGAAAGAAAAGAAAAGAAGAAGAAGAAGAAGAAGAAGAAGAAGAAGAAGAAGAAGAAGAAGAAGAAGAAGAAGAACCACAATTAAATTAGACCCAGTGGTAAAGAAGAAAATCTGAACTTTCAAGTACCCATAAAAGAGGAGGAAGGGGGGAAAACCCAGCTGGAGGGCCACAAAATGCCAAACCAAATCTATGTACTTTTGTCCCAGGCCCCGGGTTGTCAAGAACTTAGATAAAAAACACCTGCAATGAGCCAACCAGGTGCTGCCTCCTGCCTTACAGAGACATGCGTGCTTGGCCTACAAACCCTGCACGAACGCCAGGGTTCTTTCAAATATATGAATGACCTACAAAGGCCTACAAATTTCTTCCCAGCTTCTTTGATGAGAGAGACAAGCTCAGGTCTGAACCACACCCTAGACACTTCCTGTCTTCAAACACCTGCTAGTAAAACCTTTGGGAAATGGGCCAAAGGGCTGTGGAAACCCTGGGCTTTCACCTTCCTTCTCCTCCGAGGCTGTCATTGACCAAAGATACTGTCAAGGAGCTGAGCGGCCCACACTGACTAAGTTCTGTTTTTGTATCATGCCTTTGCTCTGAGACGGCGGCTCCAAGCAGCATGGTCAAACAAGTTCTTGTTCCCAGGCCCAGGGACCTACTCCTATCCTGATTGGTGGAAACTCCCTTGCTTAACCCCTTATGTTGAAATATGATTGGACAATGCTACAGCCCACCCCGCTCCCCTTGCTCTGTGGTTTTACTCTTTAAATATGAAGTACGGCTTCCCCTCGGGGACTCAGTTCAGATCCAGAACTGATGGCCTGCCTGAGGGAGCAGAAAGTAAAGCTTGCCTTTTTAAGCTTCCATCTCTGAAGCCAGTTTTCTCAGCTTCCTCCCTGAGCCCAGCAAACCTGAGAGCTTGCTCCAGTGACACGCCGCCTCCAACAGGGCCACGCCTCCTAATCCTTCCCAACCAGCCACCAACTAGGACCCGGGTATTCAAATAAAGAGACACAATGACAGCTAGTCCCTCTTTCAGAGGTTTTCCTTCTTCTCCTCTCTAATTCATTGTACTAGTGAGCTCTTTATGGTTTTCTATTCCAAAGGCCTGCGAGAACAAATAACTGGCCATTTTTATCACCTTCTGACACTCAATGCCATGATGCAGACTCCCAGCCCATCTCCTAAAGTACTTCAAGCCCCACTGTGACCGTAGGCCAGCTGTAGCTCTTGTGGGAAGCCATGGTCCTAACTCTCTGCCATCTCTTGATTATCTGAGGAAAGGAGAAGTTGTCCTTGAGACATCTGGACTCAGACAACTATTTCCTTACAACAGAAGCTGTCCAGCTACTGAGAATTCCCCGGTTGCCCCTAGGACCTGGAACCTTGAACTTAGATTCTCCCTGTGATTAAATGGAGTCTGAAAATGAAATGGTAGTACTTAGAATACGTTTCTTCAAGGAATTCCTGAGATGTGTGGACAAATGGATTGAACTAGAAATTATCATAATGAATGAGTTCACCCAGAAGCAAAAAGAGACAAATGGTATATACTCACTTATATCGAGACACTAGTCCAAGGGGCATGTCCCATGAAAGTCTTCACTTACCAGGAAAGTGGGACAGAGGGGAGGACATCCTATTGGGACTTTAGGTGAGAGAAGCATGGGAGAATGGGGGAATAGAAGGATCCAGAGGGTCCTAGAAACCTGCAAAAAGAACATTATGATGCACAGATCTGGGTCCAGGGGTCCTGCTCAAACTATGGCACCAGCCAAGGACAATATAGGCAGTAAACTTCGAACCCCTACCCAGATCTAGCCGATGGACAGGACATTCTCCACCATTGAGTGGAGAGTGAGGTCTGACTTTCACACGAACTCTGGTGCCCCATGTTTGACCATGTCCCCTGGATGGGGAGGCCTGGTGGCACTCAGAGGAAGGATAGCAGGCTACCAAGAAGAGACTTGATACCCTATGAGCATATACAGGGGGAGGAGGTCCCCCTCAGTCACAGACATAGGGGAGTGGAGTAGGGGGTAAGTGGGAGGGAGGGAGGAATGGGAGGATAAAAGAAATGGGCTAGCAATTGAGATGTAATATGAATAAATTAATTTTAAAAAACAGAATACGTTTACTTTGCTCATTCCCAACAGTTTTGAAAACCTCCCACTGTTCTCAGTGTGTCTCTCTGCTTCCTGTTTGGGATGCTACTCTGAATGCTCAGCTGCTGCTCCATTACCATGCCTGCTGCCTGCTGCCATGTTCCTACCATGATGGCCATGGTCTCTGACCTTCTCCTGTACCATGTCTTCTGCCTGCTGCCATGCTCCTACTATGATGGCCGTGGTCTCTGTCCTTCTCCTGTACCATGTCTTCTGCCTGCTGCCATGCTCCTACCATGATGGCCATGGTCTCTGTCCTTCTCCTGTACCATGTCTGCTGCCTGCTGCCTGCTGCCATGCTCCCTACCATGACAGCAATGGACTCAAACCTTCTAGAGCTGTAAATACCAAATAAACCCTTCTGTCTGTAAGTTACCTTGGTCGTGCAATAGGTAACTAAGACAGACTTCTAGCTGCTTCTGGATAGAGGGTTTATGTCATGAGACAGAATAATGTACGTGAAGTCCTCTGACCGTCCCCAGCTTCCATAGTCAACACATGACACTCATGCAACGTCAGCTGTTTCTAGATTAACCAATGAACACTAAATGCTGGTGGATTTTCTTTTCTTTATACAACACTTTCACCAAAGTGAAGGGTTCTCCTGTTGAAAGAAGCCCTGGAGAGGGTTCTCAACGCGAGACCTGGATAAGAAAGCAAGGGGTTTTCATAGGATGTGTCCCCACATCTGATGTCCAATTGGAAATATTCTTCAATATTCTCAGATCATCTCACGAGTTACATGGCCCCCAAAATGTCAAATAGGACCACATCTGAGTGAATAATTTAGTCTGAAAATAACCAAAATTTACTCTCTGTCACGCGAGCCTACCTGCTGTCTTAAAAGCTTCTCCAGAGGATCTGGCTTGAAACACAAAGTCGGATGAGTGCTGGCAGCTCCCTCAAGGCTAGCAGTGTTTCTCTCCGGGAAGCACAGGTGGTTGCTTCTCAAAGCTCCTGCCTGGCACCAGCAATGCCAGCCCGAACAAGGCCAAGCCAGCAGCAGATGGACAGCAGCTGTACCGAGGGCTGGGGACACCGGAGGGCTGAGGACACCGCCTGCAGCTTGGCCACTCTCCACATGGCTTCCCCACAGACCTCCCTTGAACCCCTTCATTCCCACATCTTAGCATAAGCCCCCCGGGGGGCTTGCTTCTGCATAACAGGACTCAAGTGAAGGCAGGGACTGTTCCCTGAATCACGGTAAATGCAGACAGGAAGTAACTGCACCTTTCCTTTCCCCAGAGGAAATGCAGGCTTGTAAGAACTATTGACTGAACCAGATGAAATAATCTCTGAGTCATAGAATACCTTTCTTTGGATGGTTACAGGCACGGATAACATTTTGGTCACATTTAGACTTGAATGTCTTTGAGTAGAACAGGAAATCAAGAGATTTCTTACCTTAATTGCTATAAATTGATGGCATCTTGGGGTCACCAACTGGAAGAAGAGGAGAGAAATTATTACTCCGTTACCCAGATTCCTTTTCTAGATTTACTTCCCCTTTATGTGGATGGCATCTTACCTGCATCTGTGTACAGCCGGGTGGGTGCCCGCTTTCCTCAGGCGTCAGAAGAAGGCACTGGATCCTCATAGACAGCTGTCAGCCATCATGTTGGTGCTGGGAACAGAACCCTGGTCCTCTGAGGTGTTCTTGTGGGCTGAGCCAGCTCTCTAGCCCACTTAATCCAGATTCTGAGGCAACAAGTATTACAGTCCCCAGTTAATTGTTTAAACGTCCATTTCCTTTTATCTGTAGGGGTAGGGCCAGGAGAGAGGAGAAGGAACTAGAACATGCAGAAAACAGATGTGGAAATAAATATTTATCAACAAAAGCTTGGCGAACCCTGATCAGGATTTCTCCCTTGCGCTGTTTTCCTGATTTCCCCGAACCCCGGGATATTTATAGCTAGAGAGGCAAACCTTTTTGTTTATAACTTCTCCGCCAGGCGAGGGCCACATGTGTGGGGAATTCCAATGCGTCCTCCAACCCCAACACAATATTAAGAAACATTTTTGACACAAGGGATTTCTGCCAGAGATGGGAGGAGGTAATAGTTTCCTCTTGCTGGCTGTGTGACCCACCTGCCTGCGCCCCTCCCACTGGACCCTGGAGAATCACCTCAGGAGTCTCCTCAGGGAAAAGAAAATACTGAAGCTTAGGGACCGCCAAAGGAAACGTGTCTCCGTGAGAAAGCAAGACTTGGCGCTGAGACATGGCACTGAGACATGGTGGACCACACCTTGGCCAGACCGCTTAGCTCTGTGCGTCTCCAGCTTTCTATTTCAATCTGATCTTCCTGTCAGGACTCCAAAGACAGATTTGAGGAGGGTGTGTCCCTGGATCTTTCTGTCCTTCTTCCCTATGTAGCTACATGGAATAAATCTCCTTTTTCTGGTTTTCATTATGAATTTGTTTGGTTTTGTTTTTTACTTTTGTTTTGTTTTGTTTTGTTTTGTTTTGTTTTGTTTTGTTCAGTTGGTGTACTGAGGACAGTGGCCAAACCTGGTTCACTGGGGCACAGGCAGTGACTCTAGGTCTTGAAACAGTTTGTCCTGTCCTTGGACTTCCAGGCAGAATAAACAGCACCTGTATCAAAGGCGGCCACACACTGGCGCAGGCCCAGCAGACACAGGAGGCGCAGTCTGTTTATCAGACAGCACATTGTCTTCACCAGGATGTGGTCGCCTTTGTAACAAGAGGTATGCAAATGAGTTTCCCAGAGACCCAACACCCTGCCCCCCACGCTGTCCTTCCGGAGACACATGCTAATGGGGGTTCTCCTGAGAACAGAAGAGGGCCACAGAAGGGCTGCAAGAGGAAGTACTCAGAATTAGCCGGATTAGCCCTGCAGACCCTTTGGAGAAACCTCACAAATAATGCAACTCCAAACCTCTCATTCCTCCCAAAAGGAAACAGTTTTTTAAAATTAGTGTGTTTTTTATTATTCAATTAAAAATAAAATCTGACTCCAGCTGGTATATTCCCAGCGCAGGGGAAGACAAAGAGACATTAAGATGTCCCCTTTTTTGTCCAGATAACTGCACCAAAAGGGTTTCACGAAGCCACTGACAAGAGTTCCTTTCTCAGCCTCTGTTGTCTGTCTCCTCCATAAAAAGTTGCTGTGACAGTACCTGTGGCACTGGGCACTGAGTGAACTCAGTAAGATTAAATAATAACTTTAGTATAGTGCCCCAGAACACAGCCCGGGCTCTATAAATGGCAGATGGTTGTATATTATGAACATATTATCATAATAAAAGCACAAAGGATGAGACCATGAGATCGGGCAGAGCAGGGACCCCAAAGCAGCAGCATCTTTGTTTCTGTGGCCAGAACGCCAGAGTGATGTCTGATGCCCTGCCTCCTCCTCGAGGCTGTCCTTGGAGTGCAGGCCAGAACTTCTGCCCAGACCCTGAGCACTTCTAGCAGACAGACTTAGAACTGATCTCTAGATTTTCATGGTAAAAATGGACTATATTCTTCTCCTGAATGACTGTAGGGTCACCTCCTCAAAGGAGTAAATGACACAGCAGCAGCGAAGTGCATTACAGGGGCACTAGTTTCTACTGGTCAAGAGGATGAAATCTCTGGTTTCAGTGGAAAAAAAATGAACATTGGCTGGGCTCACCAAACGACCTACCTAAGTGACCCCTGCATAGCTGGGCTCACTTTAAACCATGCTAGGTGGGTGGAATAATTAGCCCTTTAATGAGATGATGTGCTTTTCCTACCCAGAATTCCCACTCCCTGGCGTCATCATTACAAGCTTCCATGAAGCCCATTGGGGGGTCTGCTCAGCTTTCTGACTCAGAAAGGCACAGCTTTCCTTTCTTCCTGTCTCTCTTTTAGACGCTAGCCAGAACCCAAATGCACTTTTCCTGGTACTTTGGGCTTTCTTACTTTTTCTCTAAAGTTCCCTCCCCACCACGTAGCTGCAAGCTACCCGACCTCCGACCTGCGTGCTGTCTTGACACAAAGAGCAATGCTTTCCCCCTCCACTTCTCCATTGTCTTCCTATGGCATGCAAGGTTTACAGCTCGCCTGCCCTGAGGTTTCTTAAGACTCTGTTGTAAGTAAAATTGTCCTTCACGCTTCCATTTGGGCCCGTTCATGAAATATTTTATCAATGAGACTAAAAACCCAAGAGGGTGTTACAGGGAGCACCACCAGAGACAGTTTACAGCCAATTGAAAGTCTTTATGTGGCTGAGACTGCATTCAGGTATTTGCAACCCACATGTATCACCAAGTGTTTAGGGTAAGGGATTTTTAAAGGCAAAAACTACATGCTTGTATATCACTAGGCAGCTGCAGGGAGAGATTTTATGCAAGCAAGCTGTTTAGCAGAAGAGAAATAAGTTGACTGGAGTATCTCGACCTTGGGTTGCTAAAATACACTTAGATAATTCTCCATCAAGGAGATCAAATTCTAGTTAAACCTGAAATGGACTCGGCAAGAATACAAAATGGAAAAACTTCTGCACTCTGTTTCCCAGTCACAGGGGACCCTAATTTCCTCAGTAACACCTGGTGACCCAAAGGGAACGCCCCCAAATTTCCGATGATAACACGAAGAATGAGATCCAAGGACCACAGGGAGAGAGCATGGGGCTTTTAAGAGTAATTATAAAGAATGAACAGTAGCCATCCCACTGGCTAAGTGTCCAGTTACTGGTTTGTACAGATGTTCACCTTAATCCTATCTGAGCCTTTGTTTCTTGTGATAAGACTCTAACTCTGCCTACACGAAGACTAATGGAGGCCGGCACCTGAAGTGTCTGGCATCAACCAGGTAACAGCCCCTCCACAGTGGCTGTCACTTTCTTGTTTCAGTTTACACAAGCCTGTGACTGGGTTTAAATTCCAGCTCTGCCACCTGAGGCTGTGTGATGATGGGCACATTGTTTAAGCTTTCTGGTCTCAACTTCCTCAGCCGAGGTCATACACATCTATCTCCAGGTCTGCTCCGAGGATGAAATAAAAACCTGGAGGAAGGTTGGTCCTTGAGTTGCCTTCCAGTGGAAAAGGAGGTAGCTCCCAGGAAGAGAAAGCAGGACCTGTGTTAGGTTGTGAGCTAATGGTGCAGAAAGTGACTCAATCAACAGCCTACTAAGTGAGTGAATCATGTTGGGAGAAAGTGGGCCATGGTGACCACAATGTACGACCATGTCCCTGATGGGATGGGTAACAGATGATTGCTTCTCTGACTTGGTGAGGGGTCAGGTGAGGGAGGATATAGGCCACTTACTGACTCAGCCCATAGTATACTAAAAAATGGCCAGGCCTGGGCTTGGGGAAGCAGCTCAGTGCTTACGAGGCTGGCTGCTTGTCCAAAGGATCTGAGTTCAGTTCCCAGAACCCACACTGTGTGGCTTTTAACTGCCTGTATCTCCAGATCCATTGGATCCAATGCTCTCCTCTGGCCTCTAGGGGTACCTGTATCCATATGGCATATGCTCACCATACACACACACACATACACACACACACACACACTCACATACACACTTACCACACACACACACTCACACACACACTTACCACACACACACACATTCACCAAACACACACACACATTCACCATAAACACACACACACATTCACCAAACACATACACACACTCACACACACACATTCACCACACACACACGTACACACACACTCACACTGGCCTCTGGGGGCACCTGCAGACTTTATGGCATATGCTCACCACACACACACACACACACCATACACACACACACACACCATACACACACACACACACATACTCACATACACTCACACTGGCCTCTGGGGGCACCTGCACACATATGCCAAACACTTACCATATGTACACACACACACATACACTCACACATACACTCTCACTCACACACATACACATACACACACACACACATACAGTCATACAGAGACATCCACACATACACACAAATAAAAATAAATCTGAGAATCACAATCCCAATCTCCACCCAGCACCCAGCAAAAGGCCACCGGGCAGGCGGCAGATTGGAATTCCTCCCTGGCAGCCCCTCCCACTCCCCATGTCCTTTAACAGACGCACATTCATTTGGCTCACTCCTTGTCCCTGTGTCGTTTTTCTCCTTCTGCGAGACAGTGGATTCGGGAGTCATGGCTTAGGGTAGCTTTGGTGACGACTTATTATCCAACACTCAAGTTTCCTGAGTTAAGTTCACTGGACCAGAGAGACTCAGTGGCTCTCAAGAAAGCCACAACACCAGCCTGGAGTGAAGCCCATGATGGGCAGCCATTACTTGATCTAGGTAGTTAATCTTGTTTACTGCTCTATTTCAGCCAGGTGTGCCACACTGTCTTGGTGGACCTGGAATCAGACTGGCTATGGGGATTGCACACTGAAGCCAGGTGTGATGATTTGAATAAGAATGGGCCCCATAGGCTCACATATTTTAATGCTTAGTCATCAGGGAATGGCACTCCTTGAGAAGGATTAGGAGGTGTGGCCTTGTTGGAGTGGGTGTGGCCTAATTGGAGGAAGTGCATCACTAAATGGTGGAGCTTTGAGACCAGTCCGGTGTCACCATTTTCCTGTTGCTTGTGGGTTTCTCCAGCACCATGTCTACCTGTGTGTGGTCGTGTTCCTCACCGTGATAATAAACTAAACCTCTGAAGCTGTAAGGCAGCCCCAGTTAAACGCTTTCTTTTATAAGAGTTGCGTGGTCATGCTGTCTCTTTGCAGAGATAGAACAATGACCAAGACACCAGGATTTTATTCTAGGTAAGCACTCTACCAATGGGGTCACATCCCCAACCTTCAGTGTGTTTATATAATTAAAGCATCCCCACTTTGCACAGGAATGGTGCCAAATATTCACCCTCATGTTAGCAGTCACCTCAGCAAATGTGGGTAGTATCTTCATGTTTTCTGACATACTTTAATAGAAAGACTTTGTGTGTGTGTGTGTGTGTGTGTGTGTGTGTGTGTGTGTGTTTAGTTTTTGAATTTTTGAGACAGGATTTCTCTGTGTATCTTTGCCTGTCCTGGAACTTACTCTGTAACCCAGGCTGGCCTGGAAATAATAGAGATCCACCTGCCTCTGCCTCCCAGAGTTCTGGGATTAATCGTGTATGCCATCACCGCCTGGCTTAACCAGAAATTTTTTTTTAATCAATATAAATAACATTCCCTATTTCTATGTTCTGTTAACCCTTTCTCCTACTTGGACGTGACTTTTCTTTCACTTATCTCTTCTCCTGTCTCCCCTACAGTTAAACATTTGAGTTGAACGTGGAGACTCTCACCTTGCTCAGTCTAGGAGGGGAGCCCTCGAGCGCCCTGACATGAGTTTGCCTGAACACAAATCCCTTTACCACCTAATAGCTGGTTTGGGCCTTGGAAAAGTCACTGCGATTCTTTGTGCCTTGAGTCTGTCAACAATAAAATATGGATAATAACAGTCCTGACCTCATAAGACTGCCATGAAGATTAAAGACCTAATCCATGAGAAGGGCCGCAGGCCAGGCACTGAGGAATGGGGTTGCATTGTTACTATGGTGACCGTGACTATAATTAAAAAGCATACTAAGTTTAAACATATTTACATATTTGCACATGCTTAGCAGCATATGTAAACACTCATGCACCTTATTCATCATTCTCAAGCAGAGACAAACAAATATATGATTAATCAGGAAATAATGTATGTTATGGTTGAGACAGAAAAAGGCATGGTGGGTGCTGGGCATGTGACTAAGTTGGTAGAGTGCTTGCTTAGCATAACCAAGCCCTGGGTTTGACCCCCAGGTCTGTAAACCACCAATCATGGTTGAAGTGACTGTCCCTCTAGTGCTCTGAAGATGGTGGCAGGAGAATTAAGGGTTCAAGGCCATCCTTGTCTACATAGCTAGCCTGTGCTACATGATAACTTATTTCAAAATGTGCATAATACCCAAGCAAAGAGAGTGTCAGTGCAGTGTGGCTGTGCACAGAGAGGGAGGGAGAGCCCTGAGGAGGGCAGAACTGCCCCAGTCCTGCACAGACCGTGTGGAGGAGGCCAGGAGACAGTGCCAGTCTGATTTCACAGGTGAAAAGGCGCCTTTGTTGGGTCTTGCAAACATACATGATCTCATTTACATCTTAAAATAATCACTCAGCTGCCTTGAAGATAGGCGTCAGGGAGATAAAATCTGGAAAGTCCTGTAGCAATCCAAACAAAACAAACCGAGCAAGCAGGCGGCTCCTGGTAGGAAGGGAACGGTGGAGACAAGAAGCAACCGGGGCCAGGACACATCCTAAAGATAAAATCAACAGGATGTGCTGGTGATCGGCAGCACAGGCAACTGCGGGAAGCACTCAGTGAAGGAAGGTGTTAGGATGACATCATGCTTTAATTCTAGGTTTGGCCTCTTCTCTGTTTCAAAGTACAAATTAACTACCAAAGTCCCACTGTGACAATGAACACAGAAAAAGGGCCAGAGCCAGAGGATGGTCCGGGCATCAGGGAGGAGCCTGAGAGCATCATGGCCTGGGATTGTCCTCAGCCTGCAGCAGAGGCTCACACTTTCATGGACCATTCTCATCCCTTTAGGTGTAGGTCGCATGGCCTGGGGGGAAATGAGCAATAAGGATTGACCAAGGGCAAAGCTTTAGCCCATGAACTTGGAGTCACAGAAGAAATTTGGACCCTTTGGAGGATCCAAAAGCCCTAGAAAGGCTAATAGAACACAGAGATCTGGCACCAGAAGAGACCTCAAAATATGCACAGCTCTCAAGAGAAGGCCAGAGCAAAGGAGACCACAGAGCCATGGACACAGAGGTTATGGAGGAGAATGGCCATAGGGCCCCAGGTGCCGGGGCAACCAACTCAGAGCACAGGCAGCTTGAGCCATGCCTGCAAGGGAAGAGATCTGAACACCAGAGGCCCTGACCAAGGGAGCCAACCCAGAAGTTATTCGGGTGCCAGGACCGAATCCGGAGTGCAGCCCCTGCCTTCCTATCCTAGCAATGGCTTTTGTTGAAAACTGGCCTCAGAAGTTAAGAAAAAAAAAAAAAGCATGAACAGTATGTTTTATGGCTGGTGCCTTTTCTTTGTCCATCTAACTTATAATTATTGTCCCTAACATGCCCCAAAAATCTTGGCCACCATGCTATTGTTGGACATGCAAAATAAATACTAAATAAAATAAACAGGGCGCTTTCTGGGGATGAATGCAGTCCTTGAGGTGGGGATGGGGCTGAGTGGCAGAGCTCTTGGAGACACGTGTGATCCTGAGACTGAGGCCAGCACAGGAGAGGCGAAGGGACAGCAGGAGTGAAGGAGGGACAGGAAGGAAAGGAGGTAAAGAGAGAGAGGTAAAAGAATGCAGGGGAAAGATAATCATGGTGAGAACGTGTCTGCCTTGATGAACGAAATAGTTATATTAAAATCTACAGTGCATATAACAATATGAACATGTAGACTAGCAGGCCAGAAGGTCTGCAATTGTAGCTTTAGTCTGTGGGGGAAAAAAATAGCTGGGGCTAAAGACATAGTACATCAGGTAAAGGCACCTACCACCAAGCCTGCACCTGAGCTCAGTCTCGGGACCCATGTGGTAAAAGGCACAAATCAACCCGTGCAAGTTGTCCTGCGACTTCCATATGCACAGACTGTGCATATGCTCCCTCCCCCACATATGCACCCCTCCCCCACAAAGCACAATGAACAAACAAATAAATAAATATTTTTTAAAGTAAAAAATCAACCGGACAAGCATTAACTATAAAATTCTGGTGAACAGAGGATGAATGAAATTTGCTCTTTAAATAACAGATAAACTTGACTGTATGAGCCCGGAGAGCTTGCCACACCTGCTCTACGGGAATCTGTGGTGTGTTTATAAACTGTTGACCATAAATCAAGCCAAAACAAAACAAAACAAAACTACAACTAACACAGGACACATTGCTGGCTTTGAGCCTGATTTATTAAGCTGTAATTAGGGCTGGGAAGATGGCGCATATCTGCTGAGGACCCGAGTTTGATTCTTGGAATCTGGGGCTTGCTGGTCAGCTAGTCTGACCTACCTGACAAGCTACAGCCGACTGAGAGACCCTGTCTCAGAAACAAGGTGGATGGCACCTGGAGAGTGATACCTGTGATTGAGTTCTGGCTTGCTTACACACACACACACACACACACACACAAACACACACACACACACACACACAGAGAGAGAGAGAGAGAGAGAGAGAGAGAGACAGACAGACAGACAGACAGACAGACAGACAGACAGACACAGACACAGAGACACAGAGACAGAGACAGAGATAGAGACACAGAGACAGAGACACAGAGACAGAGAGAGACTGAGAGACACAAGCAGACAGACAGAGAGGGAAGAACTATAATTAAAGAAGAAAAGGAACTTGAGACTCACTCTCCAGCACCCAGGTTCCCCTAGTTGGCACACTTATAAAGAAACCAGGGAGCTAAAATTAGCTCGAAAGCAAGATGGTACAGTGCATGTTCTCGCTATTCCCGGCAGACCACAGTCATTATATGGAAGGCATCCCGTGTCTTGTCCCTACCACGCACTTTAGGGAGCAGAAGGGCCGGGGTGGGGGGCGAGGGGGCAGGGACAGCCAACAAATAAAGAAGCCAATGTCTTTACAGACAGATGGCCCTAACTCCTCTTAGCTTAACTCAGTGCACGGGATGTCTCTTGGAATGACTGATCGAGGACGACTGGACCTTCTCTCAAGGCTTGGTAGTCCAGAGTTTGACTTCCATCACTGCAAAAATAATACAGGCAAAGCCTCCTCTTTGTGTTTCTTCACCAAGAATTCGTCTCTGGAGCCTCCCACCGTAGCCTTCTCTATCTTATGTACTCTAGATCGTTCCCCAGACCAAGAGATACTAAGGCGAGTTGCATATACCTGGTGGAAGAGAGCACCTGGGTCCTCGGGTGGGGGCCTTATAACCGTCCCCAATCCTCCATGGGAGGGCATAAGCTCCCAGTCCTCCATGGGAGGGCTTAAGCTCCCAGTCCTCCGTGGGTGGGCGTAAGCAGTCAATAAGTCCATCTAGGACAACTCTTCTACAAGGGGACCACAGCTAAGGAAATCCCCCAAGATGGTGGCTTTTGCTTGGCTCAGATAAACCCACACAACACCAAATAAGCTTTCATTAGCTTGACTGGGATGATAAGGCATGGGTGGGCACAGCCTATTTGATATCGGGCTGTTCGGTCGCCTTTGGCTGTGTCATGGCAGAAGCTCCAGGGGTTACGACATCTAAACTGGCAACACAAGGTTCCTTACAAGTCAGCCTCTGACTTATCATTTTCCCCAGAGTATCCATTGTTGTGTTCACTAAAAGGGGGATCTGTAGAAAGAGTTAGAATTAGCTTGTCCTAACGGCCTGTCTATTGGTGACAGCGTGGACAGAATAGTGGGTCACTGAGAGTGAGCCTTCAGGATATGTGGGACATGAATTCTCTGAATTTCCCCCAGGGTCTTTTCTTTTCGTCTCCTATTTTATCAGTTTCCATTTTCCCTCTTTCCATTTTGATTAATTTGGCTAGAAGTTTGCCAATCTTATTGATTTTCTCAAAGATGCACTTTTTTGTTTCATTGATGTGTGTGTGTGCATGAGGTTTGTTTCTAGTTTATTGATTTCAGCCTTGAGTTTGATTATTTCTTCCCTTCTTGGGCATTATTCTTCTTGGTTTTTTGGTTTTTTGTTTTTTGTTTTTTAAAGAGCTTTCAGGTGTGTGCCTAAGTTACTAAAATGACATCTCTCCAGTTTTTTGATGCAACATTTGTCTCTAAAAACTACCTTCATTGTATCCTATGGACTTGAGCATATTGTGTTTTTATTTCCATTCAATTCCAGAAAGTTTTTGTTTTGTTTTGTTTTGTTTTTTGAGACAGGGTTTCTCTGTGTAGCCTTGGCTGTCCTAGACTTACTTTGTAGACCAGGCTGGCCTTGAACTCACAGTGATCCTCCTGCCTCTGCCTCCCAAGTGCTGGGATTAAAGGTATGCGCCACTATGCCCGGCTAATTCCAGAAAGTTTTAAATTCCCACTTTAGCCCAATTTCTATCCAGTAGTGAGTGGTTCAGCTTCCGTGAGTTTGTATGCTTCCTGCTGTTTCTATAGTCGATAGCCACCTTTACCCCACGCAGGTCAGGTAGGAGGCATTAGGAAACGTATTGTCTTTGTTGTCGACCTTTCTGTTTGGGGCTGCGATCTAGGCATCTGGAGCTATGATGTTGGGAGTATTTCCTGGTGTATAGGTCTGGTCTTGCCTTCATTGGGTAGGCGTTCCATACCTTGGTTGCTGTTGTCCACTCTGGGCCCCAGCCAAGTGTGGTGGCTGTACAGTTCCTGCATCCCAGCTGTGTGCAGTGGCTGTGTCCCTAGTAGAGATCTGATCTGTGGGTTGGTGGGGAGTCACAGAGGAATGGAAACGGGGTAGAAAGAGTGCAGGGAGGGCAAGGAGGAGCTAGAGGACCCTGTGTGCCAGGTCTGCACCAAGAGGGTAAGTCCCAGGTTCCTTTTCCTCTTTAATTATAATTCTCTTCTATCATCTATCTATCTATCTATCTATCTATCTCTCCTCTTTTCTTTCTTCTCTTTTTTGAGGGTTGGTCTGGTGCTCTGTGCTGAATTCTGGACCCCAAGATCTGGTTGCAGTCCAGAGGAGGGAACTGCCACATACACTGGTCAATGTTGTATAGACTTTGCTCCCCAACTATCTCTGATTATTAATAAAGAAGCTGGAGAGCTAATTCCAGGCAGAGGAGAGAAAAGGAACTTCCATTCACTGTCTTGGGGTCCCAAGTAGGGACCACAAAGTAGGGAGGTGAGAAAAGAAAGAAGGAGAGAGGGAGAGAGAGAGAGAGAGAGAGAGAGAGAGAGAGAGAGAGGACATCACCATGAGGAATTGACCCAATGGACCAGAAACAGCCATAGCAGGACCAATATGGCAAGTAACTTGGAGTGTGTGGCTGGAAAGTAGCCAGACTAGCATGGGGGATTAGTTTAAATGGATATCTGCCCAGTTATTCAGCCTAAAGCTTAGTAATACATTTAACAAATCTCTGCGTCTTTATTTCGGAGCTGGAGCGGGTGCATAGAAAAGCCCCCTAAAATATAAATTATCTTCATCAGGCCATCCGCATAAGAAGACATAGCTTTCTTTATTTGATGGCTCCCCCCACCACCCTCCCCCACCCCTGCCCTCTGCCCTCCTGCTCCCTAAAGTGCGTGGTAGGGACAAGACACGGGATGCCTTCCATATAATGACTGTGGTCTGCCGGGAATAGAGAGAACATGAGCTGTACCATCTTGCTTTCGAGCTAATTTTAGCTCCCTGGTTTCTTTTTAAGTGTGCCTAGCCCGACTAGGCACATCAGGGTTCAGTCTAAGAGGTTTTAAAAATAGACTTTACAAAACCACAGTGTTGAACCAAAAATTGTTCCGATGACGGTAGGAAATGATTGAGATGCTTTTGGTGGCCTTGCCAAGAAGAGGCCTCTCAGCACAGTGGCAGCTGGGAAGCCACAGGGACCGATGGATTTGGTAACCAGTATGAGGGCAACAATGAGCTCTGTGTGGCGCCCATAGCCTCGCCTGTGGAAGTAGCAATCGTTTCTCATCACGGATCGTCAACAGTGGCTGTGTGTTCCAGCCACATGCTGAGACAGGTGCGAGAGGCGTTTCTCGCCAGCCAGCGTGTAGGTTCCGTCTCCTCTTCCGTCTAGCTCTCTCTCTGAAGAGAGTCTGACCACTACACACAATCCACAGAGCAGCTACCAAGGGCAGCTACCGAGATTCCAGCCTGCTATTTCTCTTCAAATCTAGGTTTCAATCTTGGTTAATGTTTGCCCAGAAATATGTAATTGCGGACTTCCTCCTCATAAACCCTCCCAGCACACAGACTACCAGGCTAGCACGCTGTTATTATCTCTCTGCCCGGGGCTAGAGCAGGGCGTGCCTTTCTGGCCACAGTGTAGATAGCTGGGCCTCTGCAGGGAGGTCCCTGTGGCTGGTTGTAGCAGAGGGAAACGGCCATCTTGCCTGTTTCCTCCAATGTCAGGATTCTTCTCCTTCGGATAAATGATCTTTAAACCTAGAAAGTCTCCACTGCCTTAGTCCTGTTTGTGGGGACAGTGACTCCTTCACTCTGCCAAGTTGGGGGCTGTGATTCAGAAGTTCCTGCCTCTCCCTAACTTGCTGGAGAGTTTCCTCCATAGGGAGGCTCTCCCAGCCACCCTAGAACAACAGCCATACAAACACAGTTCCTGCTGCTCTGCCCCTGCTTTCACTCGCTTGCTCGCTCGCCCCCCCCTCCCTCACAGGTTTAGCCGACCCTCTCTTGGCTAACGAGACTTTCTGACACATCACCATATTCCCAGTGCTCAGTGGTTATCTCCAGTCTACTGGAGTGAACTTGAACAACCTCTTCATGTTAAAGCATAATTTGCACATCACTTTTTCCCTTTGTAGTACGCTGTTCTGTGAGTTTTGACAAATGCGTGCAGACACATGGCCACCACCTCACATTCAAGATAGAGAATGGTCCCATTGTTCCAAAGTATATCAAGCCCCTGGAGTCAGCCCCTCTCCTCACCATAACCCTGGGCAACCACTGTGTTCTGTTCCTCCAGCTCTTTCTGCATCCATGGAATGATGCCGTGCAGCCTTGGGAGGATAACTTGGTCCACTTAACACAGCATGTTTGGAGGATAACTTGGTCCACTTAACACAGCATGTTTGAAACCTCTGCGCACCGTTTCCATGACAGCATTTACTCTTTGCACTTACAAGCAGCCAGCGGCTCCTTATATTTGGATTATTTCCAGTTTGGAGCAACACTGAAAAAACAGTTCTAAACTATTGAATTCTGCTTTACTATGAAAGTAAATTCTTGTTTGTTTGTGTTTTAAGACTGGGTTTCTCTGTGTAGCCTTGGCTGTCCTGGACTCACTTTGTAGACCAGGCTGGTCTTGAACTCACAGAGATCCTCCTGCCTCTGCCTCCCTGAGTACTGGGATTATAGGCATGTGCCACTGCGCCCAGCATGAAAGTAAATTTTATATTATCAGTTATACAAAGAGCAAGCTAAGCAGTAAACTTCTTAGCAGTAAACACCTCCTTCTGAATCACACTGAACTCAGCTTGGGAAAAGCATATTAAGGGTTAGGCAGCTGATCATTGTACAAGGACACATGATCAGGATTCTTGGTTCAAGGGTGTGAATCTAGCTCACCGAAAAAAATTCTGCAGCCAGAATCAAGCACCCTCTGTGCATTCCTGCATAGGCAAAGGAGGACATTTTATCCCTGTATCTCCAAAGATGTGTTCTGACATTGAATGAATTCTTGCTTGGATCAAAGGACCCAACTATGCCATAAAGCATTACATTTCTTTTTCAGGCTCTGAGGAGATGCTTCCCTCAGTAACGTGTTTGTGAAGACCCAAATCCCAACCTCAGAACCCAAGTAAAGAGCAGTGAGTGGCGACAAGAGCTGTTAACACCACTGCTGGGCAGCTGGAAACATAAGGAGCCTAAGAAGATGCTGGTCAGTCAGCCTAGCCCAACTGGGGCGCTCTCCAAGTTCAGCAAGAGACCATGTAGAAGCTCTGCTCGCCCTCTCTTCTTCCATTTTAGGGGAGGGTATAAGGGTAGGGGATGGACCTGGCAGCACTGCGAAGTGAACGTGATTGAGGGGAATTGTGTGAAGTTTCCAAATAATCAGCAAAAACATTTATTTTTAAAAAGTGTTTTGACTGCCCATTCTGACAATGGAAAATGCTCAGAAGACAAATAAATTCAAAGACTAGAGAATTCTAGAAAAGTTCCTAAATGCTCACTTCCAAGACCCCACCAGTACCATCATCACTACCACACCACTACCTCCACCAGCACCACCAGCACCACCAACACCACCAGCAGCACCAACACCAGTACCATCACCAGCAGCACCTCCATCTGCACCACCACCAGGCTATGAGTTCAGATGACTCATGAATCAGTTTCCTACAGGCAACAAGTGGACAAACTCAAATCCTGTTTCTGTGAAATCAGTTGAAAGTCAGAGCATTTGGCTAGTAAGTCAAACTGAGAACTGTGTTTGACATGAAAAACTGGGGGGGTGGGGGGGGGGGGACAGTAGTAAGAAGCTTTTCATCTTGAAGGAATGCTTTCAATTTACGTCATAAACACGAAAGTGCAAAGGCATAAGGCTCTCCAGGCCGTGCCCTACACAGGACGTTAGGAAATCCAGCTACTCTGCACCCACAAAGGGGTCATTCATGGTCCATTATAAGCGAGTTTCTGAATCTCTCTCTCCCTGCCCCTCTCTCTGCCCCCTCTCCCAGAACACTGTCCAGCATTGGAAAGCTGTGGCCTGCCCTTCAATGGGAAGTGTTAGCAGGATGCATCCATCCAGACCTCCAGTCTCCCCTGACCCAGTGAGCGTGGAGGGGTTCTTTAGAGATTTCACACTGTTGGCAGAAGATTAGGCAGAATGCAGAAGGGTGGGTTTTTAACATGTTTTTTTGAAAGTGATAAACATGCTATGCTAGTATTTTAAAATGCACTGAATTCTAAATTAATAAAGGAGACCATCCAGTACAGCTAAGGCAGGAGAGAAAAATGGGAGGAGGTGGGTAGGGACTCACCCTGAGCCAATTTACTAATGTGTCTGTGTGTGTGCAGTTCCCCCACAGACCATAAGAGGGCATCAGATACCCTGCAGCTGGAGCTACAGGTGGTTGTGAGGCAACGGACATGGATGCAGATGGTGAGATAGGAGCTCTGAGCCATCTCTCCAGCCCCTTTACAAATCACTTGGTCCTTCTTTTTCTACAAGGTAAAGGGATTCAACATCTGGATGAAGATAGAGGGTGGTTAGGTTTGGCTTAGCTCCAGTGATCAGCATGCAATGAAACCTCTTCGGAGATATGTGAATTTTCAGCGGTAAGTTCTCACAGCTACATAACAAACATGGACATGTGCCAAAATACCTATCCCTCCCTTACCCTTGGAGTCAACATCAGGTCTCTCTTATTTTTCTTATTCATAGATTTACAAAAAGGACCCATCAATGAGACAAGACATGCCATCTTGTATCAAAAAGGCACACTGCAGGCTGTCGTCTACACAAGAGTCTGTCATCATCTCCACCCAGTGCAAAGCCCGTGCGTGGTCCAGACCACTGTACCAGATCTGTTACCAGTGGCCCCAACAGGTTCCACCAGCTTCAAATTGAACTTCTTCCCCACCTGAGCTATATGCTGCACTGCCTCTGTTAAATCTGACCCATGTTTTAAGTCAACATTAAAACACCACACACACACACACACACACACACACACACACACACACACACACACACACAGCTCTAGGAACTACAGTGCTATGACAGGCAGGACTGCAGCTTACGGATAGTTCTGAAGCCAGAAAGACAACGCCAGTCTCCGCAACGTTCCTGGCATAGAACCTGGAGCACTCCTGAGCCTTGGGATGCTCCTCCACTGAGAATGGAGACAACTGGCCGTCTTTCATATACAATTCTCATCCTATAAGTGCAACCCACTCGATGCCGAAATAGCCCATCGTGTTGTTTAATTGGTATTTTAATGCAAACCAGGTCCCTGAAAAATCTACTGATGGTTGCATTTGCCAGGCCTTTGACAGAGACTCCACTGTCAATTTGTTTGTGTTTCTTCTGAAGCATCGGTTAAGCAAGCACTTGTTTGTTTACATTTCTTTTATCATTATAATGACTTAAAAATTAAAAACCTCTTGACATTATAAAGTGTGAACAATCCGTACAAGGAAAGATAAGGTTAGATCAAATCAAAGGGATGCTGCCCAAGGCAGTCTCATTTCCCAGAGCTTCTGTTGGCTCCAAACATTTTTCTCACATCTATTGCTTATTTATTAGAGGGAAGAACACCACCATGTGCATGTAGAAATCAGAGGACACTTATAGGGTCATCCTCTTAATAGCCTCTAACACTTATATGGATTTTATTATGTGCTAGATTGTCAAAATGCTTTACATAGATGAAGTCACTCCATCCTTTAAGCACAAGCATCCACACGCTTCCCAGGGTCACCAGGCTCAGCCACCTCACTAGCCCAAGCTCCAACCACTTAAGAGGATGTTAGTGGTGACCGGAGGACCCGACTCCTGGAACACTAAAGCCTGTGCAAATGGTGCTTCACCAGAGGCTCAGTGGAGAAAAGCTGTCCTTAGAAGCCAAATTCAGAGAAAATGGTTGAAATTAGCCATCACCTGCCAAGATGGCACAGGAGGACCCAACACGGAAAATCTCAAAGTCTACATGATGACTCAGTCCCCAGACCCCTGCTGACTTTGGGAGAAGGCTTTGCTTTTAAGAATTGGGATAAGAGGAGGCTAAGGGCATCCTTGGATCCTTTGGAATTCCCCGCGGAGACGATTAGAACATTCTTGTGAGCATCCTTTGCTAACATTAAATCTTCAGCCTTCGGGGATGAAATCATAACCGTGCATCCAGCTGATGGCATCCACCTGGTGAGCCAAGAAAGCTGCTTTCGCTTTAAACCCAGATGTAGCTGTTAACAAGGGAGATGGGGAGTCTAGGAAACAGATCCTAGCAGTGAAAGAATCCTAGTCTCCCTAAAGGATGTGCACCTTCAAAAAGCTCTTTTTTTTTTCAGGGGATAGCTGGGGATCAGGGCACATTTGCTAATTTCTTTAAACCAAGTGTATTTGTTTTAAATGCCACATTGAGTAGACCATGGTCTCGTCTATATAGTACTTGAGAGTAAAGATTTGGTGTAGATGAAGCCATATAGGAAAATTTACAAGATAAACAAAACCTAAAAACAGCACTGTTCACATTTCAATTAAGCAGCTCCAGGTCCCTCCTAGGGATGTCTAGCTCAATTGTGTTTCACCCTCTGTGGCACTGGGCCAATCACAATGAGCCGCCCTCTGGGCTGCTTAAAGGATGGAGTGACTTCATCTATGTAAAGCATTTTGACAATCTAGCACATAATAAAATCCATATAAGTGTTAGAGGCTATTAATCTTTATTAATATTTTCCTGTTCTTGGGTCTCAGAATTTTTAATGTCTTTCATGTGGTTTCATTTCTCACTCATCTCTCTCATGTCTAATGTAGGTCCCTTCACGGGGTGCACACACGTTTTTTTTAAGACATGGAAAATCACAGGAAGCCTCCACGTTTGTGCAAGGCATACTTATGTAGACCGATGAGCTCTTATGCAAATCAGCTGGTTTCCACTCAAGGGGCCTTGACACGAGCACTAATTGCAGGATTGCCACATAGTTCCGGTCTCAGGAAAAGTCCTCTCTAGCATTCAGCAAATATTTACTGCACGCTCAACCATAGCCAAGGCAACACGTTAGGAACTGGAAAAACGAGGAAGGAAAGGGCTCAGGATCCTGGGGAAGTTTGCCAGTTGAAGGAGAAGGCGTGGCATGTGAGGAAGAGCAAGTGTTGAGGGGACAAGGGTAGGTAGCCACGGAGCCGCCCTGTGCCTGCTAACAGCATCCTTGGAAGAGGAAGCAGAATGTAAAAAAAAAAAAAAGGCAGAGACGCCCCCAAGGACAGGTCATTCATTGCACCAGCCCTTCCGCTGAAGATGGCTTTGAGCCTAAGCACAAGGTTGGAGGACGGATCAGGATGAACAGAGTTAGAAGGGCATGAGCGAAGGGAAAGAGAGGGATTTGATGGCCACAGTAAGTCGTGCACTGAATAAAGCAGAAGAGGATGGAGACTTGCCCATGGGAGAGAAAGTGAACAGGGGTGTAAAGGTTCTTAAGCACCAAGTTAAGGAAACTCCCTGACACCTGGGGAGATGGCTCCCTCAGATGGGCATGAGTACGGTGGCACGCTTTTGCAATCCCAGCATTAGAAGGAGGCAACAGGGCGATCCCTGGGACTGGAGGACCAGCCAGCCTAGCCTACTTGGCAATCTCCAGACCACAGAGTTATAGAGTTACCCACTCTCAAAACAAACAAACAAACAAGCAAGCAAAAGGGACAGTGCCTGAAGAATGTTGTATCCTGACCTCCACACATATGCAATGAATCTCAACCTTGTAAGCTGCTGCTTTGCAGAGCTGGGAATAGACTTGGGCGCCCACCATGGCAACCAGAGCCCTACCACTGAACGACATCCCTAACCCTCTCTTAGAAGTGATGTGTTTTAACAGAGAACTTTGGATTTTAAGATTTTAGATTTACTATGAGTAACTCTAGCCAAGATTCCTAGTAATGGGGAGGACACAGGGCCTGAACTGGCCATCCTCTGTAACCAGGAAAGGCCTCAAGTGGAGGGACTGGGACACCAACCCAGCCACAAAACCTCCAACCTATACAGTTTGCCGTGCCTGTAGCATGTGCTGGGACCAGAGCCTAGTGTAATTGTCATCAGAGAGACCACACAGACTTCATCCAGCAACTGGTGAAAGCAGCTGCAGAGTCCCACACCAGACACTAGGCAGAGTCTGGGTTGTCTTGCAGAGGAAGAGAAGAAAAGCTTGGAGGAACCAGAGGGGTCAGGGACACACCACAAGAACACGGCCCATAGAATCATCATGAGGGCTTGCAGAGATCTGGGAGCCTGTAGGGGCCTTACCTAGGTTCTCTGCATATAAATTATGCCTGAGGACCCTGGCGTTCTTGTGGGAATCCTAATGGTGGGAGGTGGGGGAGGGCTGTCCTTGTCTCTTTCACCTACCTTGGGAGGACCCCTCTCCTCCTACTGGTCACTTCATCCAGCCTTATATGATGGTATAAGCCTGGTCTTATTTTAGCTCCTTATGCTGAGTTTGATTGATGTCTCTGAGAGGCCTGTTCTTTTTTGAGGGGAGGTGGGGGGATGGATCTGGGGGAGAGGAGAAGTGGTGGGGAGAGACTAGGGAAAGGAAGGAAGGGGAAACTGTGGTCAGGATGCAATATATGAGAGAATTTAAAAATTAGATTTATTTTAGTTATACATATATGCTTGTGTCTCTGTGAAGATTCATGCATGTGAGTACAGGTGCCTATGGGATCCAGAAGAGGGTGTTGGGTTCCCTGGAGCTCGAATTGCATCTGGCTGTGATCAGAAGTTTATCATTTATCAAAACTTCATCACTCATGGTATTTTATAAAAACAAACAAACAAACAAACAAACAAAAAACTTTGTAGATTTGGATCCCTTGTAGCCACTGTGGCTGAATCATGTAAAAATGTGAGTGTCTATAACTCACTTGTATGTGCTTTCAGGAGGATGTGTTAATCTGAGTTTCTAGTGCTTCTGGTTTACACCGAGTTCCGCAGAAGACTGCGGCAGCAGGCGTTGGATCCACACAGCACAAATCTGCCCTCTGCTCAGACCTCATGTCCTGGTGTTTGTTCCAAGTGGCCCAAGAAAGGCCCCTTTCTTCCCCTCAGAGAGCCTTGGAGATGGACTGTTGCTTCATTCTTTCCTAACAGTAAAAAGATTTTACTGTCCTCTGCCCGCCCCCCCCCGGACTACATAAATAATTTCCGCTTATTGTAAAATATCCAATACACAACATGTGAGGAAGGAAGTCCACTGGGAATCCCAGCACCTCCAAGACACACTCATTTATGAGTACTTATTGTGTACACACACATATGTGTCTTTTATGTAACTTTTATCATAGGATCAGTAACATGTTGATAACATAAACACATTATTTAGTCATTTCATTTTTCAACGTCCTTTTCCATTTTCCCACCGCTCTGTCTTGCTCTCCTACACCCAACTGTTTCTACTGACCAGAATCACATGCTGCTATACTAAGAAAATACACATAGCTTAGGGATAGAGTACTTGACTATCATCCGTGAAATCCTAGATTCCATCCCCAGAAGATAAAAATATATATGGACAACATCATTATCATCATTATTAGATTTGGATTTATAAAAAATGAGACAAAAACATATATGTAAAATATTATTATCATCATTATCATAATATTTATTGCATGCCTACCGTGTTCAAGCAGGTCACCAGATATGCTTGCTGCTGTACAATGTCTCATTGAATTCTCACAAAAGCATCTTAAGAGTCATTTCCCGACTGTCCTCATTTTATAGATAAGAAAACTGAGCACCCTTCCCTAGGGTATTCATTGCAGATGCAAGACAAGTGCAGGGGTGAATGCTGACATGTCACCTGGGTCTCAAGTTCAGTCACGAGAGCCCACAGGTAAGAGGCCAATTGGCACCAGTGTCAAGAGCAGAATAGCTTCCCTTAGGTTATTGGTCAGGGGTGACCTGAGATACCCCTACCCCAAAACCATATAGGCTATGACCAGAGTGCCCACCAGAACTTGATGCTAAGACCCTATTGCTGAAGATACCACACTTTGGCCACAGAACATGGAGAAATCAAGTTGGTGTTGACCAGCAAGCTTCCTCCCTGCTGACTAGCTCTCGAAGTACTGGAAAGAAGTATGTAAAATGCAGGGCAGGAGGGGAAGTGTCATCATTAGTTTTATCCATCCGTGAGCCCCCTGAACTACAATAAACACCAGCATGGCAAGAAATGCCCATTGGTGGGCACACGTGTTATGAGGGTAACCAACCACTTTCTGATTGGATTTCAGGTCTGTTCCAGAGGAAATCTGTCCAAGAAC
This sequence comes from Acomys minous, assembly GCF_964271855.1. NCBI lineage: Eukaryota > Metazoa > Chordata > Mammalia > Rodentia > Muridae > Acomys > Acomys minous. Next base: position 17,026,355 of record NC_140499.1, on the reverse strand, counting down.
CAACCCATGGTCAGGAACGGCTCAGTAATTCACAGGCCACAGGGATGAAGCTACAATTGTTTTCTTAAATGGGTACTGTTACCAAACTGCCTTCTAAGTTTGAATCTGTGTCTGGTAGACTAGTGTAGTGCTCAGACTTCATGCAAGGTGCTTTGTGCAGTAGCTGGTGTTTGCTGGTGGTAAACACAGACACTCGTAATTGATCAAAGTACAGACAATAAATGTCAATGGGGTGCTCAGCCTCGGACAGGGCATGGATGGCTAAAATTCGCTTGAGTCGCCCCGAGTGCTGAGATTGCAGACATGAGTCACTGAACCTGAATAAATGTTAAATTTTTTTTTCTTGGCTTGTTGTTTTGGAGTTCTTTGAGGGACCCACTATGTAGCTCAGGCTGCCCTGGAACTCACTAGATTGACCAGGCTGGCCTTGACCCCACAGAGATCTGCCTGCCTCTGAGATGAAAAGCATGTAGCCACACCTCTGGCTAACAGTGAACATGTTTAAAAGAGGGTTGCAGACATGAAGTGGAACACTTGTCTCGCTGTGGGAAGCCATGGGTGGGATCCTTAACCCGCTGGAGAAAATAAGAAGTTAAACAAAACTAAGCTGGCAAAAGAAACCGAGGAAAGGAAATATGGCCAAGTGAGGAGGCTGCTAGCATGAAAACTCTTGGAAACTTTTGGGAAGCTGAGAGATCATCAGGGGCATCGGCTAGCAGAGTGCAACCCAGACCAGGAGGTGGCACAGAAGGCAAAAGCACTTGTTCCCAAGCCTGATGACCCAGGTCCAGTTCTGAGACCCACATAGTAGGAGGAAAGAATAGACTCACAAAAATTTCACTGACATGCACATTTCCACACATGCTCTGTATTACACACGTATTACACATGCTCTGTATTACTCACAATACATAAATAGATGTTAAAAATAAAAAATAAAATAAAATAAAATAAAAGACCACCACCCAACCTCCCATCCATTGCCTCTAGGGTGTGACCGTCCCACCACATCCCTTCTCTGTGTTAGTCCTGTGTGGCTGTCACAAGTTCTTGATAACGCCTAGTGTTTAGAGAACTCATAAATACACACAAGGCACATTGTATATTTACAGTACATCACAGAATCACTCCAAGCCACCTGCGAACAAGAATTCCTGGAAAGAAGCTGTGTCTGCGGAGACTCAATGACAGACCAGAGCTGCAGCACCAAGGAAAAGCAGGAGTGGTGCAGGTGCAAAGGCTAATTACCTTATCCTGAGCTAGCTTTAGCCCCCTGAATTCTTTGCCCACCTCTGTGTCAAAACCCACATCCAGTGACTTAACAGAAAAAAAAGATGCTTTGGGAATCTATTAATGTAGCAGAGCCCTGGCTTCCACCAAACCAAAAGCTAAGGATATCATCAGACAGTGTCTTAGGCCCATAGCTAAGCTTCGCCCATCTTGCAGTAACCACCTTTCTGACATGGCCTCCAGAGTATTTTAAACTTGGCCCAATTTATGACTTAATCTGTTCCGTAAAACTACAAAGCTTCATGAAACAGCTTCCACGTTGGAACACTGTGTTTGGGGAAGATGGAAACATACTTTCACAGGCCTCAGTCACTTATATATGCTCCAGAACAAACCACATCTCTTCTTCTTCTTCTTCTTCTTCTTCTTCTTCTTCTTCTTCTTCTTCTTCTTTCTTCTTTCCAACAACACAACCAAAGACAAAAAGGAGAGCTCGTCTCTCTGGCTCTTGCCACCCTCAGCTCCTAGAGGCAGGCTGGAGAAGGAAGCAGCTTCCAGACACGCTTGCTTGCAGCACGCCTGCAGGATTGTTGAGGAAGGATGGCTCCTACATCTAGAACGAGCCTCTCATTTTACACATCTCAACACTAAATGGGCTCAGGAAAGCAGGTTTTAACTTAACATGTTTCATGAACAAAAGCTGTGGAAATAATTCCATGCCTAACCTTTTACATTTTTTTGTTTCTCTTGAGTTTACATTCTTCCAACATACTGCCTGGTTCCCTTTTCTTAACACAGTGAGGTTTTATGTCTGAGATTGGAGGGCTGGCTTGGAAAAGCCATTTGACTCTTAAAAGTTGTATAGTTTTTTGTTGTTGTTGTTTTAATAATAATAGATATGACAATCTTGGAAGAAAGGGGGTATTTTTGGAATGTTAACACGGGCACTGTAAGAACTTGCAATTTCCACCCACACTTAGTAATCCTGATATTAAACAATTCGAAAACAAAACAAAACAAAAACAAAAACAAAAGAGGGCCAGCCAGATGGCTGAGCAGGTAAGTGTTCAACACTCAACCCTACAACTTGAGTTGGGTCCCCAGAACCCACATAAAAAAGCCAAGGTAGGTGGGGCAATGAAGGAACAGCACTTGGTGTCGGTGGTGTGCGAGGTTTAAGTGGTGTGGAAGGCATTGCTTAGGTTTCAGTCCTCTCCTTCCCACTCTGTCGTCAGCATGGCTCTCAGATCTTGAGTTCGGAAGAAAACCAAAGAAAACGAAGAGGAAGAGGTGGGATGAAAAGTAGAAATAGGAGGCTGAAGAGATGGCTCTGCAGTTCAAAGCACTTGTTGTTCCCGAGAAGGACCCAGGTTCGATCTCCTGCCCCCACGCAGCTGCTAACAACTGTCTGTAAGTCCGGCTCCCAGGGCTCAGCTGCCCTCTGCTGACATCCAGGACGCTGCACATGGTGCACAGACATACACGCAAGCCAGCAACCATACACATACAATTAAAATACATCAATTTTTTAAAATTGTAGATTCACACCCCATGGTGGAACTGTGCCCTGAACAGGGCTCCACGGCCGCTCCGGCAGTGTGAGGAATTGTCTCCAATGCCTTCGTTGTGTGAGGCCTGGGTTTGCACCATGTACACAAGCCCTGGGGCTGGAAGCCAGAGCCTCGAACATGGCAGCGCATCTGCGGCGTCTCTTCCCTTTTCTGAGGTCTTCTCACCAAGGCATCCCCAGTCTTTGATGCCACTGTTTTCTGCACTGTGGAGAAGACAGAGACCACGTTGCTTACGTCACTCTCAGTGGTGTATGTGTAAGTCCCATACGTCTGTGGCTGATGGTTCTTATTCTAAACAGTGAAGAAGAACCGGTTGTTAGAGTACGGTTGTTTTAAAAATATTTTCCAAGGCACCCAAACATCGCAACAAAAGCTGACCGTGTGACCCCCCAGAAGTTCCTCTGCCAATCAAACTCGCCAACCTCACTGTAGCATGAAACATCCTCTCCAATGTTTGAAAGCACATTTGTTTTAAAATCCAACGGATGCTTCAGGCCTTTTATATATTAGTGAAGCATAAAATACGATATTAAAAATTGCATAAATACAAAAATACTTCTCCCTCAGAACTTTGATGTTCCTGAGCTTTCCCGTATCGTTCCCAATACCCACATGGGTGACTTTTGGAGGGGGTCAGGGCGGGTTCACAGAAGAACCAAATGTTGATCTCTTAGTTTTACAGCACCATGAAGGAGGATGTGTGAAGAATCACAGAGTCCCCTGAGGTGTCATGAGATGGGGGTGCAAATGACCAGAGCATATGGCACTTTCTCAAGATCAAAACCTCAGAGCGTCTGGCCTCACGGAAATGGACAAGTATCATGGCTTCTTCGGGTGCCTCGGAAGTAGATGAAACTGTCAATGCTATTTCCAGAAAGATCTAATTACAGTTAACCAGACCACCAGCCGTGACTACCAAAAGCATGCAGAAGTGATATGCACATTCCCGCATCTTCCTGAGATGCCCGGGTTCTCTCGCAAAGGGGTGTGTGGCAGGTAATCTTCTGTGTGGGGAGCCATGCTCCAAGAGAGCAGACTTGTGGTGACAATCTTTGTCCAAGACTCTAAATTACTTAGCTTCATTTCATTGTGATTTAAATGTCTCTTAAACTGACATTTAAGAGAGAGAGAGAGTTGGGGGTGGGGGACATACGTGTGTGTGTGTGTGTGTGTGTGTGTGTGTGTGTGTGTGTGTCTACACTGTGTGTCTTCCTCCTCCCCATCTTATTGTTGTTGATAGAGTCATTCATTCACTGAGCCTGGTTCGGTTAGGCTGGCGGGCCGACAAATCCTTCAGAGTCACATGCCTCCCCCTCCTTGGTGTAGGCAGTTGTATAAGGGTGTTGCCTACTGTACCCAGTTTTTATGTGGGTGCCGGGAATGCAAACTCAGGTCCCCATGCGTATGTGGCAAGCGCTTCATCAACTGAGGCATCCACCTGGCTCACTGCAGGAGAAGTTTGAAAAACATCACCACTCAACATCACCAGCATTTGCTAAAGACTTAGCAAGGCACCTGGGATTTATTTTTAAGATGAATAGTCATAAGTGTTTTTTTTTCTTTTTAAATTATAACTACAGACTACAGAGCTATTTGGACTCTTCATGGGCTCATAAGACATTTTAAAAATAAATTACCAATTCACTTATGTAAGTTTGTTTGATTTTGGATTTTTGAGACAGGGTTTCTCAATGTAACAGCCTTAGCTGTCCTGGAACTTGATTTGTAGAGCAGGCTGGCCCATAGAGATCCTCCTGCCTCTGCCTCCTGAGTGCTGAGATTAAAGGTGTGCAACACCATTGCATGGTTAACATAAGTTGTTTTTTAAAAAGCAACCTAGTGAAGCTACACAAGCCAGTTAATTATTTAATAAAAACCATACAACTAAAAAGCTTTTTTAAAGCTTTGGTGAGCGATTTTGGCATTGTAGAGACACTTATTCAGATGGTTTCGATGGGCACTGGTCAGACAGTAAAAATATTTAAATAATATCTTACAACAACATGGCTTTGCGTTTCTTAGTCAGACACAGACAAACCCCTCTAATGGGGGGGGATCCCCTCAATCACCACCATCAACCCCAACTGCTACAGAAGGATACTATAATGTTAAGTTGCCAGAAGTGGGTTTCTGAGAGCCAGTCTGTGAGAATTAGCAAGTGAAGAAAACAAAAACAAACAAACAACAACAACGAGTATGTTGTAGAAACACAGGGCAGGGAAGCATAGCGTGGAGACTAATGTCTCCATGCTCCCTGTGTGCTCTGGGGTTTGCTTCAGCGGCCTCGGGCTACCTGAGGTAGGGTCTTGTTCCCAGTGCTGACGTTCTCCGTGGCCTAAGACTTTCCTTGCTCAACCGTAGAAGACAGCTTCGAGCCAGGTCCTTCCCATGTCGGGAGTGACTCATCCGAGGCCAGAGGAAACACAACTCATCAAAACACTGTCCCAGTGTGTGTCTACTTGACAGAGGCCAATGTGCTACCAGACACTGCTCTGATGTAAGACTCCTCCTCCACCATTACTCACCCCGTCATTTAACAAAAGTTCCCTCCCAATTACCTTGGTGTTCTGAGAGACACAGAAGCTACAGGGTGGAGATAGCGGGTGTGGGGGGGGGGCAGAGTTGCAGAGGAGAAAAGACAACACAGGCTGCCCTTGTGCTCTAAGAAAGGGGTAGCTATAAGGCAGTAATGTTAAGATCTGGCTTCATTCTGAACCAGGTCCCCATGGCAGTATGGGATGGAAGAGGAAGGGCTGGGGAAGGCCAGAGATGGAGAGGCCCAGTCAGCTGCGGAAGCCAGTGGAACAACTGCGAGCAAGGGCCTCAAGTACCTTCCCTCTCTTCCCATGGAAGGAGAGCAATTAGGAAATGTTCCCTGGGCTTGCAGGCTTCTGCCCTGGCCCAGTGAACCCACTGGAGAAGTCCCTGCAAATTACTGGAAACTGCACTTTGAACTCCGGCTTTGGCAAGGAGCCCAGTTAAACAGAAATGTAGAAGTTGCCTTCCTCAGAGGCCCCTGCACCAGGGTGTCCCACAGACAGGCCAGAGCCCATGGCAACAGGTTGGAATGAGACCACACGAGCCAGGAAAGCAAGCCTGAACCAGCAGCATTTCCTACTGCCTCCGCTGTTTCTTTAAAAGGTTCTTTTTGGCTTCTTCGCCCTCATTTTGTTGGAGTGTGTGACAGACTAAGGTCCCATCCAGGGAAACACTGCCACCATTTTCAAACACACTTGTTCGGTCCTGACCACAACTCTGTCAGCTGTACCATTAGGTGTCCAGTGGTGGGGGGGGGGGGCGCCGGTGCCAGGGGCACCAGTAGCATGAGCAGGGATGGGCCAGGCTGGTTGCTAAGCTTGTGAGCTCGAACACTGACAGGGACTCAGGGTTTTTCTGCCCACCAGGCTCTCCCACATGCTGTTAAAATAAACCAGCAATGACCAGCACAGAATGGGCAACCTCAGCCGCACAGAGCCGAAGCCTGTCCCTTCTTCAGGTGAAGGGACAATCGGATTCCGCTGTCGTGTTTCACCCTCAGCACATACAATTTGAAAACAAACAACTCAACCAAGGCATTGCACACCAAGAGGCCAAAGCCAGACAGATAAAAGCAAAGGTTAGACAGCCAGAGCAGCTGTGCTCCTGCGGGCTTCAGGGAAGGCTCCTGGAAGAAAGCACCTCGCCACCCCCCCACCCCCACCCCCACCCCCACCCCTTGACTCCACCACCCCCAACTCTCCAACTTCTACCCCCCATCCCCTACCCCCCACCCCCACCCCCACCCCCACCCCGACCACCAGCCCCAACACCACCCCCATCCCCAACTGCCTCCACCCAACCCCTGCCCCCCACCCCCACCCCTTAACCTCCCATCCCCCACCACCCCACTCCCACATCCACCCTCACCATCCCCAACCCCCCAACCCCCCAGCCCCCCCCCACCTCCCCCCACCACCAATCCCAAGTCATTAACCAGTGCCCCGAGGGAAGGAAGGAAGAGGAAGCCGGCTGTTCAAAGTCTCCTGTCAGAGCAAGCATTCCTTCAAGCCTGACTAGAAACCCAGCAGGACCTTACCAACGGTGACCTCCCTCAGCCAAGGGACAGTAACTTTAAAACTGCTCTCCTCGATCCCCTCTTGCCTTAAGTTTGTACTGCGTCATACCCAAAGGGCGGCCAGGGGAGTGGCCGCTTCTGATAACGTTATGAAGGAAACTATCCAGAGTATGTCTTTTTAAGCTCCACATCTCCCCTGGGGAGACAGTGCTTTAACATACCTGTTCGCTCCTTGCCTGGGCCCATAGCGTCCTCTTCTCCTCATTCCCTGACCCGCACCTCAGCCAGTCCTATAATAATTAACAGTCACACAGCCCACAATTTGTATGCGCCTGTGTTGATGGGGCGGAAGAGGCCCATGGTGACGAGTGCATGAGTGTGAAGCGCACGGGGCAGCCTCAAGTGTCACTCTTCAGGAGCCATGCACATCATTTTAGTTGAGCCCTGGCCTCTCATTGGGCTGAGGCTCACCAATCCAGCAAGTCTGGCTGGCTAGTGAGGCACACGGGTCCCCTGACTCTCCCTCCTCAGCACCGAGATGACAAGTGGCCCCACCCTGCCTGCCTTTCCTTACATGGGTCCTGTTGCTCGAACTCAGGCCCCCGTGTTTGTACAGTAAACGCTTTGCTCACTGAGCTTTCTCTCTGGCCCCACACAGGTTTTCCCTAATCCTGCTAGTCCTAGTCCGTCTATTTTGGGGCCTCCCTGGCTGGCCCCCATCACACTCTCCAAAGGTTCCCACGGTTCAGCTGGTCCTGCTTTCATAGCTAAACACAGACTCCACCCCCACCCCCACCCCTGCCCCTCCCCCCATCCCCGCCCCTACCCCCGCCCCCGCCCCCGCCCCCGCCCCCGCCCCCGCCCCCGCCCCCGCCCCCGCCCCCGCCCCCGCCCCCGCCCCCGCCCCCGCCCCCGCCCCCACCCCCACCCCTGCCCCCACTCGCCACTCCTTATCTCTTCCCTCTTCTCAGCCAGGGGTCTTAGTAAAAGTAATGTTAGACAAACAGGAAGTCCGGGTTTCCAGGGACTCTCCCGGAAGTACTGTGGCTGAGCAAACCATTCTCTCTCCCATGCATCCCTTACACACTTATTACGATGTCCTCCAACAAGGTGAAGCTCAATGCATATATTCCTTTTAGGCTGCGTCCTCGTCTATCAAATGCACAGGCAGATTTAAAAAAAAATGCCTAACTGGTGTGGGGGGTGGGGGGTGGGGTTACAACAGATAGTATGAAGGGTCCTTCCTAACACCTAGGGCCTAACAGGGCTACAGTTCAGTAAGAAGCCAGGTAAGAGGGCAGAGCTGAGGAGTCTGCAAGTGGACTGAGGACAAAGCCTGCCAGAGTGTGACCATCGCAAGAAGCAGCCCAGGATGAGGTGGGTCTGCGTGCCAAGCTTGTGGTCTTCTGAGGCAGAGCAGGGGGACTAAGTGGTGGAGAACCCCTGAGGGGGGGCTTACACAACCAGAGAGCCCGGAATCCCCCCACCATCCCCTAGAGGCTCTGAATCTGAAAGCCTGGTCAAACTCTGGGTGGGTCTGAGGCTGGTACCCACAAAACATGCTGGGAAACAAGGCGTGAGAGTGGAAGAGGAAGAGGAGGGATGGGGAGCGGTGGAGATCAAGGACTTGGAAGGCAGCCAAGTGCATCCTAGGAAGAGAAGATGATGTTCATAATCATGTGCCTCCTGAGAAGGACAGAGGGTCCAGGTGGGAACAGGAGCTCCACAGGAAGACCAACAGAGCCAACTAACCTGGGACTGAAACACCAACCAAGGACCATGTTTGGACCTAGGCCCCCTACACAGATGCATCTGATGGGCAGCTCAGGCTTCATGTGGGTCCTCTAGGATGGGGAGGGGGCCTGTCTCTGACAAGGATTTTCCTGCATGCTTTTCGATAAAGTGTGTGTGTTGGGGGGGGGGTGCCTCACCAGGCCACTGTGGTCGAGGATGTGCTCAGTCCTGATACGACTTGATGGGATGAGATGGGGGGGTGGCTCCCCTTTTCTGAGGAGTAGGGCAGGGAGGATATGGGGAAGAGGGAAGGAGGATAGGACCGGAAGGAGAGGTGGGAGGGGGCTACAACTGGGATGTAAAGTGAATAAATAAATAAATAAATTTGTTTTTTAAAGGATAAAAACAAACAAACAAAAATGTGCCTCCCGTCCCCTTTCCCTTCTTCCGTCCCTAATTCAGTTTCTGCCTGTCTATCAGCCCATGTGGGGGTAGGCAGTTTCTACCCCAAGGGTGGAGCTGGAAGAGGGGACCACGGGATCTGTTGTGGGTGTCGGGTAATGTCAGGGCTGGATCCTAGAAGCCCTAAGGTGCTTTCCCACCCAAGCCCTAAAAGCCTTGCTTAATTCTTAGTGCTTGCTTAGCACTGGTGTTGTGGAGTTGCAGTAGAGTACAGAGTGCAGGGCAGGTGAGAACACCGTGGCAAGCCCTCGGCACTAAGACAAAGGCAGATTTAGTGGAGGAGTTTGTACGTAACCACGCTTTACTAAAATATACAATATGCAGGCAAGCATCTTAAGATTTGTGTTACTCTGGTTGTGTAGCTGAGGCACTGAGCTCGCGCTTCCTACCACCACACAGGCTCAGAGAAAGGCAGAAACTGAATTAGGGAGCGGAAGGAAAACGGGAAGGAAGGGGAAGGAATAGAGGAAGGGGAGGCGCGTTTTCAGGAACATCATCTTGCTATGATTCTCGGGACCCTCAGGGCCAATGGGATTGCAGCGGAAGGAGGCAGCCATCTACCTCTCCCCTGACACAGGTAAGAGAACCCTATGTAGCAATTTATGAGACTACAAAATACATGAGACATCTTAAGACATCCTACAGACAGAAGAATGTTTTTAAATAAGGTGGGTCCAGTGTCCACTGGGCAGTATCCACATCAGCATCCCTGAGCGCCAGCCCACGGGACACGTTCTGGAAGTCTGACTCCTAATCCATGACCTTCTTCCCTAAGGTCAGCTAATGACATTACCTTCTCCCTTTGGCACTGCTCCTGATTTCTCAGCTCAACTAGAAAACCTTGTCTTCCTATCCATTCATGTCCACGGTTCCTGCAGGCCAGGTCTTCACTCCTTCCATCCAGCCCCCAGTGCCTCACTGACTGCCTTCAAATAAACAACTCTAGTCCAGAGTTCGAACGACCACCCTAATACAGAGGCCCCCGACTACCTCTTGGTATCCAGCCATGTTCTCTTATTTTTTATCATCATCGTTGTCGTCACCGTCGTCGTCGTCATCGTCGTCGTCTCGGTTTTGGTTTTCCAAAACATGTTTTCTATGCAGCCCTGGCTGTCCTAGACTCACTTTTGTAGAACAGGCTGGCTTCGAACTCACAGAGATCCATCTACCTCTGCCTCCTGAGTGCCACGTCCTCTTATTAAGAGATCTCTTCCAACTGGCTGTTGCACTGTCCAGAACAGGGTCTGCCTCATGCTGAGTTCTGGCCAATGATGTCACCCACGAGGGATGCTAGGGAGACTAGCCTGGCTGGGCTACACATCCGTGTTGCTGTTCCCTCTCTCTCTCCTTCGCTCAGCCTTTAATCCAAGTGTAATGGATGGAGTCTAATAACCACCAGTGACCCTGAGGTAACTCTGAGAATGAATGTGGTGCTTTGGAACACAAAAGCCAAACTCCTGGAGCAGCGTGGGTCTCTGCCCATGCTTGGAGCTCGCACACCTGCTCTGGGTAGCTCTTCCTGGGGATCTTATATGCAGAGATAATTTCTGTACCATTAGTCTTTATTATTCATAGCATAGCTACAAATGAATCAAAACTCTGCCCTCAGAAATCAGTAATGGCTCTCAAGTTCCAATGAAGCAACATCCCCTGTATCCAACAACTATGGCACCCCCACTACCTGGAGCCGATCTTCATTTCCGGGGTTCTTCTTCCCTTCATGGGCACTTCCAAGGAGAGCAACAGGCCAGTTACAGGAGCTGAGCAGGCACAGGCATCAGCAGCCACTCGGCAGCCCATCCGTTCTCTGCAGAAACGGGTCTGTCTGTCGCGCATCCTCCCCTCTCGATTTCAACCTTGCACAGACACCCCGGCAATCCTGAGCACCCGAACCAAATCAAAATTAATACAATAAAATGCGAGAGTTGCTCTGATTTTTTAAAGGCACACTTCCAGTTTGTCTCCTACAAGATGAGGTTCCTGGGGCTTCCAGGGGTGACGAGACTGGTGGGCACAGGCCTTGGTCGTTTGTTTGTTTGTTTGTTTGTTTGTTTGTTTTTCAGTTGCTTTCTCCGCCTTCCCACAGAGGCACTCAGTGATTGCAGAATGAAGCCCTTAGTCTCCAGGAACTGAACTGTCTGTCAACTAAGAGATGGGACACTGAGCCTAAGCTGCAGGGTCCAGGAGGTCCAGGCCTCAGCAACATAGAGAACAAGCATCCTGGGGTTCATTTTCAAACATCATTACGTTTCCCACTCATTTCTATGCCCGAAGGAACCGGCTGTAATTAGCCCAGCGTCCAGAGAAGTGAGATTATATACCAGGTCAAAGGATGTGTCTCCCCACTATACTCATAAAACCCTATTGGCTGGGGTTCCAGACTCTTAAAAAAGTATCAAGATGTTGGCCTCCTTGAGAAACCACATCCTGTCTGGCTCTTGAGGTATGGTGCGGGAGTTGAATGACCCGGATGTAGCAGGTTGAGCTAAGGATGCCTGGACGGTAGACCGGGCTTTGGGTGACAGAACGTGACTGCCTTACAGGAAAGCAGCTGCTGCGAGAGTCACCGACCTCAGAGGGGGAGATTTAGGAGACCATCTGGTGAAGGTCCGGGTTGTAGATGTCACAGTTCCTCTGAAATAAAATGCTCAGAGGGCAGGACGAGATCACCGCTGCCTGAGGAGACCACAGTCACTGGGGCCTGGCTCCTCTGCACAGCCAAAGCAGAATAAACTTAAGTAGGGGCAGCTTTGGGCACACATCGGAAGCTGAAGGGCCTCCTCAGCAACACAGTAAGTTCAAGGCCAGACTGGGCAGAAGACCTTACCTCAAAAAGAAAACGTGAAATGGGAAAAGAACGCTCTGGACCGTGACTGCAGGCAGGGACTCTGTCTTCCAGAGAGAAGCAGGGCAAACTAGTGCAGGCAGGCGCAGGCCCGGTGACTCTGACATTGTGACCACCGCCACAGCTTAATGCCCACACTGAGAACTTGGGCAAATGACCTCTCTAAAATGCCTGTAGACTGGGGGTGATAACTGAATACCTACTTGACAGGGTGTCAGGAGGAATGAAGGAGGGTACCCCCACGGTACTGGCACTGCGGAGAGTTCGCAGTTGGTATACATTTCCCTGGCTTCACACGCCCTTTCCCAAGCGTGAACTAACCCATAAACACTGTGAGAGCAGAGCAGTGCCGGTCAACCTTCTCCCCAGTGAACACCGGTGCTTGAGGTGTTGGCTGATTGACTAATGGGCGCTGGAGCAGCTGAGCTGTTAGGTCACGTGTGACAACATGTTTTTACCGTCAGAGAAACCTCCGCCAGCTCTTTACATTGGGGAGAAAAAAAGCAGCAGCAAGTCCTTTAAAGTAACCCAAAACGTTCCTCGCTGCTCCCCATCCTGAAGATGAAAGATGTGTGTTGCAGGGTAGGCAGCTCTGTGCTCTGGCCTTCAGGAGACTTGAAGTGCTGGGCTGCTGGGTCCCTGCTGGGATCCTGCTGGGATCCTGCGGTTCAGCTCCGTGAAGCCGAAATGCCAGTCCAGCCTTTCATTTGTCCCGATCAAAGCAGCAGTGGGGCGGTGCAGACCTGGGTTTGCAAAATGCACGCTCCCGTCAAGGTGCGGGGGCTCACCTGTCCCTGCTGGAGCAAGGTGCTCCCTCGCCAACACGGTCACGTGGCCGCCCAGCCCTCCTCGGGTTACCTGGAATGTCTGGGCGGAGGCCGGAAAGACCCGGAGCTGCGCGCGCAGGTGGTTTGCCCCAGTCACTCTTGTTTGTCTCGAAACAGAGTATGTATAGGCGTGCACACAGCCCCCTCCCCCTTTTGGGGGGACGGGGGGAGTAAAGAGGGGCTGCAGATATACCCGAAGAGCATACCTAAATTTGCAGTGGGTGGGGACCGAAGCCTTGGCACCAATCCCCGCTGTTGTGGCCAGATCAGAAGGGTCATTGTGTGAGCCATGGCTACTGAGCCTGGCTGTATAATAGGCGCATTATGAAGCTATGCACCTGGCTCTCGCAGAGCCTGGGAGTGAAAAGCTGCTTGCAGAAAGCCGAGAGGAGGCCTTCCGTTGTGTCAAAAGAGGGCTGTACGGGGATATCTAATACCAGCCATTGTGTAGGGGCATCGCAGAGCCCCGGGAGGCCTCAGGGTGCATGCCAGTCATTTCCCAGCCACTGGTACTTCTCAGGGTCCCCCAGGACTTTAAAACAAAGGGGAAACAGTTTCACTGCGGCCCAGTATCAAAGAAATTGGACGCGAACAGGTTTAGTTCAGTGGCTGAGACCAGAAAGGAGGAAGAAAGCGCTGGAAGAGTTTTACCCCCCTGGGGGGTGGGGGGGACGGGGAATACAGGCACCTCCAAAATTAACCTAACTGGAAAAGGAAGAAAAGTCAGATAATATCCTTTCTGCCGTCCCCTAATACCTTAAGGAGTTCAAAGGTTTTCCAAGCCCGGGGCACTGGCAGTTATAATTACACAGTAAAATACCTAAGGTTAATGAGTAACCTCCAAAGGAAGTTACTGCACATAATGACGGCAATTTCTCTGAACTAAATGTTAAAAATAAGGCCTGTAATACTATGCGAAGGAAATGGTGGCAATTGGCAAATGGAACCCCGTTGCTTGGTAACAGACCCTGAGCTATGAGCTTTCTCTCTACCTGCCAGAAAGGGACGGTAGGAAAGAGCTGGGTTCCCTCCTGCAGTCTGAGAAGCACCCAGCCTTCTGCAGACACAGCTGGCCAGCCCAGAAAGGGGAAGCAGATGTGGTTGGACCAGGAAGAGCTCCCCCAAGAATTCCTAAGCAGTAGAGGAAATCAGTCAGGGGTGATCTGGAAGTGATGGAGTGGGGGGGGGGGGGGGAAATAGCAGCAAGTTCAAATAAGTACGTCACAAATAGAACCCTCCAGACAAAATGCACCCCCATCCGAATCTCCCCTGCCTCTTGCCTTGTCTGTTCTAACGTAGACTTAACACTTTGAACCCACCTGCAAATGAGAACTGAGTCAGGAGAGGAATTCATTAAGACAACCTTAACAGTGTAGTGTGTCTTGCAGAAGAAAATCGGCACACATTCGGACTCCCCAGTTTTGACTGAAAGTCTGAGAGAAAGATCCTGGAGACAGCTCCTGCAAGCTGACGAAGAATCATCCACTATTGCCTTAGCATGGCGTGGGGCTGTACGGCAAGAGGCTGGGGGGGGGGGGGAAGGTGTTTAAAACCCCTGTATGTCCTACAGCTGGGGCTCTCTCTTCTGCCTCAGTATCTGTATTACTCATCAGCTTCTGGAAAACTGCAGGTTCCTGAGTGGGGAGCCTTGCTGCATGGTGCAGCTCCTGCCCAGCATGCCTGAGACCGTGAGTTAAGTCCTTGTGTCATCCCACATGCAGACTCCTGGGTCTCCACTCCTGAGTATTCATAGAGGAGATCGAGGGCAGGAACCCAGGCAACAGCGCCTCTCAATTTCCATGACACTTGGAAACTTGGAAAGTGACAGTGAGCAATTTCCTGCATTTGGAATTTAACATGATTTCTTTCTTTCTGTAAGATTGATATAGATAGATAGATAGATAGATAGATAGATAGATAGATAGATAGATAGTGTGTGTGTGTGTGTGTGTGTGTGTGTGTGTGTGTGTGTGTGTGTGTGTGTGTGTTTGGGGTGGTGTTTATTTTTAGACCGTCTTTCACTAAGCAGCCTGACAATGTAAGCCCAGGGTGGTCTCACACTCACATCCTCCCCACCTTAGCCTTTCAAAACCTGGCCTCACAGGCACACACCATAACGCCTAGCTAGCAGCTTAAGCATCAGAGTTCTTATTTGTAAAATGGTAATAGTTTGTAGTGTGGCTGAGAATCAGACGTTAAAAGCGTAGAGACAGCGTCACAGTAGGAACGAGGCACTCACAAGGCAGATATGGCGGTACACCCATCTGTCCTTCCAGCCCTCGGGAGGCTCGGGTAGAATCACCGTAAGTTCAAGGCCAGTGTGACCTGCACAGTGAGACCCCGTGTCAAGAAAACAAAACAAAATATAAGCCATATTCTTCATAGAATGTTCTAACAGCACACATGTGCCTTTACTCCTAGAACATCCGGTCCGCTGTAGGTTCTTCATTCTTGGTGCTCACCGGACCATTCGGCTCAGCTGGTGGCTGAATCCTCGTAATATTTGATAAGACACTGATGTATTCCCTAGCTGACGCCATCACTAAACATGACGGAACGATCCAAGTCAAAGGAGTCGCTGATTTGACGGACTGAATACGTTCACACTTCTGACCTGCTAATGAGCTTCAGGGGCGTTTACTGAGATTCTACATAGCTCTTCCATCGGGGAGAAAAGAGTGTCAGCCGAGCTCAGCCTTGACACAAACACCATGGAACCCTTTCCCAGCTTCTCTCTGACCCACTGAAGGGCTCTGTGTCTGGTTGGGGGAACCTCTGTGGTGAGAAGCAGGCATGAGACCTGTCCAAGAGTCCTCCAGGAGCCAGACCCAATGCCCAGCCTCTCTGGCTCAGCTCTCTCCCTCAAAACTGAGCAGCCTGCTCACCTCAGTAGCAGAGTCCACATGTTTACAGTCCTGGGAACACCCGAGAGGTAGCAGCCCTGATCCTTCTGCATCACAGTCCAGCTAACGATGCCATTATCACTTCCCCGGTGGAGGTTTCCCCTGGACTATTCCTACACCCAGACAGTCTCAAGCATTCTGTGTCCACTGAAACACAGGCCCGAGGTCACTGGCAGGTGATCCTGGAAAGCTGAGGTGACCCCTGACCCTGGGCATGTTGAGCCTGACCTGGATGGTTGTAGAACCAGATGTTACCCATCCTGCCAGCTCACCTTTCAAGCTCACCTTTACATCTGCTTCCCACAGACCCACAGTTTTGCGCTCTGTGCTCCCCCATCTCCCCCCCCCCCCCCCCCGACAGGGTTTCTCTGTGTAGCCTTGGCTGTCCTGGACCCGCTTTGTAGACCAGACTGGCCTCGAACTCACAATGATCCACCTGCCTCTGCCTCCCGAGTGCTGGGATTAAAGGCGTGAGCCACCACGCCCGGCTGCATTCTGTGTTTTAATCCCAGTCTACCCATTGATTCGGTTTGGAGCCATGTCCCAAATCCACCTCTAAGATGTGCATCCTCTTTGTCTAACTTTTGGGACTCCTCCCTGTTAAGCCCTAGGACTCTCCGTTGTACAAACAGCACAGTTTCTCACCCTAACTCTCTTCTTTACTCATCTAGGATGGAGTTAGTCTCCGTCTCATCTCCTCTTGGTTCTGAGACAAAGCCAATGTGCTGCTTTCCCAAATTACCAACGGGACTTCTACTTCTCTGGGAGTTTCCTTGAATGAATGAAGAGTACAGCTGATCTGCCGTTGATCTGCCTCTCGTGAGTGAATACACAGGCCCCAGTCATGAACCTCAGAAGCTACAGGTAAGTGCCCTCCTTCCTCTGCACCCATGTAGCTTGCAGTGGGCTACAGACAGACCTGTGGGCAAATGAGTAGTAAGAGAGAAAACAGCTCCATTTAGAAAACCTTACTGCCCATTCGAAGTCAAAATCTTGCAGGGATTTTAGCAAAGGAATTCAAATTAGACCAATCAGAGGCTGCAAATGGATTGGATTTTGATGTTCTGATAACATATTAACTGAAATTAGCAATCCCAAAGAGGAGGCTGTGTGAGGGACATTTATATTACTTTAGCCAAGAGGCAAAGAGGAGGATGTACTTCTAGACGGAGTGGAAGTTGTCGGAACATAATGATGAAATGTAGTTTTTTCCAAAAAGAGGTTTCTGGGCTGGAGAAAAAGCTCAGTTGGTAGAGTGCTCGCCTGACACTCGCTCATCCCTGGACTGAGTCCCCAGCACTACAGAACGCTCAAGGTTGGCCTCAGCCACATAGCCAGTTGCAGGCCAGCCTGAGAAATATGAGCCCTGTCTCAGAAACAACATTTTTAAAAAGTATTCAGGCCATTAAAATCTATTACGAAGGCACTGCTTCCCATGAAAGTTAGCTGAGTGGACAACAGACACAAGATGATCCAGGTATCAAGTGACAATAGGTAGTCACAAAATGGTACATAGTGATGCTGGGCGTGGTGGCGCACGCCTTTAATCCCAGCACTCGGGAGGCAGAGGCAGGAGGATTCCTGTGAGTTCGAGGCCAGCCTGGTCTATAAAGCG
The DNA here is from genome assembly GCF_964271855.1 of Acomys minous. NCBI lineage: Eukaryota > Metazoa > Chordata > Mammalia > Rodentia > Muridae > Acomys > Acomys minous. The sequence continues at coordinate 17,009,114 of NC_140499.1, read as the reverse complement.
AGTCCAGGACAGCCAAGGCTACACAGAGAGACCCTGTCTCAAAAAAAAAAAAAAGGTACATGTTGTATAGAGTAATTTGCTAAAATATATGTATATAAATGGATGGACAAATGAATGGAGACAGCAGTTTTAATTCTGATTGTTGTTCTAGGTGTTGGGATTACAAAATCATTTTCTTTTTCTTTTATTTATTTATTTACTTTACACCCTGATTTCAGCCCCTCCTCTCCTCCCAGCCTCCGACATCCCTCTCCCCACTACATACACACAAAATCCTTTTCAAAGAGCAGGGCCCAGTGGCATACCTGAATACCAGCATGAAGGAGAAAACAGAAGGATTAAACATTCAGGGCTACAAGCAGCCTTGCCCCTGTCTCAAAACAGTGAATGCCTGCATTTACTTTTTTTTTTCTGTTATGTGAAAATTACATTAAAAAGTAAACAAATGAACAAGCTGTTGGTCTGTAGACTTATACAGCCTGTGTACCGACTAAAGCATGACCCCTCCCCTGACTCATCCCCCTTTCGAAGTTTCCTTTAACGTGGTAGCACATCTTTGCCTTCCTTTCTCAGCCCTGGGACTGGGAAAAAAAGATATTTTATAGTGACAGTAATCGTCATCTTCCACCAGCTTAGTGACGACCAGAGCAGCCAGCCGTAAGAAACATTTTTTGATGCTGATGAAATCGCTTGATAAATTTCTCATTATTTTTCTCACTAGTAACATGTATAAAATATGAAAACTATGTTTATTTAAGTTTTCTATTCAGTTTCACAACTACTTCAAAAGCTGTTGAATGTGGTTTGCACTCCTTAAACATTTCAATCTGGAGCCCGGGGTTCATTTTAACATTAGAGGCTAGAGCTGTGTGCCAGTGAGCTGCACTCCTGATGAAACACACTAAGGCCTTGGAGTTCCTTTGTTGAATTTTTTTTTCTCTCTCTCAGGAAAATGCCTCTGAAAGCTTTGGGAGGTGTCTCTACAGCCATGCCATGTGAAAAGCGGGCCTTTCATTAGACTTCAACCACAGAGGAATCCCAGGGACTTCTCTCTAATATAATTTAACCCCCTCATTCAAGAACTTGAGAGGTGGGACGTAGTTTAATAGGTAGATTTAGAGGTTTCTGTGCCTGCAGTAATCCTCCTTTCATCAGAACAATGGCTATAATTAATATTTATGATTTGCCTTTCACCTCAAAGGACTTCACAAATTGTTACCACAGGACTCAGGACGCTCACGAATGAAGTGCCGACTGCTCAGCCCGGAAGAGAAACGCACACGGTCATCTCAGGTTGGCCCCATAGCCGTGTAGCCACAAAGGAAAGCTGTGGGGGTGTCCAGTGAATGAGTCACGAGTGGGAAATCAGTGGGTCCATGCTGCCCCTGGAGCAGAAGCAGACATCTGTGTTTGTGGGCGTTTGTTCGGATCGTTTTTTGTTTGACGTCAGAAGCAAGTAGGCCAATTACAGCCTAAGGGCCTCAGCCTCAATTTTATTTTTAAGTTCATTAGTTTGTTTGTCTTGAGACATAGTCTGCCGATATAGCCCAGGCTGGCCTGGGACATTCCATCTTGCATCAGCCTCTGAATGCTGGGCTTACAGGTGTACGCCACCATACCTGGTTCTCAACCTAATCTTATACTTCTCTCTCTCTCTCTCTCTCTCTCTCTCTCTCTCTCTCTCTCTCTCTCTCTCTCTCTTTCTCTCTCCCCCCCCACCCCCCAGGCACAATGTCACAATGTGTGCCTTTGATATTTTCAGATGGTTCGTTAGGCCAAAGAGGATGACAATGTAATGTCACAATAACTGGACCTATATAGGCTGCCCAGGGTGGTTCTCGTTTGTTCCTCGGCAGGGTAGATTTGCTGTTGCCTGAGAGTCTAAGACAGTGGGTAAGAGAAGTTCAAACACGCTACCAAGCTTTTGTCTTGACACTCAGAAGTGTCGGCAGAAACTCCTTGCAGGTGTCCCTGAGCTTTCCCGGAGTCAGCACACTGATCTGGACCGACAGGATACATGCTTAACAAAGGCCAAGTTCATGTAGCAACATGCACAGAGGAAATGCTGCCCACACCCGGAGTGTTCCTCCGCAGCAAGTGACTGGCATCGATCCAGTATCCTTGCTGGACCATGGTAACCCCCACAGCGGCGCTGAAAGGGGAGAGCACGAGAGGAAGAGAACCTGAGCTGTTGACATCAATCTGAGGAGACCCCACAGGCAGGCAGGGCCGAGCCCACCCTAGTCATGAGCAGACTGGGCAGAAAGCAGCTACCCACACTGTGTCATGCTGTTGGTAGCTTCATCACACACTCCTGGATAGCAGTCACCAACGGTGAAAACAGCAGTGTAAGTCCCCAGTAGTTACCTACAAAAATTAGGCGTCGTCTTAAACCTGCTGCCTATGTTATGCCCTGTAAGCTGCCAGTAGACAGACGTCACAGTCCTAGTTTTACAAGGTGACGTTACTGAAAGCCCATGGGAACAGCCTCTGAAGTAGGACAGTCCTGCTGTTCATTCATGGGACACAGATGCCATGTGACAGATTTTTCCATCAAGAATCCAGAACCCTATTGGAAACGGAAACATACAGTGGTCTTCGTTGTAGCTCCATCTTTTAGAGAGATGGTTTATAAAGCTACACACACACACACACACACACACACACACACACACACACACAGAGGAACAATACCGACGTCACAACCCCACTCCACCATGTCTAATATGAAGTCTCACAGTCTTCTGCCAGTGGACAATCCCAGCCTGCCTGTGTCCTCTTCACTCTTACTTTCCTTCACTTGACGGGATTTAAAACAAGCCGCTAAATGCCGTGTTGCTCCACCTATACTTAATAGCTTCCTAACTGCTTTGGGCATTATGCATCCATTCAGCTAAGCACAAAAATTATCCTTTCATGCCAACTGCTGTAAACGTGTCTGTTTGTTTTTATTTGTTTATTTGCTGTGGGGCTACAGACGTCTGCCTACCTGCCTCGTGAGTGCTGAGATTAAAGGGCTGTGCCAACACACTCAGGTCAACTGTCATGCCTTTCTAAATTAAATAAAAGCTCAGTTTCTTGTCATTTCTGTAAGAGGAAAGCTATAAATGTTGTAAGTTGTAAGAAAGAGGAATAGAGAAGAGATTTGGCTGGTGTGTGAATTGTCAGCTCTAGGGTTCTTCTCATCACCACCGTGACTGTGCATCGTGCTTTAAGGTTGACTATGTAACATATATATTTTAAAGTTCAGGAAAGAAAGAAACATAACAATAAGGATAATACCACTTTAATAAGCAAAGCTTTCATCTTGCATTCCATGTTATAATTTTACCCTCTAATAATTTTCTGGAGGAAAATCCACCCACTGAATTATTAAATTCCATGCTAATTAATACAACATTCAACCTCAAAAGATGAAATAAAAAGGCACAGGGCAGAATTCTTCCTTTTTAAAAAGAGCTTATTATTTTTATTCATTTGTGTTTTGTGTGTGTGCATGCACACAAATGTGCTTCTGGAAGCCAAAAGTTGGTGCTAGACCCCCTGGAGCTGCAGTTACAGGTGGTTGTGAGTTGCCGGACCCTGATGTAGGGGCTGGGATCTGAACTCCGGTCCTCTGGCAGAGCAGCCTGTACTCTTAGCTGTTAAACCATCTCGCAAGCCTACAATAGTCATTTAGATAAAAATTTAAAACTTGTTTGCACATTCCAACCAGAAGTCTTGAAGGCTGAGTTAAATCACGCCACATTCATGAGTTCTTACATGGTGACGGTCATCTTTAAAAGCCAGCAGCTGCCTATTATCAGCATCCATCCTTTCAAATCACTTATGGAGGATTGAACGCAGGGCCTCTGACACCGTAAGCTCAGAGCTATACCCTCAGCCCTAACAAAAATACACCGGCCACTTATATTTGCTGATGCCCTTTCCACTTTCCAAGAGACGGCTGCTTCCTTAAAGCACAGTCTCTGCTCTCTGATTATCACCACAAGCCATTTCCTCTTCCCAGGTCTGGTCCTGTAAGCCCATCCCACCTCTTAGCAGAGATTTTCTAGGAATACTGAGTTTTACACCAACAGCAGCAGCTCTGACAGGAACGACCTACTAGACTGCCACAAGGCAGCCAAGCCAGCCACACCAGGACGGGCCACCCCCTGCACAAATTCTTCCACAGATGGCCTGCACCTTCAGTGATCAACAGAAAGGAAGAAAGGTCCTTAGGAAACAACTGCACAAGCATCTGAGATACAGCCTAAGCTATACATGGTACCACACCCTTGTAACCTCGGCACACAAGAAGCAGAGGCCATCCTGGGCTACATATAGAGACCCCGTCTCAAAAACAGAAAAACTGAGTGAGAGAGAGAGATAGACAGACAGAAACAGTTAGAGACACAGAGACAGAGACACAGAGACAGAGAGAAAGAGACAGACACACAGAGAGACAGACAAACACACAGACACACAGAGATACACAGAGAGAAGGAGAGAGAGAGAGAGAGAGAGAGAGAGAGAGAGAGAGAGAGAGAGAGAGAAAGAGAAAAGCAAGTTCACAATAAGTTGGCTTTTCTTAGGTATTTGTCACAGCAGAGGACATGGGTCTGGTACACGAGGTTCTGCACATAATTTAGCAGAGATAGAGGCAGGAGGTGAGCCAAACAACACAAAAACCTTACAACCTTGATATATGTTTTTAGTTGCCGCATGTCCTGGGTGGCCTGAGGCACCTAAACTGAAAGGAGAGTGGTCCGTGTGGCATGGCTGTGCTGCCCTGCTGTGCCTCTGTGTCAGTACCAGAAGCTGTGTGTGCAGGGACATCTCTTAGTCTGAGCAAACTAGGGCTGTTGGGTGTGTCAGCAGCTGCTGAGGCTCCTGGGGCAGGGAGGCACTGGGAGCAGGTATGGAATATGGTAAGACACATTTTTAAAAATCTCATTATTTGTCTCTACATTATACTTTATCCTTTATTTCACCTATCTACTTTCTCTGAATTATATCTTATTACAAAAACAGTATTTTTGAACCAGAACTTCATTGAGTATAATTTCCATCATTGGTGATTCTGAGGCTTGGTGCCAGAAGTAAAGAAATTGACTGAGGCGGGCCAGGGAGACGGCTCAGTGGTTGATAGTACTTGTTTGCCTGCATATGTATGTGCAAGTGTGTGTGTGTGTGTGTGAGTGGCCATGTGTGCACGTGTATGTGGAAGCCAGAACACAATCTCTCAGGCCCCGGTTGTATTCTTTGTAGCAAGGGTTGTTCTCTTTCTAAAAGTAAAGTTGTATTTGAACCAAAGTTCCCTGTAGTTTGCCTCTGTAAAATTCTGCACCGTCTAACGTGCTTGCACTTTGCTTCTGAAACTTCATGTCCAGATCTCAACTCCATTCAAAATCAGGGTGACGAGTGAGGGACGGGAATGGGCTGACAGGCGCTTGGGGTCTTTCTCATCATCTCCCACGCCCAGTAGGTCCATTGTCCTCCCATCAGCGGGGCAGCCACGGACCAGGCTTCCTTCCCCGTCCCTAATGACTGTTCTTACACGTTAGCCAGGCCGTGCTGTTGGTTAGCTGGTCGGGTGCAGACGTGAAGGTGATGCACTCAGCCAGCCCAATCCTCTCTCCTTTCACCCTCTCTCAGAGTCATATGCACACGTAAACATACCTAGGGCTCTCTTCTCCTGGGACCTGACTGCGATGCCAGCCACCAGAGACTTTTTACTGCCTCTGAGAAACGCGACTGGAGAAGACGCCCACCAAGGTGGAGGAGGAGACGTGAGAGATGCAGGCATCCTGTTCTGGTTCAGCCGAAGAAGTAACAGGGCCACAGAACGTGAGCCCTGGACTGCTGGGCTGGGCTCTGTTGAGGATCAGAAGCTTCTACGCCAGTGAGCCTGGCTGAGGGCCTGGGTTAGCAACAAAAGCCCAGCAGCGAGCTCATTCTCCTGGCCTGCCTGTGTACTCTTCCTCGTCAGACACAGGCGCACACACTATAGGACAGGCTGCCACTCCCCCAAGGTCCCTGAAGAAGTGCCACTCCCGTGCAGCTCGCCTTCTTAGAGTTATTTCCTTCGTACCAGGCAAGAGACGTTTATAGTTTTAAAGTGCATTTTCTTAACTAATATTTGATCCTCCTTCGTGGAGTTTTACTTACCGTTACCGTGTCTTATGGATTTAATTTCCACTAATACAAAGATCAGGCTCATGAAGGCTGGTTGGGATTAGGGATCAGCTGCCCCCCAACATCCTGAGTCCCCCAGGACTATGGCTCTGATGCCCTCCTCCCCTGTGCTTGCAGAAGCAAAAGTGTTTTCCTCTCTGCTTCATAGAAAATTTGATTTGTTGTCTGTCTATGTTCCCTACCCCTATAAGACAAGGAAAGGAGCAAGAAAATGCCTGAAAACACTGACCCACTTTCCAAAGCTGCCTTAGCCTGCCACCACTGTGTGCAACACAGGGGGATCAGATGACCACAAAGAGCGACAGTTAGTGGAGAGATAGCCAGGAACAGAAAAGAACGACAGAGGTTTTTTTTCTTTTTTCTTTTTTTTTTTTTTTTTTTTTTTTTTTGAGACAAGGTTTCTCTGTGTAGTCTTGGCTATCCTGGACTTGCTTTGTAGGCCAGGCTAGCCTCAAACTCACAGAGATCTGCCTGCCTCTGCCTCCCTGAGTGCTGGAATTACAGGCATGTGCCACTGTCCCTGGGCCATGACAGACTTTCAAAGTAACTGGTATTGTCTAGCCTGAGCATCAATTTATACAATTTATCAAGGACATGCCCGCCTTGCAGACACATATAACCTGAGAGAACACCCCCATGGGCTCCCTGGGCTAGCTGTGTCAAAGTATAAATATTCCCCTTGTAGAGACTCACATTTTGAGGAAGTCACTGGCCTAGTCTGTTTCTTAAAGGCTCCTCCACGTGGTTACTAACAGGCTGCTCTTCATTGGAGCTGACAGCAAATATACAGTGTGAGGTGGTGGAGGAAATAAAAGACACTGTGATGGTTTGTCCTGACTGTCAACTTGAAGGGACTTAGAATCACCATGGACACAGCCTTCTGGGCATCTCTGTAAGAGAGTTCCTAGATCAGGTTAACTGATGTGAGAAAAACCACCCTAAGTAGGGGTGGCACCATTCCATGGTCTGGGGTCCAGCTAACAACACATCAACCGTTCACCTCTCTGCTTTCCTGACTAGATGCCTCATGCTCCTGCCACGACCGTGGCCTCCACAAACTATGAGTCGGAGAGCCCTTCCTCCCTTAAGTTGCTCTTGTCATGGATCTGGTTGCAAGAGGGAAAGTCATACAGACACAGAGAGCTCTACTGTGTGCAATCCGTAGGTCTTCCTTGCTTCACATTTTCCTAATGTCTTGTCACGACTAAACAAAAAAAAAACAAAAAAACAAAAAAAAAAAAGCTGTTATTTAAATGGCCAAGAAACTGTTGAATTGTTGAATTGTGAGGTTTTCTGACTTATTTTCAAAGCCAGCCCTTCCCTGAGGTTTGCTGAGCCTGCCTTGATCGGACAAGTGGTGGGATTTCATCAGCCACCCCACTTTCATTTCATGACCTTCTCGTCAACTGGAGCATGCTAACTTACGTACATCAGCCTGAAAACAGAGCCTAGAAATCTTAGCCTGTTTGGACTATTCTTTTCACCTGTAGATAATGGTTAGGACTGGATTCTTAGCCTTGATGCAGATTCGTTACTCAGATGAGTTTTATTTTGATAATCAGGTTGTGTTATGCTAATGGACAACCACTACTTTAACGGCTGGGAAGAGAAACATATGAACCCAGTGCAGACACTTTGTGGCTTCAGTGTGTTGACCTGACAGTAGCTGTTGGCCATTTAGAAGAAATGTCCCCTCGTGTGACCTGTGGGTGGAAAGTGTGCACAGCTCTCCATGTCGGGGCCACACAGTCCCAGTGGCACCAGAACAAGGCTTCTCTGTAGATGTCCAGGACCTCAGGAGTGACTCGCTTGCCCTGAAAGCTGGCAACTCTTCTTCTGACAATCTACAAAAGATGTGTATTAACTTTTGTCTCTTGGACTTGAAATAAGGACAGAGAGCCTCCACGGGGTCTCCCACATCTGGCTTTTTCTGGATTACTCTTGTGTGGCCAACTGCGTCCCATCCCCATATCCATTGTTGTGGTGAGGGGTAAAATAAGCGCCCTCATAATGACAGAGAGGCAGCGGTGTCTGTTTTTCCTCCTCGCTGGACAACAGCACAATGGGATTCCGCAGCCTCAGCACCCTCTCTTCACATGAAGAGCCCAGCTTAAGCGCCGGCTTAGCGCATTGCCTGATTTTCCTGCCCATTGGTTGTTTACAGCTGCATACCGGGGGATCCTACTTGCCTGCAAAACAGCATCACATTCTGCATAGCATCCAAACAGAACATAACTAACAGGACGTGGATTTTGGCCACCACAGGGTCTTGACTGGTCGGTCACTCAGCCCTCAGCTCTCCAATGTAATCTTTGTAATGATGGCCAACTAAATCAACTAGACCCTGGCACTAATCAAAGAAAAACCCACCCAGAATGTGTTCCCCACGCTGAGTATGGCCTGGCGTTCTAATTGTGATGTCTGCGGAGGACAGGCCAGCGTCTGGTTAGAAACTGGAATACTGACCCTTCAGCAGGGCTTCTGGTTAAGCCAGGCACACCTTTAATGCCACCTCTTGGGAGGCAGAGACAGAGGCAGAGGCAGGTGGATCTCTGTGAATCTGAGGTCAAGTTAGTCTATATCATGACTTCCGGGCAAGCAAGGACTACACAGTAAAACCTTGTCTCAAACAAAAACAAAATGGAGCTTCCAGGCCATATGACCGAAAAGAGAAACAGGGAGATCTTTGATCTCAGTGAGAGATTTGTAATGCCCCTCTCAGGTCAGACCAAACAAAATTAAAGTGGATCAAAGACAAACACAAAAAAAACTAAAAGTATAAGTTCTCTTTTTAAGTGTCCTTACATATGGCGTCACACATGTATAGGTACCCACAGAGGCCAGAGACGGTATCAGATCCCCTGCAGCTGGAGTTACAGGTGGTTGTAAACAACCTGACAAGGGTGCTGGGAACCCATCTAGAGTCCTAGCAATATGCACTCTTAAATGAAGAGCTCTCACTCTCTCTAGCCCCAAAACTATAAACTTCTGGGGGAAGGGGGGGGTGCGGGGGGATACAAGAGTAAATCTTTATGGCCCGAGCTCTTATGGCAATGGTTTCTTAGATATGACACCCAAAGAGCAAACCACTAAAGAATGGATTGATTAGATAAGACAAAATCAAAAATTAACCTTTCCCAGGGGAGGCAGGGATAGATTCAGAAGAGAAATCTGCCCCTAACCACGTCCCTTCTGACCATGGGGCTAGAGAGGGAAGTAAGTCTTCTCCCAGGAGTTCACACTTTTGCTTAAGTTGGAAAGCTTGGGTTTTATTCCTAGTCAAAAAAAGGAGGCTACGGGTTTAATGTAAGCAAAACATGCATGGGTTTCACCCTGCAACTCCAATAAGAGCTGGAAGGGGCAGATGATACAGTGAACGCTAGCATGGATGCTTAGGTACAGCCTGCCCTCCACGGTCAGAGTGTCACAAAGCATGGCACACCTTGTGTTGGGTAAATACGGGTGATTAATTGTGTAAAGTGCCTGAGTGGTTTGTGTAAAATGTAGGGAAGTCTCACAAAACACAGTTCTAAACAAACCCAGCTACAGACATGTTTCTCTGTAGAACAGTTCTCAACCTGTGGATCAAGACCCCTTTGGGGGGGGGGTCAAATGACCCTTTCACGGGGGCCACGTGTCAGATGCCCTGCACATCAGACATTCACATTACTATTCCTAACAGTAGCAAAATTACAGTTAGGAAGCAGCAGTGAAATAGTTTTATGGTTGAGGGAGGGGGTCACCACAGCATGAGGAACTGTATTAAAGGATGGCAGCATTAGGAAGGTTGAGAACCACTGCCTTAGAAGAAGAATCTGTGAAAAGTGGGCTGCCAGGCAGCTTCTTTTCATCCCTACAAAAAAAAAAAGTTAAACTTGTTTTGAAATATGACTGCTGAATGATAGGGAGAACTTTCTATCCATAATACGCTATTGGGAACGAGACAGCGTACATCTACCACATTTTTTGTTGTTTCAAGACAGGGTTTCTCTGTGTAGCCCTGGATGTCCTGGACTCCCTTTGTAGACCAAGCTATCCTGGAACTCACAGCGATCTGCCCGCCTCTGCCTCCCGAGCGCTGGGATTAAAGCCGTGCACCACCATACTTGGCCCTACCACATGATGTTAAAGATCAGTACAATAGGCTGTTGGATGGATAGGCTGGCTGAACAGGAAGAGGAACAGATGCTGGGCAGAGGAACATCAGTCCTGAGGAACGTAGATTCATGAACTATGATGCATTTGCTACCACGTGGTGTCATCCCCTGATGTGGCTTCAGTGTTACCAATGAACCTTAAAGCCACTGACCGGTAGTGTGGTGAGAACGTTAAAATCAGAAATGTGGGGCCTGGAGGTTAGCTCAGTTGGGAAAGGGTTTGCCTTACAACACTCTGGGCTTCCTGGCTAGTTTAATTGTGAGCTCCAGGCCAATGAGAGACCCTGCCTCAAAGGAGGTGGGTAGAGGAGCTGTGGACTAGATACCTCTAGCCTACACACACACACACACACACACACACACACACACACACACACAGTACATATGTGTACATGCAGACATGTGCACATCAGCATGCACACAGTCACAAACACGCAAAGGTAGAATGTTTCTCTTAACTGGGGTTTTCTATTCACAAACAACAAAACCTTTCGATAGCAATGTATTTAGAAAAATAAACATGAACAAAGCCCAAAGAACATTCTATGGGAAACATGTCTGAAAGAGTTACTAGCACAGGCACAGACAGACGAAATGGAAAATAGAAACCACATTCAACTGTTCCTAAAATCCTAATACATGGCAGAACAAACTCCTTGTTGACATGATGCTGGCTGAATCTTGGCTAACGAGAAGCCCTTCAAACCTACACCTGGTCCCAGCTGAGCGGTGGTCTGTAAGTGGACGTGTGGCTTGAACAACAGGGAGGCAAGCAGAAATAAGAGCTCTCTGCCTTTTCTTGAGTGTCCTGGGAGGAAGGCAGGGAAGCAGGAATGACAAGCATCTGCACACACCTGGAAGTTCACACGTTGATAAGACAAGGAGGCGGCTCACTAATTAGTAAGACAACCCTTAAGTAACAGGACAGTTATATCCAGGTATGCCTCGGAGGAGCTTTGAGGAGCTGGAGGAGAGGGATACAGTGGGCTACAAGTTTGCACAGACACCAACGGGCTAGAACTATCTGTGACTCGGGGACAGAGGCCCTAGACTGTGGCAAACACAGACCCAAGGCTCCTGCCTAGAAAGGAATTTCAGGAAGAGCCAATATGAAGCAGAGTTGACATTTGTTAAAAACAGAGAGAAATGGCTCCGGAAAGGATTAAAACACGGAGGCGAAGGGTAGGGGCTTCGTGAAGATAGAGCTGGCAGCAGCCAGCAGAAATACCACTCCGGTGGCTCTCAAATTACTCTCCAAGCATCCCAGGTCCCTTGACTAGGCTCTCCAGAACCCTGAGGAAGACAGGGCAGAAAGGTTGTAAGAGTTAAGGAGTGGGGCGGGAGGGGGCAGAATGGACGATACCGGTAGAACACAGCCCACTGAATTAGCTAAACAGGGCTCATGTAGGCTCACAAATGCTGAAGTAGTGAGAATGGGGCGTGCATGGGCCTGCACCAGGTCCTCTGCATATGTGTAATGGCTGTTAGCTTGGTGTGTCGGTGGGACTCCCAACGGTGGGAGCAGGTATGTCTCTGACTCTTTTGCCTTCTCTTGAGACTCTTTTCCTCATGGTTGATTGCTTTGTCCAGCATCAGCGTGAGGGCTTTTGCCTTGTCTTACTGTGTTTTGTTTTGTCCTGTTTGGTTCTTGTCTCTTGTAGGCCCTTTCGTTTCTAACAGGAGTAGATCTGGTAGAGGGGAGGTAGAGGGATGGAGCTGGGAGGAGTAGAGGGAGGGAAAACTGTGGCCAGAATGTATTATACAAGAAAAGAACTTATTTTCAATTAAAAAAAAATGTGCTAGGCATCTAAATAAACAGTTCTCAACATGAAAAGAAAATGCCAGAAAAAGAAAAACAAAAAATAAAGAAAGAAAGAAAAAGAAGCTTTGTCGCCCTTTCTCTCTTTTTTGATAAATAAGATTATGGGATGTCTCCAGGGGTGCCTTGGGCAGGATTACAGTCAGATAAAGTAAAACCAGGAGCCACTAGGGTTTCACAGTGGGTTTAGCACACATCTGTACCACAATTGGCAGCTCTGAGGTAGAGGGATTCTAGAAAAATGGAGGCTTAGAGCTGGGGAGTGAGAAAGGCCTGAAGCACATGCCAGCTGTGCCAGAATTCTGGGCTCTCAGCTGGAATGAAGCTCCCTCTGGGTTCCCACGTCCCTCTGATTCTCTGTCTTCACCCCAAACTGCAACTTCACACAGTGGGGCCCAAAGAGTTATTGATAAACAGAAGTTCGGGAAAGGCATATAGTTCAGAGAGTTCAGTTCACACCCACGCAGAAGAAGTTCTGACCGAGATGCTTAAAGATCTAATCTCTGGGAGGCAAAGGAGCTTGTGTAGGAGGAAAGGAGACATCTACAGGGAGCAAGATAGAGAGACAAAGATGAAGGGCAGGAGCTAGCAGCTGAGCACCCTGACTCAGCCTCACTTCACTCACGATCGACTAGGAGGACTCAGGAGCAAGGTGTGAGAAAGGAAAGGGGAAGAACAGGAGAGGGCGGAAAGACAGGGGAGGTGAGAAAAAAGGGGAGAGGAGAGGAGGGAAACGTGTTCGTCACTTTTCTATTGCTGTGATAAAACACCACGACCAAAGCAACGTCTAGAAGGAAGGGTGGAGTGCAAGTTTTGGTTTCTTTGAAAACCTAGTTGTGTTGTGTGAATATGTTTTTGTTTTAATGCCAGGGATGGGATAAGAGGGCTGCTTCACAGCAGGTCATTATGATTTGCCTCATGCACTAGCAGGGATGTGATGTTTGCCAGCTGCGGATAGTTTAACTCTGGAGACTCAGCGGCAGAGGGTGGGCCTGTGTCGGCTGCTGCTCCCACTGTTTGCTGCCTCTACTGCTGCTGCTGGTTCATCTTGCTGCTGTATTGCTATTGCTGGTTTGCTGGTTTGCTGGACATTCTGACACAAAGACTCACCTTGCCTTGAGGAACTTAATGTTCCTAATCAGCAGGAAGTGGCCTATAGAAGTCTATGCCCCATTTTCCCTCTAACCTTTCTCTCTTACCTGGTGTTGGGGAATTGGAAGAGATTAGGGTGGAATAAGAGTTGGAAAGGAGGTAGAGGTGTAAGAAACCAATAAAATAGCAAAACGAACAAACGAACAGAAAACAACAGGAGGGTTTATTTGGGCTTATGGTTCCAGAGAGAAAAGAGTCCATCACCGTCATGATGGGGAAGTGTGGCAGCAGGCAGCCATAGTGACTCGAGCAGCAAGGTAAGAACTTGCACCTTAAACTCAAGGCAGGAAGCAGTGATGAGCCAACTGGAGGCAGCACATGGTGGCTTTTGAAACCTCAAAGCCTGCCCCTGGTGACATACTTCCTTCAGCATGGCCACAACTCCTGAATCTCCCAAACAGGGCCACCAACTGGCCACTGAGTGTTCAAATGCCCAAGACTGTGGGTGGGGGTGGGGGGATGGGCATCACAGGGGGTTGGGGGCGTCATTTGCATTCAAACCATTACAGAAAGGGAAGGGCAGAGGAGAGGTGAAAGAGGACTGAGATATGGGAGGTTTGGAAAGCTTGGAGAACATCTACGGGGAGAAATTAATTCACAAATCTTGTTTCTGTGAATAACTTACCAACTCACAAATAATGTAACTTATACATTAGGTTCACTTACATGTAGGTATATATTAGTACACACCATGTTCTGAGTTCTAGCCTCTGAGGCGATGATGAACAAGATTCAGGAGGACTTGAGCTGGGTCCCTAGAACCCATGAAAAATACTGGGTGTGGTGGGCTCACTTGTGACACCAATACTGGGAGGACAGAGACAGAAGGACCCCTGAGACTCCCTGGTGGGCTAGCCTAGCCTCCCTGGTGGGCTAGCCTAGCCTCCCTAGCAAGCCTCAACTCACAGTGACTGAGTCTGTCTCAAAAACACAAGGCAAACAGTGCCCCCTACACACACACACACACACACACACACACACACTCCACAAAAGGAATGTGTAAGTAAATATAAAGGATCCAATAGAGACCAAATATAAAGGTCAAAAGGGCAGAAGAAAGGCCAGATGTGTCTTCCACTGTGGCCACTAATATGACTTTCTGAGAAGCCATTAATTCTTCCAACACTACTGCAGCCCAAGGAGACCCAGTCGAAGTCTTTGGGAGGTGCCCACTGGGACTCTGGGTTGTCTTTGTTGTGTTTTGGGAAAAGTGTGCAGTAGGAGAACTTTGCTGACCTGAAATGGAACCTCTGAACACTCCTAACTCATTGTCCTCCTAGAATAGAAGGTCACTGTAGTTATGTTTAACTTGGACAAACCTAAGTGTAGCAGACATGAGTGTAAGTCGTAGAGGCTTTGCTTGACAAAGTTCCAGAGACCTCTGACTGTCCAACATGATCTCTAGACTTTGCTTGACAAAGTTCCAAAGATCTCTGGCTGATCACCACTGCCCTTAAATATTATGTATGGTCCAGGTGTAATTTTGTCTAGAAATTTGCTTTTTCTCCTAAAACTGTCTTTTTCTCTTTATTTATCATCCCTAAGGAAATTCCTACAGGGAAAACTTTTTCCCACAGAGAATATTGAAAGAGGGCATCTGGCCAAAGGCTTGAGACAATGATAGAGTTTTTTGCTCTGACTGCGAGCACCAAAGCAGAAACTGCATGAAAGAAAGATAAGACCTTGAAATAACAGTACCCGGCTAGATACTGTTACCTGTAGAAAATTTTCTTGAGACTCTGCTTTGAGAGCAATAGTAGGTGGGCATGGAACATCATGCTTTACAGATACTGTACAATAAAAGACCTCTTGATAGTTAGCACAGGCTTGGATAGCACACATGTTAGTTTGGGACTGGGAGTAAGTCAAGTTTTTTCTTTATTAAAGAACATTTAGCTCAAGCTATGTTGCTATGACAATCTTGTAAACACAATGCTTTTAGCCCAGGGAAATTTATGATTAAACTTTCCTGAGCATTTTTTAGAAATAATAATCAGGTTATACTGAACATTACTTGGAAATGTTAGCTGTATGCTTTATTGTAGGTTATACAGAGCTTTTTGTGTTTCCTTGTTAGACTGTTCCCTTGCTTTGTTGATTCTTGAATGCTCAATTGATTGTAAAAGATGAGAAAAATCATGATGTAATCTGTAATGAAAAAAATTGAACTTCATTTTAATAAAATACTGGGGTTGGCCCAAGGAGAATAGCAAGCAAGTAACAGACATGAGAGAGTAAGCCAGAGTGAGATGGGGAACAGCAAGAGACATAGAGAGATGGGGAACACCAAGCAAGAAGAAAGATAGAAAGATGGGTAACACCAAGCAGAAAGAGAGATAGAAAGATTGGTGACCACGAGCAAGGAGTCAGACAGCAGGCAAGACAGAGCAGAGACAATAGAGCCAAAAAAATCAAGTTCTTCTGAGCTTTGAGACCTTCAGCTTGTGCCACATTTGCCTAAGTCTCCAAGTATTTTTTTCCTCCATTCCTCAACCTCTCCACAACTAGTTCCTCTACTAGTTGTTCAACTAACGGTTGGTTTCCCCTTACCAGCTGTTTACCATCTGCTCAATTCTCCCTTCCACTGATCCCCGTCTCTTCTCACCTCTCTGCTGCTTCTGGAGCCAGTCTGTGAGAGTAGCACCTAAGCAGCTAAAATGACAGTCAGGGTAATTACTTCCTGCTCAGAGATCACAGTCTACAAAAGCTCTGCAAGACTAACCCAATGGACTCGTGCACCAGCTGGCCAGACCTGCACCCTAACTACTGTGAGTGCAGAAAATGGCCCATCCCAGGAGAAAGCAATTTTGTTCACTGATCCTTCCCAGAAGGATTGGTTCCATGGAAGATACAGACAGCAGGAACACCCTGAAAATTGTGTGTGGGGGTTTCATTTGTCTTTGTTTTGTTTTGTTTTGTTTTGAGACAGGGTTTACGCTGTATAGCCTTGGCTGCCGTGGACTCCCTTATAGACCAGGTTGGCCTCGAACTCACAGAGATCCACCTCCTTCTTCCTCCCGAGTGCTAGGATTATAGGCATGCACCACCACTCCCGCTACCCTGAAAATTCTTCACCCTGAAACATGTATCCCCATTCTGTCCCCATGGCTGGAGGAATGACCATTGTTTATTAACTAACGGTGAACTCACAGGACCCAGTTAAGGTAAATCCCAAATTCTGCCAAAATGATGCTTTCCTCTGAACTGCGTCCTGACTCTCTCAAGAGTTGTAGCTTCAGAATTTTTTTCACCAAAATTAACTTAGAAAGTATGGTAGTTTAAGTAATCATGGCCCCCACAGGCTTATATATTTTTATACTTAGTCATCAGAGAGCGGCACTGTTTGAGAAGGGACTAGGAAGATTAGGAGGCGTGGCCTTGTTGAAGTAGGTGTCATTGGGAGTGGGCTTTGAGGTTTCAAAAGTTCATGCCAGGCCCCATCCCTCTTTCTCTGTCTGCAGATCAGGATTTAATTCTCAACTACTTCTCGGCACCTAGCCTCCAAAACTGTAAGCAAACCCAATCAAAAGCTTTCATTTCCAAGAATTTCTTTGATCATGGTCAAAAGGTCAAAAGGTCTATCATCTGCAGCAATACAACAGTGCCTAAGGCAGGAGGCAAAACAAACTTACAAATATTGGTGAGAGCGTGGGGTTTCGTGGTCCATCAGCAGCAGAAGAAAAGATATCAATTGCTGTGAAAGCCTGGCAAATATTCACATGTAAAATCAGAGCTGAAGGTACCCGTAAGCCGAGCACTTAGAAAGCTCACACGGAAGAGGCTTGGCCTTCCCTGTTATTGGTAGGAAAACAGAATCAGGATGAGACACCAATGATCACACCCGAAGCACCGCCCTTTCGTTTGTTCGAGTCAGTTGATCCCTTCTTTGGAATCAGGAAGCCAGTTTAGTGATTCTTTCCCCAGATATTATCCCAGAGTCTCGGCCAACATGCTCAGTGGGAAGAGGTAAGAAGCGATGAGACACCACCGGTGACATCACATTGATCAACCAGCACTTGCTTATGTCATCTGTCGGTTCCTTGTTTTCAATCAATAAGGCAGATTAATGAGTGATTCAAGTGCCTCTAACCTGTGTGCAGGTACAGTTATGAGCATGGCCCAACACAGAATCATAAGGTGGGTTTCTCATTTGTTTATTCTTGGTGAAGTTTAATTAGTTTTTGGTTTGGGGTTTTCGTTTGTTTGTTTGTTTGTTTGTTTCAATTTTGTGGGACATTTGTTTCGTTTTGTTTTGTTTTGGTTGGTTTGGTTGTTTTGTTTTGTTTGGGTTTTGTTTCGTTTGGGGGGACATTTCAGTTACTCAATTGGATGATTCTCAAGCATGAACTCTGCCTATGACACATTGAGCTATAATGTCAAAAGGCTCGTTACAACTAATTGGTAGTGTTGGGGCTCAAAACACAGCACCCCAAGCTATACACCTCCTTCCTGCTTAGTATTTGACAGAAAGGACTTAAGAGGCCCCTGCAGCCACCCAACAGAAATCAGAATCCCTCCTTCCCTGGGCGAACCATTGAGGCCCTTCCTCATTAAAGCGGACAGCATAAAAAGGCCGTTCTGTCTTGTCTCTCATCCCTTCAAGACTGTCACATGGGGTCTTAACCAGGAAGACAACAAGATCTGGACAGAGCTGGGCACAGTAGCGAATGCCTGTAATCCCAGCACACAGGAGGAGCAGGCAGAGGAGGCAGGCAGATCTCTGTGAGTTCGAGGCCAGCCTGATCTACAAAGAGAGTCCAGGATAGCCAAGGCTACATAGAGAAACCCTGTTTCAAGAAGAGGAGGAGGAGGAGCAGCAGCAGGAAAGAAGAAGAAGAAGAAGAAGAAGAAGAAGAAGAAGAAGAAGAAGAAGAAGGAGAAGGAGAAGGAGAAGGAGAAGGAGAAGGAGAAGGAGAAGAAGGAGGAGGAGGAGGAGGAGGAGGAGGAGAAGGAGAAGAGACCCTTTAAGAGGCCTATGGGGAGGCCTTCATTCACTGAGGGTGCATCCACAAAAGGGACTGTGGGCCTTTGGTTGCTTCCCGTTTCTTTCCTGTCCCAGGCAGGAGGAGAGCTAGCTGTGCTCCACCACATACTTCCCACAGGCCATAAAGCAACTATGCTAACCAGGCAAGGCCTGAAACCTCCAAACTCAGTACCTGAATAAACACATCTCCATTGTGAGACCCTGATCTCTGGTATCTGCACACAGTTGTGTGTTCTTCATCTAGACAAGGTGGGGCCGTGGGGGCGGGGATGGGGGAATTTCTCCTTAACTTGCAGGGATTTACAATCACCATAGAAACAAATCTCTGTGCATGCCTGTGAGGGATTATCTAAATTCAGCTAATTGAGACGGGAAAGCCCACCCAAATGTGGACCTTTCCATTCCATGGGCTGAGGTCCCAGAGTGAACAGGAGGGAAGCTAGTTAAGAACCAGTCTGCTTTGCTCTCTGCACACAGTGTGACCAGCCACCTCAGTACCTGCCTCAGTACCTTCTCCTCCACCACGGACTGTTCCCCCAGGCCATAATCCACTTGTTGGGTAGCCTATCATCCCAATAATATGGTAACTGACAAGTTTACTTTCTTTTGATTTTGTTTTTGAGTCAGAGTCTCACTCTATAATTTAGTCTGGTCTGAAGTTGACAGCAATCTTCCTTCCTTGACCACTCAAATGCTAGGATTATAGGTGTGTGTCATCACATCCAGCTATGGGCATTCCCATGCCACATAAGACTTTGATCAGGAAGATTTGCAACACATGTCTCCTGTTATAGAGGATGGCTAGTAAGGACAGCATCACAGCTGGTAACAGGAAGGATTGGCACTCCCTGGGGCACTAATGCTCTTCGTTGATTGAACCTTGGTTGTAAGTAAACAGTGTGTAACATTCCAGAATTGGGTTTTCAAATCCTTTCCCACCTACTGAGAAAACTAATAAACCTAAACATCATTAATAAATGAAAGGCCTGTTCTCCCAGAAAGAAACAATAGACACAGATAACAGCAAAACTCCACTGAGATAATTTACAGTTAATTTCCCATTTGATAACCAGTGTTTGTTTTTGGTCCTAGAGAGACTCAAACAGAAAAGAGTCAACCTTCTGGGATGCGCCCAAGTTCTGCCCAGCACAGAGACCTTTCTGGAGGTCCTTCCGTTTTCACATTCTGGTTTTCTTGCTCTGATGTGCACACGAATCGGACAGGAACTTCCATACGAGTCAGCTACTCTCTTACCGTTTCTTTGGGGTGTCATGGTGAGCAGGAAATTAGAGTTCTTATTTGTTGGTCTTTAGCCTCACTGATAAAAAGAATTTCAATTAATAATCATCATTGGTGCTTTGAATTGTGTTTACATGAACCTGAGAAAAAAATGTAATCTTGTTTTTTGAAAAAGTGTGTCTTGATTGCTCCAGTTTTAGCCCACAGCTACATTCCTGCTGCTGTTTTTACTTAAAAAATATCGAAGAACAGAGGATTTAAATACGAGTGGAAATTAAGAGAAGCTGCTGGGCATTTTTCTGCTTCCCACTCTTTGTTGTTCTTGGCTGTGCCTTCACTGTGCCCCTGAAAGGATGGGAAACGCACACCACTGCTTCTTGGTTCTATAAACACGTCGTTCCTTCCCTTCCTGCTATAACATCCGACACATCTGCTTTCTGTTTTTTTATACCACAATTACTAGTACTTTCTGGAAAACTCTACTCTTCCTGTAAAACCCCTCATCTTTAAGAGGAAATCACCCACAGCTACTGTCACCACCTGACTCTCACCTGGGGGCCCCGCCCACCCTCTCAGCTGCTGAAGAAAAAAGAGTCAGGACGTTAATGGCTCCTTTAAAAGTGTGAATACAAGCCAGGCATGGTGGCACCTTTAATCCCAGCACTCGGAAGGCAGAGGCAGATGGATTGCTGTGAGTTCGAGGCCAGCCTGGTCTACAAAGTGAGTCAAGGACAGCCAAAGCTACACAAAGAAACCTTGTCTCAAAAAACCAAAAAAAAAAAAAAGTGTGAATACAGACTCTGTATCACATTCCACCCTTCCTACAGGATATAGACTGGAAGGTGAGCCCCATGTCTCCCTGTGACATATGGGGGTCCATATGCTATCTAGCTCTTGTGAGCCATACGTAACCACTCAGAACTCCACAGTGGACACCAGGGGGGAGGTGTTCTGAACTATGTAACAGTAAAGACAACCCAGTAAGCCTGGCCAACCACCGCCCTTCCAGTAGAACAACAGCAGACCTCCCTCCTGTGGGTAACTGTGGTCAGGCACATCCTGGTATGACATACAAAAACAGCAAGGTTCTGGCCCGTGAAATGGCTCAGTGAGTAAAAGCAGTTACCACTGACTCCGACACAGAGCGCCATGCCTGAAAACCCAGGTGATGGAAGGAGGAGAGGACTCCTAAAGTTGTCCCTCTGACTGCCACCGCATGCGCACACAGGTATACACATGTAAATAAACAGCCTGCAGGAAATCTGTAAAGAAAAAAAAAAAACGTAAAGGCCAGTTTAAACACAATGGGTGTAAGCAAGCCACAAGCCAGTCTATCCTTAAAGCAAACTGCCAAGAGAAAATGCTATTTGCCATCTCGTGTGTATGCGTGACAGGGTGGACATATGCTTGTGATTATGGACTGTCCAGCCAATGCACACAGCCTCCAAAGTTAACAACTAGCCCATCAGTCCATCTGGGCAAGGATCTGCCTCTCCCCTCCCTTGAGGAATAGCTTCTTCCCCCAACTAAACTCAAAAAGAACCCCAAAAGAGTTCCAGGCTCCTGAGCAGCCTGCTTGCCGAAGCCAGCTCCCACTGTGTTTGTTGAGTGCTCACTGTATTTCCTTCTCACTCTGGTAAACCGTTCCTCCATTACTACTGCTCTCTATCTGGTCCTATTTGTTATTTAAGACACACACACACACACACAAAAACCAGGATGTCAAGTCATGGAACACCCCCCCAATAACCCTAACCTATAATAGTCCCACTTGGGGAGCTAAAGTAAGAAGTTTTTTAGCACATGGCTCCAAGGGCTGCCTGGGCAGGACAACAAGACCCACAGAGGTGGGTTCAACCATGTGAGCAGCAGAGGTGAGGAGGGAGACAAGGCCCCTCCCCCCGGCCACCATGATGATCATGGACTTACCCTCTGAAGTCCTAAGCAAGCCTCAATTAAATGTTTCCTTTTAAAAGTTACCTTGGTCATGGTGTCTCCTCACAGAAGTAGAACAGTAACTATGACACCTTGGAAGGTTTAGAGTTATACTTTTTAATCACCTCACCTCCAGGCCATGGCAACTCATTGCCATTGTACAAGTCACAGGCACACCAAAGCCCTATAACGACAAGGACATCCTGTGGGGCATCTGAAACCCAAGTAATATTCCAGGGTTTTGGTGATTCAAGAATATCAATATTGTTTTTACAAAGAAACTATTTTCAACATAGTAGGCCCCTAACACAGTGCTCAAGAGGATCCTAGCATACAAATATATAAGGTACTGTGGCCTCTGCCTGCTGTAGAAGCATTTTAACCCATTTACAAAATAACTATGGCTTTGAGTGACAGTGCAGTAGGAGAGATTTCATAGCTTGTCCAGCCTAAATAATAACATTATCCCTTATCACTAATGATCTGGTACACAAGGTTATCCTACAGGGCCAATGGTAATAAAATAATTATAATTTTAGAAATTGAAGGATTCTGGAGAAAGTCTTCAATACGTCATTGTCTTCCTTCTGAGGCCAGTGAAGATCCAGCCCCCTCCAGATAGGACACGCTTCCCAAATGTCCAACATAAATCTAAGACCTTGTCATCAATGCCACCTCACCCACTAACTGAGGAAGAAGCTCAGGATTGTTCTAGAATATGTGTGGTTCTGGCTCTAACCCTATCCGAGAATGCTTGGGAAGGAAAACAACTGCAAGTGGGCAGAACATTGCAGAAGACGCCTTGTTTACATTGCCTCATAGGAGAGAGACCCACAGATGAGTGAATCTTCAAGTGATAGACACAAATAGTTTGGTCAGATGACTGAGTCATGGCCAAAAGTTGTGGGGAGCTGTGCTTAAGCTGCATGCTCTGACCTTTGAGTTGTTGATCTTTGGGTTGTCTACCGCTGAAAGGAACAAGAATGTTCTGACAGAAAACTAATCAGAGGAATGTATTCTTTTCACCCTGCCTGGGGGGGTAGGGGAAGGGAATTTGTAACAGAAGCTTTCGGTGGTTTTTTTTGTTATTTGTTTTGTTTTGTTTTTTTGTTTTGTTTTTGTTGTTGTTGTTGTTGTTATTGTTTTGCTATATAAACCATTCTTGCTTAAATAAAGTTGAGCCTTGATCAGGACTTGTCTTGGCTCCGTTCTTCATGTCTCTGTCCCCTCAAATCCCCACTCCCTCTTTCAGTGATCCTGTTCCGCCTGCCTCACAAGACAGGACAAAAAGTGTGGCAGTTTGAATAAGAATGACCCCTATAGGTTCATTATGTGAATGCTTGGATGCCAGGGAGTGGAACTGTTCAAAGGATTAAAAGGGTTAGAAGGTGTGGCCTAGTTGGAGGACATATGTAACTGGCTTTGAGGTTTCAAAAGCTCATGCCAGATCTCCCCCCCTCTCTCTCTATGTGTGTGTGTGTGTGTGTGTGTGTGTGTGTGTGTGTGTATGTGTGTGTGCATGTGTATATATATATCTGTCTCTGTCTTTCTCTGTCTCTGTCTCTGTCTCTGCCTCTCTCTGGGTGTATATCTCTCTGTCTCTCTGCCTCTCTCTCTTTCTCTGTCTCTCTCTGTATATCTCTCTGTCTCTCTCTGTATATATCTCTCTCTGTCTCCCTCTCTCTGTGTGTATATATCTCTGTCTCTGTCTCTCTGCTTCTCTCTCTGTCTCTGTCTCTCTATCTCTCTCTGTCTGTCTCTGTCCTGTCTGTCTCTGTCTGTCTGTCAGTCTGTCTGTCTGTCTGTCTGTCTGTCTGTCTGTCTGTCTGTCTCTCTCTCTCTCTCTCTCTCTCTCTCTCTCTCTCCTTCTGCCTGCAGATCAGAACACAGCTCTCAGCAACATCTGCAGCACTATGCCTATGCCATGAAACTGTAAGCAAGCTCCCAATTAAATGCTTCCTTTTATCAAAGTTGCCTTGGTCATTGTGTCTCTTAACAGCAATGGAATAGTGACTAAGACTAAAAAATGTAAAGGATTATTAACATGGGAGGTTGAAGAAAAAAATCAAAAGCACACAATGCAAAAATATACTAAGAGAATGAATGGAGCAGCAAGATGGCTTAGTACATAAGGGTGCTTGCCATCAACTGACAACCTGAGTTCAATCCACGGAACCCACATGGTAAGAAGGATCGAATCCTTTTCCACAAGTTGTCCTCTGACTTCCAAACAAGCCATGCCACAGCGCACGCGCACACACACACACACACACACACACACACACACTAATAATTTTGCTTGTTTGTTTATATTGTGTTTGTTTGGTTGTTTCAAGAGGCAGAATTTTTCTGTGTAGCTCTGGCTGTCCTGGACTCACTTTGTAGACCAGGCTGCTCTTAAACTCATAGACCTCTGCCGGCTTCTGCCTCCTGAATGCTGAGATCAAAGACGTGCGCCACCATGCCCAGCTTAATAATAGTATATTAAAATTAAATGTGCCAAGGGACTGAAGTTGCATTCAGTGGAACTCTCAATAAGGAAAGCACTCAATAACTAGGGTGTTAAGATCTCCTATTATTTAAGATGTTTGTTCTTTCCCTTACTCAGCCAGTGGGAGGGTGTGATATGATTTTATTTATAGTCCTCATGCAGCAGAATCCAGGGCTGAGCCCCTAACAGGGCAACTTAAACATGGCAGAACTAGCCAAGATCAGACCCATGGGCTTCCATTCATCCTGAGAGAGACGGTTCTCATCCACCAACCTTCTTTTGAAATATGCACTGGACCATACTGCCTGCAGCCAGCCATTAGTGTGGTAACAGGAATATGCTAGATGAATGTCTCAGTCTACAGTATGACCCCCTATGCACACCCTTGCTTTTATCAGAAGAAAATGTACTGGAGGAAAATGAGAAAAGAGAAAGCATTGGTCCCTCCCCCATGGAACTCATTGGGTCACCATCCTCCCTCCTGATTAGGGAAGACACTGTGGGAAGGTCTCCTGAAGACTCCAGAACTAGGTAAAAAATCTTCCTTGGACACATGGCCAGCTGCCCTATTGGGGGCACTGTGATGGCTGTTCTTGGTTGTCAACTTGACTACATCTGAAATTAACTAAAACCCAAACAAATATCTGGACACACCTGTGAGGGACCGTTTCTTTAATTAAATAACTTGAAGTTGGAAGACACAGTTTCCATCTCTGAGGTGGGAAGATAAAGCTTTAATATAAATATTTCAACGATTCATCCTTAATAGGGGCCACACCTTCTGCTGGCAGCCTGTGTGAAAGACACGGAAAAAGGAAGTTTGCTGTCTTCGCTTGCTTGCTCTCGCCAGCAAGTCCATTCCATCAGGCATTAAAGCCCACCTCTTCAGGATTCTGTATAGACCGCAGAGCAGCTGAAACAGCCAGCCTTGTAGACTGAACAACTACTGGATTCCTGGACCTTCCGTGGGAGACAGCCACTGTTGAATTGAACTAGCTGAACCACAGCCTGTTCTAATAAATGCGTTAAATACCCTTACCATCTATAAGTTCTGCTCCTCCGGAGCAGTGTTCTTAACCTGTGGGCTGCAAGCCCTGTGGGAGTCAAACCCCACAGAGGTCACCTAAGACCATCGGAAAATACAGATATCTACATAACCCAGTAGCAACAACAGTAGCAAGTGACAGTTACAGAGCAGTAGCCCCCATCACATGAGGAATTATTCAAAGCATTAGGAAGGCTGAGAAGCACAAGCCTAGAGAACCCGGACTATCCAGACGCCATGTCTCTAAAACAAGAGATGAGATGCACTGTTTCCTCGGGAACCAGGAGCCCTGGGTCCAGTAGCAAAGAAATGGAAAAGGCAGCCTTCCTCTGTGAATTTCTTCCCCAGCATGGTTGGCCTTTTCTGTACTAGTTCATAGGTTTTATTGGCCAATGGCAAAATATTTTATCTCTTAGGAGAAACAATCCCCTAGTGAACTAGAAGTTAACTTTGCTACTGGCAACTTCTGGACATCAAGATTAACACACGCATTTTTGGTATCATAGGGGCTGCAGTGATTGTTTTAAAATGCAGAAAAAAACAGGCTGGGAGTGGTGGTGCACGTCTTTAATCCCAGCACACGAGAGGCAGAGGCAGGCAGATCGCGGTGAGTTCAAGGCCAGTGTGGTCTACGAAGTGAGTCCAGGACAGCCAGGGCTACACAGAGAAACCCTGTCTCAAAAAGCTAAAAGACAAAACAAAACAAACAAAAAAAAAGCGCATACACACACACACACACACACACACACACACACACACATAAAGAAATTTAAAGTCATCTGTTACATAAGGGGCATAGACAGACTATCTGAACCTTTCATCAATTCCCAGAAAATACATGGAATATATTCCACAAAAACATCACCACCAAATGATTAGACCCTAAAAGAAACTCCCGGTGAATAAGGCTCTAAGAAGAAAGAAGCGTATGGTGAGGATGGTGCCTGGAGGCCCGTGTTTTGCTGCAGAGCCTCCTCGTGTTTATAGAGTCAGGGAGAAGGATCAATCCACCCAGTGATTGGCTCGTTGACTGATTGGCTCGTTGACGCACAACAGTGAGCCATCAACACGTGTCATCGTCCTTGGAAAGCCACATGCAGAAGGGTCTCTGCCTACAGTAGAAACAAGAAATACAAAGTTCAGTCACGACAGAAAGTTACAGCAAAAGACGATGGCTAGTAAAAGGGCATGCGCCTGGGAGTAGCCGGACCAGCACAACTGGGTTAGAATAGGTGAATAGATGTCCAGTTATAGTGCTTTAAAGCTTATTAATAAATGTAACAGGTCTCAGTGTCATTATTTGGGAGCTAGGGCAGGTACTAGCCATGGGGCCCTACTTGTGAGACTGGTATATTCACACATAAACTCCTTTGAAACTTGTGAAGCAGTCATACAAGCTCACGGAGAGGCCTGAGATGTAGCTCCTCGTCAGTAGCGTGCAGTTCTCATCAAAGTTCCAACGACTTCCTTCCCAGTCATAGGAAAACAAATAAACAACACTAAGATTTGTGCATAAGTACTGAAGACTCACAAGCTGAAGGCATTCTGGGGGAACAGAGTAAGGCTGGAGGGGGGGCCCACACTTGATTCCAACCTATCGTACGAAGTCTTAGGGGCAAACCCACCATGGTACTGGCACAAAACCAAACACACGGACCACAGAAATGTAAGGGAGAATCCAGAAGCGAGCCCACGCAGCCTGCCTGCTATTCAGCAAAGCTGCCAAAAAAAAACAGACCCTGGAACAAGGACAGCATGCATCTGCAGCAAATTGTGTTGGGCAAACTGCGGATGCTAAAGAATGCTAAAGAATGAAACTCAACCTTGCTCTTCCGGTCGGCACAAAATGTATCAAAGCTCTCAGCATGAGAGACCTGAAGCTCTGACAGTCGCAGGGCGCCGGCACGGAAGCTAAAGGCCCTGCGCGGCAAGTGAAACAATCAGCGTGGTAGGGAGGCAGCCCACAGCATGAGAAGTGCACAACTGTGCAAGGTACACATCAAAAAGAATCAATGTCTAGAATGTATAAGGAGCTCAAATAATTAAACACCCAAAAGACAAATAATCCAAATCAGCAAAATGGAAATTTTAATTGAGCAGGCAGTTCTCAAAGAAATACAAATAACCAATAAATATATGAGAAAAGAAGTCCGACATCCTTAAGTAATGTGGAAATGCCAGTCAAAACTGCAGTGTGAGGCAGTGGGCGTGGGGCCTAGCTGGAAAGATGATTCAGGGCTTAAGAGCACTGGCTGCTCTTCCAGAACATCAGAGTTTGGTTCCTGGTACCCAAATAGTGACTCACAGCCTATAATTCCAGTCTCCGGGAATCTGACACCCTTCTTTATCCTGTGTAGGCACAGCACACATGTGGTGTACATACATGAATACAGGCAAAACACTCACACATACAAAATAAAAACAAAGCAAAACAAAGCTGGGCATGGCGGCACATACTTGTAATCCCAGCACTCAGGGAAGCACAGGCAGGTGAATCTCTGTGAGTTCGAGGCCTGCCTGGTCTACATAGCAAGTACAGGACAGCCAAGGCTACATAGAGAAGCCCTGTCTTGAAAAACCAAACCAAATCAAATCAAACAAGGAAAGCCACTGAGACTGTCCGCACCCCCAAATTACACTCCATTAAAAATGACTGTCAGTGTGTGTCTTGGTTACTTTTCTATTGCTGTGAAGAGACACCATGACCAAGATAACTCAGAAAGTATTAATTTGGGCATTCATAGGTCCAGAAGGTGGGGCGCATGACAACTAGTAGGCAGCTATGGTGCTGGAGCAGTAGCTGGGTCCTTATTTCTGCTCATAAATACCAAACACACACACACAGAGAGAGAGAGAGAGAGAGAGAGAGAGACAGAGAGACAGAGACAGAGACAGAGACAGAGACAGAGACAGAGACAGACAGAGATAGAGACAGAGAGACAGAGAGAGCATTAACTGGAAATAATGAGGGCTTTGGAAACCTCAAGGCCCACCCACACACAGTGGCACGCTCTCTCCAACAAAGGCCACACCTCTTAATCCTTCCCAAACGGTTCCACAAACTGGGGACCAAGCATTCAAATACATGAACCTATGGTGGTCATTCTCTCATTCAAACAACCAAAGTGGTTCTGTAAATTGGTGCAACCACTGTAGGAATCAATATGGAGGTCCTCGGAAAGCTCAAAATAAGGCTGGGCAGTGTGGCTTACACGTGCAATCCTAACACTTATGCAGCAGAGAGAGAGTGACCACTACAAGTTAAAAAAAAAAAGCCTGAGCTATGTAATGAGATTTTGTTAGTTAATTAACTAAACTTATCATACAAGTCTGTTATCCCTCTGGCAGACACAGGAAGGAGTCTATTAATATGCTAAGGGCATTGTACTGCCACATTGATCGTTCACCTATTTCCAATAGCTAAGATATGGCATCTGCCTAAACATCCATCACCAGATGAATGGATAAGGGAAATGTGGCACATATGCCCAATGGAGTTGCATTCAGCCATAAAATGAAATTATTTCATGTTCAGAGAAGTGTATGGAACTGGAGATCGTGTGATGTGAGGTAAGTCAGACTCTGGAGACAAATGCTGTCTGGTTTGTATCACGAGCGGAATTTAGATTTAAAACAAAATACATATGTATGTATTTACATATATGTGCATGCCGTTTATGTGACGTGGAAGTAGGAGGAGGAATATTTAGGGAAAATAAGGGGAGTGGGGAGAGGAAAAGCAAGAGTCACGTGGTGCGGTGAGCGAGTACAGCACGTGACATGACAAGAGCAAAGCCAGGATTCTATACCAAGAGTACATGCTGGAAATAAAACATTTTAAAAAACGCTTGTCTGAAAGCCTAAAAGTAAATCTAAGTCATGGATTTATGAAGAAATACCAAGACAAATTAATAGACTTAGGGCCGGAAGAGGAACAGCACTTTTAGATCAGAAGCAACTGGGATAAACTACGGGTACCACAGGGAGAGATGAGCATCACGTCTTGATAGTCAGACTAGGGGAAGAGCGGGCAGAGCTCTGTGTGCAGAGGGACTTTCTAATTCTGGAGGAAAATATGAATTAAACCCACCTCGAAGCTCAGACACAACAGAAACTGTCTAGAAAGCACAATGCGAAAGAGAAACTTGGGCAAGGCCTGTGAAGAAAGCGGAGCCAGTTAGCCTCCCCTGCAGGACAAAGCCACATCCCTGGGCTCTTACATAAGCAGTTCCACCCAGCAGTTAAAGGGTTCATAATTCCAAAGTTAGACCAACTTTTCCCAGAAGGAGAAAAAAAAGGGACTAAGACCCCACAGTGTTTTACAAAGCTAATGCAACTTCAATATAAAACTAAGACAAGCACGGTGCAAGAAAGGAAAATTACAGACCAATCCCACCTACAAACCTAGATTCCAGGGTTCTGAATAAAGTAGGAGTCCCCTGAATTCAGCCGGAAATTAAAAAGAACTGTCAGTGAGCACAGCTTACTGACTCGTTACAGGTTTAACGTTTAAAAACCTCTGGCCATAGAGCAGATCAGAGAAGAAAGACACCTCAACAGATCCAGGCAAATAGCCAATGTAACCCAACACTAACTCACAAGCTGTGGGTAATCCAGAAAGATCTAGAAAGCAAAGGAGAACCCCTGAACATAGACAGTCAACACAGGACTTCTGGGCAAAACAGGAAGAAAAGCTGACCTGATGGAAAGGTCAAAGCAGTTTTCCCTATTGCTCTTGTAGCTCAGAATTATATATTCCAGGCTTGTAAGTAATGCATGGACCCTTAGTGCAGGGCAGGCCACTCCTCTTTCAGCTCCAGACTCCTGCCAATTATTTTTAACGTAAATAAATAACCTGTCACTGTGGGTGTACAGCAGTCTCTACAAGATCAATAGGACTTGGTTTCTACAGAAGAAAGCATGGTTCCTCAAGGACGAAGTTGGGTTCTTGCCCTTCAAGATCAGATAGAAGGATTCATGAAAGCCAGCACAGCTTTTATGTATGAAGTCAAGGGGCGAACGGCCATCAGCAGTGACAGCAGTGAACTATCTGTCCTGTTCCCCAAGCTCTTAAAGACATGCCGAGGACATGAGAAATATGCTTGAACAGCAGGAGGGTTAAGATGTCATCAAGCCCATGGGACTTGACTCTCTCAAAATCAAAGTCTGTGGTTGACCTGCCTTTCCAGAGCATAAGCAGTAGACTAGCATGTGTGCGATTTGCCACATGTATATGTGCATGTGTGCTGAGCGTGACGAGACAGCCAAGAGGTGAGCACTGGTGCCTGGGAGTAAATCACTCACGTGGCTATGGCTGCAGCACACACAGAGGAGGTGACACTCGAGGAACATGGCTGCCGCTAATCCGCATCTTGATGTCTGTTTACCTTTCTCTCATCCAGGACTGGTCCAACTGTATCTGCCCATTTTCACTTTTTAATGTGTATTTTTTGTGGTAGTCACTGGCTCTCTCTATATCCACATGTATTTTGTGTATTTATGACACATCTGAGTCAATTATTTTTCTATTTCTAGGTCATGCAATTCATCTGGTTCATTCAAATTGTGGAAACCTCCCCGCCCGCCTCTCCAAACTCCTCAGATAACAGGACCCATGCAGTTCAGATCTGTGTTGATCAGGCGTCAACTTCCCCCCAGCTGTGTCTAATTTCTAGCCCCCCACCCAGCCTCCCCGCATCAGTATGGAACGGCCCTGCACGTCATAACAAGCTCAAGTATCTCTCCTGAGTGTTGCCTGCAGGTTAACTGTCTCCCCAACCAGAATGGCTGAGGATTTATCTTCCCTGGTGACAAATGTGGAACCTTGCTTCTTAAAGTGAGGAACAGATAGAGTGAATACACAAACTCATGGCAAGACTCATTGGTAATTTTCACCTTATTGTTGGCCAGCCAGATGGATGGATGCTGGGCATAGAACCCAGGGCTTAAAGCATGTAATAATAATAATAATAATAATAATAATAATAATAATAATAATAATAATAATAATGCATTGTATCACTGAGCTATGCCCTCCACCTCCCTTTTTCTTTGATAACTTCCATAAGATTAAAGAAGGGGGCCTTCTGAACTTGGTCATTGATCAACTTCCCATGATCAGCCACAGCTTTGGGTTATAGGAACTCCCTGGCAGTTACCTCACAGGGATCCAAATGAGGCCATGTGGAACAAACAGATGTTGAGAGCACGCGGTTCTGCCCATACTCGGGCAGATGTGTGGGTTCGTGACTGTCACCCTGCGGCCCAGGAACATGGAGGAAAGCTTCCCAGGACCTCCCAGAGTTCATCTGCTGGCGCCAAGGTCTTGCAAACTGCTACGCGTGTTTTGTGTTGTAGACTTAGCATCCCTCTACTGACTCTTTGGGGGAGATGTCTGACCTCGAGGGCCAGCTTTATGACCTCTACACTGGGATACACCTCTCCTGACTTCCTAATTCTAGATTAAACCCCATGCATCTAACTATACAGGTGGCTTCTACCTTCCTGGCCACAGTCAGTCTGTCTGTCCACTTGTTTATGGGTATCAGTCGCCCAGACCCTCCAGATGGCCACACTCAGGTAAAATTCCCCATCACTGAGGTTTCAAAGGACTGTTTCTACTGTACAAATGAAGCCAGACTACACAGAGAAAAGGTTTTTCAGCCTCAACACTAAGCCCCAAGAATTTCAGTCAATTATTCTTTACGACAGCAAACTAGCTAGCTCTCTGCAACTATTCTGCTCTTATAAAGAACACATCTTAGTTTTATAATCACATTTGTGTTGGCATCTCCAGGCCCTGAAAATGAATCCATATCTCTTAGTAGGTATCTTAAATTCCCATTTACAAGTGGAAAGGTTGACTGGAGGGCTCTGGCTGATATTGCAGTTCTTCGTTCAGAATACCATTTTTTTTTTTAGTCCAACACTATTTGAAATAGAACGCTTCAAAAATAATGGCAATATTTTATATAGCCAGCCTCATGAATGTTAAAAGGGGATAAAGGGCCACACCTTAAAACCTCATTTTTAACTTAAAAATACAAGCCACACATATTCAAGTGATTAATTTTAATTTTGGAGCAACATTTTATTGTATTTTTCCTGAGGATTTTTACTCAAATTTTCCACTTCTGGCTTTTTCCCTCTTCGTGCTAGCTCCAGTCTTTAACAAATCCTCTAAATGTACTCACAGATAATGGGAGGATGGCGGGGGTGGGGGTGAGGGTTGGCGGGGTTGATTGATTGAGACAGAAATTGTAGGAGACAGATTGTGGGAGACATTAGGGGCTCCCCTCGTGTTGAAAGCTTGTCTGTCTTCCAGGGTGTTCTGGTTTCCTTTCCGTTGTTGTGATAAAACACTGACCAAAAGCAACTTCGGGGAGGAAAGGTTTGTTTGTCTTACACACTTCCAGGGCACGCTCTGTCACTGAGGGAGGTCAGGCCAGGAGCTCAGGCGAGGACTTGAAGGGAAACCATGGAGGGACTCTGCTTGTTGGCTCGCCCTCAGGCTCACACTTCTCCACTGGCTGTCTTTCACAGCCTGGGACCACCGGTCTAGGGATGGCGCCACCCACAGTGGGCTGGGCTCTCTTACGTCAATCAGCAGTGATCTGAGCAATCTCACAATTGATGACTCCCTTCTTTGGTAAAGCCAGACTGTGCCAAGGTGACAGGTAAAAAGCTAACTAGGATGACCAGACTTCTCCAGTCAGGATGTCAAGATTGTTTGGGAGGGGGTTGTGGGGGCCTTGACCACACACACACTTACACCAGGCTGAGAGTCTGCTCTCTCCGGTGTTGGAGTTCCATGGGTGTCTTCTCTGGAAAGCCACCATGCTCACTACAGATCATTCATGACCTCGCCTCAGCTCCATGTGTGGAATCACTACACCTGACCCTCAGCTGCATAGGGACAGCCCTGTCACAGCCACCTCACCACCAATGTGTCACACTCGCTCCTCGCGTTCTCTTCTTGGCGACAAAGGCTGCAGTGCCAGGTGGTCTGCAGATGAAGGAACCCTGGGGTAGAAGGCCTTCCTTCCTGTCTGCGACCTGGGGGGAATCTTTCCAATGTCTATGCTGGTCCCTCGTGGACTGCCTTGGAAGTCGGATGAGAAGACCTGTGTGGAGGGCATCCAAACGCACCCGAGCCACAGAAAGCCTGTGTATGTCACCTCTGACTCCAGGTCTGCTTTGGCCTTCAGGTGGGGGCCAAAGCACAGGAAGTACAGGGGGGTGGGGGGTGGGGACAGACTAGTGGCTATTCAAAGTGGACTTAGGGACAGTGCTTTAAAGTGACTCATGCTGAGGACTTCAAATTAAAAATCAAGCAAGGCATTAAGCCTGGCGTAGTACTGACTAGAGGCCCAGCACTCTGCAGGTGGAGGCTGGAAGGTCACGTGTTCAAGATCCTCTGATACATAGTTAAGTTGGGAGGGAGGGAGGGAGGGAAGAACTTATGACTAAAGACTCAGGCAGGAAACAGAAGCCAAACCAAGTACCACTGCCTGTGTTTATAAACCTCCTTTCCTGGGGCAAACACAGAATGAATGAGAGTCTGTGCTCTGCGCAGCAGTCCCTTTATGCATACCATAATAATCCCTAAGCTCCCTTACAGTTCTGGAATCTCCTGACACCTCTGCCCGCAAAGGAGTACACACTAAATGCACGCTCAGTGTAAGTACATGTGGGAGAAGTCACTCGCGGACCAGTTCTGAACGCAAGTGTGCGCACACTGCAGTGTAAGTGTGTGTGGGAGAAGTCTCTCATGGACCAGTCCTTTTAAGGTCGTAAGGAATGGGTGAAATTCCAAGAGGAAGGAGCGATGTCACCAAGACGTCTGAGAGGAGGGCTGAGGGCGGGCAGGCAGCTGTGCCGCCACCGACTGGCAGGCAGCACTTACACAGGTAATCGGGTTTCTGCCTATGGAACGGAAAGAAGTTTCGGTTGGACCGGGTTCAACAGGACACGAGCCCAGCCCGGAAGGGCGGCCTGAGTCTTCTGACGTAAGACGTTATGTAAGCCAAACAAATGTGCCCCGTCCTTCAGGAATGCCCCATACAGGCTGCACAAGCCTTCTTCGGGAGCCGGCCAGGCCAGGGTGAGAATGTTTGTCCACGCTGGGTTGGCAGGGCCCTGGCCTTGCGCAACCCTCCCTGGAATCCGTGGCCACGCCCCCAGCTAGCACTCCACTCAGTGCAGGGCACTGACCCACATCAAAGAGGAGCCTGCCAGCCCTTCTGTCCCCACGGTGACAGGGAAGTTCGACCTGCCGCGTGGAAGTGAACCTTGTCCTCGCTCCTGTCTTGAATTCTGTGATTCTTCAGAACATTTGGAGGGAAGAAGCCCCAGGGAGGGTGAGCAGCTGGGAGTCTGAAATAATAAAGGATAATCTTGTGTGATTAGCACCCCCATCCTAAGCAGCGGAAACTCAGTAGGCCAAGGTACAGGTCTTTAAGTTCAGCAATTGAGAGGCAAAGGCCGGAGGATCCTGAGTTCTGGGCCAGCTAGGGTTACAATCAGACCTTGACTTCCTGAAAGCTACTAATGGGAGCGCCTCAGGTGAGCGAAGTCACCCTTCCAGCTCACCGTGGCGCGATAAGACAAACACAGTCCATGCCATTAAAACCTTTAAAAGGCCATTGCTTTGTACAATCCAGAGAGTCATCTACATTGGTTGTATTTTGGGTTTTGAATGGGTATGCTTATTAAGTATTTGGGCCAAAAGAAAAGAGGGAGGGAGGGGGCAGAGGGAGGGGGAGGGAGTGCAAAGCGGGGATTGAGTGAACAAAACATTGCCAAATTATGTGCTCAAACACCCAGCAGAAAGAGGCTGGGGAAGTCGAGGCATGAGGGAGAGTTCTTTCTCCCAGTCATCTTTTCCCCTGGGTGGGCTCCCCACTGCTGAACTTCGGCCTTTTCCTCCCCTCTGTAGACATTGTTTCATTATGGGATCAACAGCCACATCCTTGGTTCCAGCCGTTCTCAAGGACACAATGTTTTCACTCCTGGGCTATTTGGCCATTTTCTTCCTGCCGTGTCACAGAGTCCGGGGGCAGCCAATGCCCAGACCTTGGGGGGCACTTTGAGACAAATATGTTTAGGTCTGAAATGGGGCTGGCAATGCCACCTCAGGGCCCATCTTCTTGATGAGTTCAAACAGCAAGCGGCAATTTAATGCCATGCCCATTACTGTCAGTATACAATAGTCAACAAAGAATGCTAGCCACACATCCCAGTGTCATTTAAAGGAGGGGTTAGATTGATCTCAGACCCATCACCACCAAAAGAGGAGGGCCTCTCCCGGAGCCCTCACCTCCTTCTTAGTGGTGGCTGAGGAGAACAGCACCAACTGTGAGGGGAGCACTGGGGACTCCCTGCTCACTGCACGCACTCTGCACCCCCACTCCATGGCAGAGGTGGCATGACCCCAGCTTCTGAGTGACATAGCCAGTTTTCCCCTCAGCCTGGCACCTGTGGCTGCCATTCACAGTCTCGGGCCTTCACACTGCTTCTCTTTGTAAGCCGGCACAGACACTGTGTTTCTGGGGTGTCTGTCCAGGAAGCTATTTCTCTCTTTTCCTGAACTGCTGCTCATCCGCAGTTGTCATTCACCTTGCTCAACCTCAAGAGTGGTTTTCCTGACCAGTTATGCCCCAAGGCAGTACTCTACATGAAAGTGGGGTAAAGTCGGGGCGTGGTGGCGCCCGCCTTTAATGCCAGCACTGAGAAAGCAGAGGCAGGTGAATCTCTGTGAGTTCGAGACCAGCCTGATCTATAAAGTGAGTCCAGGACAGCCAAGGCTACACAGAGAGACTCAAAAGCCAAAAAGAAAAAGAGAAAGAAAGAAAGAAAGAAAGAAAGAAAGAAAGAAAGAAAGGAAGGAAGAAAGAAGGGGAAAGAGACAGCCAGACGGGCAGATGAGTTCTCCCACTGAAGCTACACCTGATGCTGCGAAGCGTTTGAAACCACAAGCTTAGTCTTCAAGCTCATCCGGAGTCAGAATCCCAGGCTCCCCGGGCATTTAGAAAAGATGGCTGCACCTTCTGAAGTACCGGTTTCCTTAAGAGCAAAGTGAGAACGGTAATGTAAATTACACGGTCCAGATCTGAAACTAAAGTCCTAAAAAGCTCTCAAATCAGAAATTTCCTGAGCACCCGCAGGACGTCTCACGGGGTCAGATTCCTCAGCTGGCTTGGTGGTGGACTGTCAGATGCACGTTGAGTATACTCCAGGCTGCACTGCAAGGTGATCGGAGAACACACAGGACCACTTGGGCTTGGGACCCGTTGCCAAGACACCTCATGATACGTACGTGAACTCGCCTAAAGCGGGGGCAGAGGGAACCTAAAATTCAAAACACTGCTCTGCGGAGCATCTCAGGTAAGGGACGTTCGGTCTCTGACGTGTGCCTCTGACCCCAGGTTGTCAGGTTTGGGAGCAAGTTGCCTTCACCTGTAGAGCCATCTTGGTGGTCCTCAAAGTTCTAATTCTAAATTTGTATTTGGGGAATCTAACTTTTCTTCGTCGTCGTTGCATCAAAACCATTTTCCTGTGTAATTTGCTGGAAACATGGTGTTCCCCTCTCCTGGGACTTGTGTTTACATTCAGAGACGGAAGTGCTTCCGGGAGTCTACTGTGGGAGGGATTTAGACACCACGTTCACGGCTGTGCACCGTGAGCATGCGCAGACGAACTTTTCCTGCCCTTGGTTAGCAAGGATGGTATGCTCCGTGTTGGTCCTCGCAGGCAGGTCTGATTATCCATGGGCTCAAGTCAGGGGCTGTGGGGCGATGGCTTGCCTTGGGGAAATGTCTTTCCCTAGCCAGCCTTCTAAAGAGCCCTGGGAGCAGCTGTGTTAGCCAGGTGCTCTTATTATTACAGTTAAAAATATGTCACACTAGATCCACAGCAGATCGTCAGTTCTTTTTTTTTTAATATATTTTATTAATTTATGTATATTACATCTCAATTGTTATCCCATCCCTTGTATCCTCCCATTCCTCCCTCCCTCCCATTTTCCCCTTACTCCCCTCCCCTATGACTGTGACTCAGGGGGACCTCCTCCCCCTTTATATGCTCATAGGGTATCAAGTCTCTTCTTGGTAGCCTGCTATCCTTCCTCTGAGTGCCTCCAGGTCTCCCCATCCAGGAGACGTGGTCAAATAAACACTGAAGGAGGTAGTCAGGGGTGGGTGGGGGTGGGGAGGAGCTGGCTTCCTATGCATCTCATGTGTCTTTGTCCTCCCCCCTGGGGGAGGGGGGAAAGTCACGCAAACATCATCTGATGAGAAAACTTCATCGTACTCAGTTCCAAACATATAGCGCTTTCTTTTTTATCTTTTAATTATTTTTTTATTTTTTTACATATATTTATATTACTATACATACGTACAATAGACTACCTATAGCAAGAAGAACCATGACACAATCAGGAATTAGATAAATGTTACATTCTTAGTGTTTTGGCTATTTGTATTTGGCGGCCTTGAAGAAAGCATCTTTTCTATCTTCACAGCACTTTCATACTCTGCCACAGTGTGTGTGTGTGTGTGTGTGTGTGTGTGTGTGTGTGTGTGTGTGTGTGTAGGCCAGAGGTCAGCAGGAGCACTGAGCGTCCTCCTTCATCAGTTTCCACCTTGTTTTTTGAGCAGGGTCTCTCCCTGTCCCTGGAGTGCACAGGACTGGCGAGGCTGGCCAGCCCAGGGGCTCCAGGGGTCTGTCTGTCTCTGCTCCTCTGGGGCTGGCGTTACATACTTACTGGGGGATCCAAGCCAGGTTTTCATGCTTGCAGAACAAGCATTTGTCCCACTGAGCCACCTCCCCAACCCCAAACACTTTTCTGCTCATAACAAAATAAAAGGCAGCAGCCTTGGACTGCCCACAACATTGACAGCTTCCAGGGGGAAACAGGCAAATTACAAACCACTCTCTTTATCCTCTAATGATATTCTAGGAAATTTCATTTTAAAATGTGGTAGTTTTCTTGGTATGGATAAGTTGAAACAAACTGCTTAATCAAAAGATAGTTACTTTTCTTTTAAAGATATTTCTAAACCAATTAATGAGGGGAACAGCAGCCTAACTAGCCTGGAGAGTACATTATTTAAACAGCATTCTAATGAAATTATTGTGTTTGAAAAGTTCAAATCTTAAATGAGCTGCAAATTTTCAATAATAGGAAGTCATCGTTATTAGTATTATTAAACTAAATATTAGATACAAGCTGTAACATGTAAACTTCTAATGGGATGCTTTTTACGTCACTCAACCTTTATAAGCATCAAGGTTGGTAGGTGCTTCCTCTACTGTCTGTTTCTGTCTCTTACTCCCTCCTCCTCGCCCTCTCCCCACCCCCACCCATGTACCCTGCTTCATCATCAATATAAAACCCATGGGAGCTTCCAGACATTGTGGTGTAAGTGGACCAAAGTAGCCTCCTTTATTTGAAAATGATCATAACATTGGACAAAATAGTTGTTTCTAGGAATGGGGAACAGGTGGCCAAGATTCCAGTCCCTATGGGAACAGAAACTCAACACTAGGCTCTGAGGATGCCCTGTGGAAATTTCCTCTACACAGTGAACTAGTTAGTTCTGTGTCACTAGGACCACAGCACCGA
This sequence comes from Acomys minous, assembly GCF_964271855.1. NCBI lineage: Eukaryota > Metazoa > Chordata > Mammalia > Rodentia > Muridae > Acomys > Acomys minous. Next base: position 16,970,491 of record NC_140499.1, on the reverse strand, counting down.
CAGAAACAGCCTGAGGGAAGAAGGCTAATTTGGCTCACGGTTTCAGAAGGTTCAATCCACGGTGGTTTGGCCCCATGCACTGAGTAGATGATAATAGTGGCAGAAGCATGTGGCCAAGAAAGAGCAGTTCATACAACAGCATGCCGGAAACAGGGGGAGACAGAGACAGACAGGAAGTGGCCAAAGATAAGATTCTTTTTTTTTTTAACTTCAATGATGGTTTTTAAATTTTTATTTATTTATTATTATGTATACAGTGCTCTGCCTGCATGTACATCTACAGGCCAGAAGAAGGCAACAGATCACATTATAGATGGTTGTGAGCCACCATGTGGTTGCTGGGAATTGAACTCAGGACCTCTGGAAGAGCAGCCAGTGCTCTTAACCTCTGAGCCATCTCTCCAGCCCAAGGATAAGATTCTTAAAGATTCTTCCTTCCCCATAACGTACGTCCCTGCTTGGGACCAGCTCTCAAGATTTCCTGAACTTCCCAAAAGGCGTCACTAGCTGGGGACCAAATATGCAAGACAGGATCCATGGGAGGTAGTTCAGACCCGAAACGCTAACACAAGACGAGCAAAAAGACCAAGCACTGCATGATGTCTGGGCTGTGCTGAGCAAGCTGAGATCAGAACTCGGGAAAGCCGGAATGGTGTACCTCTGCAGAGCAAGCCAACAGCTCGGCAGAAAGGGCGCTGCAGAGGCCTGGGCTGAGCTCAGAGGCGGCACTACACCCACAAGCGGTAAGGGATGAGGTTCACCACTAGAAACAGCCAGAAGTGGTTCTCAACCTGTGGTCACAGCGCCCCCCCCCCAGGCTTTCTTTGCATATCAGATATTCTGCACATCGGATATTTATGTTACAATTCATAAGAGTAGCAAAATTGCAGTTATGAAGTAGCAACAAAATAATTTTGTGGTTAGGGGGGTCCCCACAACAAGAGGAACTGTATTAGAGCGTCACAGCATTGGGAAGGTTGAGAATCAGTGAGCGAGAGTGTGAAAACAGAGTTTCCAAGGATGCTGTGCAGGGCTGGAGGATGCTCTGGCACGGCAGCACACTGTTCTCAGCCCATTATTACCCTGGTAACTCATCGGAAACACTGAAGTCTGTGTCTCGGGATGCTGTGCTGCTGCGAGCCTGCCCTGGCTCACCTAGAACCTGCCCTGACAGGATTTGTGGGAAGACAGAAATGAGGAGGAGAAGCTGATGAAAAAGACAAAGCAGGGAGCTGAAGGAGACCTTTGCATCCTGTGTCTCTGGGGACACTCCATGATGAGAAGGACAGTAGTCCACTGAAGACTGAAAGTTCTTAAAATCTGTCATAGGCAAATGCTTTGGAGAAACTGAGATGTGCCCCTAAGAAAAAGAACGTAAGCCAGGCAGCAGTGGTGCACACCTTTTTTCCCAGCACTTGAGATGCAGGGGCAGATAGCGGATCTCTGTGAGTTAAGAGGCCAGCCTGGTCTACATAGTGAGTTCCAGGACAGCCAAGGCTACACAGAGAAACCCTGACTAGAAAAATAAGTGGTGAGGAGGAAGAGTGTATGAGGCTGGAGAGACGGTCCCGTGGGTAAGGGCAATTGCTGAGTTCAGATCCCAGCACCCACATAAAAAACTGGGTGTGGTCATGCATCTGTAACCCTAGCACTAAGGGGTTGGTGACAGGATAACCCTTGGAGTTTGCTGACCACCAGCCTAACTTCAGGGTTCAAAAGAGTAAGGTGGAGAGTAACAAATAAGAAAACAGGATACCCAACTTCATTCACACACATGGCATGCACCCAATATACAAGTGTATATATACCACACACAGAGACACACATCATATACACATACACATACATACACACATATACACACATACATACACACATATACACCCACATACACACATACACACATACATACACACATATACACACACGTACACACATATACATATACACACAAATACACACACATACATACATACACATGCACACACACATACACAGACATACACACACATATACACACATACACACATACACACACACTATATTTTTAAAATTCAGTTTAAAATGTTTGGTTTTGGTTTTGGTTTTCAAGACAGAGTTTCTCTGTGTCATTTTGGCTGTCCTGGAACCAGCTCTGTAGAGCAGGCTGGCCTCTAACTCACAGAGATCAACCTGTCTCTGCCTCCTGAGGGCTGGGATTAAAGGCATGAGCCACCACCACCCAGCTGTAATAATATTTTTTTGGAGAGAAATGTGAGTCTCCTAAATCCCTTTAAGACTGCTGTCCAGCCAAGCAAGAAAAATGCCAACTCCCCTGTAGCTTCTTGAATAACAGAAGGAGGCGGAGAATACAGAAAGACGAAGCCAGTGTACGCTACACGGGGTCTCATTCCAGTGACCACTAAGTGTGAGACCAAAAGCCAAAGCCATTCAGCCTTTCAGCTGTGTCCTTCGTCCAGTCACAGGGTCACTGCGCCAGCATTCAGCTTCACCCAGTGGCTGCAGGCACAGACCCCAACAACAGCTCTGACCAAGAGACCACAATCCCCAGAAAGCATTAGTTTCCTAGTAAGATAATTTAATTTTAAAAATTAGTTTGAAATAAGTTCAGATTGATTGCTATTTGGAGAAAACAATCAGGCATAGAAAAAGTGAGAGCAGTTCAAAGAACATATGGATGTATGTCCTTGGCTGGATGCTCCAGTATTAACTTTTCACCCTGTTGTCTTCTTCAGCTGTTTGAGACCAAGCAGCACCCAGAGGCATTGCTGCAGCACCCAGATGCATTGCTGCAGCACCCAGAGGCATCTCTGCAGCATCCAGTTGCATTGCTGCAGCATCCAGAGGCATCTCTGCAGCACAGCCATCTATGTTGACTGGTTGCTAACAGTATGGTGGTACTTCCTCCATCTGTGTTCTGATTCTCTCTCTCTCTCTCTCTCTCTCTCTCTCTCTCTCTCTCTCTCTCTCTCTCTCTTTAAAAAAAAGATTTATTTGTTTATTATTATGAATACAGTGCTCTGTCTGCATGTACATCTGCAGGCCAGAAGAGGGCATCAGATCTCATTGTAGATGGTTGTGAGGCACCATGTGGTTGCTGGGAATTGAACTCAGGACTGCTGGAGGAACAGTCAGGGCCTTTAACTTCTGAGCCCCAGATCCTCTCTCAAGTGACATGACTCTTTCTTCAGGCTCCCATCCTCAGCCCCTATTAGTCTCCAGTACTCTGTAATTTTGAAACCTTCCTTCTCTCTTATGAGAGTAACATTAAAAAGAAATATGTATGTGTTCTCACTTAAACTAAGACAAGCTTCCTTTACCATTGTCTAAGGCTTCCTGGTGTTTGAACTCAGATTATGCATTTCTGGCAGGAACTCATTTCTGTTATATCCTTCCTAGGGTACCGTATCTGGACAAGATATATGCTTTTTAATGGTTTGCTTATTATTGATGTGTACGTATGTGGCCCTGTGTGATCTGTGTGTACCCTTTGCACGTAGCAGTCCTCAGGGTTAGGTGAGGACGTTGGGTTTCAGGGAACTGGGCCTGCCAGCAGTTCTGAGCTACTGTGTGGTGTGAGTACTGGACCGGAACTCGGGCCCTCTGCAAGAGCAGCACATGCTCTTAACTGCTGAGCCATCTCTCTATCCCAAAGAGGACATCTTTAAAGCTAAAAACAGCAATAGCAGTAAAACCAGTGAAAAATATTACTTAGTATTCTCAATGCTCAGCTTTTATATAAGCTCCTGGTAACTTAATACGTGTGTTCTAAATTAAGCAGTTTTGTTAAATTGAATTTTTTTTTTAAGAACAAGCAAGCCATTCAGTAATCTGTACATGTGTTTTCTACTAATTTCATTGTCTGTGATCTTGTGTTTTGGTCAAGCATTCACCGCAGGCTGCAGTAGATGAGGGAACGATCCACAGCCCTGTGTATAATATTCATTAAAACACTTTAAATGACCTCCCCAAAGTTCTTTTGTGTGTAAAATATATTGCAATGAAGTGACACCCCAAGATGAACTGTGTCTCCTGTTTTAATCTGAGCGCCCATGGGATGAAATCAACGCTGCTGATGTCTTTCTGCACAATGTGAGCGCCACCACTGGGGAGGGCAGGGCTTCGGTGACTCCGGTTACCGCGTTTCCGCATAGATTAATTCTAGAGAAAAAAGTGCACCCTGGCAGCTGTTTCCAGTTCACTAGGCTTTTTTTTTTTTTTTTTTGAGAACACTTGTTTTCAATTTACCTATAAGCAATAGAGAAAAAAAAAAAACACAGCTGAAGGGCCCAGTGTGGTTTTTATAGCAAGTTCATTTTTGGAAACCTGATAAGCATATAGCCTCATATGTCTAAAATCATTCTACTATAAATTTCAGAGCTTGAGGTGGGGCCTCCTACTTGTCGAGCGAGGCAGTATTTACTTCACATAGTACTTGGTGCCATTTGTCAAACATTTGGGTTTTAGACATTTTAGAACAAAAGTTTTAATTGCACATCAAACCTGAAAGTGGACATTATAATGCAACATGCAAAATCTGTCAACTGATCATACTTTGAAAACTGTCACAACCCAGGCAAAGGAGAATGTGTTAATGGTGTCAAAAATGTGAGAGTCGCTGCTTTGTGCCCATGGCCCTGTAGAAGTATGGCTGCACAGGGGCACGAGTGGGCACACAGCCTGCGGAAGCGTGGATGCACAGGGGCACGCGTGGGCACACAGCCTGTGGAAGCGTGGATGCACGGGGGCACGCGTGGGCACACAGTCTGTGGAAGCGTGGATGCATGGGGGCACGCGTGGGCACACAGCCTGTGGAAGCGTGGATACATGGGGGCACACGTGGGTGTACAGATGTGGTGATGTTTTTTTTACGTACTCCATCTCAGATTATTTTTTCAGAAGGGAAAAATCTTAGGCAACAAAGCAAACCAAGAGCAGTCGTAGATTTTTAGGAAGGTGAAGGATGTCAACCGATGTGTGTGTATACACTGTAAGTTCTTACCTAGATACCAGATAAACTAACCCCGACAGATGTGAGGCACGATGTTCTGTTCTGGAAACTCAGCAGTCAGGTCCCCACCAGGGATGAGTTTGCTGTGTACTCACCGCTCTGTGCAGTGTAAACCATTAAGTCCTTAGAGGTGGACAGACTGAACCTTTAGTGCCGGCTGAACTAGCAGAGGATTTACACTAGCTTTAAGAAGTCCCAGAGAAGTATTCTGTCACATCAGTTTTGATTAGTTACGCCTCTTCCAGGTGTCTGACCTTTTGATATCACAAGATGTTGCCATCTGCCATGATCACATTTAAGAACCACAAAATTCTGCCAAAAAAAAAAAAATCCCAAAACCCTCACGATGCTGTTTGTTCATTTGTCTGTGTTTGTTTGTTTGTCTGCTTTATATGCTGTTGGTCCTGGGGGGGGGGTCAAAGTGAGCTCCTTAAGCACGTTACTCCTGGGCTCACCGCGGCCCCCTCATATTGTGCTATGTGTGCGATCTGGGGTTTGATTCATCGTTATCTTGAGGAGCCTGCAGCTCATGGCCGAGCATGCCTGGAAGAACAGACTTTTAGAATCCCAACTTTACTTTCATTTCCAAACAGAATCGAAGTTTCTCTTAGTTGTCTCTGAATGAGACTTTTTTAGGACAGGAAAAAGCCGACAGTATCTATTGGTATCAACCAACAGTCTCAACAGCCAACTGTTGGTGTAAGAGTCTCACAAGACAGGCAGGCCTGCTGCCCTATGCTCCCTTGAGGTTTTGTGCCTTGGACATGTACAAGAGAGTGGAGTCTCCCCTGTCACATCTGTTCCGGGTAACTGTCATTTCATTGTCCTTCTCATAAAGGATTGTTTCACAGTGGTCCTCAGTCTGGCTCAGCCTCTCTGCAGTTTATGGGAAGACAGGAAGACAGTCTTTGAAGTTTTGGACATTTTTCCCAAGAACGCACTGAGATACAAACATGACACACACACACACACTTGAGTAAGAAAAGGGATTTCCTTCCAAACACAATTGACAGCGCAGGTGTTGAGTGAAAGAGAATTTCTCTGATGGGTCAGGAGAGACAGCTTTGTGGGCCTTTTGGAAAGCCTTAGTCACATTTCTCTACAAACCCAAGGAAGCTGCCTGTGCCATGAAACAGAAAGCCCAGCTGGCAGAGTTGGCCCCACCCTTGATGATCTGTGAGATTTTAGCAAGAGAAAGGTTTGAGAGCCTCAAGGCCTCCTGGGAGACTAAATCTAGCCTCCTGAAGCAATTACTGAATTGGTTCTCACCACCCTCCTTGGTTACACCCTCCCTCCCTAAACGTCTCACCCCTCTAAACTGAGGCTGGATTTCCATAGCCTTCGCTTTCTCTGGGCTTCTAGAAGTCATGGGCGCTTACTGCCTGGACATTAGACAAGTTCACGTTCATCTGCTCAGTGTTTTCCCTGTCTCCATCATCAGTGAAGCATATGGGGTTAGATGCGTTTTGCAGTCAAGAGACCTGGATTTTTTTTACCATGGTCTTCTAAGTTCACATCTATTTAGACAGAATAGCAGTGGTGCCTGGTGCTACAGTGAGCTTACAGGAAGCACGGTAAAGATATCTAGCGGGTAAGATCACTCAAGAAAACATTGGTGTCCCCCAGGCCCTGCCACTGCTCTGCCTGGGGCAAGCTCTCAGATGCCACATGCCTAAGGTGATGGAAACGGTCCTGCAAGAGCGGAACCTTCCTTTGATGACTCTATTTCCATTTCCCCTTCTACCTGGTAGGAAGGTAATCTCTCTTCCTATCTAGAGCTAGCCCTCTGCCCCCTCCCTAGCTTATCAATTGTTTGTTGGGAGCCAGGCAAGGTCAATGAGCCTGGAAGTCAAGTGAGAGGCTCACAGCAGGATGAGTCAGAAGGCACAAGCTGCAGTGGCTGCCCGAGCCTGCAGAGGTTACAGAACAAAACCGGGCAGAATGGGAGGCGGAGGATGTTCTGCCTTGTGACTAGCCCCTCTGGCCACAGCCTCTTGGCCTTCCTAAACTCAGTCCAGGTGTCCCTTCCACCAGGGCCCTCCCTCTGACTCGCTGCTAAGCCCCCCCCCCTTCAGCTGTCCCGACTCCTGGCTTCCTCTGCACCTCAGGCCTTCTCTCTAGGCCTATGATGTCACGTACAGCCCCCAGCACACACACACACACACACACACACACACACACACACACACACACACACACACACACCATTTTCTATTTCCCATAAACACTGGTGATTTTTTAGACTGCCGCTGCCGCTACCTTTGCAAGACTCACTTTCTCCTGTCTCCTTTGCAAGACTCACTTTCTCCTGTCTCCTGGGATGTGACTTCTTTCCCTGAGCCTTCAAAAACAGGTTCTCTGGCCCAAACATAGTTATGAATGTTGTACACACTTTTGCTTTGTCTTTACTTCTGCCCTCCTCCTTTCTCTCAACACCCCCCACAACCTCAGAGGCAGCTAGCTATCCCTGGGACCCCACTTTCCTTTACTCGCCTTCTTAGCCTTCTCGTTTTTGTTTTTGTTTTTCCTTAACTTCCCATTTTTCCTAGCTCATAAATACAAAAACCACCCTGAGTCCATACCATTTTGCTGCCTTACCAGGCCCAGCTGCTATAAATTTTCCCAGCGCAGCTATAATTTCAAATGCACACACCTCGCTTAGAACTTGAACAGCCACCCCTGAGCACACAGTAGGACATTTTCAGCGAGATGAACCTTAGCTGCCCACATGCATCCAAAACCAGTTTCTCACAGCCCACCCCCACCCCTGCCCCCGCTAGAATCAAAGGTTATGTTAATCCTGTCTGGTGGCTAGCCAGTTGGTTCCCAAATCCTGTGCATCCCTCTTTCTCAGTATCTCCACGTTACCAGAGCCTCGACTCATTACTTCACCCCATTGGAGACCTAGATTGGAGCTCTCGCTGGCCCTCTAACCAGTTCCTCTGCTTCCTCTGAGGAGCTCCACCCAGCTACTCCACCCACCCAGCTACTCCACCCAACCGGCCCCATGCGTTTCCAGGAAGCAAGACTTTCTGGATAGCATCTCTACCCCACCCAAACAGCTTCGTTTGACTCTTCAAACCTGAAGGACAAAGATCTAGAGCTGATAGTCACAGCCCAGCCACAAGCCAGTCCTCCCCAACCCGTCGGCGTCCTCTCCCTCTGACCCTGCTTGCTAGTCAAACTGCTGTGCTAGCCATGACCGCAGCGGTGCTCCCTGCTCATGCCTTGTCACGGGCTGCCTTGACACTTGTCTTCTGGCCAAATGTGGCCAAGTCCATGAGGCTTGTCTTGGGTCCCACGGGCTCCCAGTGTGCTCAGGGGCCATGCTCAATATCCTGCAGTGTCCGTCCCATTCCATGTGGAGGCAGCTTTGGGTTTGGAGGTATTGAAAAGAGCGGGTCCTCTTCTGTCCCGGGAAGGCACCTCTGGCAGCACCTGGAACAGGTGCAAATGAACATTATAGGCAGGGAGACAGGATCAAGAGCTGAGGCTGAAAGGGAAGAGAGAGATTCTGAACGACTGCACCCTTGCCTGGATTTTGGAGCCTGATACAAAGTGAAGGATACGGGCTGGAGAGACGGCTCAGCAGGGAGACACTTCCTGCTCCAGTCGGGCAACCTGAGTTCAAACCCTCATACAGGCAGAAGGTGACACTGGACAAAGCTGCCCTCTGACCTCAACTCACGTGCCATGGCATGCACAACCTCACCCGCACAGTAATCAATGGGATGCGAAGTGGAAGAGAATATACACTTGTGTTATACTAGTGTTGCTGTCTTTGAGAGTTTTTTTGCTTTGTTAGGAAAAATGAAAATTGGTAAGACTTTAGGGAAGATGGTGAAGGAAGACATTAATGTGGCTTCATAAGACACTGTTTAGGGATTTTGTGGTGGACCTGGAGTAAAACAATTGATCCTGAACTTAATATGTTTTTATCACATTTGTCATGAGTGTGGCTCCAGTGACAAGTCACAGGTTCAAATCTGTCTGTGAAATTCTCTCCTCTCTGTGACCAGGAGTTAACTACCAGCAACAGCATGGGCCAAGAGCTGTGCCACAGAACAGGAATTAAAATGACAAGCCGGAGCGTGGAATCCTTCCAAGGTTCAAAGTGTCTGCATCCTCCGACTGCTTATTCAGATCCAGGAAGTATAACAACTAGGAATTTTACTCTGGGAAACAGGGCAACCATAACCAGCCAGCCACTGTGGTCATTTGGAGGACACGGGGCTCCTGTTAAAAGTTCTCGTCAGGTGCCTGTGATGCAGGAATCTCACAGGTTCTGTCCAGCTTCCCTCAGAGCCTGAACCCCATCCGCTAAGGACCTCAAGGGCGTGCTCGCCCTGGTATCTGCAGCCTTGAAATGCAACGCTTCTCTCACCACCCGCCACCCTTTCTCACACTCGCTTGTTTTTGTGTTTATTTTCTCATGGCCTTTAAAGTTTACCGAATTCCCAGGTCTGGACTGGTTTTCTGTCGCCCGTAGCCAGTGAAGCGTGGTATTGTTTGTCATCCGGAACATCCTCTAGTTCTCCTCAGAGGGGGATGAGAGAGAAGAGGGGAGCAGGTGCAGGGGGTCTATTCACGGGGTGCTGACCCTCGGCAGGGGCGTGACGAGCCTCTAAAATGGGATTATACACCCAAACAAGAGAAGGCCACACGCCACATTTCCAGTTGGAAATGCCAACGCGCATAGGACTGAACCTAGGCAAATCTCATACCCTAGCCACTCACTGACTTAAGGGGGAAAAAATAATAAATTCCAACGAACTGCTTCCTTAAAAGCTCAATAAACCAGCTACGGAAAAGAAAGCCTGGCAGTTACAAGCCTGAGTCATCGCCGAGAAGGTCCGTCAGCTGTTCCTTCTTATCTTGTTATAGGAAGGCTTGGTGGGGGAAGACACAGAGCTCTGAAGATAGATAGGAAACTCTGTGTCGGATGCACACTCTCAATTTATTTTTACAATCCTAGCCCTTCTCACCATACACCCCGCCTCTTCCTGCACGTGTTTTCCATCTGCCTCTCTGCTGATGACAGACTGATGAAGGCACTGTGTCTCCCGGACCTGTTTCCTGTTCCAAGGCAGCTGACCAGAGGCTCCAGGTCAAACCAAGTTTAGAGGCACCTGGAAGAAGAACATGCTTTGGTTGCTTCATAATCTACCCGAAGGGAATACCGGGTCCCTGACTGCTCACAAACAGGAGAAGGTCACCCACTGAATTTTAGGCCCAATGCTGAGCATCCACAAGCCAGCCACTGGTGGATGTTTGCCTCTGTGGCTGAACATCCACAAGCCAGACACCAATGGATGTTTGCCTCTGTGGCTGGGCATCCGTGAGCCAGCCACTGGTGGATGTTTGCCTCTGTGGCTGAGCATCCATGAACTGGCCACTGGTGGATGTTTGCCTCTGTGGCTGAGCATCCGTGAGCCGGCCACTGGTGAATGTTTGCCTCTGTGGCTGAGCATCCATGAGCCGGCCACTGGTGGATGTTTGCCTCTGTGGATGAGCATCCATGAGCCAGCCACTGATGGATGTTTGCCTCTGTGGCTGAGCATCCATGAGCCGACCACTGGTGGATGTTTGCCTCTGTGGCTGAGCATCCATGAGCCGGCCACTGGTGGATGTTTGCCTCTGTGGATGAGCATCCATGAGCCAGCCACTGATGGATGTTTGCCTCTGTGGCTGAGCATCCATGAGCCGACCACTGGTGGATGTTTGCCTCTGTGGCTGAGCATCCATGAGCCGGCCACTGATGGATGTTTGCCTCTGTGGATGAGCATCCACGAGCCCGCCACTGGTGAAGTTTGCCTCTTCACTAGTGTGCCTGAGGTGAGTCCATCACAATGCACCCAAGCACACCAGGCAGGCCAATGTAGGTTTGTTTCTAATGTAAAGAATTCCAGAAGGAATGAGGAGAGATTTCAGAGACCTACATAAACAGCTACGTGAAAAAGTACCAACAAAATAAATGTTTTTTTGGGTCGGACTTTAAAACATTAAGAATATATGGCATATGCATTCTATGTTCAAAATTGTTGATGTTCTTGAGCACTGACTGTTGAAATAAAACATGTCTAATTGAGCATGACGTCACACATGCCTATAATCCCAGCACTCGGAAGAGTGGAGGCAGAAAAATGATGAGCTTGGGGCCAATTTGAGTTTTGAGTTCCAACCAACCTGGCCTACAAATAAGGCCCTGTTTGCGGGGAGAAAAAAAAAGAAAACATAAATCAATTCTACTATAGAGAAACCATAAGCCTCTTATCGAAGAATGTTGACTACTGGCAAGTGGGACACAGAGTTGGTGTGGGGTCTGCGTGTTCAAATCCCCCCTTGAAGTGTCTGTTCAGCTGAAATGACATATTTATAGTCTTTTGTTTATAGATATATATCCTAGCTAGGGCTACTTCTGAAGTGATGAAACACCACGACCAAAGCCACCTGGGGAGGAAAGGGTTTCTTTCAGCTTATATTTCCAGGTACCAGTCCATCACTGAGGGAAGTCAGGATGTGAACTCAAACAGGGCAGGAACTAAGGCAGTGATTCTCAACCCTTATGAAAGGGTCAGGCTACCCCAATGGGGGTCACGACCCACAGGTTGAAAACCGCTGAACTAAAGGCAAACGCTGATGCAGAAGCCATGGAGGGGCACTGCTTACTGGCTTGCTCAGCCTGCTTTCTTATAGCACCCAGGATCACCAACCCGGGGAAGGCACCGCCCACCATGAGCTGGGTCCTCCCCCCACTGATCACTAATTGAGAAAATGCCTGGTAGGCTTGGCAACAGCCTGATCTTATGGAGGCTTTTCTCAATCAAGGCTCCTTCCTCTCCAAGACTCTAGCTTAAATCCAGTAGTCATATACCAGCCAGCACAACATGCAAATCTGCCCACTAATATGGTCTGTAATTATCTTGTGTTTCAGCAGGAAGGAAAAATTAGACAAAACTAGCAGCCTGTGGCAAAACAGAAGGTTTTGTTACATTTATTTGAAATTATACAATCAATTCAAGGACCGTCATTAATACCGAGGGGCCAGTCCCTTAGCTGGAAGAACACTCAGAGACTGAAGCAACCACTCAAAGCTCAGCAAAACACAACTAGGACCCATCTTCTCACGTTCTGGCCTCGAGAGTTAAGAGTCAGGGTCTAATTGGAAGGCGACTTTTAGGAAAAGCCAGTCACAGGGTCCCAGTACCAAACGGAGTCTGGATTAAATTGAATCTGGAAAATTCTTCTGAGAGTGAAATCCAGCAGTCTCGGGGTCACTTAGCACCCAAGCCCAAAGTTCAGATGTGAGAATTTCATCCCTGGGGAGACAGAAACATACCCCCCTCCACAGAAGCTCCCAGAACAAATGCCTTAGTGTTAAGAGACAGTTTCCTGGGTCCAGCCATCTCAGGAACAAGTTCCATTTTGCAGGGAGGGTCTAAACTGAGTTCATGTTCCCAGGCCCCGGACCCCAACTCCTCTTCTGCTTCTTCGGGTGTTCATGTTTGTCTATCAGCCGGCGAAGACATAAGAGGGAAGGTGCCATTGTCCGTTATCCAACCTAAGGCGCACAGGTTGTAAACGTGTTGCCTGTCTTGACTCACAGCTTGCCTACTCCTTTGTCTTCCCCCTCCCCCATCACTCTAAATCCTAGGCCACAGTCCAAGAAAGAAGGTGACTGCAAAGAGCTGAGTTGGGGGTCCTGAAACCAGGTGACCTGGAAAGGCCCAGGCACCCACATTTACTTCCTAGCTCAAACATCTTGTGTTAAAATGTGATTGGTCAGTACAACACCCCACCCAGCTCCTGTTCCCATCCTTTAAAAATGTACAATCTCCCTTCGGGGACTTGGTTCAGATCCCGAACTGGACTTGATTAAGATGCTGGGCTGACTGCCTCCCTGCACGTGCAGGCAGAAAATTAAGCTTGCATTTTAAGCTTCTGTCTCTGAAGAGAGTTTTCTTGGCTTTCACACCTTTCCCAACATTAGCTAAGGTTTTTTGTTGTTGTTGGTGGTGTGGTGGTGGTGGCTTTTGTTTTGTTTTTTTCTCAAGACAGGGTTTCTCTGTGTGGCCTTGGCTGTCCTGGAACTCACTCTGTAGACCAGACTAGCCTTGAACTCACAGAGATCCACCTGCCTCTGCCTCCCGAGTGTTGTGATTAAAGGCCTATGCTGCCACTGCCCAGCTAGTTAAGTTTCTATTGCTGCGATGAAACACCATGACCAAAAGCAAGTTGGGGAGGGAAGGGTTTATTTGGCTTACACTTCCACAGCATGGTCCCTCACCAAAGGAAGTCAGGACAGGAACTCAAACAGGGCAGGAACCTGGAGACAGGAGCTGCTGTAGAGGCCGGAGAGGGGAGCTGCTTACTGACTTGCTTCTCATGGCTTGCTCAACCTGTTTTCATAGAGAACCGAGGACCAGCAGCCCAGGGATGGCACCACCCGCAATAGGCTGGGCCCTCCCCCATTGATCACTAATTAAGAAAACGCATTCCACCTGGATCTCGTGGGGGGGCATTTCTTCAACTGAGGCTCCTTCCTCTTTGATGACTCTAGCTTATGTCAAGACACATAAAACCAGACAGTACAGTGGATGAGGTCTTCCTATACACAGGGGGGAAATGCAGCACTGGGCTGAGCTGGAGCTCTGTGGTAGAGTGCCTGCCTGGCATGTGCATAAAGCCCTAAGTTCAATCCCTAGGACAGACAAAAAGAAAAAAAAAACAGACTTCTTCAAGTCTGGGAGGGGAGTTACAGAGAAATACAGAGAACCTTCTATCCCTGAGACTGGATTGTGAGTCTAAAGATGAAGGTGTTTGGGGTTTCCAGCAACAGGACTTCTAGGAATCACGGGACCCTACCAAGGGAGTGAAAGCCGAATGTGAAGGAGATAGACATGCAGTTCGGGACTAAGGAATATTGTCAGGGATTAATAACTCAGCCCATTGCTAATTTACTTCACGACAGAACTAGCATCTGGGGGATTGAGTGAGCCCCGCCGTCTCCACAATGATGTTTCACGCGGCCTTTGAATTTGGACTGATTTGGATCAACTTTAAAGAATCGATTTTCATTGTCTTCCCAATCAAAAGAATCTAGGTTTGCCAACTGCAGTTTCCCCAGCTCTGTGGATGTTGCTACCAGGTCTCCAGATGCATCTAACGACAGCGGGTCCTTGATAACTTGCAAGTGCATCCCTCTGCTAGTGAGTGATTGTATCTCTGCAGTTGTGTCATTCCCTACAAAAATGAAGCCAAGGGCTGGAGAGATGGCTCAGAGGTTAAGAGCACTGTCTGCTCTTCCAAAGGTCCTGAGTTCAAATCCCAGCAACCACATGGTGACTCACAACCATCTGTAATGAGATCTGATGCTCCATTCTGGTGTATACGCAGGCAGAACACTGTATACATAATAAATACACAAATATTTAAAAAAAAAATGAAGCAGAAACTGCAAATATGTGTCTCTAGGAAGTCATCTTTCTCAGTATGGTAACAGAAGGAACACGGTGCTCATTTTCAGCATGAACTTTTGAGGGTTTTTTGTGTGTGGGGGGGGTGTTTTTGTTTTGTTTTGTGACAAGGTTTCTCTGTGTAGCCTTGACTGTCCTGGACTCGCTTTGTAGACCAGGCTGGCCTTGAACACCCAGAGATCTGCCTGCCTCTACCTCCCAAGTGCTGGAATTATAGGCATGTACCATAGAGTGTGGCTTCCACATGATCTTTTAAAAAAAGACTTATTTAATTGTATGTGTTTGTCTGGATCTATATATGTGCACCATATATGTGAAGTGTCATCAGGGTCAGAAGAGGTGCCAGATTCCCCCTGGAAGTGGAGTGACAGAAGGTTGTAAGCTAAAAAATAAAAAATAAAAATAAAAATAGTAAAAAGAAGAAGGCTGGGAGCTGTTATATAGGAACGGAACCCAGGTCCTTTGTAAGCAGCAAGTAACCTTTGAAACTGGGCCAGCTCACAAGTCCCTCATCATGGATTTTGTTTGTTTTGTTCTTTGAATCAGGATCTCACTATATCCCTGGCTGTCCTGGAACCAACTATGTTGGCAGGGTTGGCCTGGAACTCACAGAGCTATGTCTGCCTCTGCCTCCTGAGTGTGTAAGCCATCATAACCAGCAACATGGACTTTTTAATAGCATTATTTACTGTCTCAATCAGGGTTTCTATTGCTGTGAAGAGACACCGGACCACTTATAAAGGAGAACCTTTGACTGGGGCTGGCTTAGAGGCTCAGAGGTTTAGTCTGTAATTAGGCATGGTGGCAAGCACGGTGGCACACAGGCAGACATGCAGCTCCACATCTGGATCCACAGGCAGCAGGAAGAGAGACACTGACACTTCAGAAGAGTGAGCTTCTGAAACCTCAAAGCCCACCCCCAGTGACACACTTTCTCCAACACAGCCACACCTACTCCAACAAGGCCACACCTCCAAGAGGGCCACTCCCTATGAGTCTGTGGGGGCCGTTTTCCTTCAAACCACCACATGTACTCACTCAGTGAGAGCTGCAGAAACAAATGTTGCCTCTAAGCGACTACTTATTTGCTTGCTTGGTTGTTCTTTTCTCTGTAGCGATGGTGAGGGCCAGAAGCAACACACAGACCACCCACTACTAAATAATTGTATAAAGTCAGGGAAACCTTTAAAGCTCTTCGGAAACTGTTGCATCCAAGCAGGTCTCCTCCCCCGCCCCCCCACCAAGGCACTGAATGCACATGGTGAAGGAGCATACGTGCAGGAGAACACTAACACACAGAAGATACAATAACCACCAATGCAAGCACCTGCCACTACTCTCCTAGAAGCACACAGCCGTCTACCTCTGCTAGTGAGTCAGAAGGCTGATTGAAAGCGGAGAAACTGGCTGGATGTCACGTCACTCAGTGGTGTGTCACCATCCATCTTCCCTGCCATTTCCCAAGCTGCTGGGCACAACTCAGGAAGCCAGCAAATGGCAAGTGTGCTTCAAACCGTTTATTTCATCTGCTAATAAAACCTATCAACAGTATTTACTCTTAAAGCACTTGACAGACATATGCCAGACAGACAGATGATAGGAAGATAAGTGAGAGAAATGTGATAGACTTATTGACAGATCATATATGTACATATATATACACACACACATATATGACACTATTTGATTGATAGATGACAGATAATAAGAGATAGGCACACACATTTATGTATCACTATATTCTCAAAAGTATATGTAAAATTTTCATGTTTCATGTTGATTTGGGGGGAAGACATATATTTATTCAATAAAGCACAAATGGTAAAACCTGAAAAGGGCTGAGAACAAAAATCACTTTTCTTTGTGGCCTCCATGCACGTGTTACACTAATGGAAATATTCCATCTTAAATGAGGGTAGAAGACGAGGAGCCTGCAGTTGGTCTGGATCCCACTAGCGCACTCCCCCGGCTGAGAGGCCAAGCTGGAAACACTCACCCTTCCATCTCTAAGTTCCTTCCTTCGCATTCCTTCCAGCTGCCTCAGGGGACACCAGGAACCATCTCACCCTTACATCCACACACAGACCTGGGAAACCAGAGACAGCCCCTCACACCAGAGGTTAAGCTAGAAGAGTCACATTCCTTTTTGTTGTTGTTGTTTTGTTTGTCGAGACAGGGTCTCTCTGGGTAGCCTTGGCTGTCCTGGAACTCTCTCTGTAGACCGGGCTGGCCTCAAACTCACAGAGATCCGCCTGCCTCTGCGTCCAGAATGCTGGGATCAAAGGCGTGCGCCACCAACACCCCAGCCTGAAAAGTCACATTCCTTTTAAGCCACCGCAAGGGACAGGCCACTCACAGTGCATCATAATAAGAACACAGGGTTGCACAGAAGCTTGGAACAGAGAAGACAGTTTACCCCCAGGGAAAATGAAGATGTTAGTGTGACTGTCAACTTTACAGTCCTCGAATTTGACTGTTCCGGAGTCGCCGCTCACTCCCCTTCCACTACTGCTGGAAACCCACCTTCCCCTCTACCACACATTCCATGAATTTGACAGCTTAGGCATCTAAGGGCTGTTCTGAAAGACACGCAGTCACTGGTTCTTCTTTGTATCCAGCAGGCAGCAAAGTCTTCTTGGATATCGTCTATAATTAAAATAAATAAATAAATAAATATAAATAAATAAATAAATAACAAGTCATCTTTCAAAGCATGGTCTCAACCTGTGGCTTTGCGCACATTTTACTTAGAATAGTGGGAACCTTCTGGAAAATTGTTCTTGGAGAAATTCAATTGTCTTTTTGATTAATGTTTTGATGCTGAGCTATGCTCAGCTTATAATTTACTTGTGTGCTGTGTAACATCACTGAGATCCTGGTGTGAGCGCCTATCCTTCTGAAAGGCCTGCTAAGTAAACAGGAGGAGTTTAATAAGGACAAGTGCATTTTTAAATATGTCATTTGTTTTTATAGCCTGCTTACTCTCACCCCACAGCTCCACCTCCACGGGGCGCCCGCTCAGCCTGCATTGTCCTCCCTATCACAGCGCCCCACACAAAGAAGCGACTGCCAGCCCCAGCCCCAGCCCCCCCCACCCCACCCCCACCCCCGCCCCTGGGCCCCCAGCAGTCAGGACTCAGCCTGGCCCTATCTAATCAAGGGCAGAAGGTCACTTCCGAACAACTGGGCAATAAAAGATTATTTCCAGCGACAAAACAGAGAGGCCCAGTGCGGGGGTGGAGCACAGGGAGGGAGGGAGGGGGGGGTGGGGGAAAGGAGAGTAAAGAGGCCAGGCTGCTGGAGGCAGCGCTTTGACTCTGGGCAGCAGACAGGAACCATCTGCCTCCCTCCAGACCTGCGCTGAAAACAAGAGAGAAAACCCCCTTTAAAGGGGCCAGTGACTTTTGGCTATGCGATTCAAACTTGAATCACAGAAAACCAGCTTTCCCAGGCAAAGAAAAAGGTGGTTGGGATGGGGTGGGGTGGGGGTGTGGGGGAGGGGTGGGGGGGGGAGGCTTACAAAAGCTAATGAGAGAACATGTTGTTGTTTGGGGGCTCAGATTAATAAATTAGATTTTGAGGAGGAGCTGGCCCTTGCTGATAGCTGCCATCTGAAGTCTCGGCCTTCTGTCGAGGCACAAGCGTGCACACAGTTGTTCAGGAATATTATTTTCTTCTTAAGTGCCACTGTGTTGACATCGTCCCAGGTTCCACAGGGAGGGAGTGACCATCCAGCAACCCCCTCCTCCATCACCAGCCCCCTAGCTGCTAGAGTCTTCTCACTTGGTGTCATAACGCACCTTGGACTCCTGGGAAGATGAAGGAAGTAAAACACTCTTATGCATCAGACCGGTCTTGGAAAGATGGAATTGCCGCCTGCACGTCCTGTTCTCTCCACCTTTCCTTCCTGTCTGTCCCCATATGAGCTGTTCCCAAGTACCTCCGTCCTCACTTCTCCAGCCTTGAGACCATGCCTACCATGGGGCTGCAATCAGACGACCCTAATTACAGTAATTCTGAATCCCCGGGACAGGAAGCCTGGCTATCCCTCAGACTCCTCTGTTTCCGCTTCTTTATTTTATCAAGGGGAGGGAGCCCACCACAGATGACCACTCAGACACGGTTGATAGCCAATTTGAGGTCTTTATTCGGTGGCATGTGCCTTTAATCTCAGCACTCAGGAGGCAGAGGCAGGTGCATCTCTGTGAGTTCAAGGCCAGCCTGGTCTATAAATCAAGTCTAGGACAAGCAGAGCTGTTATACAGAGAAACCCTGTCTTGAAAAAGACTTTTTAAAAAGGCTTTATTCCATCTGGTTGGGACTACAAACAGGTATTCTGGGTCTGTGTGGCCCCGGGTGTCCAGTGGCCAGGCCTTTTGAAGGCAGAAACCATGTCCTGGCACAAACAAGCAGTTTAACAGAAGCTAAGTTAGCTAGGGCATTTTGACCTCGAAGGTTGGTTTCAAATGTGACCCAGCAACTCTACCCAAAAGCAAGAACTCACATGTGTTCTGCCCTGTTCTTGTAGCAGGAGTCACAGCAGCCAAACTGCAAACGCCCCCAAGTGGCATTTGATGGATGAAGAGCCAAAATGTGATGTCCACACACGACTCAGTACCACTCAGTCTCTCACAGAGGAGATGCTGGCTCCTACAATCACACCAAGAACTTGGAAACCATCATAGCGAGGATGCCAGACACACAAGTAAAAACCCTGTAAAATTCTAATTGTAAAAGATACCTGGAGGACCAGATCCAAAGAAGCAAAAGCAAAGCAGTGGCTGCCAGGGGCTGGGGCATCTCCTTAGACCTAACACTTTGTAAGCGCGAGTTGCAGCTGCAGATGGCTTAGTGTTTGACAGCGCGTGTTTCTCTTGCAGAGGACCTGAGTTTGGTTCCCAGCACCCCCACCAGGCAGCTCACAGCTGCCTGTACCTCCAGCTCCAGGGAAGCCACACCCTCTTCTGGCCTCTTCAGGACCCTCCACACACACATAGATAAACATCGACACGCGCGCGCACACACACACACAAATAATAATAATAACTAAGATTTATTCCATTGTGTGTGTGTGTGTGTCTGTGTGTGTGTGTGCAGAGAGAGAGAGAGAGAGAGAGAGAGAGAGAGAGAAAGAGAGTGAGAGAGAGAGCATATGGAAGTGATGCCAGCACCCATGCAGGCAGAAAAGAGTATCAGATGCCCTAGGGCTTGAGGACGGGTGCTTGGTTGTGAGTCATGTGGTACAGCGGCTGAGAACTGAACTTGTATCCTCTGCAGTAAATGCTCTTAACTCCTGACCATTTCTCTAGCCTCAAAAATAAATATCTTTTAGAAGTGCTACAAGATGTAGCAGCGCACACTCAGGACATAGAGGCAAGAAGATGGCAAATTTGAGGCTAGCTTGAAATGCGTCCAAGGCCCTGTATCAAAATCCACAAGGCAGCCAGAGAACTCTCGTAATCCAAAGGGCCACACCAGACTGAGTCCCAACGTCCTGTTGCAAGTGCTAGCACCATCTACTTAGTTGATGTTTTCTTCTGGAATTCTTGAGTTAGCCTAAATTTTGCCAGATCTCATGCAATTTAGTTTTAAGTCTGAATTTTTTTTATTCAAATTCATAAAATATTTTTACTTTTTCTTCTAGCCTGGCACAAAATTTGAATCCCATTAGAAGCGCAACATGGCAGAGATGTTTTATCTGTCCAGGTGTGTGTGTGTGTGTGTGTGTGTGTGCGTGCATGCGTGCGTGATGGCCTCTCATGCCTTTCTGCTCCTCTGTTTCTACCTTAGTAATTAATGGTCATTGTTAATGTTTTCAGCTGCTCAGAAACACCTTCTATAAAACAGTGATTAAGTAAATCAAAGAGAATCCTACACAGACATCCGAAATTAAACCAGATTTTAAACATCAGACAGTAGTCACTTTCCTCTGTTAACTGATACTATAAAACAAAAATCAGAGTCACTGCTGAAGTCACGACTCATAGTAACCCCATAGCAAATGTGGAAATGAGACTTCTTTTAAAAGCAGCCTTAGCTGGATGTGGCAGTGCACGCCTTTAATCCCAGCACTCAGGGAGGCAGAGACAAACAGATGTCTGAGTTCCGGGCCAGCCTGGTCTATAAAGCAAGTCCAAGACAGCCAAGGCTACACAGAGAAACCCTGTCTTGGAACACAAAACAGAACAAAACAAAAAGCAGTCTTTGCTTTTCCCGACTGCCACTCCGGGACTATTGCTCCATTGCAAAATCACAGTAGAGCTTGAGCCCCAGGAAGGAAGTGACATCCACGCCGGCCATGTTTGCAGTTCTGGAGTCAAATCTTTTGGCCACATATGGAGACTATAAGACCAGAACCCCACAGCTGCCAGGTGTAAAACTAACTTGACAACCAAGCTTGGAAGGCAGCAAAGCCCACCGCAAAGCAGAAGACACATCCAAAGAGAAAACAAAAATTTTCCATCATAGTATGTGGACAACAGTGGGAGCCTTTGTGTGCAAACGAGCTTTCAGATCATCCAGTAATTTGAAAGTGAACCTGCATTTTAGCACCAGTTGCTAGGAAGTGACAAGTGGTGCCTTTGCTGAGCTACCCCACAGTCCTCTGCTCTGCTTTGGAAGAGGCAGGCACTATGGGGAAGGGAGGCTGGAGCAGTCAGGCCTTGGCCCAAAGGACTGGAACCCCCTGTGGGTGACCGCGGATGCGTGATGGGGGACAAGGCCAATTATCAGAATCCATCACTTCAAGAAAAATCAGTGATTCTGTCCACTGAGCTGTACAGACTTGGGTTAATTTTATTGCGCGATGCTTTTTATTTGCAAGTTCTTCATAACAAAGTTTTACCACTTTTCTTACAAAAGAAAAATCAGGTGCATTTGGGTAGACACACCCCGTGAGCACCACTGAAGACATAGAATCCGGGTGATCCATGCATTCCCACGCCCTGGGGTATGAGGCACCTGGAATTCAGTACTAGGGAAATGTCGGAAGAGCTAGGACCGTGCCAGTGGCTCCCGCGTGTCCCCTGTATGGTATGACATGGGGGGGGGGGGGAAGCTGGCTGGTGTGTGCAGCAGCCCACCTCACAACTATGATGCCTCCTCCTGTGATGCAGCCTGTGAGGGAGGGGCGGCAGCTCTCGTGGGTCATCCTGAGCAGGGACTCATCAGCAAATCAAATGGAGAGACTCAAACCCAGATGCAGTGAGCAGAAAGGCCCAACACGGGCCGGAGAGACAGCTCAGTGGTTAAGAGCGCCACCTGCTCTTCCAGAGGTCCTGAGTTCAATTCCCAGCAACCACATGGTGACTCACAAACATTACAATGAGATCTGGTGCCCTCTTCTGCAGATAAAGCACTCATATGTCATAAATAAAATAAACAAATCTTTTTTAAAAAGATGTATTTATTATTTATACAGTATTCTGCTCCCATGCGTGCCTGTAGGCCAGAAGAGGGCACCAGATCTTATTGCAGATGGTTGTGAGCCACCATGTGGTTGCTGGGAATTGAACTCAGGACCTCAGGAAGAGCAGACAGTAGTCTTAACCACTGAGCCATTTCTCCAGCCCAAATAAATAAATCTTTAAAAAAAAAAAAAAAAGAAAGAAAAAGAAGAAGAAGAAAGGCCCAACACTGCAGCCTCTCACCCCAGAAACCAAGGGCCAAGTTCTATGACTCAGTGCGGCACCTCTCTTGCTCACCTGGAAAGAAAGTTGGGTTAACAACAATGTGGTGAATGAATAAAGTATGTATTTTACGTCGACATATAAATGCATGTACACACATATCTGTATATAGCCTTGCTCAGCACACTGGTGTACATTGGGTGCCAAGAGACCCATCCACAGGCCATAGAACCTCTGCAGCACAACTTTACACCAGAAACCAGCACAAGGCCCTTTCCTCGTCATTGCAGGAATGGTCAGGTGTTGCCTGGCTAATCCTGTCTGCCATCAAGCACGGTTTCCTGGATTCAGATCTCACTGAAGATCCCGGGAGTGGCTGTAGCTCTGTGGTGGAGTGCTACCTAGCGTGCATGAGGTTGTGCATCTCTGCTATTACAAAAGAAAAGAAGATCACATTGTCTAGGATCAATAATGTCAGGATATGAGTCCTTTGTATCAATGAAAGAGACTTGACAGGCAGAGTGTTGGACAGTCAAGTTGGTAAGAGCTTGCCTTGCGAGCGTGAAGACCTGAGTTCGAGCCCCTAGAACCCGTATGGCTAAAAGCCAGGCATCCTGGATCACACATGTAAATCCAGAGTTGAGGTGTAAGCAAGTGGCTCCTGAGGTGCTGAGTTCCAAAGCAGTGAGATGTTAACGCCAAGGCTAACACAGAGACCCTGTCTCAAAAAAAAAAAAAAAAAAAAAAAAAGTCAGAACGAGGCTGTCCCCTGTCTCCAACAGGAGTCTGTAGATTTGGCAGGTAAGGTGTGTAGTGGTCTATGTCACGGTGCCTGAATCCCATATCCCACCCACCCCCCTTCCACGCCCCTGCCACACACACCCTGCATTGGAAAAGAGGAACAGTGGCTGACCAGCGTGGAGAGCTCACCTTCCTTCAGCTAAAAAGTCCGGTCCTGTGTGAAGAGCAGCAACAGAGTTTGACCTCAGAGCGCCATGGGGAGGAGAGAAATCATTTTAATACTGATAACTTGATGTTCCTGTGACCACAAAGCCAGTCAGAGCAATGAAGGAATACAGACTATTTCTTGAGGCTTTAACATGATAAACACAGGTTCGCTATCTAAACACTAAGCCCTCTTTCAAACGGAGCTTTCCGCAATTGCTTCCTGTGCAACTGGAATGGGGCTATGTGGTGATTTAATAACAGTGGTGATAAAGTTGGTTATGTAATTCCAAGCCGCTGCCCCGGGTAAAGCAATGAGTATTTGTCTTCAGAGACAGTGTTTCCTAAGCAAGATTAATAATGTGGTTAACGTAAAGGGGGGAGGGGGGGCAGTAGGGCACAGCCCCTAGGCTCTAACAGCTAAACTTAGTATCACAATTTTTTTAAAAAAAAAGTCTTTTGGGGGTCATTGCATGATAATCAGTGGAAACGCTAAATCACTATAGTTTCTTGTAAGCAGAACTTGTATATTGTAGCTGGGCCTGTAGCTCAGCTAACAGAACACAGCACTGGAAGACAAGGCCCGGGCTCGATCCCCCACCCTGAATAAGCCCCGAGTGGAGGCTTATATCTGTTAACTCAGGGGCAGAGACAGGAAGAGGAGACGTTCAGGGCAATCCTTAGCTACATTGCAAGTTCAAGACCAGCTTGGGACATGTGAGCTCCCATTCTGAGGGCAGAAAAAAAGTGTATTCTTGCCACTGAGCTCTTACACCCTCACTACCAACCCACATGCTCCGAGTTATCACTTATCATCCACATGTGTGTGTATGTATAGCTATAATTTATCATACATATATATGATATACACATACATATATATCACATATATAGAGAGAGTTAGCTCCCCCCAAATACCTGTGATTAGCCAAGTGAGAACTGGAAAGGGTACAAGCTGAGCCTCTATCTTCTCAACTGATTCAATAAGACCTTAGGGGGACCATGAAGAAATAAGGACAAAGTCATCTTTCCAGTGTGGCTGTTCTCCAAAAATCCACCCTGCTGTTCCATAGCTCTGGAGTATATGCAAGGGAGTACAGTAACAGAGGGCCTGGGGCCTATCAGGGAACAAGGTTCTGTTCTGGAAAGTTCCATGAGCTACAGAAAAGGAAAAGACACATGAAAAAAAAAATCTGGTTGTCTGTTTTCACGTTTGGATGAAAGACCCTAGCAGACAGGAGGAGCACATACCTCAACAGCTGCAAGCGTCTCCTGAAAAGAAAGGTGTAGTCATACCCCATAAGGGTCTATTTTGATCCTTGTGTTTTTCTGAGTGTTTCTTTGGTTTTTTTTTTCCTCAAATAATATTAGATCAACAGCGGGTGGCTTTTATCAGCAAAGAGGGGACTGAAATCCACTCCAGTCCTGGACTGAGCCTGCTGACCCAGCTGCCCGTGGAGTGTCCCCAGGCTGGCACAGTGTGCACTGCCAAAGAACTGATGAATGCTTTGCCTCCACCCACCTCTGCTCTTAAAGCACTGCTCTCCACAGTGTAAACACACTTGGAAGGCGCTGCTCCAGCTCTAAACAATCTATAAATTCTCTGCTGAAGCACCTGCGTGAGCTCATCTCCTCTCGAGAGCTCATGGGGAAGGCCTGGAGCGAGAGGGCCACACATTTCCACTTACACTTACTTCAAAAATAAGTCATGGACGGATGGTAGACATGACCCAGTCTTGACATTTTACCAGGAGTGTCACCTACACATTTCAAATGAGGGTTAGGTTTAAATTGTGATTATTTTCTGTGTTGAAGAGTTGTATTTGCCCTAAGGCCCAGCCTCTGTCTGTCTGTCTGTCTGTCTGTCTGTCTGTCTGTCTGTCTCTCTCTCTCTCTCTCTCTCTCTCTCTCTCTCACACACACACACACACACACACACACACACACACACACACATCAGCCTCCCAATACTGAGGCCATCCATTTGGATGCCTGGCAGAGCAGGCACCCAGTGGTGCTGAAGGCTAGGTGAATGCATTGGACCACCAGTGGGGCTGTACTCACCTTGTGATAAAACAGGGATTGTATACAAAATATTGTTTACTCAGAACATTGCTACCCAATTACCACAAAGACACAACAAGGATGGCAATACATTTGTTTACATGTTAAGTACTTGGGACCAAGTCATAAATAACACCACCTGCAGCTGGGTAGTTAAATGAAATGGTGAATTAAAACCAAAGCCACCACTATCAAACATTCATCAAACACAAAAAATTACCTGAAGAAATGTCAACAGGTTATGACAATTGTTGACCACCTGAAACAGACACCAAGGTAGTCAAGGTACCTTGGATCAAAACTCATGGCTTAAGAGACAGTTTCTTAGCTACCTTTCTGGCACATCTAGCAAGCTTCCTTGGTTACCTTTTAAGTGTTTTATCTCATATTTTAAAAAAAAAAACATTCTGTCATATATGTGACCCAGTCAGTCGATGTTGCCTTGCTAAGACAAAGACGGTTCTTGTGCGTGTAAAAACCACCACAGTGTCTACATCAGGAGGTTAAGGCTTTCTGCCTTTTATCAGCTATAAAAAAGATGCAGAGCAAACATTATCTATTGTTAATTACCTGTAAAGTCGAGCCTCAGGCCCTCCCCTGTTCCTAAGAGCCCTGAAGTGAAACCCAAAAGAAGCCGCCCATTGTTTTCCTTGGTGCAAGGGCCAGGAGCAAACGGGCTCAAATTGCAGCTGTGAAAGCCACAGGAAATTGGTCTAGCACTAATCTTCACTCAACTATTCAAAGAAACAAAGCCCACATTCCTGCAGAACTCCCCCCTCCTCGCCCCCCGCCTCCCCCCCCCCCCAACCCCAGAACACCGCCGACCTGGGCTGGACCAACCGCAGGACAAAGCTGCCGAAGTTCAGGCGACTCAATCCCTTCCTGCTCCGAGTGCAGCGTGTACCGTTTAGACTTCTTCCTGGACTTCCAATTTCCCCCATGATAAGACTAGATAATTAGACTCTTCCTGCTTACTTATGTGGGCAGGGCTGGGGCGGGAGGGGACAGTTTAAGGAGATGTCAACTGTTCACTGGAGCTAGCTGAGTAGTTTATGATAAAGTCAAATAATAACAAATCTAAGGCGATTTAAACTTACCTTTGCAAATTTGGTCTATATACACTCCCTATAATAACACTGACTCTAAGCCATAGGAGTGGAATGTGACATAAAAACTGCCCAGATTTTCTTTCACATTTAAAAATTCAAGTACTCAAGTACAGGAACTGTATACGCACAGATGCATGCGTGTGGAGGCTGTTTAGGTGTCATCTCCAGCACCGGTTGTTTTCCCCCTTGGGACAAGCTCTCTCGCTGGCCTAGAGCTCACCAAGTAAACTAGCCTGGCAGGCCAGGGAACCCCAGGAATCTACTTGTCTCCCCCATGTGGGGACTACCAGGGCAAGAGCACACTGCCCCACGCGGTCTGGGGATGAACTGGGGAGGGGCGTCTTTTTCCCACAGAATGTTCCCTCACAGTACAAGTCAAGGGGAGAGTGCGGGCAGCAGCTCAGCTTGGATCCACCCTCACCTGCACAGTGCAGGGGAGTGACCTGGCAGCATCAGGAGGCGGTGTCAGGTCCCAGCGTTCTCAGTCAAGGAGCGAACTGTTCTGTCCCTGTTGTACTATGCCAATCTTGTGGCCCCCTCAGTAATTTACAGGCATTGCTGAAATGCTACAACTTAGGGGAAATAAATAACACATTCAGTACAATAGTCCCTCTTATTCCTGGCCAATCCTGTCCTAGACCACAGGGGCTACCTGCCTGGCGGACAGGGAGGGACCACCACAGACACACAGACAGGTGGGACCTATCTAAAACCCAAAGTCCTCACACTGGTTCACATGATCCAATGGGTCTGAGGAGCTCGGCTCCCTGCTCAGAAATCTGAAGCCACCAGCTGAACTATTCAGAAGGCACCAGCCATTTTCCCAAGACCCCTCGGTTCCCAGATGCTGCTGCAACCGTACTCCTCACTCAAAGATACCTAGACCCTTAACAGGAAAGGCCAAGAGGTTTACTTCATGAAGGACTCAGGCCAGGAACAGGAAGTGGTAGGTAGGTTCGGGTAACTGCAGGCCAGTCTCACAGAGGGGTCCAAAGTGAGGTGTTGTTAAAGCTTACTGCCACAATCCTTAGTTAGCCTCCTCTGGAAACATTTGATGAGGCCAATGATATGAAAAAAAAATGGACTTATTAATGTAGCAAATAGCCTCCTGGCCAGAAACAAAACAAAACAGGAATCAAATTTGTTTTTTGTTTTTGTTTGTTAGTTTATTTTTGTTTTGTTTTGAGACAGGGTTTCTCTTGTAGCCTTAGCTGTTCTGGACTCGCTCTGTAGACCAGGCTGTCCTCAAACTCAAAGAGATCCTCCTGCCTCTGCCTCTCTGAGTGCTGGGATCAAAGGTATGTGCCAATTTGCTTTTTATGGCTCAATCATAAGATGCAAGAAAAGTATTAATGAATATGTACTGAGCGCCCACTACAAACCAATCATCGGAAGGTCCAGCGTCCGTCAGTCCTGTATCCCTAGCCACAGACTGTCCCAAGTGCAAGACAGACAGACACAAAGCTTAAGTCTTAAGAGGCTGAAGAAATGGCTCCACGGGTCAGGGCGATCGCTCTTCAAGCCGGAGAAGCCCAGGGTAGCTTGGATCCAGCACCCACCCAAAGAGCTGGGCGCGGTCCCACAAATGCCTGTAAGCCCAGCTCTGAGAGCTGGGGACTAAGGGTGAGCATGAGAGTTTGTCTCAAAGAAATTAGGCAGAGAGTTCTAGAACAAGACACTTCCTCTGCAAGCTCACAGGTGCCTCACACCGGTACTTTAATGATTTTTTTAAAAAATAAGAAAATAAGACGCCAGACAACAGATATTAAATGCAGAAGTTTTATTGTATGAGCATGGGGAGAGAGGGAGGGGCCGAGGTAGCTCTGTCCTTTTATACACTGTGCAGGGCCACGCCCCCGTGGCAGGTAGGCAATGACGTCATAGGTAGGCCGACTGAAGCCGAATCCTAACAGGTCCGCCTGTGCCACGCTAAAACAACACAAATAAACACTGAGAGTAATGAACAGTTTACACAAAAAGTAGCTACTAATGGGGAATTTCTGAGAGAACTTGCTTCCCATGATCCATGCAGAGTGAGGCTTAGACTTAATAATAATAATAAACTAATAAGATTAAGGAGACACAAGTGGCCAATCAAAGGCTGGATTTGAAGGTAGGCTATAGGGCTTGGGAGTAAAACAGTTTCAATAGATTTGTGTCAGGGGAGTGGGGGAAAAAAAACAAAACAGCAGAAAGCACAGATGGGGGAGCCAGCAAGCCCAGCTGGCTCCACCACCTCCACCACCAACAAGCAGGGCTGAGCAGGGCAGGGCGGGAGGCAGAGCAAACAGCTGTGAGGAGCTGGAAAAGAGTGACTTTAATATGGCTGTTTGTCTTGCAGTCATGCCTCGAGTCCGAGCCGGAACATCTTAGGATAAGTGACACAGGCTTCCAAGCATTGCTTGTCTCTTTCCACGGGGCACACATTTTCCACAAGGTCAAGGGGACCCGAGGACTTTTTTTTTTTTCACACAGAAGAAGGTTGCCTTCCTGTGTTTGCACCCCAGTAACATCTGAGCGCCCTCCCGCCGCCCACCACAGAATCTCTGCTGGGCTCCCCAGGCCTGTGGTGGCATTAGTCATTGGTCCTGCCCTGGGGGTGGGGGTGACAGTTGCCTCTCGGACCAGTTTGTAGGACACTAGCTCAGGGGAACTTCCTCACACTCGGTAGTAGAAAGGAATAAATGTTTGTTTTGAAAGATAAGCTTGGGTGAGTAGGAAGGAGGGCCCCAGGGCAAATACTTTGAAAAAACTGCTTCTCAAAGGAATGTTGGGTTTTCTTTTTTTCAAGACAGGCAAGTTGGAACAGACAGACTTTTTTTTTTTTTCAAGAGTTCCGCCAGCTTTTCTTCTTTCCAAAATTCTCCTTTTACAATCCACATGAAGGACATCTCCCTGAAGAGGCTCCCTGCCCCGTTAAAACATTCACCTGAGACCACACGCCCACTCAGGGGTGGAGTGCTCACTATGCAGGCCAGCAAGGAGAGTACTGACCCTCATACTCTGAGAGGCAGCACCCCACTTTCTAATGATTACCTTCCACATGGGGCTTTCCAAGTCTCTATGTGGGCCTAGCTCCTTCTTAAAACCTGGAGACATCCCAGCTCCAGCTCAGAGCCCACAAGCATTCCAATGCAAAGAAAAGGTGGCCAGTTCTAGACCCCAAATTATTTTGCCTTCATTTGTAGACCATGCGTGCGCATGCACGCACACACACACAGAGAGAGAGAGAAAGAGAGAGAGAGAGAGAGAGAGAGAGAGAGAGAAGGGAGGGAAGGAGAGAGGGAGGAAGAGAAAGAGAGAGACAGAGACAGAGAGGGAGAGAGGGAGGGAGGGAGGGAGGGAGACTCTCATGCATATGCCATGGTGTGCCCCACTCAGGAACTGTCAATTAAGCTCCCCGATTCCAAGTATAGGCAGGTCTGTACACTCAGCAGAGCCTGAGGAAGGAGCACACATGCCAATGTAGAGGTCAGAGGTCAGCACTGGCTCTCTTCCTGTAGAGCTCTCCACATTATTGGGTGGGTGGGCGCGGGAGGGTCCCTTACTGAACTTGGAATTTAACCACTTCAGCCAGGTTGCCTGATCAGCACACCCCAGAGATCCTTCAGCATTCACCCCACCCAGTGCTGGGGTTACAGCCACACACTAGCACTTGGCTTTTCCATGGGTACTGGGGCTACAAATTCAAGTTTTCATGCTTACCCACCCAGCAGACCCACTAGCAGACCCAGCCTAGCACAGGCCTCTGAACAGCAGCTCTTTTCACTGCACGCCCCTTTCAGTCAGGTCCTGCCAGCTGTTCGAACACTGAAGAAAGAAACCAAGTTGATTTTGGTTTTTAATTTTATTTATTTGTTTATTTATTTGTTTGGAGATAGAGTCTCTCTGTGTGGCCTTGGCTGTCCTGGACTCGCTTTGTAGACCAGGCTAGCCTTGAACTCACAGCGATCCGCCTGCCTTTGCCTCCCGAGTGTTGGGACTAAAGGCATGTGCCACCACGCCCGGTGGCTCACAAAGTTGATTTTAAAGTCCCTCCCTGGTTTAGATTTGAGTGCCTTCACACCACCGTCTTAGGATCCTAATGGCCGATGGCCTTAGAGTCCTGTTCTTCAGGCAGCACTGCCTTCCCTTACTTCAACAGACAGAAAAAACACAGCAGAATAAGGAAAACCAAGCGGGACCCAGAAATACTGGCTATCTCTAAAAGTGTGAAGGGCAGGGGCTAGGTAAAGCCCACGAGGATGGGGCTGTGAGGGAAGGAAGCTGGGAGGGTGTGGTTGACTTGAAACCCCAAAGTTCTAGGATGCAGTTCTGACAACAGGGTTTACAGGCCTTTATGGGTACCAGGCAGAGAACTCCCGAGAGCTGGGGTAGGAGAAAGAATTGATAATTTTGTTTCTGCTTAGTGTTGGCGGCTCTCCTCTGCCTTCCGGCTTCCTGGCCACTGGATTACTTATTAACAGTTCTAGGAGAGGTAGTCCAGTTCTGTAGGACAGTGGAGAGAGAATGGGCGGCCTTCCCTACCACCCCCCCCCCACTCCTTTACAGAACCGCATCCCAGCTTAGAGGGAGCAGCTGCACCAGAGTCCTCCCCCCCCCCCCTCACCAGCCAGCCATTCTCAGCAGAGAACTCACCTCACCATTCACTAACCATCCACTGGGCCACTCCTTCCACCTCAAGGCTGGCAGCATTCTCCACCGCTGCCCGCTGCCCACTGCCCGCTGCCTGCTGCCCGCTGCCCGCTGCCTGCTGCCCACTGCCCGCTGCCTGCTGCCCGCTGCCCGCTGCCCGCTGCCTGCTGCCCAGGGAATCACGCTGAAAATCTAGTTTGGTCCCATCATTCTCCTAATAGTGGCTCTGAATTCCCACCGGACGGGGCTCACTTTCTGATCTTGCTGCGGCCAAAGCCTAGAGTCCTTCTCAGGTGTCCTGGCTGGGTTTTGGTTGTTTTTGTTCTTTGGAGGTGGAAGTTTTGTTTGGTTGTTATTTTTGTTTGTTTGTTTGTTTGTTTGTTGTGTCTTTTGTTGGAGGGGGTTGGTTTTTGAGACAGGGTTTCTCTGTGTAGCCCTGGCTGTCCTGGACCTCACTCTGTAGACCAGGCTGGCCTCGAACTCAAAGATCCACTTGCCTCTGCCTCCTGAGCTCTGGGATTAAAGGTGTGCGCCACCACATAGGGAGGTGGTCTTAGGCTGTATAAAGCAGCAGGCTGAGCAAGCCATGGGGAGCAAGCCAGTGAGCAGCACTCCTCCACAGCCTGTACTTCAGTTCCTGCCTCCAGGTTCCTGGCTTGAGTTCTTGCCCTGGCTGTCCTCAGTGATAGAGTGTGACCTGAGAGCTATAGGCTGAAACCAACCCTCTCCTTCCCAAGTCACTTCGAGTCATGGTGTTTAACATAGCATCATAAACCTAAGGCACCAGACAACCTACAGCCTAAACACACCACACTGCTTGTGACCTCCCCACCATGCTAAGGCCCTCTCCTCAGAGGCACCTTGGCACTTCTCTGCCACTTGCCTTCACCACCACTCTGCTACGCACACCCGACAGCTCACTCTATACCCCTCATGTTTTTGTTTTTGTTTTTTCAGGGAAGCCTCCCCAGGTTTGCAAAGTCTGATCTATACCCTCTCCTGGGGTGTTTGCAGGACTCCATTTTCCTATAGAAACAGGACCAGGGGTGATGTCAAAACCTTGCCAATAACTGCTCAGAGGCTGGGATCCTGAGCATCTGTTTGTGGTCTCTGGATAAACGAGCACTCCGTCAGCAAAGCCAAACTGTTCTTACTTCTCTACAAACTGCTAATGTTGTCCACATCAGGAACCGATTCAATCTGGCCTTGAGTCTTGGCCTGTTCCCTTGAGCT
Source organism: Acomys minous (assembly GCF_964271855.1). NCBI lineage: Eukaryota > Metazoa > Chordata > Mammalia > Rodentia > Muridae > Acomys > Acomys minous. The sequence continues at coordinate 16,938,390 of NC_140499.1, read as the reverse complement.
CAGGCTTTCAGGAATGAACCTGAAAGTCACTGAAGCAATAAATATTTCCTGATTTGTGTGTTTGTGTATGCACGCACACACGCACAGCAGGTATGCTCACGCGTGTGGGCGCACGTGTATGTGTAGACACTAGGGGCCAACAGCATTTGTCTCCCTCACATCAGTGATGCACAGCGATCATGTCCTGGCTCCTGTATGGATCTGGGGTTACACTCGGGTCCTTATGCTTGGACAGCAAGCACTTGACAGGTGAGCCATGTCCCAGTCCCGACTAGCTCTCCTCTACAGTAAGAACAAGCACTGCTCCAGATCCTACAAGTTTGACTGCACAGCCTTTAGCATCATTTTTTGCTTTTTTTTTTTTATCACCTACTGAAATTCTATTTCCAGCAAAAATGAACAAACTGAGAAAAACTGACCAAAGGTGAGTAAGAAAGACTAAGCGACAGGCAATTTCAAGCAGGTTCCAAAGCCACGAGGGAGCCAGCCTGAAGCACCTGAGCTCTGCAGAGAAGTCTGACGCCACAGAGAAGGGTCTGTCTCCTGATGGCTCAGAACTGGTTCCCAAACATCCCAGAAGGATCAGCAGCTCTTCTCTTAGAGAATCAGACTGACAGCAACACACAAAACCAGCTAGGTGGCTGGGACACCAAGTGTAGGTGTCACCCTCTACCACCTTCTGCCGGCACAGAAATTGGAGAAGTGGATCTCTTGCTATTATTCCAGTGCATAGACCGAGCACCCCATCTGTGTTCATAAAGGTGTTTTCTCTATTCAGTGTGGATTAAAAAAAATAATTTATTTTAATTTTATGTGCATTGGTGTTTTGCCTGCATCTATGTACTTCTTGACCTTGGAGTTACAGACAGTTGTGAGCTGCCATGTGGGTGCTGGGAATTGAACGGACCCTCTGGAAAAGCAGTCAGTGCTCTTAACCACTGAGCCATCTCTCCAGCACCCCCGGGTGAGGATTTTTCTATGCAGGCCATTTCTATAAGTAAGGCACACCCTACCTACCATTAATTCTCCTTAGTTTACTGCCGAAGACTATTCTATGAAGAAGCCCCACATCTAGGGCTGGAGATAAAGCTCAGTCAGGCCCAGGGGTTCTGCTCAAACTAAGGCACCAGCCAAGGACAATACGGGAAGTAAACTTTGAACCCCTACCCAGATCTAGCCAATGGACAGGACATTCTCCACAGCTGAGTAGGGAATGGGGGACTGACTTTCACACAAACTCTGGTGCCCCATATTTGACCATGTCCCCTGGATGGGGAGACCTGGTGGCACTCAGAAAAAGGATAGCAGGCTACCAAGAAGAGACTTGATACCCTATGAGCATATACAGGGGGAGGAAATCCCCCTCAGTCACAGCCATAGGGGAGGGGAATAAGGTGAAAGAGAAAGGGATGGAGGAATGGGAGGATAGAAGGGTTAGGATAATAATTGAGATGTAATACGAATAAATTAATTATATATATGTACATACATACATACATACATACAGCTCAGTTGGTATGTTTGCCTAGCGTGGAGGAAGCCCTGCAGTCCAATCCTAGCACTACATAAACCTAGATGTAGCCACAAGCCTGGAGACCCTGTGTTTGGGAGGTAGCAGCAAGAGGTCATCTGCAACTGTACTCTGAGCACCAGCCAGCTCGGGCTACATGAGACCCCCATGTGAAAAAGAATGGTACATTTTATCCAGGCTTAGTTACTTGAATTAGCTCTTTTTCTGTTCCTGTGACAAAACCTCATGACCAAGGCAAACTCGTCAAGGGGTTTGTTTGGGTTTACAGTTCCCAGAGAGTAAGGATCCATCACGCTGGCAAGCTCAGTAGTTACGGGAGGGCATGAGCAGGGAGCTGAGAGCACACATCTTCAAACTGCATGAGATTTCCCCCAGTGACGCACTTCCTCCATCGAAAACTCCCCAAACAACACCAACCATCGGGACCAGGGTTCGAGCACTGGGGGGGATGCTTTACATTCAAACCACCACTTCACTAACATAGTCACGTGCTTAAAACCAGTTACAGCAGGCTGGAGGGGTGGCTCACTGGCTGGCAACACTTGTTCTGGTGGAGGACCTGAGTTTGGTTTCCAGCACCGATCACAGCCATCAGTAACTCCAGTTCTCGGGGATCTGACGCCTGACAGGAAACAGGAGCAGAGATACCGATCACTCATACACACAGGCAAACCACTCATATACAATAAAGCAAAAGAAATCTAAAAAGCAAATAAATAAATACAAATTTAAAAGTTATGCTCCTGAACAGGAGCACCAGCTTCTGGGCTCTCTTCTCTACCTCTGCTTTCGGCACTTTGCTCCCTACATCCCAGTTATCGCCGTCATAAAGCCACATATAAACAGTCTCACAGCCCTGTGGCCGTCTGTTCTTCAGAGTCATGCATTTCTGGTTCCATTTCAGCTGGCAACTTTGGGGGTCCTCCTTCTCTGACTTGCTCTCCTCACCTGATGCCAGCCTTTTCTTTCAGTCCCTAGACACGGCCCCTGCAAGCTAATCCACAACATCTGTAGTCCCAGTGTTGGGGTCATCTGGGCCGCTGAGAGTCAAATTCAAGGTCACTCTTAGGGGTTTTGCACATCAGTGGCAAGGCTGGTGGTGCTGTGTCCTCGAAGGTGAGGCTGTAACACTGGCGTCTTGCCTGGCAAACCTGGGGCTGGGTTTTCTCCCACCCTTGGTCTAGCGTCTGGTGCTTGGTCCTTCTCAAACTTATTAACCCACTATATTTTAAGAAATTTGCTCAATTTTATTGTAAATTAACCTGGAACATCCCTCAGTGGTATGGCTGGTAGTGTGTGTGTCCTCACAGGTGACTGTAAAATAATAAAGTTTATTTTGACTACCAGATCGTGACCGTAGGCAAAGAACCTCTCCTGCAGGGGGCGCTTCTTGCTCCTAAGGTGGACTGGCTTAGATAGCTGTTTGTTCTTTCCACAGGAAAATTGTGATTCTGTGATCATTTTTTTCTCATAGTTCTTGGATGACCAAGAAATGATGCTTCCAGGATGTTTGCTAAATAGCCAGTTCAGAACAGTCCTGGGCTCTGTACTGGCTTTTACAGTTAAAATTATTAGCATGCCTGGTATGGGATTACCTGACAAATGACATCAGTCCCTTTAAGGATGCAGAAAAAGGATCCTTGATGAGGCTTTCTGATCACCATCATCCCAACCCAGTCATAAAAGTGACAAAAACCATCAACCCTCAAGTTCACAAGCCTACACGCCAAGCTGCTGCCACCTGAGAACCTGCCTGATCACGACGACCACAGGAGACGTGAACAGGAAGGACGGAAGGCTCACCTCGATGCTAATTTTAATGTGAGCACATGAAAAATAACCACGGCAATGAAGCCATTCGCTACGTGTTCCGGACCCCTGGGCAAACACACAAAGACAGGCCCATTTCTTAACACACATACAGTCAAGTATATTAATTATCATGCCAAGACTGATTTAAAAAAAAAAAGAGCTGGGCAGTGGTGGCACACGCCTTTAATCCCAGCACTCGGGAGGCAGAGGCAGGTGGAGCGCTGTGAGTTTGAGGCCAGCCTGGTCTACAAAGTGAGTCCAGGATAGCCAAGGCTACACAGGGAAACCTTGTCTCCAAAAGACAAAAAAAAAAAAAAAAAAAAAAAAAAAGACAGTAAAGGTGACACGCTGGCAGAAGACAGAGTTGGCTGCAAAACGAAGGAAAAATTCTGTGCCACTTGAAAGAGTCCTGGCCAGTCCACAGCCATCACAAGCTGCCTATCTGCTGAAGCCAACTGGAGCTTTGCTTGTCTCAATAAGAAGAGGACAAGCTACAGTCAGTCCCCAAACTGCCCGATAAACTCATCCAGGAAGCCTTATGAGAACAGAATCAGGTCCCTCCCCTGGAGGTTCCTCTAAGGTCTGACAGATAACTTACACCTAAGGATTTCAAAATGTTTAACCAGCAATCTGGGGTTGGTTTTGTTTTTCGAGACAGGGTTTCTGCGCAGCCGTGGCTATCCTGAACTCGCTTTGTAGACCAGGCAGGTCTCGAACTCACAGAGATCCACCTGCCTCTGTCTCCCAAGTGCTGGGATTAAAGGCGTGCGCCAGCAGCCTGTTTTCATTCCTGATAGAGAAACATTAAAATACAATGGCGGAGGAGGGGAGGCTGAGAGATGGCCGGCCAGCAGTTTTTGGCACTTGCTTCCAAGCTTCATGGCCTCAGTTCAATCTGGAATCTATGTGGCGGAAATAGAATGGCTCCGTGGAGTTGGCCTGACGCTGACACCTCGTGCACCCAGGCATGGTCATCCACCTCCCCCCCCACCTCCAACCAACACACAGGGGACCCTGCCACTGGGGCACACCCATCCACCTCCCCCGCCCCCATAAACACACAGGTTAAAAGCGCACTGGGATCCACATGAAGCCCTAACATTCTACTGTTCACTAAGTATGGCAAGACGGCTGGGCCATCAAAGCGTATTCAATCAAATGCCAGGTACATACTCCGGCATTTTAATTGTACTATAATCAGCCAATCAGTGATGGTGGGAAACAAATCTCAGGCATCATTTAGCCAAAAGAAGAATGTAAGTTTATAAGATGCTTAAAAACCCACATGCATCTAAAAAAACAAAAGCACCGGGATCTGGGTAGCTGAAGACTCATGCAGATGCTTGTGACGGACTCAGCAAGCGGTGTGTTCCAAAGGGAGTTTGTGTTTTCTACAGTTTTCTATAAAATCTGTCACAAATTCCATCACTTTATTTTTTTTCTAAAGAGAGACTTAGGAAAACATAATTTCAAAATAAAATAAAGCCTCTTGTTTTAATGCTGCTTGATAAATATTTTTCCCCCTCAAGGCTCAGAAAGCAGAATTTTTCAATTGAGCATTCGTGTTTAACTCCAAATCAAGTTAAAAAAAACAAAACAAAACAAAAAAAACTAAGTGATTAGTTTTCACCTCATTTCCTTTTCCACTAAAGACCACTGTTTTTAAGAAACAAATAGAATGTTCTATGGTGTGGACTATATTTAAAGGCCCTTATAAAACAGAACTTGTCTACTTTGGCCATTTCCCCTTCCTGCTGGGTTGTCTTACAAGCTTTGGTACAGGAAATCACTCAATTCAGAAACCCCACATGGCTTCTACTACTCACAATTAAATTATCTAAGTAGTAAGTCTTTACGATTAAAAACTGGCATTAACACAGCAGAAATGAACCATCTCTCAGTACCGAGCCAGCGCCATGAGTGGTTGGTGCATCTGTGATCCTAGCTGCAACCTGGGGGCTGAAGCAGGATCGGAAAGGAAGGTCAGGGCTAGCCTGAGCTATGTTGGTTTGTTTTTAAAAGGCATCCAAGCTGGGTGTGGTGGCAGCGCACGCCTTTAATCCCAGCACTCCAGAGGCAGAGGCAGGCAGATTGCTGTGAGTTCAAGGCCAGCCTGGTCTACAGAGTGAGTCTAGGACAGCTAAGGCTACACAGAGAAACCCTGTCTCGAAAAACCAAATAAATAAATAAATAATAAAAATAAAAGGCATCTAGTCTGATACCAGGCGTGGTGGCGCACACCTTTAATCCCGGCACTTGGGAGGCAGAGGCAGGTGGATCTCTGTCAGTTCGAGGCCAGCCTGGTCTACAAAGTGAGTCCAGGACAGTCAAGGCTAACACAGAGAGACTCTGTCTCAAAAAACCAAAAAGGCACGGGTTGCAGTTAAAGACGAATGGCTGGGTCTGAGAATGAAACGCTGAGGCGTGCTCTTTCCTGCCTGCAGTGCTAAGTGCGTGGCAGTAGCCAGGGTTACTTAAGTCCAGAAGCCTGGGCCTCCAGAACGTACCAAGAGACAACACGGTACAGGAGGCTCTCTGAATGAGGGATCAGTGACAGGCTTGTCAGGGGGCCCAGCTGCTAGCCTATGCCACTGCTGAGCAGACTGACGCTACCAGAGAATGAACAGGTGCCACCGTGACACTGGACACACCACAAGCCCCGCCAACACACAGCTGGCGCTAAAAGGCCACAGCACGCTGTCTCCTAAAAGGTCTCAACTGCTCTTAGACTAAGCCAACGCTCCTTAGTCTGGGCACTGCAGCGCAAGATGGAATGGCACCGGGTTTACATACACAGTGTCTTGACAGCGACTGAAAAGCCAGGGCTCCGAGCAGCCTGCTGCTAAGATACCTCAGTAAAGTGCCAGCTCTTAGAAAAAAATAATACAAAATACTAAGACACCAGCGAAAAGAATACTCAAGTTCATATTTTGAAATACTACAGATTTCAAAGTGATCTCTGAACACGGATATTCATTTACAATATCCCCTGAGGGCCAAGCTGAGAAAATATTTGAACTGTAAAACTGTAAAACAGGACGCCAACGTGCAGCTTTCGGTGGCCTAACAGAAAACTATTACAGGTCTCTCCCCATTACACCGTGACTGATAAAAGGAGCACAGTTTACATAAGAACACAGGAGAAACCGCCTGACAGGAAGCCGGGTGGCTTCCCATGCCCTGCGCTGGAACACAGACCGGGACAGTGCCCTGGTGAAACTGAGGCCTGCAAACAAAACGTAAGGTGCAAACGTTCACAGTTCTAGGTCTAGCCCCTTTCCCAGCCCCAGCTGTAGACACCGGACTACTGTGAGTTTTCCCACGTGAGCTCCCTGGAACAGCTCTGTGGTGTTCCTTGGCACATCCTAACTATGAGAGTGTTTGCTAAGGTGGCAGTTCCAGAGCTCTTAGCAAGTTTACATTACTAGATCATTTAAGTCCTGGTGTTGAAAGCTAACCTCTGGGCAACCAGAGAGGTAAGGTAAACGCTTTTTTAAAATGTAGTTTTGCCTCATTTCAAGAAACTATGATATGAACAAAACTCATACTTACAAAATTAAGTGGGGGCATTTATAAAAAAAAAAAAAACCAACCTCGCTTTACAAAGTAACTTGCTTGGGTATTTGATGAAACAACCCAGACCATAAAATTTTGACTAGTACCTTCCAAGAAACATTCTGTTTAAAACTTGAGGTCACCGGTGCCTGCACTTTGTAACTTAAAAGTCTGAAAAGGTTAAATCAAGTAACAATTCCACAGCAGAACGGGCTTAAAAAAAAAAAAAAGAGCCGGTTTCATTAATTAATATATTTTCTGCATTGTAGTTAACATATATGTACTTTATGTACTTTCTTCGCGTCACCTTGTTTTTCATGAAGTAGTGATATGTTATATTCAGACATGAGTACATTTCAACAGTCTTTTGTAATAAATACCATAAAATAATAGAGATTCGCATAATAAATATTCTTTACAATAAAAAAGTTTAACAGACTTTTGTCTTAAAAATAGCCAGGATTCAACTTTGTGATTTATACATAAAATATACAAAAACAAAAACACCAACAACAACAACCCAAAACACACCACAATCTGTGGCTAAGGCAATGGAGACACAGCACGGCCTGGAGCTGCTCAGCTGCTAAGAGTCGGAAGGCCAGTCAGGAGTCAAGGGCACCTTAGGGAGCTGTGGCTCTGAGACACCTGGGGGCGGATCAGACAGGAATTTCAACTACAGTTACCAAGTGCCCTCAGTGAGGGTGTGGGGGTGTGAAGGGAGGTCCTTCACAGATATGGGGTGCTGAAGGAGGAACAGGGAGGTTTAGCCGGACAACATCTCTATTGTGAAGACTGACACTGCACAGTGATTCCGGAACTAGGGCAAAGGGGTGGGGCACGGATGACCCACTGGCATCTCCACAGTGCACCGTGAGGAGAACGCTGAGGGCTGGAAGGAGAGGGCAGCGAGTGGGTGCAGAGGAAACTGTGCCATTCCACTGGGGGCAGGACGCCAAGACAGCTCTCGTCAGAGGCAGACTAATATGTAGCTTATTTAAGCACTTACACGGTTGCTTTTTTATAAACCAAACCAAGTCCACTATCCCATAGTACCCGACCTCAAACAGCTCTCAGCCGAGCCTGGGCGGGGTGCTAGCATCTTCACCGACACAGCTGGAAAGCTGATGAGGGCTACGCAGACCCTCGCAGCTCCCAGAACCCTCGCGGTGGGGGTGAGAGCAAGCTGGGCCCCGTTGTACAGTCCACCCCCTTACTGAGGATCATCCAAGACAGGAGAGACTCTAGAGAAGCAAATCTGCCTCTAATACCACATTCTCAACAGCCACAGTTTGGAAGCCAGACATTTCAGGAGGTCTGCCCACCTCCGGAAAGTCATGACAGCTTGCCCTGAGCCCTGGACGGGCAGCTCTCCAGCTTACAATAGACAGTGTTGGAGTTCCTACACCTGCAGCCAGGGCGATGGGTCCAGTCATAACAGCTCCTGCACAGCTTCAGGCAGCCCTTGGCAGGAGGATAGCAGAGCAAACAGGGGAGGCACAAAGACAGGGCTCCCATGCACAGGTATCTGGAGCAGCAGTGGGACTGTGAACAGGAGCACGGGTTATCCGAGTAAGAGCCCCCATCGTCGTCATTGGAGCAGTGGTAGAAAATGCCCTTCACCAGGCACATGCAGGTCCCATACTCCACCATGCTCTCCGCGGAGCAGAGGCACTGCCGGTCGCAGGCCAGACAGGAAGGCAGCGCCCGAGGGGCCGTGCACTCTCCACACTTGCACTTGCCACACTGTTCGCAGATGAACTTGTGCTGGGCGGGGTCCTCTTTCAAGGGGCCCTTTAAGTCATCCACAAGCAGCTGCTTGGGCTGGGTCCGGATGACCCTCTCTGACCTGTGACTGGGGATGGGCCTGCTGGGCGGAGACCTTCCTAACAGGCCCTGCTCAGAAGACGCACTGCTGCTGCTCCCTGAGCTGGCTGCGCTGCCGGTGCTGGTGGACCTGCTCAGCACCGAGCCCCTGGCATTGCCCAAGTGGCCGGCAGGTCGGTGCTCGTAGCTGCTGTTCACATTGGCTGCTATGATTTCATGAGTCCTTTCCTGCTTTTCGGGTCTTGGTGCGGTGCGAGGAGGCGGTCTCTTCACCACCGAAGGTCCCTCTGTGTATTCATTGCTGCCTCTGATGGCCTTGATCTGGTCAAGGGACAGAATGGTGGCAGGCTGCGTGTCCCTGTCATAGTCTAACCTCTGCCGGCCTTCCAGGGCCGGTGGCTGAATCACCACTAGGGAAGTGTGACTGTCATGCTGATTTGGGGAATCCATGTGGAGTGGTCTCCAGTTCCGGCAGTCAGCGGAAACCTAGCGAGCATCGGAAATCCTAAAGAGGAGGGAGAGAGAAAATAAGCGGGAGAAAGCATTTTGGGGAGAGGGGCTCCTTTCAAGTAACAAATTTCCCAAGCCATCTGGTAATGACCTCGGTTTCTCGGCCGCTTTCAGTGATGCAGAACCCTGGCCAGAGTCCAAGCCCAAAAGAGATGGCAGAGGACCACATCGCAGGGAGAAAGCAAAAGACCTCATGCCGCAAAAATGAGAAGTTGCTCTCCAGCTTCTAAAGAGCAGAGGAAGTCATGTCTTCCTGTTTGCAAACCTAACAAATAATTAAGATGAAATATGCCTTCAAAGAGAGCATTCCATGTGCGCCCTGGAACTGTTCTCAGGAGTTCACTATCAGTTCACTGGCAGTTCACGGAAGGAGAATGTCAGCTACTCTTTAAAGATTAAGAATGGCTTTAGTGCTGTGGCCTCTTGGCCATTTGTATGCTGTTAAGAGCTTTAGATTAATGAGAAAATTAATCAAAGCAACTTCCAAAACACTGGCTACTCCGAGCTCACGTGCAATCTCAAAAGGCCGTGTTTTTGTTGTTGTTGTTGTTTGTTTGTTTGTTTTTTCAGAAGTCAGGAGTTAAAGCTACCTCATCACGGATGAGCAAAAGAGGCTATGGAAAATGAAGACTGCAGCGGCTCTGGGTCACACACAAAACTCCATGTACCGTCCGGATGACAAGAATAACTTTTATGAACAAGTGTCGGGCCTCTGTAGCAAGGAGAGGAACCCTGGTCTTTCTGTATTATCTGTATTTCCTTCCGTTTATCTACAGGACAGACCTGGGTTTTCACAAGCTCTGAATCAACCTGCTTTTTTTTTTTTTGTAATAAAACAAATACACTGACATCCTGACACAACAAGCTCGTTCCCACATCAAGAAGAAATATCTTCCCATGTATAATGTATTCTTCCTAACACAGGACAAACGCTGGCGTTTCCGTTTCAGGCAGGGCAGTAGGGGCATCTAGGTCCTTCAAAACCCACGGATGCACCTTAATTCAAGGCACTCTTTGCACTTTCCAGGCGCCAAAAAAAGGGGGGGGGGTCTTAAGGAATAAGGCAGTTTGCTAAGGATGCTAACTAATGTCCCTAGACTACATATATGTTAGCTTCTTGGAGGCCCCTCTAGTTTATTTTACCTTCTCCGCACATGAGAAGCATGCTTTAGTACCCAAGCCCTAAAAGATACCGGAAAACCGCCAATCGTTACTTCTGTACCGTATCTACTTTTTAAAAAGTTAAAACTCCAAAGCGAAGACTTTAAATGTGCCAAGTCTCATCCACAAGAAAGTAAGACGTGGGGACGCTAGAGTAAAGAAACCCCCAGGCACGGCTTTAATTTGCCATCTTACAGGGCATTTCCAAGCAAGTCCGCTCGGGCGGAGCGCCGAGGCGCCCCGCAAGCGACCAGAACCAAGCCGGAGCGCGCGGACAGCACCGTGGGCAGCACCGCCGGGCGCTTGGGCCCCACGCCGAGGCCTCTGGGGCACCGAGCCGCGGCGGGTCCGGCGGGGGGGAAAGTTATGAATGAAAACAGCACGCGGGCGGGAGGAGGCAGCGCCCTCTCCCCGCGTCGCGCGGCACTGCGCTCGGAGCACAGGCGGGCGCTAGATCCCCAGCGCCATCGGGTGCCGCGCGCTTGGCACGGGCTGCGCCGAGGACCGCCCGGCCCGCCCCGGCCCGCACCTGCCGCCCGCACTCACCTCGGCCTCCGCGGCGCCGGCCGGGGGCGCCGAGCGGGCGGAGCGCGCGCCGCATCAAGCGCGGCGGGGCGGCCGGGCGCGCATGGCCCGCGCTGCGGCCTCGGCGGCCCCCGGACAGGGGCGCTTCTCCGCGGTTGGCGGCGGCCGAGGGCGGCTCGGGGACATCCGCTGGGTGCGCGCGGCGCCCGCTCCACAGCACCGTCCCGGTCCCGGTCGTCAGGCGCGCGGCCCGGCGTCGTTTCGGGCGCTCGGGTCCCCGCAGGTCCGCGTCCCCGCAGTCGCCACGCCGGCTGCAGACGAGCAGAGACAGAAACACGTGAGTCCCTCGCCAGCCCGGGACGCTGTCCTGCTCGCCGTGATGGACAGCCACGAGAGCCCCTGGTCACACGCGGCCGTGCACGTTTTGCCCCCACGGAATGCCCCGCAGTCCAAAGCGCGTGCGACCGACGCGTCTGCGCGCAGGGTCGGGAAAGTCAGGTCTGGCACGAGCGCCCGGCGGGTCGATCGCCAACAATGCGCACAGACACGCGGGTGCGCGGTGGTGCCAACCGGGGTCCGCACACGCGGAACTCGCTGCCCGGCTACGGGAAAGCGAAAGGAGCCAGCTCTCCAGCTGCAGGGCCGACCGCAGAGCGCCGGGCACAGAGCTAGAGCCCGCTCAGAAAAGGTCCAGTTCCTTGAAAAAAAAAAAAAGCCACCATTCTCACCTGATCTCGCCAGGTCCTCGGCGGGAGGGGAAGGCTCTTGCCTAATGCGGAGCCAGCGGCCGGCCCTCCGGGGACATGCACGCCGCCCGCAGCCGCTCCTTAGCCCGCAGAGCTCTGGCCGCGGGGCCGCCGCAAACCCCTGCGTGCTGAGCGCTCGCGCGCGGGCTCCGCAGCATTTCAGCGTCGCCGCCACCTCCACCTCCACGCCGGGACCCGCCCCCGGTGATATCATGTGTCAATCACGCGGGCTGCGCGAAAACCAGGAGTAGGATTTTAGCCATCTCGGATGTGGACTCGAGGACGCTCTAAAAAAAAAAATCTCGCCTGCCTGCAGAAGTCCTGTGAGCGCAACTGGGGAAGAACCCACATTCCAAGGCAGTCGGCCTCAGATTTAAGGGGAGCGGTGTACTCACCCCCAGATTTGAGTTAGCAAAGAGTTGTGAAGAACATTAAAAAAAAAACCTTGTACATTATGCCACCATGCCCCCCAGGCACAGGAAAATGTATTCTGACACAGAAAGATGATTATAACAAAGTTAAGAGTGTATGAAATACGGAAGTTCCAGAAAGGACAGTCACTTTTGCAAATTTAATATAACCAACATACCACATGACGGGATTTCTTCTGTGGGGTTTTAATGATTGCTCAGTTTTGGTTTGTGATATGATCCCAAAAATATTATGAAAGAAAAAAACACCACCACAACAACAAAAAACCCAAGGCCTTCCTGTTTCATAATGTTTGTATAATTTTGTCAAAAACACCAATATATTTTTTAATCAGCTAAGAGCCAACTAAAATAAGCATAAAGCTTACCAAGAAGTTTTAGTTTTAATCGTATGTCTGTCACAGGGTGGGGGACTGTAGTGACTGAGGAATGCTTTTTGCTTCTTTACAAACTCTAGAATCTTGGACATTTATTATCAGAACCATGCAGCTTACGGTGCAGTGAGAAGAGCAGTATGTGGAACTGATAGAAAATAGGAATCAGGAATACTATTGGATCTAAATCACCTGCGAATGTGAGTTTGCCTAGTTTGGGTTCAAAGTAATTTTTTAAGGTCTTAACAATTGCAGTGAATGTTTAAAAACTTTTTGTTGTTGTTGTTGGCGTACGGTATTCCCAATCCTTTAAATGCTTTTAGAAATCACAGTTATGTGTGGAATTACGTGCACGGAGCCCAGGACACTCCCTGCAAAGAGCAGCAGCAATAATCAAGTCCACTGGACGATAACAGAACACACTAAAAGCCGAGGCGCTGTGTGTTCACCCTTCGTGTGAGGGAGTGTGTTAAAGCCATGTGTTCAAGGGTAAAGTTGGTGGAACTTCTGTGTCTTGGCTATTTTCCACAGATGTGGCCGTGTAATGAGTGTAATGTGGCAGTAGACCTGTTTTTTGAGACATGATTGGGAGGGCCAAATCAGAAATACGGTATCACACCGAGTTTTTTATTTGGCTCTTCCCAGCTACCTGCACCAATTTGGGGCCCGAGCTCAGTTCACCAACGTGATAAAGCAAGGAGAGTGAGCACTGGACAGTTTTAATTACATAACACTTATAAAAATATAATTTCAAAGATTCCTATTTACATTTCAGTGTGTTTCAGCCAGAGATGTGCTAAACAAATTTCCTCAGTTAACAATCCATGAAATTTTGTCACAAACACTATCATCATGGGCCATGTCCTATTTCAGAATAGAATAGATTGCACAGATTTGATTATGCTTAAATGCCTCCATAGTGTTTTTGTTTGTTTGTTTGTTTGTTTTGATTTGTTTTGGGTTTTTTGAGACAGGGTTTCTCGGTGTAGCCTTGGCTGTCCTAGACTCACTTTGTAGACCAGGAGGGCCTGGAACTCACAGCGATCCGCCTGCCTCTGCCTCCCAGGTGCTGGGATTAAAGGCGTGCGCCACCACGTCAAGCCATAGTGTGTTTCTTGAGATATCATATTACTAGCTAGGATCAGAATAGACTTGCCACCTTGAGTCTGGTAGATATTTAATGAAGTGTGCTTCATCTTTTGATTGCCTGCAGTTGTAAGACGAGAGAAATTATGTATTTTTAGCTTAAGACAGACAGTGCATTTTATTTAGTAAACTCAATTGCAGTGAGTCTAGTCTAGGAAAAAAAAAACAGCTGGAGTAGGAAACGTTTTTTGAAAAAGAGGATGCAAGGGTCAGTGGGGACATGTCAGTAATTTCTATTCCCTATGTAAGGTCTGTCTAAACACAGTGGGGTAGGGAGGGAGGGCCCAACCCAGTCTTCAGTTTCATGAGAAACCACAATTATCCATCTCTTTTGTTGAAGGGGAGTAAAGTGAAAAACTTGTCTGGTGAATGCCTCAGAAGTGCCTGTGACTTTAAAGAAATTAAAGTACTCAAAGACCTGCTGATTTATTTATTTGTCCAAATAAAAACATCAGAGCCACTGTGTCTGCTTCCAGGCCAACAAGTGATGCTCTCTAAATCACCTAGTATTTCTGTAATGTCATGATAGCTTACATTAATAATTGTGAAATTAAGTTTACTATCATTCATAGTCTTGCATGCTGTGAGGAAACAAACTTGAAACCAAAACACCACAGAAGCTGATGCGCTAGTGGGATCCAAAACCATCAATGAGGAGCCAGTAGTGGGAATTAGCTGCTTTCCTTTCCTTTTAGGGCAATAATCACTGTATTCCCGAACATCCTCAGAAAAGCTGCAAGGATGGGCCATGCCATTTTCAGTTTCCCTTTGTGAACGGTCTTTGTAGGAGACAGAAATAGACTAACCTAGTCTGTAAGATTTCCATAAACATTTCCCTCATTTTCAAAAGCAGCGTCCTCACCTTCTAAAATCCCTATGGTTTTAAATTCTGCAAGTGGGAGTGATGAAGCCCCGCCCTGAGGAAGTGACCTGACCCTTCACAGACTCTCAGCCCCACTACGTGCTTGCTCTCCAGGGATTTGGTAGTTTTGAGTTCGAGCCTCTTCCCCTATATGCAGGTGACACAGTGACAAGGGTTCACACAAACTGCCTCAGGCTGTCCACTCCTGAGTCCATACAGGGCAGCGCCTCTGCCTCAAGTACAAAACGGGGTGTTTCTTACCTGTCCAGCAGTACACTAAACCCTGCTCCCCGCGGCCTGACTTGCTCTTCTTTTTCATAAGGAAGCAAACGGAGCATGTCTTCTACTCATCTGACTTTTGAAATGAGAAGCAAAAGTAATGAGTATGTTTCTTTAAGCCTGGTCAACAGCTTTTGGCCGGAACCTTTCCTACCGCCTTCATCATTAGAGACCCCATCATATAAGAACCTCATCTGGTTTAAACCTGAAACTGTATCACTTACAAAACAGAATGGTAAAGCCAGACTTACACATCTCCTAAGGCTTACCTACTTTGATGTTTGTTTCCTAATGGACCAACTGTCAGAAATTACAGTTTGTCCTTTATTTATGAAAAAGTAGCATATTGTAGGTAACTATAGGCGTGTCATTTAGGAGTGCCTAACACCGAAAAAGAGGAAACATACAAAAGTCACAAGGAGTTTAATAATGTATACTTAGTTTCCTTACTGTGTAATTGTCAAGGCCTTTAAAATAACCCCATTAACAACAACAAACCATCCCAGATGCCCTACAAGCCCTGATCGCATCCGAGGTCTGAACTGTGACCATATCCTCTTTCTGCACCGTGGTCTCGCATCTCTAATGTGTCCTGTTTATCCGGTATTATAGGTAGGGACCCAGCAAAAAGAGTCCCAACGTTGCCACGTGTAGCTAAGTGACCTTTGCTTTCTCTTGGAGCTAATAGCAGTACTGCAGCCTTCTGACACCCTGATGCCCCTGATGGAGCCAAGCACATGCAAGTGCCCTGGCCGTCCTGGAACTCCATCTGTAGACCAGGCCAGTCTTGAACTCAACAGAGATCCGTCCCCCGCTGCCGCTCAAGCACTGGGATTCAAGGTATGTGCCACTGCGCCCAGCTGCCTTATAACTATTTTCAGGCCTGTTGGGTTTCATTTTTGTTCTAAGACGAACTCTTATAATGATTTATTATTGTTCTGATAAATAATAATAAACTCTTATTGCTTTGCCATATTCACATGTGAACATATGTATGCACACATGTATATATGTGTATCTGGACTGGGATTTTTTTTTTTCAATAGCTGTCCACTAAGTTCAGGTTAAGAAATGAAACTTTAACATTTATTTGGGGGCTTTTAGTGATTAACTTTGGCTTCCAGTTAAGACCAAGAACACTATAAACATTAGAAAGTTCTCACAGGGGCTAAAGAGCCAGCGCAGTGGTTAAGTGCACTTATTCTTCTTCCAGAGGACCCAGGCTTGATTCCTGGCACCATGTTAGGTAGTTCACAACCACCTGTAAATCCAGCTCCAGGAGACCTGAAGCCTGGGTCTCCCTGGGCACCCACACTAGTGCACATAGAGAAACACAGATAAACATAGGGTTTAAAATAAAGCCAGAAAAATTTAAATCCTTACTATAAAAGTTTTAAACACGCATATTATTAAGAGTTTTAAGAAGCAAATACATATTTAAAAAATAAACTGAATAATTTTAAAAGTTGAAAATAAATATAGGGTTTTTAAAAAGCCTAATAATGCTTCTGCTTTCATAGTTTTCTGTGGACTTTTATAACCTTTTAAAATGTTAATTTTTGTCCTCCATAACAAATATCAGGGTTAGGAGTAGATACAGCCCATCAATTATGGAAGTATTTTAGAATCGTGAATTTTTTGTGTTGATTTTGAAAACTGACAGCAAAGGTCAGTGGGCAGTGCATTTTTAATGGACAAAAACTCCTTGAAGCGCCACCTATTGTTGGAAACAAGTCATTTCAAATTTTAGTGAAAGTTGGTTTTGACAAAACAAAAACAAAAAACAGTATTTTCACACACACACACACACACACACACACACACACACACACATCACTATATGACTTTGGTTGTTAGTCTTATAGCAATGGCTTTTTGAGAAATCTATTTGAGGCATTGTATTCACAGCAAGTTACAAAATTGGTATAAAGAAAGTAAAATAGAAAAAAAAAGGGGGGGGGGCCCGGGCGTGGTGGCGCACACCTTTAATCCCAGCACTCAGGAGGCAGAGGCAGGTGGATCACTATGAGTTCGAGGCCAGCCTGGTCTACAAAGTGAGTCCAGGACAGCCAAGGCTACACAGAGAAACACTGCCTCGAAAAACAAAACAAAACAAACAAACAAACAAAAAAACAAAAAAACAAAAAAGAAGGAAAAGAAAAGAAAGTAAAATAGCATGTGACTTTTAACTAGCACAGGAGAACCAATATAGTCAAGAAAAGCACTTCCCAGACAATGAATGCACGTTCTCCAACAGTGACCTAATTACACAAAGCTTCCATGGTTGGATATTGTCAGCTTGACTCAAACCTAGCCCTAGTAACCCAGGAGGAGGAAACCTCCATTGAGGAAATGCCTCCATCGGGTTGCCTATAGGCAGAACTTGAGAGGCCTTTTCTTGATTAATGATTGACATGGGCGGGCCCAGATCACTAGAGAAGTGGTCCTGAGTTGATAAGAAAACAAGCTGAACAAGCCACGGAGAGCAAGCCAGTTAGCAGCACCCCTCCATGGCCTCTGCATCAGCTCCTGCCTCCAGGTTCCTGCTTTGTGTTCCTGCCCCGACTTCCCTGGGTGATGGGCTACAAACCGGAAGATGAAATAAATGCTTTTTTTTTTCCCTCTTCATGTTGTTTTTTGGTCGTGATGTTTTATCACAGCAATAGCCACCTAACAGAGACAAACGCTGCCACTGGGCTGACAGCACAGGGGGGACAGCTAACACTTCCTATGTGGGTGTTCTATGGGTTGAGTAAGCTCAGTATTGGAAGCACATCTCCTCTCTGAGGCTGGGTTGGGGTTTTGTTAACAGATCCAATAGCATCAAATATATCGAGTTCAAGGCTCTCGGGCCAAAGAATAGTTTGGGGACATGTCAACAGAAAAATAGCAAGATCCAGATCGTTACTTTGGTTACACTAATTCAAATGAAGGCACTTTTGAGACCCGGGGTTCCAAAATGCTTTCTGTGGCATGGTGAAAGGGCTCAGTGGGTAAAGGCACTTGCCACCAAACCTGACGATCTGAGTTCAACCCCCAGAACCAGAAGTATTAAGATCTCTCGAAAGGTAATAGAAGGAAGTACCAACTCTCACAAGTTGTCTACACACACACACACACACACACACACACACACACACACACACACACAGAGGGGGGGGAAGGAGGGAGGGAGGGAGGGACGGACGGACAGACAGACAGACAGACAGAGACAGAGACAGAGACAGAGACAGAGACAGAGGGAGTTTAAAGTAATGGCAGTGTCCTGAAGTAAGCATGCTGCACCCTGAAGGGCAGGAAAGGAGCTGGGATGCAGATAATCACAATGTCCATTTTCTTTAAGGGTTTCTCCCCTCCCAGAGGGGACAGTGTGGCTATGGACATAAAACAGCTGAGAATGGCGAGCATCTCCTTCAGATTCCCCCTTCACTGGCAGAATGACTTCTTCAAGCCTTGTGAATTATATTTCAGACTTTGGGGGCTGGGGAGACAGTTCAGTAACGTTCTTGATTTTCAAGCAAGATGACCCAAGTTAAAGCCCCAGAACCCATCGTTTTGTTTTGGTTTAAATGCTGGACGTTGTGTGTGATTGTGATCCCAGCACTGGAGAAGTGCAGACAGGCAGATCCCTGGGGCTTACTGACCAGCCAGCACAGGTACTCGACAGATTCCAGGCCAGTGACAGACCCTGTTTCTAAAAGGAAGGGACAGCTCCTGAGGAGGAACCTCCAAGCACACATGCATGCACGCGCACCTGCACGCGAACACACAATTAATTAAATTACTTATTTACCTATCTAACGTGTATGGGTGCATGTATGTCTGTGCACCACAAGTGTGCCTGGTGCCCACAGAGAAAAGTAGGCACTGGAGCTACAAGTGCTTGTAAGCTATTATGTGGGTGCTCATTCATTAATTCTGAGGGGGCTCAGCAGTTAAGGGGACTGGCTCTTCTTCCAGGGAACTCGGGTCCAGTTCCCCTACATGGTGGCTCAGAAAGCTCCATGATTCCAGTTCTGGATCTGATAATCAATCCTAAAATGGAACAGGCGTACACGCTACATATTACTATAGAAAACAAGGCATTCTGGTAGGAAGAAGGTTTTGAAGCCTCGTTGCAGAAAAAACTAGGACTTATGTGGCAGGATGAGAAAAGGACAGCTCATTAGCTGGGGCTGTGGTCACTTTAGGATTGCAGCCATTGTGCCAGAGCAGCGTGAGGGCACCGGAAACCTCCTTTTGTAAGGTTGTAATTGTCAAAATTTGGTTAAGTTAGCTAAGGACAAGTTACATCAGAATTTCAAAGCCACAGTGAGGGTCTGGGCTCCATCCCAAAGACAATGAAATCTCAGTACAGTACAAGGGAGTTAGCCTGCGCAGGGGTCTCTTCCTGCACCGTTCACCCGACCACACGATTGCACCAAGCGGAGGCTGCTGTGCTGGAGCCAGCTTGGAGATACGGTGGCTGAGTCAAGTGGGTTACAGGGAAAGCTTTGTAGCAGGCTGCTGGTGGCCATGGGACAGGAGGAAAGGGGGCATGTCTAACTTAACTGCCACTTCCCAAATGATGATGTGGCAGACAGGACAGTGTTTCCCACAGGACTTAGCAAAACCTAAACGAAATGGTAAGTTTACCCACTTTGGTCAGACACATGAAGGAAGGGCCCTGATTGGAAGTAACCGGCCACACAAGGAGACCTGAGTACAGAGACAGGACTCAGCCCTGGGAAAGACACTGGTTTGTCTCTTCTGTTCCAGCCAGTTAGTGTTTCGGGGAGCTTGTTTCAGGGTGCTAATGAGATGCCCCTAATATTTACCGCCGTGTCTGACCTACTCAAGGAGTCAAAGCTAAATATATCAGGCCGTTGTATTGAATGAGTCAAAAACACTGTTGAGGCTTGATTTGACTTAGTCAGGGCATTGAAATGATTATCCCAAATTTCTGAGTCGGAACACAAGGGTGCAGGAAGCCTTCAGCCATAACATAACTCAAGCCCGGCATTTACGGTCAGACTGATACACATCTAGTAAATGAAGAGACGTTATTGCGGTGAATTTATTTTATTACACGTGTGTGGGCGCATGCACTCACGTACATGTGACACAGAGTGCAAGTGGAGGTCAGAGAAACTCTTTCCCCCGTGCGGATCTTAGGACTCCATCTCAGGTCATCAGCCTTGGCAGCAGGCCCCCTTACCCACCGAGCTCCCTCTCTGACTTTTACAACTCGTTGTCAGACTGTGTGGGAGCATCATAAACCTGCTCGCTGGCTGGGTGAACAAGCACGGCTCCATTGCTACAGTGCTTGCTCAGCATGCGCAGAGCCCTGGGTTCGAGCCCCAGCACTAGACAAACTCACTTCCTGGTGGACAGGCCGGTAATGCTAGTACTCAGGAGGTGAAAGCACGGTGACCAGGAGAAGCCATGTTGGGATGATCATGACCCTGTAGCTGTTGATCTGAGGGTGGGGGTGGGGCAACAGTACAGAGAATGAACTGGTCCAGGTAGGAAATTATGTAGAGACTGAACAGACAACACTATGTCAATCTGAGGCTGCCAAGCAGTAACCAGGAGGCAGGCCCTGCTGCTTCGGGGATTCCTGCTCTGTCCTGCCTTCTCACCCTGGTACCCCCACGGCCACCATGGAGCTGCTGGGTGGGAGATGGTGCTCATGAACCACCAAGGAAGGAACAAGAACCACCTACCACCTCAGAATCGTCACCTCGGGGCCCGGAAGTGGGGGTGGGGAGCACCTCTCCAGTTCTCTGAGAGACAAGTTTAAAGACCCTGTAGCTGGTGGCAGGGAAACAGGCTGTCTGTCCCTGGGCCTGGAAAGAAAGGCTGTAACTAGGAAGCTGAGAGAGGAGAAGGAATGAACAATGCCACATGTACCTGCACCTGAAAGCAGAATATAAAGCCCACCATGACATGAGGCGGGAATTAGCTGTGAGCGCGCACCGCTCCACACCACTGCTCATAGCCATCATTAGGATCAATGAGCTTCACCACAAATATTTCACATGCGAGTATTTCAAAGTGCTGGTTTAACGAGGACGGTTCCTTTGGTTACGAGGACAGTTCCTTTGGTTAGTAAATAAGTGTTCGTGCTATTTAAAAAAAAAAAGGGTTACAAGGGACAAGAGTAAGTGAATGTTGTGAGCAAACTCACCAGGCTGAAAAACAAAGAAACAAAATAGCAGCATTCTTTCAGTCTGTATCCATGTGGAAACTCTGCCAGCCAGAGACTAACGGATAGGGAGATGTTTCCTTAGAGCACAATAGTCTCTTACCCTAGTCCTACTTTCTCTGAAATGACCTTTAACATGTTTTAATTAATTAAGATGTGTGTCTATGTGCCCTGTGAGTGTAGGTGGAGCCGGAAGAAGGCAGTAAATCCCCTGGACCCGGGGTGGTGGGTTGATAGGTCATGAGCATCCTAACATGGCTGCCAGGAAACAATCTTGGGTTCTCTTCACAAGCAGCGAGCAGCATATGCTTTTAACTGTTGAGCTGTCTCGCTCCAGTCCCTTGGAATGACTTCCTAATTCTGACTTAAAGATAGATTTGCACCAGATAGCATTGCTCTGCACACCTAAGAGGGAAATTATAGGTAAAACAGACAGATGGATAGAGGCTCCTCCATGCCTTCAGATACGGGTCTCATCCCTCCAGCTTGCTGCTGGGGTGGGGTGTCATGATGCCATTGCATTATTACTTTTTTTTCTTCCAGGACAGAAACACCTGATCAGAGCATGTTTAAGGGAGAGAAAGGTTGTTTTGGCTCATGGTTTCAGCCATTAAGAGCACTGGGCCACAATTCCAAGCAGACACTGCCGTTCTAAAGAGGGCTGAACACTGTTCCCTGGTTTTCTTTCCAAACCTCTAAGTTTGGTTTGTTTGTTTGCTTTTTATTTTGTTTTGTTTGCTTGTTTGTTTCTTCAAGACAGGGTTTCACCGGGCAGTGGTGGCGCACGACTTTAATCCCAGCACTGGGGAGGCAAAGGCAGGCAGATCACTGTGAGTTCAAGGCCAGCCTGGTCTACAAAGTGAGTCCAAGACAGCCAAGGCTACACAGAGAGACGCTGTCTCGAAAAACTGAAAAACAAAATAAAAAACAAAAAACAAACAAACAAAAAAACCATAACAAGACAGGGTTTCTCAGTGTAGCCCTGGCTGTCCTGGAACTCAGTCTGCAGACCAGGCTGGCCTCCATCTCGGAGATCCACCTGCCTCTGTCTCCCGAGTGCTGAGACTAAAGGTGTGCACCACCATACCTGGCCCAGACCTCTAAGTGTTAATGTGAAGATGCCTTGTTATCAAAAGGCAACAGCAGAAGGTTTTCAGATACCAACCTGAGCTCGTATCTCTCACTCAAATGGTCCTTGTGTTGTTCCCACCATGTGGAGGCCGCTGTGCACACAGCCCAGATAAGTGCCCACACTTCCAGGCAGACCATAATAACCGCCTGACACTCACCTCAGAGGTGAAAAGAAAGGTGATATCTTGTCAACCCTCCGTCCCCCCCCCCCCCCACAGGCTAAATGCAAAAACAGGGCTGAGTTTGGACTGTGATGGAGCTCATCCTTGCCTGGCCTGTGCAGTGGCACAAAACCAGAAGAGAAAAGATGAAAGGCAAAAGAATAGATCAACATTAGCAGTGTGGTTGAGTCTGAAATGTCCTGTGAAAGTCCATGAAGGAGAGGTAAACATGTTTTTTGTTTAGCTCACAAGTGGGGTGGGGGGCAGTGAGAAAAGACTTGTAAGAGAGCAGGTGGTGTTTATCCCCTTAGAAGTCAAACCACCATGTGGGGGGAGATTGGTTATTAAACAGCTGAAAAACATCCTTTAACAATTTTGAGAGGAGGTATAAAAATGAGTCAAAAACAAGAGGCGGGGCCTTTGGAGACTGGGGATAGTTGTGGCTGTTCATCACCCCACTTCGAGATGTTCCTAGAGAGAAGCGCTCAAGGGAAGGCTTCGGGGCTCTAGGCTCCGGCTGAGGCTCCGGGTTCTGGTTGCTCCAGGTTCCAGCAGAAGAAATCCTGCTGATTGTGCCAGGAGAACTGTTCCTTGGAACTGATATCCTTACGGTTTCATTATTGTATTCTTTAATCCTCTTTTCCTATTGTTTCAGTTAGTCGGGTTATAAGTGAGGTATTCTCAGTTAATAAATTCGTAATAAAATATATTTGTTAAGAAAATTGAGCCTACAGGCCCGTGACTTTAACATTTGGTCTCCAGCTGCTAATGGCATTTTAGGAGGCTATGTGACATTTAGAAGACAGCGTCTAGCTCAACAATAAATGGGACCTCATGAAACTGAAAAGCTTCTGTAAGGCAAAGGACACTGTCAGCAGAACAAAATGACAGCCCACAGACTAGGAAAAGATCTTCACCAACCCTATATCCAACAGAGGGCTAATATCCAAAATAGATGAAGAACTTAAGAAACTAAACACCAACAAACCAAATAATCCATTTTAAAAATGGAGTACAGAGCTAAATAGAGAATTTTCAACAAAGGAGTCTCTAATGGTCAAGAAGCACTTAAAGAAATGCTCAGTGTCCCTAGTCATCAGGGAAATGCAAATCAAAATGACTCTGAAATTCCATCTTACACTCGTCAGAATGGCTAAGATCAAAAACTCAAGTGACAGTCTATGCTAGCAAGCATTTGGAGAAAGGGGAACATTCCTCCCTTGCTGGTGGTTGTGCAAACTTGTACAACCACTTTGTAAATCAACCTGGTGCTTTCTCAGAAAGTTATGACTAGCTCTACCTCAAGACCCAGCTATACCACTCCTGAGAATATACTCAAAGGGTTCTCTACCATACAAGAAGGACATTTGTTCAACTATGTCCATAGCAGCTTTATTCGTACTAGCCAGACATTGGAAATAACCCAGATGCCCTTCGACAAAGGAATGGATAAAGAAACTGTGGTACGTTACACAATGGTGTATCACTCAGCTATTTAAAAAAATCACGAGATTTTCAGGCAAATGTATGTAAACGAGAAAAACCCAAACTCAGAAAGACAAACATGGTATGTCCTCACTTACAAGTGGGCAGTAGCTGCTAAGTAAAAGATAATAATGCTTTGATCCACAGACCCAGAGAGGCTAAGTAACAAGGAAGGCTCTAAAGGGTTGGGGGTGGGGTGGTGGTGCCCGGATCACCCTGAGAAGAGGAAATAGAATAGATTTTTTGCAGGGTAGACCCAGGGTAGGTGGGGATGGGAACAGGAGGGATCAGGTTGAGGGGGGATGGAGGGGGAGAATTCAGGAAGAGATGACTAGAATTGGGGGGGGGGCAGGGAGGCATTTAGGGGATGATGTGGAAATTCCCGGGAATCTGTGAGGTGAGCCTAGTAAGGACTCTCTGTAAGGGGGGATACACAGCCTGCCCCGGCCATCTCCTACAACCATGCAAAACTTTGGTGCTAGGACAGGAATACCAACCCAGCTGCAAAACCTTCCACCTATAATCTGTGCCGGGGTAATAGAGGGACAGAACTTATGGGAGTGGCCAGCCAATGACTAGTCTAATTTGATGACCATGCCTGGCACTGCCTGGATGACCAGGAGTCAGAGGCTGGATAGCCCAGAGACCTAGGGTAGGGGAAAAAAATCAGTGAAGTGATTCCTAATGATACTATGCTATCCTCATGGGTTCCTAGACCAGCTGTCATCAGAGATTCTTCCTCCTGCAGCTGATGGGGGCAGATGCAGAGACCCACAGGCAAACATTAGAATGAGAGAGCCCAAATTAGAGGTTTCTACCATGTCCCTCCCCTTGGAGGCAAGGAAACTCTGCAGAAGGGTGGGGGTGGGGGGGATTGTAAGAGGCTGAGGAGTCAAGGATACAAGATAACATGTCCGTCGGAATAAACTAACCTGGGCTCATAGGGCTAACTTCAGAGACTGAAGTGGCAACCACAGAGCCTGCATGGGTCTGTACTATATCCTCTGAATATATAAATATTCATATAAATATAAATAGCATCTTGCTATTGTCACATTAAGTTGATCTCTCTGGGAGGCCTGGTCTTTTCTAAAGGGAAACATGAGAGTAGATCTGGGGAAGGGGGGGGCGGGGTGAAGGAGGAACTAGGAGGAGGGGAGGAAGGGAAACCGGTGGTTGGGATACACTGTATGAAAGAATAAATTAAAGAACCAGGAGGAGGAGCTTAGTAAGTGGAGGCAGGTCATCAAGGGCTGTTGCCCAGGCGCAAGCTCCAGGCACTCTCTGCTTTCCGGTCTGCCGCCGTCATGCAAACGCCTCAACACACGTTCCTGATGCCATGAGCTGATGCCACGGGGAACTGAAATCCCCCTGAAACCCTGAGCTAAAACAAACCGTCCCTTCCCCCGAGATGTCTCTGTCAGTGTTTTGATTGCAGCAGTGCAAATGCTAGCCAGTGCCATCAGATATAGGAGACAAAATTTGAGACCTAAGCCACCCATTAGAGACTGACCAAGCGTGAGACTTGCTTGCTGGGATAGCACATCTGACTATCAGCTTGGCAGGGGTGGAGTTGGAGTGGGGGAGGGGAGGTAGAGGTGGGAGCACACTCTTCTCTAGGCTTGGGTCCTGGACTGAATAAAAAGGAGAGAGCTGAGAGCAGACACTTATGTTCTCTGCTTCCGAGCTACAGCTGCAATGTAACTCCTGCCACCAGGAGTTCCCTGCTGGGCTGGGCTGGACTGAACCCTTAAACTGTGAGCCAAAATAAGCCCCTTCTCTCTTAAGTTACTTTTGTCAAGACAACAAGAAAGAAGCTAAGACATCTGCTCTCTCACCAGTAGTGGATACAGCCATACTGGGTACCCAAGTGAGTCATCTGAGAGTCACGAGCTATTTAAAATACAATCCACATGGCACTAACATACATCAGAAATCTACTTTTGTTTTTTCCTAAAATGTATACTACACAAAGCCCCTCTGCTGTGCTTTTATGAAGCACAGTGGTGTGTTTTACGAAGGTGTGACTGAGGAAATCATCTACAGCAGAGACCTATTCTCCCAACTTTGTGTTCTCAACGGAAGCAACATCCAGGCATTGAAATGCCTTTCATTCAAGCATCTGTCAAGCCATAAGCATTTCCTGTCTCTACCAGACTTAATTCTGAAGAGCTGCATATTTCCCAAGTAGAAAGCCCTATTAAAGCTCAGAGCAAAGCAAGTGTCAGGGTGCTAAGTGAGTAGTGTGTGGTTCTACGTTTTAACAGCTTTGCATCTTGTTCAGTCTTGAATTTTCCACAGAACGCCTCGTTAATATGGTGTGATTCCTGCTGTATAACTAACTTTCTCTGTGGGTCCAGGTGAGCGTGTGTGCATGTTTCTGTGGGTACAGGTGAGTGTGTGTCCCCGTAGGTGCAGATGTGTGTGTGTCTGTGTGGGTGCAGGTGAGTGTGCCTGTGTGGGTGCAGGTGTATGTGTCTGTGTGGGTGCAGGTGTGTGTATCTGTGTGGGTGCAGGTGTCTGTGTGGGTGAAGGTGAGTGTGTCTGTGTGGGTGCAGGTGAGTGTGTCTGTGTGGGTGCAGGTGAGTGTGTCTGTGTGGGTGCAGGTGAGTGTGTCTGTGTGGGTGCAGGTGTGTGTGTCTGTGTGGGTGCAGGTGAGTGTGTCTGTGTGGGTGCAGGTGTGTGTCTATGTGAGTGCAGGTTTCTATCTGGGTTCAGGTGAGTGTGTCTGTGTGGGTGCAGGTGTGTGTCTATGTGAGTACAGGTGTCTATCTGGGTTCAGGTGAGTGTGTCTGTGTGGGTGCAGGCGTGTGTGTCTGTGTGGGTTGCAGGCGTGTGTGTCTGTGTGGGTTCAGGTGAGTGTGTCTGTGTGGGTGCAGGTGAGTGTGTCTGTGTGGGTGCAGGTGAGTGTGTCTGTGTGGGTGCAGGTGTGTGTCTATGTGAGTGCAGGTGTCTATCTGGGTTCAGGTGAGTGTGTCTGTGTGGGTGCAGGTGTGTGTGTCTGTGTGGGTGCAGGTGTGTGTGTCTGTGTGGGTTCAGGTGAGTGTGTCTGTGTGGGTGCAGGTGTGTGTGTCTGTGTGGGTGCAGGTAAGTGTGTCTGTGTGGGTGCAGGTAAGTGTGTCTGTGTGGGTGCAGGTGAGTGTGTCTGTGTGGGTGCAGGTGTGTGTCTATGTGAGTGCAGGTTTCTATCTGGGTTCAGGTGAGTGTGTCTGTGTGGGTTCAGGTGTGTGTGTCTGTGTGGGTGCAGGTGTGTGTGTCTGTGTGGGTTCAGGTGAGTGTGTCTGTGTGGGTTCAGGTGAGTGTGTCTGTGTGGGTTCAGGTGAGTGTGTCTGTGTGGGTTCAGGTGAGTGTGTCTGTGTGGGTGCAGGTGTGTGTATCTGTGTGGGTGCAGGTGTGTGTGTCTGTGTGGGTGCAGGTGTGTGTGTCTGTGTGGGTGCAGGTGTGTGTATCTGTGTGGGTGCAGGTGAGTGTGTCTGTGTGGGTGCAGGTGTGTGTGTCTGTGTGGGTGCAGGTGTGTGTGTCTGTGTGGGTTCAGGTGAGTGTGTGTCCCTGTGGTTTGGGGTTCAGAGGTGAGAAAAGTGATCATGGCAAGAAAGAGGGAAAGAAACGCTGGAAGAGGGGAAGGCGCCCTGACTGGGGAAAGGGCTCAACAAAACAAAACACAGGTTTATGTACAGTTTGCTAACTATGCAAAAATTACACATCCCCCAAATAAAATCACTCCACAGATGCTCATAGTTGCCTAATTCTCACAGGCCCTGTGGGTTGCAGCTCAACTGTGAACTGTGAACTGTGAATTTCCTCTTCCAGATCTGAATCACTGCCATTTCCAACGTTGGCTCTGAATTAATGAGATTAATGAGATTTTTAAAGAGCTACTCGGGAATGTGATCCCGGGATAGGAGTTTTATTAATGAGCTGCCCCTCTCTCAATGACAATGTGCCGTTTGATGGGTCTATTTTTGTAAGACTCTGTGCAAACATTACTAATTGGGCTCTCCCTCAGCCCGTGGAGACAGTAAACACCGTGGGCACACATCACTGCAGCACTCCCAGTCAGCACATGTGAGCACGGGTGGGACTGTTCTGCTGTGTAGCAATATCACAGAGCGTCTGCAGGGCTCGGTTTAAAAGATATCCTTAATCTACAGTGAAGTCCTAAGAGACGCACAAAACAGTTTTCTAACTCACGAGCAGAGTTGAATTTACAAGCAACTGCTCAAAAGCTCACGATTTATCACCATTACCTGTTCAGATTTACGGTTCAAGGTGTTATTTCAGAAAGAGGGCTTGTGAGGCGTTCACTGATACCTACCATTAAGCCGCACAAGGTGGGTTCAGTCACGGGATCCTGTAGGAGGGAAGGAGGGAACCAGTTCCTAAAAGTCATCGTCTGATCTCTACACTCAGATACTCACACTTAGACACACACACATATAGACACAGACTCACAGACACTGACACACACACACATAGAAACACACAGAGACAGACACATACATATAGACACAGATGCACAAACAAAGACATACACATATAGACACAGACTCACACACACAGATACACAGACACATAGCCCACACACATAGATACACACAGACACACACACACATAGACACACACACACACAAACACATAGACATACACATATAGACACAGACGCTCACACACAGACACACACATATGCATAGACAGACAGACACACATACACATAGACACACACAGTCACACATATAGACACACACAGACACAGACAGACAGACAGACAGGCAGACACATACCCACACACTGTAGAGAAAATTTAATCCAGCATCATGGCTGCTCTGGCAAAGGATCACATCCAACGATCTCCTAGGTTTGTGTGCTCTTGGCTGTAGTGCAGACTGGATTACAGTGTGATCAGGCTGGATTACAGGCACACCCTTAGCACACATCTTTAATCCCAAATAGTGAAGGGAAGGAAACAGACATGTTTGAAAGAGTGTCTAATTGAGGGGCAGACAAAATAGCGAGTCAGAGGAAGGTTTGACAGAATGCCTCAGATAGCATATGTATATCCAATTCTCATGAAAACAGGAGAGGAAAGTCAGGATACGTAAGAGCAGCATGGGGAGAGAGAAAGGGGGTTTTTACCTAGATTTTCTTCCTTCTTTCTTTCTTTCTTTCTTGCTTGCTTGCTTGATTGATTTTTGAAACAGGTTGCTCTGCGTAGCTTTGGCTGTCCTGAACTCACTTTGTAGACCAGGCTGGCCTCAAACTCACAGCTATCCACCTGCCTCTGCCTCACGAGTCCTGGGATTAAAGGCGTGTGCCACCATGGCTGGCTCTGAGATTTTCTTGTTTTACAGAGACAGGTTACAGAGAGAACAGTCTAGACACAGGTAAAGACAGAACACAACAGAGAATGAGAAGATGCCAAAAGATTAAAATACAAAATTAAGATTACGATATAAAATATACTGCCAGAATTAGTTTGAGGCCAGGCAATTCAGTCAGAAGCCAAGAGAAGCCGGTTTGACTCAGTCAGTTTAGAGAGGAATTTAGGCAAGAACAGCTGAGTTGAACCAGGCAGCAAGAGTTCAGAAAGAGCTGGAAGGCTTGGGAACTGCTCTCATCTCATCCCCTCATCTGAGAAAATTAAAAATAACATTTACACACACACACACAAATATAGACTACTGTGCACTTGCCTTCCCCCAAATAAGTGAATGTAATTAAAAATAAACAAACAAGGCCAAGTATGGTAGTATACAATTTAATCCCAGAACTTCGTAGGTAGAGACAGCTGAACCTTTGTTGAGTTCAAAGCCAATCTGGTCTATATATCGAGTTCCAGGTCAGGCAGAACTACATAGTGAGACCATTTCTCTAAACAAACAAAAACATCAACACAACAAAGACTATATGATTATTCATCTGAGTATTCCAGCTCTCTGAAGTAAACTGATTAAACCAGAATACTGTACTTTGTTTTTTGGTTTTTGGGTTTTTGGGTTTTGGAAGACAGGGTTTCTCTGTTTAGCCTTGGCTATCCTAGATTCACTTTGTAGACCAGGCTGGCCTCGAACACACAGCAATCTGCTTGCCTCTGCTTCCCAAGTGCTGGCATTAAAGACATGCGCCACCATGCCCAACTGCACTATGGAACAAAAGCACAAGACAGACACTGGGAGCCGGGTGCACACCTTTAATCCCAGCACTCCTGAGGCAGAGGCAGGCAGATTGCTGTGCGTTCAAGGCCAGCCTGGTCTACAAAAGCGAATCCAGGACAGTCAAGGCTACACAGAGAAACCCTGTCTCGAAATCTTAAAAAATAAAATAAAATAAAATAAAGACAGGCACTGGGAGTACATTTAAGACCCAGAGTTATAAGAGGGCATAAGTCTGTAACACACCAATAACCAAATATTTAAATGGGTGTGGAAAGTCCTCCCACAGTCCCATATGTTTAAACACTGGGTCCCTATCAGATGGTGGTGTTTTGGGAGGGTTTTGGCAAGTGTGTCTTTGATGCCATCTCTGGCTATGGGCCTTGGAGGTTGAATCTGCTTCTGAGTCCTGGCTGGTAGCTTCCGGGCAGCCAAGATGTCGCAAACACCTGCCACACTGCGTTTCCCTCACCATGGTGAACTGCAAGCCCCTGACCGCTTCAGCCCAGCTAAGTTCTTCCTCTCTCAAGTTACAAGTACTAATAAGCTTATCAAAACCCCATCAACCGCATGTGTCCAGAGAAAAAATGGACATAAAGAAATGCGATTTCATAATGCTCATCTGGCTAAAACTATATGAGTCAGCTAGCCAAGAGACCATGAAAAAGAGAGAGAATATTTGAACTTACTGCTATCGTGTCTGTGTGTCACACTCAGATAACACACACACACACACACACACACACACACACACACACACACACACACACACACCCCACTGCTGAGTGTCTGAGCCAGTGTTTGTTCTTCCCAGCCTCCCCTGGGCTTCTGGCTGTCATACTCACTCCTTCCTCTTTCTGGAATCCAAGAGAGTGCTGTGAACTTCCACCTGCAAAACCTTGTACAGGAGCAGTCACCGCCGCTGCCTTCAGCATGGCCACTGCCCGGTTCGCCACCTTGCTTTTGCCTCTTTCAGGATCTGCTCTGTTCAAGCTGACATGGCTCTGCTTCGGCCCTAAATAAAGTTCATATGTCCACTACCAAAGTTCTCTAAGTGACCCCACGAGTCTCACCTGTCCTCTCGCCTTACTCTGATGGCCGCCACCTGCCGGCAGCCTGAACTTCCCTTCTGGGCCTCCGTGAGTGCCCACTCGGGAGAGAACTGCTCCTTCCGTTTCCTGAGCTCCACCTTCACCCTCCTGCCTTCTGGGGACCCCGTTCCCCAAGCGCGCTGTTGCCCACATTCAAACTGGGTCTTTCTACCTCAGCGAACTCAACTCTCCACAGCTCACCCCCAGTGCAGGGCACCGACCCAGGCTCAGTAAAGAGAGGCTTGCTAAGTTTCTTCCCCACTCCATCTTGCTATGCACCACCAGAGTGGGAAAAGTCAAGTCACTTTTCTTTTGTAGCAATCAATTCAACAAGTATTGCTTTTGTGCCTTACTTTTAGTGTGGGCTCGCGTTCCCACCTGCAAGAAAGGAGCAGTCTGATGCACTGTAGCTCACACGCTGGCCACTCATGTGTGAGCAGCAAATAATATATATATATACATATATACATATATATATATATATATATAATTAAAACATAAATGAGTGAATAAGGTGAACACAAAGAGGCGGAAGTGAGGCAAACCACAGTTTTGGGGGTCTTGGTTCTCACAAGCAGGAAGAACTAGACCAAGTGATTTATATCGGCTGTTTCCTTTCACAGCAGAGAGACATCACAGGAGTAAACTCCAGAGAAAACCTTCCAATCAAACATTGCTAATCCCATTGATTGCTAGACTCAAAAAAAAAAAAAAACCCACAGTGGAGCGCTTTGTGTTTCTTCTTTAATGAGTATTTGGCCGAACAATGTGCGGGAGGAGACGTCTCGCAGGCAGAGACTCCAACGACACTGGCTCACAAAGCGCCCATTGGGACGTGAAGTAACTGAACATCTGTTTTCAATCTTGGGTCAAAATTTCTTTTAATCCAGGATGTAATTAAACCCCTGTTCTGCACAGAGATACTGGTTTCACATATACAAGTCCCTAGATGTTTAATTATAAAGTAGTTGCAATCATTTGCACAAATCAGTTCCCATTCTGATATCCTGGCACGGAGTTCGTGTGTCTCGGAAGGACACACACGGGCTGAGGTGGCAGTGGAGGTGAACAGCTTCTGCCCTGGGTCCTACACTGTTATGCACCCACAAGGCTGGCTTCTCGCGTTGCTGTGTGTGTGTGTGTGTGTGTGTGTGTGTGTGTGTGTGTGTGTGAGACCTCAACTCTCGCATTCTATATCAGTGAGTGACCTCACTGCCTTTATTGTAAGGAAGTCTTTTCAAATTCTTTGTTTAAAAGTACAATTACTTTCTTCAAACTATTAATTATAGGGAAACAAATATTTGCTTTAAGAAAAGCAACAAAAATACCTTAGGGCAGGAGCCATTAATGGTGCGTCCATCCACATTGGCCCAGGCGACAGACCTCCCAGTGTGAATCCATTGCTTGAGTTCTTCCCAAAAGGAGAGTCTGGATCTGTTCCTCCGGCTTTGGTTACAGTGATTCTGAAGTCAAGGGAAAGGGGACATGCCTTCTCTACCGCCCATGGGTGCCACAGCATTGTCGCTGCTCTATGCTGAGAGGGTGTAGAATAACTGCGAAAGGCAGCCTGTTCCGGTGACTGAGGAAACAGAAAGAAGAGACTGAGACAGTGGCCCAAGCTTCCTGGACTGTTCTCCATGAAGTCTGAGCATGTGCGTGCTGCCCCTTCCAGGAATCAGTCTCTGCCCGAACACTTTATAATGACGTTACCCCTACTATCAACTATCTTGCCATCATAGATGACTGCAGGACTATAACCCAGGCGCTCAGGAGGCTGGGGCAGAAAGATTGCTGCAAGACTGAGGCTAGCCTGGGCCACAGGGTGAGACATTATCTCTAAATCAAAACAAACAGCTTTATATTCTAAGTTAAATACAGAATCTGGAACAAGAAACTCATAATTGAAATGTTTAATTTGCAACAGGTAGAAAGACCTATATTTTCTTGCTTTTTAAAAGCATCTCATCCCTTTAGCTTTCAAATGTGTTTTGTTTTCTTGTGCGAGTGTGTGTGTGTGTGTGTGTGTGTGTGTGTGTGTGTGTGTGTGTTTGTGTGTATGTGTGTGTGTATTCATGTGTGTACTAGGGTCACACAGGGGACACAAGTGGACATGTGTATGTGTGTATTCACATGTGTGCTAGAGTCACACAGAGGACACAAGTATATGTGTATGTGTGTGTGCATGCATGTGTGTGTGTGTATTTACATGTATACTAGGGTCACATAGGGGGCATAAGTGGACATTTGCTGTTCTCCTCAGTTGCTTGCCACTCTATTTTCTGAACTTAGAATTCACCAATCTAGATGGGCTGTCTGGCTAGAAAGCCCATGAGGATCTTCCGGTCTCCATGTCCCCAACACTGGGGTTGCAGACACATCCCCAGGCTCTCTCATTTGTTTTATACCCTTCCTTCCATCAACCAGTTAATCTGATTAAACAGCAGCTTATTGTCTCTAGTGTCTGACAAGGGGCTGGCTAGACCAGAAGGACCAAGGAGAGGGAGGAGCCACAGTGGCTGTCAGTCATGAGACCTGAAGCCTCAGCAGAAACCAAAGTCTGGAGTTTCTGGAATAGCGTCATAATGGGCAGGCACACAGGGATGCCGCACCACTGAGGAGACACACACTCCCTACTTTGGATCTTCCCAATATGGCGTTATAGATCTCTTCCTTCAGTTTTATGCTGGGAGGAAAGCATTGTCACAAACATGGGGACTCCAGGATTAGCAGCCAGCTAAGGACCAAAGTGGGGGTCCTTCTTGCATCCCTCATACTTGAGGTTTGTGTCAGAAGTCTTGGGTAGAGCTGATCATCAGAGATGAGCACAGGACAGATAAGCCCCGGCTTCAGGGAGGCTGGTGTGCTCATATGTGTAGCTCAGGCAGTGTGCAGCCTGCGGGTGTTGGTAATCCGTGATCGTAGGTGGGATTAAAAGGGAGAGCGCTAGAAGCTGTTGATCATGCACCAGGTGATAAAGACCTCACATGCCAGAGAAAAGGAAGAGCTGGGAGTTGAACAGGGAGTTGACTGGACAGGTGGTTTGGATCCAGAAAGGAGGCTAGAGCTAATAGCAGGTAACATGTTAAAATTCTCAGCTTAGAATTTAAATATATAGCCTGGCATGGTGGTGCAAGCCTGTAATCCCAACACTTGGGGTGGCAGGGGCAGGCAGATCTCTGAGTTTGAGACCAGCTTCATCTACAAAACGAGTCCAGGACAACCAGGGAAACTGTCTTGAAAAACCAAAACCAAACAAACAAACAAACACAACCCCCCAAAAAGTATTTTGAGCTTTAAATGGGGCTTTTTAGGCAAGACCATAAAGAATATTTGCATGTGATAAGTTTGAGCTCTGTGGTGAATTCTGTAAGAACAAAGAGTCTCCCAGGAGATACAAAAGACTCCAGAGAGCAACAAATGTGGTCTGGAGAGTCAAGTCCTGTTTGCAGAACAGATTGTTGAAAATTTAGATAGAATCTCAAGGCAGAGGGCAATGGAAAGGACAGAGAAGCCTGAATATTAAGCTTTAGGATTTGGGAGCAATATCAATGCTCATCGCTACACAAATGCCTGAAGGCTTTGTCTTGGCCCACAGCCCCAGGGAAGAGTCCACCACAGCAGAAAATCAGTCCACCACAGCAGGAAGTCAGTCCCTTACAGCAGGAAGGCAGTCCCCTACAGCAGGAAGGCAGTCCCCTACAGCAGGAAGGCAGTCCCCTACAGCAGGAAGGCAGTCCCCTACAGCAGGAAGGCAGTCCCCTACAGCAGGAAGGCAGTCCCCTACAGTAGGAAGGCAGTCCACCACAGCAAGAAGTCCACCACAGCAGGAAGTCAGTCCACCACAGCAGGAAGTCAGTCTACCACAGCAGGAAGTCAGTTCATCAGGCAGGAAGTCAGTCCATCAGGAAGGAAGTCAGTCCATCAGGCAAGTCGGTCCACAATGGTGGGAAGAAGTCAGTCTACCACAACAGGAAGTCAGTCCACCACAGCAGGAAGTCAGTCCACCACAGCAAGAAGTCAGTCTACCACAGCAGGAAGTCAGTCCATCAGGCAGGAAGTCAGTCCATCACAGCAGGAAGTCAGTCCATCAGGCAAGAAGTCAGTCCACCATGGTGAGAAGAAGTCAGTCCACCACAGCAGGAAATACAGTCCATCAGGCAGGAAGTAAGTTAGCCCACCACAGCAGGAAATCAGTCCACCACAGCAGAAAGCCAGTCCACCACAGCAGGGAGTCAGTCAGAAGCAGAGAGACACATGCTGGTGCTCTGATCACCTTCTCATTTTCACACCATCCAGGACCCCAGCACAGGGAACAGTGCAATTCCCTGTTGAGCAGGTTTACTCACCTCAATGAAACATCTCTGAAAACATCCTCATTGGTAAACCCAGAGGAGTGTTGCCATGGTGATTCTAATTCCTGCCCGGTTAACAACGGAGATTATTTTTCAGGAGCTGTTTCTATATTGAGCCAAAACTTCCTGGATGGCTGCTTTGCCTCAGGCATTGGGTCAGGCACTGAATGTATAGAGGGAATCAAAATGGAGTCTAGGCCTCACCATCTTACCAGGTTAGTGGAGAGACTCAGAAAGTGAGCAGAGAGCAACAGTCTAGGAAAGTCATGTGAGTTTGAAATGCCTTATGGGTTTGGGGACCTCTAAGCAGAGCTCTACTAATGAGAGGAGGTATGAGATTGAGCTTGAAAGATGAAGGGGTGTAGGCTCAATTTTCTTAACAATATATTTGATTACAACTTGTTAACCGAGTGTACATCACTTATAACCCGACTAACCAAAATAATAGGAAAAGAGGATGAAGGAACACAATAGGAAAACCTTAAGGATATCAGTTCCGAGCAGCGATTCTCCTGGCGTAATCAGAAGGATTTCTTCTGCTGGAACCTGGAGTAACCAGAACCCAGAACCTCAGCAAGAGCCAGAGCCCCAAAGCCTTCCCTCGAGTGGTTCTCTCTAGGAGCGTCTTGAAGTGGAGCGATGAACAGCCAAAACTATCTGAAGTCTCCAAAGAACCCCGCCTCCAGTTCCGGGCTCATTTATATATCTCCTCCCAGAGTCTGTTCATGGGACCTTTTCAGCTGGCAACAATCAAGCTCCCGCACAAGGTGGTTGGTCTTTTAATGGATTACCCTCACCTGTTCTCTCACAAGACCATTCCGATGGATCCTAAAAAACAGGTTTATCTCTCCTTCAAAGGGGTTGCATGGAGTACCCAACTGAGCAGAGAAACCTCGTTGCACCTGATGTGTCAATACTCGATAAATATTGAGTGAATGTGCTACTTCCAACCCCCCCCCCCAACAGTTGTTGCTGGGCTGTTGGTACAGGCCTGAAATCCTAGCTACCTGGGACCCTAAGGCAGAAGGACTGCAGGAACTAGGCTTGCCTGGATACAGCCTGCTTGGACAACTTAGTGAGACCCTATTTCAAAATAAAGAGTAAAAATAGGGCTGGGTATACAGTTCAGTGATAAAGTGCTTCGAGTGCATGTGTGAGGCCCTGGGTTCAATGCCCAGTGCTGGGGGGAAAAAGGACTGTACCTCAGTACAGATCGGGGCCAACCAAAAGTCCATGTCCTAACCCTTAGCCTTGGGGAAGTTAGGGTTGCAGGTGGCACTGAGGCTGTTTTTCGGCTGCCTGTGTGCCTGGGTTCATCTGAGTGGGCGGGGCAATCGCAGCATCCTTAGGTGTGGGCCTGAGAAGCAGAGGAGTCAACAGAGAGAGTGTCGCAACTTACACTGTTTCCACTGGCTTTGAAGACTGTGCCATTAGCCCACACAACCCGTGGCAGCTTCCGGAAGCAGCTAGAGAAGGCCAGAAACTGATTCTCCTCAGAGCCT
Source organism: Acomys minous (assembly GCF_964271855.1). Lineage (NCBI taxonomy): Eukaryota > Metazoa > Chordata > Mammalia > Rodentia > Muridae > Acomys > Acomys minous. The sequence continues at coordinate 16,901,573 of NC_140499.1, read as the reverse complement.
CCAGCCAGAAGCACAGCCCGCGGGCACCTCAGCTCCAGCTGGCAAGCCTCGTTTTGAACTTCTGACCTCCACATTGTTAGGTAATAAATACGTGCTGTTTCCAGCCACTAGAATTTTTAAGTTTGTCATAGCTGCAATTGGGAAATAATACTATCCTCTTACTTTGTGGATAATATTTTTAATTTTTAAAAAGTGTGTGTGTGTGTGTGTGTGTGTGTGTGTGTGTGTGTGTGTGTGTACAAGGTTTTATGTGCAACACATGCACGCAGGAGCCTAGAGAGGTTAGATAAGGCGTATAAATCCTGGAGCAGGAATTACAGGTGGTTGTGGGCTGCCTGATGCTGCTGCTGGGAACCAAACATGGGCCCTCTACAGGGCAGAAAGTGCTTTTTACCGCTGAGCCATGTGTCCAACACCAAGAAAAATGCTTTTTAAATAATCTAAAAGAAGAAGTAACAGACACGAATCACCTATACTGTCACCAAGGCAGAGGCATCCCCTTGTTCCTACACCATTAACAAAATCCACCTGCAGCTTCATGCTTACGGGCTAGATGTCTTGGGAGAGACATACCACTATCAAAAACAAAACGAATAAAACCCAGCCAGAATGAAATAGACTCCTTAACTGTCTTGTGCCCTTTGTGCTCCACAAAATGAAATCTTTGCAGTACCCTGATGCTTCAATAAGAGGGCTCACCATCTCTTACAGACAGAAAAAAGACAGACATTCCCTCTACTCATTTTATGAGGTTTGTGTTATTCTCACAGCAAAATCTGACACAGAACAGGAGGGAAAAACCACAACCCAGCATCTCTCATAAACAGAGATGCAGAGATCGTCAAAAGAGACTGGCAACAAGTAAAAGAAATGATACACCAGGACCAAGTGGAATTTGCTCCAGGCTTTATAATACTGGCTCAAACTTTGAAAATTATTCAATCACTATAACCTTCATTGAAGAAGAAATGGCACACAGTTCTATCAGCTGATGTAAAGAGAATTATTCAACAATATTCAACGTTCATTTACTGCAAACAAATGATGATAAGATCCTTGGCGTGAAAACTACATGATAGTGAGGATGGAGAAAGGACAGGTTGATGCTGAGAGGAAGCTCTGCATTCAGAACTGAGATTGAGGGGACCATGGCATTCCACAGAGCAGGACTGGGAACAAAGGTGCCTTGCTCTGGGTGCCTTGGCTCATCTTGTGGAGCCTTTCGGGCTTGATTTATGTCACTCTAAATTGCCTCAAATATCACAGATGTTCCTGGTATGTGGTATGGTGGCCTCTCCAGTTACTATAGACAAAAGCAAAAAGCTATGGTAGAAATCCTAGGACAAGAGTGGCACAGACAGCCGAGAGTAGTGTCGCACGCCTGTAATTCCAGCACTGGGCAAGGCAGAGGCAGGCAGAATATTGTGAGTTCGAGGCCAGCCTGGTCTACAAAGCAAGTCCAGGACAGCCAAGACTACACAGAGAAATTCTGCCTCGAAACAAATAAAGAAGCAAACAAACAAAAAATGGCACTGACATCATCACCGGTGGGCCAGAGAATTCACCGGTCATTTCTGTATTCAACGACTACAATAATAGCACGACATCGTGAGATGGTGTCACTGATGCGAGCGTTTACTTTTCTTTGGGCTAGTGATGACTCAGCGGGTAAGGCTCGATTGCTACCTGGCCTGAGTTTGAATCCTAGGACCCACACACATGGTGTGAAGAGAGAACTGCCTCCAGCAAGACGTTCTCAGACTTCCACAGAGGCGTGGTGGCACAGACATGCATTTCATAAGTGAATAAATAATGTAAACGGGTGTTTTTAAAGAGAAGGCTCCTTTGCACTTATTTTGGTTTTTCTTTTGCTTGCTGTTTGTTTTGTTCTGTTTTGTTTTTCTATGTCAGTGGTCAGACCAAGGGCCTCATACGTGTTAAGCAAACAGTGTATGGGTGAACTATCTTCCCAGGCCACCATTTGCTGCTTTGTTGTTGTTTGTGCGTGGCCCAGTTTGGCCTCCCACTTAGTATGTAACTGAGGGTGTTGGTATTGAACACCTGACCCTCTTGCCTCCACCTCTGTGGCGATGATAGGTGTGGCCAGCACCCCCAGCTTACTCCTGTTTCACATGATGCCAACATGTGAACATCCTGCGGCACACATGATGAAGGTGACAGATTAAGAAACCCTCCATCTGCTGGAATACAGCTACTCACTCTGCTCAGGAGGACCAGAAAGCACACCTGGGACACTTACTCTTCCTCTTGCTCATTTCAAATGCACACTCTCTCACCGTGTCCCTGCCACCCTTCAGTTCACTTTCTGTCAAGACCAAGATGATTAAAATATATGTTCAACTAAACTAGTGATTAAGGCTTCCTGAAGATTTTATTTTCATGGCCTGGCAGCACAGGAGCATTTAAACTTACATATATATAATAAACAACATTATTCTTGATGTTTTATTCATCTAGACACAGACCTGCAGCTACTTTCTGGTTATTTCGACAGCCAGTGAGAAATCCTTCATTCAAGTTATACGGACTCTTAGAGTGAAGAGCTAAGTTTCGTAATGAGCGCAATTCTGTTGTCCTAGGAATGAGATTACATCGGCTGAGAGAAATGTCATTCATTGACTTGTTTTTCAACTATCATTACGAAGACAACTTGAAGCTTCATAGTTTACTTGTTTGTTTATTTATTTATATACTTCTTTTTTTTTTTTTTTTTACTATAACACTTTTCTGAAAGTGTAAAATGGGGCCTGGAAAGATGGCTGAGTGAGAAAGAGCAGTGGCTACTCTTTTAGAGGACCCAGTCTTAGATCCCAGCACCCACATAGTAGTAGCACCTGGCTTTCTGTGGCTCCAGTTCCAGGGGATCTGATGCCCTCTTCTGGCATCTTTGGAAACTGCATGCATGTGGCACACACACACACACACACACACACACACACACACACACACATGTGCAGGCCAACACTCATATACACAAAGTAAAAACAAAGTTTCAGAGTGTCAGAGCGCACACCTTCTTTGTCCTTGTAGGTGCGGTGTTCTATTTGTTTATTTGTTTATGTGCTGTGTGCTCTACAGGTAAGTTCACTAGCGTGGTTCTTGGGTCACTTTGCACACAGAAGGAATTATTATAATGGAAATATACTCTTCTTTCCCTGTAGCCTATCACCATGTGTAATGGTCACATGTCTACACATCATCTTTTATCTCTTTTTCCAGGCAGCATAGTATCTTAGGTGTGTCTTTTCTGATCACATAACTCCCTCAGTCTCTAAGGCTGTTTCCTCAGTCATTACAGTCAAGACTGACCTGGTCTCCTACTTACCCACCCTTAGGAACTCTCAGTCTTTGCTGGGACAAGCAGTGCTCCAGGGAACAGACCTGCGCTCTCTGAGCAGATGCATGGGATAAAGCCATGGAGGTGGATTGGCAAATACTGACAAAGCTGACATTTTTCTAGATCTTTCTAGATGCCTACTCATAGCCATAGCAACCTTTCATACTCACTAGAGTTTTCAGAGAGAGAGAGAGAGAGAGAGAGAGAGAGAGAGAGAGAGAGAGAAAGAGGAGAGAGAAATCAATTCCCTCACATCAACTTGCAGCACAGGGTCAAGGTTTTGAACCTTTATCAATCACCTGTGGTTTTAATTTACATTTTTTGTTTGTTTGTTTGCAGGAGTAGGGTTGGACATCATTTTGTATTACAGATCATAAACATTCCCTTTTGGCTGAGCTTACTGTTCATTTTATTGTATTTTTCTAGAACTTCTTGTTCACATTATATATTTGTTATTTTTTGCTTTGCATTTACAAATTTAATTTGAAATTATATATTCCTTATGTATTTTGTACAAGATACTGAGTTTGCATTTTTGCTAGTAAATAATAAGCATTTAGGACTGATCAGCAGCAAGACCTGGGCCCAACCCTTGGCAGGCAGAACCTACAGCATGCTCACAACAGCTCAGTATCCAGGTTGCTCTGCACAGGCGGCTTCCTGCTCACCTAGCCTCTGTACAGACCTATCTCCTCTGCTGCGTAGAGCCTGCCCAAATGCAGAGGCTCCATCTTCAAAGAACTCCCCACTGGCTGTCACTGCCTCTCCCCCCAAACACACATAGGTCACTTTGCATAAATGTTACAGTATGGGGGAAATTATCCCAAATCCTGGTGGCTTTTCTTTCTCGCCTGTTTCAGCTGCTGAAAGCGGCCTGTGGGTTGACTGCCGCTTTGCACTGTGACTTCCCTATTTGAGCACTTTTCTTGGGATCACAGCTCATCCAGGACAGAGGAAAAGTGATGCTACAACCATGGGGTGGCTCTTTGCAGCTTTTGCTCCAAAATGGCACCTGTCCTTTCCCTCACGCTTGACCAAGTTTCTCCATCACATCTGACTCCTGTGTGGTAGGAAGTATCACACAAAGACGGGGTGCTCCTGCTAAAGAAAGGCAGAGAAGGGAAGAGTGTGGGGGGACGAGACAGGATGGAAGACAGGAGGCTAGAAGCAGACATTGGACCTCTAGGAGCTGGAGTTACAGGCATGTGTGAGCTGTCCGACATGGGCGGTGAGAACCAAATTCTAACCTATGCAAGAGCAACAAGTGCTCTTGATCACTGAGCCAGCTCCCAGGCCTGTATCTTATTAGCTTTTAGGGATGCCACCAAGGCTTTCTGTCTTGGAGACAGCACTCAAGTTACCTTGTGTCTTAGTTACTGTTTTATAGCTGTGACTAAACACCATAGCCAAGGCAAGTTATAGGAAAATTAAGTCAACTTGGGGCTCACAGTTCCAGAGCGTGAGTCCATGGCTGTCATGGAGGTCAACATGGCAACAGACAGGCAGGCAGGCATGGTGCTGGAGCTGGCATCCTTCTCTGTTAGTGGGAGGCGGAGAGGGCTAACTGGGACCAGCCATGGGCTTCAGAAACCTCAAAGCCCGCTCCTAGTGACACACCTCCAACCAGGCCACACCTCCTGATCCTTTTCAAATAGTTCCACCAACTGAAGATCAAGCATCCAAATATATGAGCCTATGGGTGTCCGTTTTCATTCAGACGACAGCCTATATAAAGGAATCCCCTGCCTACTTCAAACTAGCTTCTGGCAGCTTCGAGAAACAAAGTATTTGCTCACAGGATTAGTCAAGATTCTCCAGACAAATGGAGCCAGCAGGCGATGTAGACATGTGGAAAGAGACTTCTGCACTTGGGAGGCAGAGGCAGGTGGATCGCTGTGAGTTCAAGGCCAACCTGGTCTACAAAGTGAGTCTAGGACATCCTAGACTTCACGGAGAAACCCTGTCTTAAAAAACAAAAATGAAGAAGAAGAAGAAGAAGAAGAAGAAGAAGAAGAAGAAGAAGAAGAAGAAGAAGAAGAAGAGACTTCTGTTGAGGCAGCCATGATCCTGGAGGCTTAGGGATCCCGCGGCCTGCCGTTTACCTGTAAGCCATGAGCCTCAGAATCTGGTCCTGAAGATTGAACCAAATCCAAGCTCCAGGAGCCATGCTCAACAGAATCACAGACACAAGGAGATGTATGCTCCATTAAAGCACAGCAAATGTGTCCTCCCTCCATACTTTTGTTATAAGCAAGCCTTTAGAAATCTAGATAATGCTCTCCCACATCTGAGGGCAGGAACTGGTTACTCTGTCTACTGCTTCAAGTGCGACTCTTCCCGAAGCACTGTCACAGACAAACCCAGAAAGAATGTTCTAGCAGCTACCTGGACATCCCCCAACCCGGTCCATCTGACATGTCAAATGAGTCACAACACGACACCCCCTTATAGTTGGGTGTCCGTGTCAAGACATACAGTCTATTGGGTGATCTCATCACTGTTCCGTCGTCCTCGTGTGGACTGGGGCAGTCATTCTCATGCAGTAGGGAGAGAGGCCAAGCAGGAGACATATGCAGCTGCTGGGGACACAGGTTCAGAGCAGCTGTGTTCTCTAAACAGCTGTCAGAAGCACAGGGCAGAAAGTGCATAGCCAGTAGCCATTTAGTCTCAGTACAACAATGCTGCGGGTCGTATGTAACTGCACGTGCCCCACAATCCCATGATAGGCCACACAGATGCACAGATGCATTTATGTCAACCCCACAGACATGCAAGCACTGAGCTGTGCTGTGTGACCTTATGAAGGTCAGGCTGTCACTCACTATACAGCTGGTATGCTTCATCTCCAGTATGATGTATGAGGCCACCGCGATCTGTGGCCTGGCATCACTGAAACGTCTTTACCTAAACTCTGGATCCAGCCGTCCCTGCTAGAATGCTACTAACAGGTTGCTCGGCAGGCTGCACTCATGCTTGCTGAACAGTATGAGTGAGAGTTTCTGATGTCGCTTCCTGTCACAGTGCTGGGTTACAATCCTGGCTATTCGGGATATGATTGCAAAGGCTTACTCTAACTTTTCTGAACAGAAAAGTTAAATGAGGTTAGGCCACCTTCATTAACTAATACCCAGTAGGATGTAACTGATGTGGGCTTGAAGGCTTCTTATCAGTTCGATTCACTTTGTATGACAGATGACTGAGGAACATGGTCCAAAGAGGATTTATTTTGGCTCACAGTTTTAGGGATTTGGGTCCAAAGATTCTGGACCCAATTATGAGAGGCTGAGCATCATGGTGAAGGAAGTGCCCAGCACCATGGCAACCAGGAACTGGAGGGAGCCCTCAGTGACTCCTTCCTCCAGCCAGCCTCCACTCTCCCCAGTTCCGCCCATCCCAACAGTCTATTCATATTTTCAATCCTCCTTGGAGTCAGACCTCACCAGGTCAGCATCGATGGTGGTGAATGGCAACTCCATATGGACAGGCTCAGGGTTGAGCTTTCCTGGTCTTCTAGGTGTTTCTCAGTCTAGTCAGGCTAACAGCCAGGACCAACCTGCTAAACAGATTCCAGCTCACGTGGTTGACTGAAGTTACACAAGTGACAATGTGTAAGACCAGCCTTTCTTCCCAGTCGTGTTCTGATAGCCTTCATTTGGTCCTTTCTGGACAATTCTTTTTCAAATTCACACAATTTCCTGACTTGTACAATGTAATTACGTTAACATGTGTTTGACATTTGTTTATTGTGAGTCATGTACCATGATGTTCCTGTCCAGTTCATTTTTTTGTTTGTTTGTTTTTAAGTAGAAACTGTTCAGACAGCTGGAACTTTTAAGGTTTTTTATTTTTTATTTTTTGGTTGATTTTTGTTTTTGTTTTTGTTTCTTTTTAAATCCAAGGAAGTTCACAGATCAAGGCAGGTTGTTAAAAAATGACCCCGGTTAAGGAAAGGCAGGTTACTCACCCTCCCTGACTCTTGGCTGGATTTGGGGACTCTCCTGTGGAAGTGTTTTGGGAAACTGAGAATCTTCACGTGGTCCGCTGCATGCATGGCAGCAATGCTGCAGAGGTCACATCAGTCAGAGGTGCTGCCATTGACGTGACCCCCTATCAAGGCCATGGGACGGGGGTCGTAAGTGTGCATGTGTGTGTAACTGTGCTTGGGTGCATGTGTATGTGTGTACGCACACGTGCACGTGGGTGCACATGGGTGTGCGTGGGTGCTTTTGCCATGAGTTCTTGCCTGGGAATGCACAGGTGGAGGCCAGAGGTTGGCATCAGGTGTCTTCCTCAATTGCTATCTATCTTTATTCTTGAGACAGGGTCTCTCACAGAGAATGGAGAGTGCGGATTTGCCTAAATTGTTTGGACAGGGAACCCCTGGAATCCACTCAGACTGCCATGCTAGGGTTTTACATGGGTCCTGGGGTCTGAACTTGGTGTTTCGATGGAGCATGGAGTTCCATGCTTCCTACAGCCCGTCCTTGGAAAACACCCCCCAGGCCCAGCCCCACCCTCACCCTGGGCAGAGGGGTCTTGGCAGAAAAGAAGCCAGGAACCTCCAGACCATTATCAAACTCGGAATCGCATTAATGCCTGGTGTCCTCCAAAGTCACAGGTCTGAGAGACACAGAGCACAGGTGGAAACGCTTCGACACTGTTGGCATTGGAAGGGGGGTTCTGGCAAGTGTGTGGTCAACGGCAGGTGGATAGCTTGTTCGCCCTTGATGCACGAAATGAAGGACAAGTGTGTTTAAAAACCACTCATGTTATGTATTGAGGGATTTCATCTCCTAAGGCCAAACGCATTCCCCTAATGTGATTTCACTCGGTGTGCAGAGACAACAATGCTGCTAACCTGAGTGCCTTGCAAGGTTTGTTCCTGATACAAGCTTGTTTTAATAATGCCGGAGCTGCAGATGTTCCGTAACCACTGCTAAGGGAAGGAGGCAGTGAATGACAGGACAGTCAGAAGCCTTGCGCATGTGCGCATCATGGCCTCCTGCTCATCAGCAAGGCTGTGGACACAGAGAAAATGTTTTTCTCTTGCTGTGAGGACCAAGAACCGTGCTGGGTTGTGGTGCTCCACAGGCAGAGCTGCTGGCTCACTGGCAGCAGCTGAGAGCAGAGTCTCATGCCATCAGGGAACGTGGCCTCCCCACACCTGGTACCTTCCTGCACGGCCTCTCCTTTCCGACTTAAGCCTCCTTGCTACTTGTGTGTGAGGTTCTGCGAGGCTCTTGTGTGCATGCTCCTGTTAGAGTTTACATGGTCACCCATCCTCTGGGGTCTGCAAGTGGACAGGTGCGTGTCCAGCAGGGCCAGGCATGCAGAGGAAAATGCAGACATGCTGTGGGCCTGCCACAATGGCATGGAGTGGGAGCCCGTTGATGCTATCTTCTCTCAGAGCGACATAGAGGAGCCTTAGAGAGACAGTGATGTGGGAGAGGGACGGTCAGCCATGCCAACACACTGTGACCTCCTCATCCTGGGGACGGTGGCTCCCTGTCCTCCAGCCTGCCCTTGCGCCTCCCAGCACTGCGCTCCCCGTGAGAGTGCATCTATATGACCTCATGCCTAACTCTCTCCTAGAGCACTGGCCTAAGTCACCCCCAAAAAGCATGCCCAAGCAATTCTGAGAAATTAAGTGGCCATCATCACCAGGTATACAGGAGGTAACGGTGGGTCTTGGGCATGAATAACTATTAACACTCATCAGAATGCATTCAGGTCAGTGTGCCAAACTCAGAATTACTTTTTAAGTTCAAAATCTTCCATCTGGCACGTGGACCCATGAGGACAGTGTGCAGGGTACTTAGCACACTCTGCTATTGTTTTCACCACATGTTTTGTTTTGGTTTCACACAGACTAACACATGAGAAACACTTTTCATATACTGATGCACAACTTTTGCAGCAAGAGGGAAAATCTTGGCCGGGCAGTGGTGGTACACGCCTTTAATCCCAGCACTCGGGAGGCAGAGGCAGGCGGATCGCTGTGAGTTCGAGGCCAGCCTGGTCTACAAAGCGAGTCCAGGACAGCCAAGGCTACACAGAGAAACCCTGTCTTGAAAAAACAAACAAAAAAAAAGAGGGAAAATCCTAACGAATCTTCTTATGTCATCCATCAGAGAAAGCTAACTCAAAAGAACCAGTGAGTGTGCCCGTAGTGTGCCCAGTGAGTGTGACTAGAGTGTGCCCAGTGAGTGTGCCCAGAGTATGCCCAGTGAGTGTGCCCAGAGTGTGCCCAGTGAGTATACCCAGAGTGTGCCCAGTGAGTGTGCCCAGAGTGTGCCCAGTGAGTGTGCCCAGAGTGTGCCCAGTGAGTGTACCCAGAGTGTGCCCAGTGAGTGTGCCCAGAGTGTACCCAGAGTGTGCCCAGTGAGTGTGCCCAGAGTGTGCCCAGTGAGTGTACCCAGAGTGTGCCCAGTGAGTGTGCCCAGAGTGTGCCCAGGGAGTGTGCCCAGAGTGTGCCCAGTGAGTGTACCCAGAGTGTGCCCAGTGAGTGTGCCCAGAGTGTGCCCAGTGAGTGTACCCAAGTGTCCTCTGGAGACAAGCCACTGTGGGTGCTGTGTCCTCTGGAGACAAGCCACTGTGGGTGCTGTGTCCTCTGGAGACAAGCCACTGTGGGTGCTGTGTCCTCTGGAGACAAGCCACTGTGGGTGCTGTGTCCTCTGGAGACAAGCCACTGTGAGTGCTGTGTCCTCTGGAGACAAGCCACTGTGGGTGCTGTGTCCTCTAGAGACAAGCCACTGTGAGTGCTGTGTCCTCTGGAGACAAGCCACTGTGAGTGCTGTGTCCTCTAGAGACAAGCCACTGTGGATGCTGGCAGGATTTTGTCCCTTGTGGACAGTTGACTGTCTTCAGCTCCTTACTGTGTGGAAGCTAGTGCTCATGGAGGGCACTCTGTGTGACTTGACGTCACAAGTGAGTTAGTCACAGGCCATTAGGGACACATAGAAACAGTCCTATTGTTTTGTGATTCAGGAGGGTCATGGTAGGTTATAAATAACACCGTTTCTCCCTCCTCTTGCTGTTGGGAATGTAGGATTAGCCGAAAGTGGAACATTTGACAAGAAGGCACAGGAAGGGCTACCTTCTGGGCCTGGGACGTAAGGGGTGCTACCCAGACAACAGGAGGGGTGCAGGCGCTCTGCACGACAATGTTCCAGCACAGAGGGACTCCGTCTCTAGCGACAGTGACAGGTTCTGTGATGTCACCATATGTGACAACACGAGTCTCTCATACTATTATTTTTAGGCAAACTGTTTATACACAAAGGGACCTGGCCACACAGATGTCGGTGTTTGACTCAGCAATGTCCCCAAGAGCGTATGTGCTTCCCAGTCTATAGTCAGTGTTTGTTTCCAACTGTGGACAAGGCTAGGGCTGGACTTGCCTCAGATGTGTGGGATCCTGAGTTGACTCACCAGAAACTAAATAAAAGGCACAAGTGACTTACACCTCTAGCTAAGTGAGAAAAGGAGCCAGGACTTTGCTTAGAACTGAAGAAGTAGGTGACAAAGTCCTTATAGAGGTGTGAGAGTCAAATTGGAGATGAATGAGAGGTCCTGCCAGAGCCAGGGACAGACCCTTCCATCAGTGTCTGGCTCTGGACCTAGAGGTGGGTACCTCCTAGGGACCATCTCCTGTGCTCTGTCCCGATACCAGCAGCTTAGAACGTGGGGACTCTGCTCTGCATGAAGCAGCGCATCAGTAGAAGGCTTACCACACAGAAGCAGCCACTCACAGCACATATTCTATTCGGAAACAAAATCATTTCCAGTATGGATTCCAGGCATCAGCAGCCTGTCCTTGCCGCCCTTCCCCTAGGATCAGATGTGGTGGATTTCAGTCCGAACTTTCTTCCTTCAGCTTCCGCAAAACAAGTCAGCCTCGCACTTAAGCTCAGCTCCCACTGTATCTCAGCATTTCCCCACCCCACACTAATTCCTGTAGGGCTGTGTCCCGATGAGCATGGCGGAGACTGAACACATGCTGGAGATCACCCCTCGGGTGGGTCAGAAGCGATCACGTAAGTTAAGCATGTGCTCCTTTTCTGAGATGAGCTGAACCTTTGCCAGAACAGCTAACTGCCCATCCTTTTTACTGACCCAAAGAAAACCTGGTACATGCACCACAGCTTTGAAGGGCATGCTAAAGAACAAAATGCCATTCCCAAACCTGCCATTCAGATGACATCACAGCCTCTCATGAGGCACCAGACTGTCCTCCAGAGTCCTGGGAATTGCCCAACCACCGTTAGCAGACTTGGGGGAGAAAAGAAATGCACATAGTGAGACAGCGATAGAGAACCAGTAACAAAGGCCTGCTTCCCTTGGCCACTGACTTGGGTTCAGGGAAGAAAGTGGTTGGTTTGGATAAGGCACATGAGCTCTGGGGAAGCCGTGAAGGCAGGTCTGTGTCCACGGGCCTACAGGCCTGCTTTACCATTTCCTTCCTCCCCTCCCCATCTGGTTTGCAGAGCTCTGCTTCCCCCCCCCCCCCCCAAACAGGGCTTCTCTGTTTAGCCTTTGGCTGTCCTGAATTCACTTTCTAGACCAGTCTGGCCTCGAACTCACAAAGATCCACCTGCCTCTGCCTCCCAAGAGCTCTACTTTTTTTTTCTTTGTAAGCCGGGCGTGCACACACCTATAATCCCAGCACTCGGGAGGCAGAGGCAGGCGGATCGTTGTGAGTTCGAGGCCAGCCTGGTCTACAAGTGAGTCCAGGACAGCTAAGATAACATAGAGAAACCCTGTCTCAAAAAACCAAAAAAAAAAAAAAAAAGCTCTATTTTTAATGGGAAGCTCAGCCAGCACCAGCGTGAGGGAAGTGCCTCCAATCTAGGCAACGCTCCACAGAGATCCTGAGAGGATTCTGGCACCTAGGTGGGCAGTCAGGCCCACGTGGAGGAGACTAGTGGTGTGAGGCTGCTGATCCCTCCCCAAATCCCTGGCCAGAGACTTCCTTCGGTAGCTTGAACTCAGACTGGAAATTTACCTCATGGTGATGGCAAGCATGAGCCGTCACGGTGCCTGGACACGGTGAGACTAATTGTGACATGCTAAGCTCTCGGGCAAACTCCAGGACGGCTGTGCAGATACAGGAGGTGACCTGTTCGCTCACTCATGCATCTCTAATAAACGCTCTAACCATTGGGCCTCGGCATCAGTAGAACAGGTGTGACACCTGTGCTGGGTCACCCACACATGGAGTGTTGTCCTGAAACCTTAAGGTTAATAACAGAAAGGGGAGGGGCTTCATAGCATATAAAGAGTTCAGCCATCCCTCGGCATCTGCAGCGGGTTGGCTCAGGCCCTGTGTGGATACCCAAATCTATGAACACTCATGAATCTATGTAAAACGGAGAGTTGTATGTGCATATTCATATTCATGCATGCATGCATGCTCTGCATACATTAAACCAGCACTGTCGATCGTGAACCTGACTATGTAGTAAGCGAACTAGACACAAAATGAGTAATGGTCCAGTAAGCTCTGGAGGATGGGATGGGGTGTCCATAAAGTGTCAGGAGGCAGCAGGCTGCTCCACTGCACTCAGGACAGGAATTTCAAAAGAAGCACACGTAAAGTCTTACCAACATGACCGCCTAACCTTGGGCTGAACGAGGACAACACCAGAGATGTTAACATGAACAGGGAAATCCCAGGAGGCCTTGACCCTCCCCCACCATGTCCCCTGAAAAAACAAAACAAAACAAACAAACAAACAAAGAAACACAAACAAACAAAAACCCCACTACAGTAACTAAAGAATGCTTAGTTGTGGAGAAGCAGTCTTCCACAAGGAAGAACGCACCCATTGGCTATCCAATAGCAAGGGTCAGCTCTGAGAACATCCATATGAGTAGCGTTAGACAGACTGAGCAGGTTGTGTTTCTGTATTCGGGAGTGTGAATGCATGTATATAACAACAATTAATGAATAAAGAAGCCGCAAATTTGAGAGAGGGCAAGGAGAGGCATATGGGAGAGTTTGGAGGGAGAAAAGAGACAGGGACATAACACAATTATGTTATAATATCAAAAAATTTAAAAACTGATCTAGATAAATGAGCTTCTACAGGATAACGGCGTCCTGATCTGTTGTCTGTTACTGACAGCAGCTCTTCCTCTTCTTTGTCTTGTCAAATCTGTCCTCAAACAAAGTCAAGGCAAGTGCTCCCTGGCCCCCTACTTGATTTGTGTCAATCAAGACCTATTTGCTATCAGGAGCAACGGTGGCACACACCGTTTATCCCAGCACTGAGGAGGAAGAGGCAGGCAGATCTCTGAGTCACCTGATCTACACAGCAAGTTCCAAACCAGCATCACCCCTGCATGCAACCCCCGCCCCCCAGCTTTTGTTTCTACAGAGGACCACTCTGTGGGTCTGTCATTGTGAGCGTGCTGAGTGCGTGTCTTTTGACAGGGTGCACAGAATTGGGGGACAAGCCTTTGCAGGACCTTAAAGTCAAAGGAATTGGTAGACCTTAATTCCTGTGAGATTAATCTTAGTCCAGGAAGTGGGAGCAACTGGGCAAAGATATTGGTAGGTGAAAAAATAAAAATAAAAAGGAAAGGAAAGGGCATGAGTGCTCCGAGGTATGGTGGAGAGGAAAAATTACTGAGGATGTGTGGGAGAGTGTAGCCAGGGCCAGGCACATCTGGGAGAATCCAGAGTGGTCATGACCCTGCGCTGGGCGTGTGAGGATAGGGGGAGGGGATGGGAGAGAGGCGTGTACAAAACGATTGGATTATGTAAGGAAGGGAGGCCCATTGCCTGGGCTGGAGCGTTTGGGGGTAGGGACCGAGGGATGCTGGGAGAACATGGAGATCAGGTCCGCTTTGCTATGTTAAATGGGCACCTCAGCCATTTGTAGGGAAATGAATGTGCGTGCCCTGGGCCTGTGTCTTCCATCTCTTCACAGGTCCCCTGGCCAGGCTGGGCACTCAGGAGAAAAGATTATCTGGACAAGGAAACACTTCTGGAAAGGTGCAATTCCAAACCCACGCAAAAGTGTCTCCCGGCTAAGACCCCACCACACTTGTTCGTTAGGACAGACATCTAGAAACGCCTCGGCTCAGAAAAGGAACCATCTCCGGGGCTGTTTTGCATGTGACTTTTAGGCCACCTGTTGCTGAGGTACTCATCTGCCTGCTGGCCATAGTCATCAGTGCTGAGAGGCCAGCCAGGAAGAGCGCTGAGGTAGCCAAAGCCACCGTCTCTGCTCCCGATTAGAGGAATCTGCCCAAGCTTGACCTCTCAGCAAGGCAGGCTTCCTGAACGTATTAACTGTCTTATAAAGTGCCACCAAGCTATGTGCACTGGCATGTTCTAGGGGCTAGCCAGGTGTGGAAGTGTGCACGTTCACACATGCTCACCCCCAAACCAGGGAAGAAGAATCTGGAGAACAGGTCCAAACCGGTTTTTTCTCTTCTCCCTGGGGACTCTTGAACAGGAGTGCAGCAAGGTGAATGTTTCCTTTGCCTCCAGGGACCCGACCCCTCTGCAGAGCTGTGGAGGGGAGCAGTATGGGGACGGAGGGTTGTTGCCTGCCTTCTCTATCCTTCTCTTCCCCAGGAGGGGGAAAACATCACCATGTCATCCCGGCTGCCTGCCAGCTCTGGCTGACCCAATGCATGGATGACGGAAAACACGTCATTTTACTGAGCACGGCTCTGGATGCTTGCTACCTGTGGCCCTCTGGGGCCGGTCCAGTCCTGAGAGACCTGCGGGGGGTGGGGGTGGGGGTGGGGGCTGGAGTGAGTGTTAGATGGACTCAGAAGCAGCCCTGTAAATGCCCCCCTCCTCAAGTTACAAGCAAGCTGAGTGGAGCAGAGAACCCAGAGCCGCATGGGCACGACACGGTTTCTCGACTTCAGTGCTGTTATAAAAAGACAGATCGGGGCTGGAGAGATGACTCAGAGGTTAAGAGCACTGACTGCTCATCCAGAGGTCCTGAGTTCAATTCCCAGCAACCACATGGTGGCTCACAACCATCTATAACGTGATATAATGCCCCTTTCTGTCATGCAGGCAAGCACTGTATACATAATAAGTAAATAAATCTTGAAAAAATATTTTAAAAAAGACAGATCTTCCAGTAGGGAACATTGTAGGGGTACAGAGAGCTGAGCCCCACCAACTGCAGGGACCAGCAATGCTGAAGGGGACAAAGTCCAGCTATGCTGACTGCAGTGATGAGGTGATGCTTCAGACAGCTGAGCGGAGCCACTGGCCTTTTCATGTGGCCCGTGGTTTCCATGACACTGCTAGGATGGTGCTACTGTTATCTCCATCTTTATAGCTGAGAACCCTAGGGTCAGGCATGCAGCAGCTTCCCCGGGTGAGAAAGCTGACCCATCCGTGAGCAGGGGTCAGGACCCTGGCTTCGGTACATAATCTCTGTGTGCTTAGGCAAAGTGGGAGTGCCCTTGTCTCCTGGGGCTACAAAACGGACCACCGTGGACAATAGAAAAGGAAGACTTTACCAGTCAATGCGCTGGCTGCTGTGGGCAGTGCTGTTTTCTCCGTCTGAGGGACCTCAGGAAATGCTTCACCAGCGCTAGATACAAACAAGCAAGACAGGTGTGATGGGAGCAGCTTCAAAGGGCCACATTTCACTGGCCTTGTGGAAAGGAAACGCAAGCCCTTGCCAGTTTCACGGTGCTCTCGTCACTAAGGCGGCAAAGCAAACAACAGGAACTTCTATTCTGGACTTCATTCTGATGAAAAAGAAACTGATGTGTCCTGCGCAACTTCCAGGAACTTGGAAGAGAAATGGGCAGGTCACTGTGGATCGGCTGGTGAGGGCGACATCAGGCCGAGTTGTCCTGAGTCTGGATGAACTTCAGAGGGTTCAGAGAAATGAGCTTTTGGGGTCCTTCTGCCTGGAATACAGTTCACAGCAGGAAACTCTGAAACAAAACAGAACACGGCAATAAACAAACAAACAAAAAGAACCAAACAAACCTTCCGTATGCCTGGCCATTTATAAAAATAATTTCTGTGAAAAGGGCATGAGCGACAGTGGTGACAGAGGCTCCCATCTGTCCTGATTGCAGTCTGCTTGTGAGGGATAAAGGACAGTGCCCTGGCTGAACATCTGTCGGAGAGCGGGCCACGAGGGAGCATCATACACGCCACTCGGTACTTCACGTCAGTCTTAAGCACACTGCAGAGGACCTGACTGCAGTCCCCAGCATCCATGTCAGGTGGCTCACAACTCCCTGTAACTTCAGTCATATGGTGGGGGTGTGTCTGATGCTCCTGGTCTTCAGGGCACCTGTACTCACAGGTGCATGGCACGTGTATATACACACACAATTAAAACAGCATTAATTATACTTTTTAAAAAAAGGACTAGATTGGGCTGGAGAGATAGATAGAGCAGTCAGTAAAGTGTTTGCTCTGTGGGTACAAGGACTTGATTGAATCGCCAGAGCTGACCGACCGATGCCTGGCCTGGTGGCGCACGCTTGGCACAACAGTGCTGGTGTTGCAGAGACAGTGTGTTCCTAGGGACTCTGGCCAGCCAGACTAGGCCAAGCAGGGAGCTGCAGGCCAATCAAAGTCCCTTTCTCAAAGACTGGGGAATCCTAGCAGGAGCTGAGGTGTGCACATGTGCATACACCCCCCCACACACATACAAAGTAGGCGATACAAATCTCATGTTTGGGGGAGAAGTCATTTGTGCTGAGCACTTCTGTAACTTGCTGGGGACTCCACAAAGCACCAGTCGGGCAAGATCCAAACTCAGAGTGGTCTGTGAGGTCCCTGCCACTCAGCAGGGTGACCTTGACCCTGACGGTCTGCAGGGGAGTTCATATGTGTTCTAATTCAGGGAGAGTGCTGCTCTTAAGACTTGGCTGGGTGCTTTCTTTGTACCCTATCCACTTTCTAGTCCCAGAAACACCAGAGAGCACAGACTGGAAGCCACACTCCCTTCCGGGCACCACGCCCTGTACTCCACCATGCCTGCAGACCCACTACAGCCTGGAGGTTGTGCACAGTGGTACCCTAGAGACTGTTACTGAGGGACTAGATGAGACGGTAAATACAGAACCCACCAGCTGCCAGTCCTGAATCCCCCACCCTGGCCCCTTATGAAGGACAAGGCTCAGAGGGCTCACAGGATGCCCTCCACCCAGCCTTGCCCATCTGATAGCTGTCTTAACTGCGCTGGGAAGGTTCCTCGTTGCCTTCAAGGCTTCCCAGTAATCTCTATTTCAATCTTGAAAACCTTTTGGTCTCTTTCCTCTGAAGTCTGACTGAAGCCGTGGGCCACTGGGGTCTCAGAATGCTGGCAGGTTCAAAGGCTGGCAAAGGGATGAGGCTTGCTTCACTTGTGACGTCAGTAATTCTCTGCTGTGAATCCCTCCAGTGGGTAGGAGACAAGGAGAGAAGCCCACATGAGAAAAGGATGCCTGAGGTATACATGGCACCAACCTTAGGTTCAAATCAAGTCCGAGATCCTAGGCAATCTTGCAGCAGAGGATGCAGGCAGCTCCTAAGTAGGCTGCAGGCAGGCGGTGGCCCAGGCGACCCGATAGTATGTTCCGGACATTGGTCACAGGAAAAGGTCACTTCAGGGATAGGAGAGTCTATTGTTGGGGCTTGGGGAACAGGCAAGAAGTATGTATGCCCTTTGGAAAAGAAATGAGGATCATTTGTAGGAGACATCAGGGATACCAGAGTCAACAAAATAAGACTAATTGGGGCTGCTGACCTCTGACCGTCTGTTCTTTTTACTCAGGACCGCTCCTGACTACCTTAAGGCTTGCACTGAAGGAAGTTAGGCCACACTGCCTCAGGTCAACGCCCCCACAGGCTCAGGCATTTGAACACTTGGTTCTTAGTTGGTGGTGGTATTTGGGATGGTTATGAAACCTTCGGGGGGCGGAGCCTGCTGGAGGAAATGGGGTGGGCTTTAAGAGCTCACAGCCTCCAGCCTTCTCTGCTTTCTTTGTGCGGCTGAAGATTGACCTCTTAGCTTTCTGGTCTGGCTGCCTAGTGCCATGCCTCCCCTGCCCGTTACAAACTCTTTTACCCACCTGGAACCCTAAGCCAATGCAAACTTCCTTTCGGAAGTTGCTTTTGGTCACCATGTTTTATCACAGAAGTGAACAGTAATGATTACAGGATTTTACTTTCAGGTAGTTAACTTTTTTGCTTGCTTGTTTGGTTTTTTAATTTTTAAGCAGAAGTGAAACTGGATTTAAGCGGAAGCACTAGGGGCAAAAAGGAAGGAAAGAACGTACAGGGAGACAGTAATTTTCTTTTCCCTTCCCTCTCCTTCCATTCCCTGCCCACATTCTTGCTGCTTTCGACTAACAGCTGAACGCATCTTGTTCAGGGTCCTGAAGTCTCTCTGGCTGCTAATGCTGTGGTCTGACTCCTAGTCCTGTTCCTTCACTGGCTGTGTATTCTTTGGCAAATCACTTCACCTCTCCCAAATCCCACTTTCCTTAGCTCACCTAACATTACAACCCACCTTGCTCAAATTAAATGATACGTGGCTTTCATTTAATGCTACGTTACTGTGAAAATGCTCGCACTGCACTGGACATATTGTAACTTAACACTTGCTTCCGGATACACACCGAGGAAGTCTACAGTATAGCCCCGTCCTCGCTGATGTGATGCTATCTGCAGCCTTGGTTATTGAACTTTAAAAAGAAAGAAAGAAAGCATTCCTGTGCTAAGTTCCAGGGAAATAAGAGAAATACCATGACTGTGGCCCATTTTTTTCTTTTTCTGTTTTCATATGTGTGTATAGTATGCATTTATATGTATGCTTGCACATGTGTGTACACATGCATGCAGAGGTCTGAGGTTGGTATCCAGCACAATCTTGTAGTCATTTTTCCTCATTTATGCAGGCAGTCTTTCCTGCTTACCACAAAGCCCCTTTTCCATCTTCTCAGGGTGGACTTCCAGGTGAGTGCCTATGCTCACCTGGCATGATATGGGTTCTGGGAATCTGAACTCCAGTCCTCACACTCGAATGCCAAACACTTTAACCCACTGAGCCATCGTTCAGACCCTGAATCTGGCACAGCTGAAGTGTTGAGAGAGAATCACAATAGAAAGACAGCTATCTGGAAGAGGAGAGTCAAGATTAACTTAAAGACCTGTAACAATATGTATGATCCATTAGAGTTTCCTGGACGAGCGGAGCCCTCTTTAGAAGGCCTCCCCTGAACCTGTGTTCTGAGGTGTAGTCCTTAGTTCTTCTTTGAAGTGTCGGAGTTTCACCGCTAATACTGAGCTCTGGTCCACTTGGAACTGACTCGTGTTCAAGGTGAGAGGGCGAGTACTAGTTTCATCCACCTGCACATAGAGATCCAGTTTCCCCAGCACCGTTGTTAAAGACGCTGCCTTTTCTCCTGTGTATGTTTTGGGCACCTGTCAAAAATCAGGTGGCAGTGGGGCCACGGGCTTTTCATCTGGGGCCTTGATGTGAGTGTTATAGCTCAGACGGGAAAGCTATCCTGGCATTTGAAAGCCAAGGAATACCACAGAGTCATAGCACACAACAAACCTCACACAAGAGATTTATTGGCAAGGAAAAACCCAGGAGGGTGGCTGCCTCTGCTCAGGCAAGAAGCAACCGAGGACTGAGCAGAAGGAAGGGTTTATACAGGCCTTCTCGCGTGGCAGAACTTTCCAAGGTAGAGTTTTCCAGCATATGGATTGGTGGGTTTTCAAGTCCCGAGCTTGGCAGCCTGTGTCTGGAGGGGCCAGTTCCTGCCACTGTGCCAGGTAGGGTGTTCTGTGGGCACAGGCTGGCAGTTGGGGGTCCTCAAGGCTGGGGTCTGGCCACTCCTGCATGTGGAGGGGTTTACACTTGATTCTAGGCCATTAGTCGGTGCGCCTGGCTTGTGCGTTTCGTGCTGTCTTACTGCTATAGCTCTGTGGTACATCATCTGCAAATCAGGCATGGTGGCACCTGCAGAAGCGCCTTTATTGTCCAGGGTTGTTTTGACTATCTGGGGTTTTATGCTTCTATAAAGTTTAATATTATTTCTTTTTCAGTTTCTGTGAAGAATTGGGTTGGAACTTTGAAGAGGATCACATTGAATCTATGAAGTGCTTTTGGTAGGATGTCCATTTTCACAATTTTTTTTCCTTCCTTGAACTGTGGATTATTTAAAAGTTTGTTTTTACATGTTCAAATTATGCCTTTTCATTTTCATTTTTTTTGACATTTCTCAATATTAATCCCATCAGTACATGTGCACAGTAGGTTTCTCTGTCTCGTGGTGTTTTCTTCAGTGTTTAAAAATTGTGTGTGTCTTTTACTCCCTTGGTTAGATTTATTCCAAGAGTAACCTGCTTGCTTTCTTTCTCAGTCAGCCTCTCTCTGGTTTATTAGTATATATTCCTACAAAGGAGTTTAATTGTAGTTCCCTATACTGGGGTTATGCTCACTCCTAGAACCGCTGCTGAGAGGTGCTCCACACACCTGTAAACAGCACAGGCTATCGTTATTTGCTCTTGCTTGTCCACCAGAACTTGATGCTTACAGGCTTTAGACCCCAAACATACTGGCCACAGGCCAAGTAGAAATCAAGCTGTGTTGGTCAGGAGGCTCTCTCCCTGCCACTGGTAGGTGCGATGAAGGCTACTTCATGGAGAGGCCATCAACGGCTTTACACACCTGCTGTGAACCCTTTGAACTGCAAAAGTAACTGATGCGTCCAGATTGCTCATGGGTGTGATACTAGCATATATGTTATGGGGGCTAACCAACCACTTTCTGGCTGGATTTTAAGGCCTGCCCCACAGGAGTAAACACATTCCTGGCACTATAATATGGCCAAGAAGCCACGGGGAGCTCAAAGACGCCAGGGGTACAGCGACTATTATTATTCTCCTAAGTGAACAGGGTACTTAAATAACCTCTAAAATAAATCTCCATGACTTTGGTTAATGCAGTTCTCAGACCGTATCAGAGATGACTCCCTGTGCAGTGGATAACAGTCAATACAGAACCCCGCAGCCAGTCTAAGCGCAGAGATGGAGTATGCTGTGCTCAGCCACAAAGGGGGCATTTGAGCCACACCCCTCCCCAAAGACCACCACAGAAGGATCGGAAAAGATTATAAAAGCCAGGGGATAGGGAGAACCGGAGTGAACCAGTGGTCTCTGACCACGATAGGCTGCTGTCCTCGTGAACTCAAAGCAGCTGTGGTTGCCTGCACAAGATCTCCATAAGATTAAGCCAGTAGCTTTCTAGCATGGAGTAGGGAGGGCTTGTGAACTCCCACCCTTCACTGAGGAGCTGTGGAGTGAGAATAACACTTTTCTTGGTGAGGCCTTCCCTGAGGAGCTGTGGAGTTAACGGCTTCTTGGTGAGGATGACGCTTTTAAGAATGTGCCTTACAATTGGACTCCATGGATTATTATTGCTTTTTTAAGGACTCAAAGTTGAGGAGGAATAGAGAGGTGAGGGTGGAAGTGGGAGGAGTTAGGGGAGGGATAGGAAGTGCCTATGATCAAAATACTTTGTATGGATCCTCAAATAAGTAATAAGAAATATTTTTAAAAGAAAAAAGACTTTTGAGCCGGAAGTGATGATGCACTCCTGTAATCCCAGCACTTGGGAGTCAGAGTCTGGTGGATTGCTGTGAGTTCTGGGCCAGCCGGATCTACAAAGCAAGTCCAGGACAAGCCAAGGCTAACACAGAGAAACCCTGTCTCAAAAAAACAAAAGAAAGGAAAAAAAAACTTTCAAAGAATGAGATCTTTCACCCTCACGAGTGTCTTTCTGAAGTTTTCCAACATGTTTTCTTCCATTTAAACATTTAAGGTAGCAATAACAAAAACCAAACAAATAAAAACCATGTCAAAACCTGTGCTGCCAAGTGCAGGAGGGAAATATCCATCTGCTTCTTCTATTCCCAGCGTTATGGGATGTCAAAGTCAAGCATGCATGATGCATGATGCCTTCCATCCCCCCAGAAAGAGATGTGCTGTAAGTTCTGGCTATAGACACCTCAGACTACAGCTTAGAGAAAAGGTCTTTACAGAGGCATTTCAGGAAAAGAAAGACACCAGTGTGGCTTTAACCCTACACTGGTGTGTCTACT
This sequence comes from Acomys minous, assembly GCF_964271855.1. Classification (NCBI taxonomy): domain Eukaryota; kingdom Metazoa; phylum Chordata; class Mammalia; order Rodentia; family Muridae; genus Acomys; species Acomys minous. The sequence goes on along the minus strand of NC_140499.1, from coordinate 16,879,114 downwards.
GCCTTCTAAAAGCAGGAAATGTGGACATAGATGGCAGAGAAGACGGGAGTCGTGGGGATGCCCGGCTGGGATGCCAGCTTTAGTGATGAGGCCCGGCTGGAGCCCTTGTGTGGTCTGGTGTGAAGACCTTCTGGTCTTCGTGCCATGGGGACATTTATGCCTCACAACCTGGGGCCTCCTAGTTTTTTCAGCCACAACCAGAGACTTACATCTTAACCAAGAGGACAGAACGTCAAGTGTCTCGTGTTGTGTGACTTCTGACGGGGAGAAAAGGAAGCACCCATGTGAATCACAGCTTACACAAAGGTTTCATGTAAATAACTCAGAACAGTCTTTTTTTCCTCCATGGTTCCCACAGAGAGGCGAGCCGCTGGTGGGTACAGTAGTTATTGGGAGGCAGAGGGCTGATTAGCCCGGAGCAACCCACCCAACTGAATGGCTTTGGGTAAGTCATGGGTGATGTGTTTAGAGACCCTCTAATTCTCTTGCTAGGGTTAGAGACCACATGGCCTGCCTTTCTGTTCATCTCAAAGCTGTGTCCTTTCCAGCCAGCCAGATTCCCACGATTACAGTGTTGATGGTGGGTAAGCATGCCCTGTGGCTATCTCGGCCCTCACACCCTGCCTGTGTGCCCAGGAGGCTTTGGGGGAAGGCTGTTCTTACTCCGTGCACCACTGGGTGTTGGAGGCTTTGATGTTTTCTAAGGCTGAGCAAAATGCGTTTTCAAAGATAGAAACCAAAGGAAGAAAGTCTAACCAACACAAACATCAAAATAACATGACCTTTCTGCCATAAATTAGGGGGCCGGAGAAATGGCTTTCTACAGCTGTGGTATTTGATGTGCCGAATTTGCTGGGTTGGCAGATTAATCGCGTTTATACTGGGAAAGTATTCCGGGACATTAAAGGATTTATTTGTTTGCTAATCTGCTTCAGGCCCCAGAGGCTTGTTACAAAATAAGGGGGCGGAAGGAGAAGGGGCTGAAAGGAGGGGCTGGGGGGGGCAGGATTTCTTCCCCATTGGTCAGGCAGTTTTTTACCCTTAGGAGGCCAGACCTCTCGGACACCATAGGAACAGCAGCTACCCGGCCTCCCGGTGTTTACGAGATGGACAAAGAACTTTGTTTCTTTCCCCGAAGTTAGTATGGTCCTCCTCAGTAACACATGAGCAAGATTTTTTTTTTCTTCCTTGTTTTGAAAACTAGGTTTAAGAAGTGTCTGCTTGAGAGACAAGCAGATGGAAAAAATACATGGGGAATTTTGTGAGACTTACTGAAGGGGGACTGTCGATGGGGGCTTTCATTTGAGGCAGTTCCTCCCTTTCTTCCTGTTTTGTAAAAAAAAAACCAAACAAAACAACTTTTCCCTCAAACGCAAACAAACATTTGCTTCCTTGCTGCCTTTTCCCTCTGTGGACAGGCCATGAAACACTAGCCAAACACTCCCTTAATCTCTTTTCCTAAGACTATAACCGTCTTTTGGCAAAGCAGTGATTTTATTTTGTTCCCCAGCACCTTGACAATGCTCAAAAAACATAATCCTCTCCTTACAATGGAATCTCAGCTTTGCTCTTCTATCCTGGGCAGCCCAAGCGATGGTATTAAAGGACAGTTAAGCTTTTTCCAGCAAGGCATTTCCTTCCTTGAGGTCCCCACAGAAAAGTCTGCTTTATTTTTAGTAATATCCTGGCTCCTGGTATTGTATTTGTGCACATAATCCCTCCACAATAACGCTAGCTGTTTGGTGGCACGTCCCCCCAAGGAACTCAAAGGCCTTTACAGACCTTAATTAATTCTCCCAGCACCCGGGTGAGATGGGCGAGTGTTCCATTCCGATCTCTGTATTATTATGCCCATTTTGTGATTTTGCCAAAATTCTTTTGCCTTCTTCCCCAGTGTGCTTCCAAATGGAATTCATCCTCAGTGCTGGGCTGCTTGGTTAAGTGCACTGGGGAAGGAAGAAACCAAAGTAAAAGGAAACAAAAGGAGTGTGAACTGCAGTCAAGAAGGCTGGGATGCAGGGTGCAGGGATGCAGGGTGCAGGGATGCAGGGATGAGGGATGCAGGGATGTGGGATGCAGGGTGCAGGGATGCTGGGATGCAGGGATGCAGGGTGCAGGGATGCAGGGATGAGGGATGCAGGGATGTGGGATGCAGGGTGCAGGGATGCTGGGATGAGGGATGCAGGGATGTGGGATGCAGGGTGCAGGGATGCTGGGATGCAGGGATGCAGGGTGCAGGGATGCAGGGATGAGGGATGCAGGGATGTGGGATGCAGGGTGCAGGGATGCAGGGATGAGGGATGCAGGGATGTGGGATGCAGGGTGCAGGGATGCTGGGATGCAGGGATGCAGGGTGCAGGGTATAGGGTGTGTAGTCCCCTCAGCTTCTCCACTGATGCACCAGGAAGCAAGAGAAGAGGGATGTGCCGACCTCCCATTCACCCAGACTGGAGGAGAGCCAGCCTGGGAACAACAGCAGGCAAGGTGCTCATTAACACCAGCAAAGAGAAGCAGGGACCAGCCTCGGCTTGCATCCCCAGCCTCCAGCAAGGCCATGTTGGGAACTGTTGCTGCAGGGTCTCTGCCTGACCAGAGCAGTTGATGGCCCCTGTTCTCAACAGTAACAGACTCTTTGTACAGTGGAAATGTATTTCTGCAGCACTGGTCATGTGATATGTACTGATGCTATTGACTGTTTTCAAGATAGAGGACAAACTCTTTGTGGGGCAAGGATAGTTGGTTGAAAAGAAACTTAGTACAGAGCTAGCAAGATGAAAGCCTTTGCTGTGCAGGCCAGACAATTCCAGTGACCTCCCGAGAAAGGAGGCAACAGAACCCTCCAGAAAGTTGTCCTTTGACTATGGCATAAAGCATGCTTGCACTATACAGGCACAATCACAAAGCTAGTAACTTTTAGTGAAAAAGAAAGCATAGAAAAAAGAAAAAGTACAACTCCTCTTTAATGAAAACAGTAGAGACAATTGAATGAAGTGACTTCATAGTGGGGGCCACCAAGGGCTTGCGGGGGGGGGGGGCGTCCCAGGGAAGAACAAATTGGCTCTTGCAGCAGCGCAGCAGGGACTTGGAGACACATGGATGAGCAGATATAAGAACACTGATGTAAAGTCAGGACAGACAAATTGATGCTCTTTGGTAGCTGCTGTATTTGCCAGTGAGGTTTTCTGGCTGCAGCGGATGCCCTGGGGGAGTTAGAGGTAAGGTCCCTGGCAACCCAGAGGCCACCTGGAGGAGCTTGTGAGAGCAGGGGCAGAGTGAAATGGAGAAGGGGTGACAGCAGAGAATGTGAGGGGACACTGGCAGTGTCACTGCCAGTCTGTAGTTGGTAAAGATGTGAACTGTGTACGAGCCAGAATGTGACCTTATTTTGTTAGCGCTGACAGTCAAGTTTAGGGGCATGATTACATGACAAGCCTTGTTAATTTGACTGCATCCACTGAGGAAGCAGGTGCTATGAACATGCCTTTGTGTTGTAGTTTCAGCTTCATATTGCTGGGTTGTGTGCTTTCACACACTAGCCTGGACTACTTACACAACTTCCTAATTTTACACTCTCTATTTACTGCGGTTCCCTTTTCTTCTAATTTTGTCTATTTGTCATCTTTTAAAGATCCGGCTTGAAGTTGTATTGCATCCTGTTCCTGCTGCTATGCATTGCCACCTCAGTGGATTAAAGCGATGAGAATGGGCCGCCAGTTTAAGGACCTGAAATGGGTCTTTAAATGGAGTTGAGATTAACCGATAGGCTAGTAAGTCCAGGACTATCTCAGGATCCTCAGCCATATCTGCAGCCGCTTGGGCCATGTGATGGTGCTGCCATACATCCAGCTTAGTGGTCAGCACACAGACATGTTTGGAAGGAGGAGCTCATTCTAAAACAGACAGAAGAGCATGTTTTGGGTTTTTGCCTTCCAAGGAGTCATTTCTATTGTTTTCATGTGTCTATCTTTTTCTTGGGGCTAGTTTGGGTCTCTCTCTCTCTCTCTCTCTCTCTCTCTCTCTCTCTCTCTCTCTCTCTCTCTCTCCTCCCTCCCTCCCTCCTCTCTTCCCCCTCCAGTGGAACACTTCATCCAGCTAATAATGTGTTATCCACTGTGCAGTGCTCACTGGACCCACTGATCTTCACATGGTATTTTCACATCTTCTACATAATGGCTTCTTCTTTGACCAAAGAATTGTTTGTTTTGGAATTGTTCCTATCTTGGGTTTTATTTTCTCCACTATGTTGTTAGAAAGCATGAATCACATAGTTTCTGAATCATACCACATATGCAGACACGTGCTTGAGGCTGCATACACTGTGAGGGATGTTGGTGTTTGCAGTCACACACATTTGCTGTGAAACTGTTATTCGATCTTGAGACAAGGTATCAGGTCAAGAAGAACTTTTCTTCCTTTTTAATTTTTTTCTTCTCCTTTTAATAGCAGCATGTTTTACTGATTGGATACACTATATAGAGATTTAAATCATGCCTTAATGTTAGGTAATTGAGCTGCCTAGAATACTATAATGAAATCAGGCTGGAAGCCTTCCTTTTGCCATTCCTCCCCCAAAATTTGCAGAATCGAGTAGGATTGGGTATGGAGTGAGTTCTAGTTTGCTAAGCAAAAACACAAACTATACATTTTCAGGCCAGGCCAGGGGGCGTTATCAGCTATGAAGAGCTAAAAAGCAGAAGCCGGTCTTCAAAATTTCAATGTTAGGGAAAGAAACACAAAACTTAACTTAAACCTTTGGGGACACAATGAAGACATCAATATCAATATCCCTGAGACACCAAAAGAACGAAGAACAAGTACAAACTTCTGACCAGATGCCGAAAAGCAAACCATGTAAAGACAGAAAAGCTGCTTGTTTTCTTGTTAATTTTAACTAGGCCCTGCCCTGTATTATGTATGTATTCCACCGCAACAAACACAAACAGTAGGATCATGTACCACTTGTCTACTTGATCCTTTGGGATCAGAAATAAAACCCTTAAGACAAAGCTGGCATAAACAAGTCATGTTGACACCTGGTCTGGTCTTTCGTGTGCTTTATAACAGCATTGTTGTAATGGGGCACAAGCCAAGTAAGGGAACAGCTCTATTTTTGATAAGATTAAAGATACGGAGTGAGTTACTACAACCCATATGTGCAGTTTGGGTCCTCGAACCTTGAGCCAAGTGGTGAGGGAATGGAGAAAAGACAAGACACACAGACAACATGTGTAGGACAGCTGGGGCCAGGTGGGGCTGTGCACACTGAGGGTACGTTCTATAGCCAGCAACCCAGAATGTCAGTGTGTTTATTAAGTACAGGCGGGGAGATTTTGGTAGGAGGTACCTAATAGGCAAGCAGGCTCAGTCCATAAACCCGGGAGGAGGAAGCTGTATTTGCTAGCTTTTGTACACACTGGTCTACTTGCTAACACTGGAGCTTTCCCCTTTTAAAAAATTTATTTTATTAATTTATTCTTATTACATCTCAATGGTTATCCCATCCCTTGTATCCTCCCTCCCATTTTCCCCTTATCCCCCTCCCCTATGACTGTAACTGAGGGGGACTTCTTCCCCCTGTATTTGCTCATAGGGTATCAAGTCTCTTCTTGGTAGCCTGCTATCCTTCCTCTGAGTGCCACCAGGTCTCCCCATCTAGGGGCCGTGGTCAAATATGGGGCACCAGAGTACATGTGAAAGTCAGACCCCACTCTCCACTCAACTGTGGAGAATGTCCTGTCCATTGGCTAGATCTGGGTAGGGGTTTGAAGTTTACAGCCTGTATTGTCCTTGGCTGGAGCTATAGTTTTGAGTGGGACCGCTGGGCCCAAATCTTCCTATCATACTTTCCCTTTTGAGCCTGGCCCAGATGAGGAAAAGGTTGGCCAATCTACCAGGGGTGTGAAGCTTTGGAGTCCTCACCATGGCTGTGTAAATGTCAATGACATACATTCACTCAGAACTGCACCTCTCAGGGGTTCCTCTACTCTGCAGGATTGGTGCTCTAAAATCCTTTTAAATCCTAGCTTCCAACTCCTTTGCACTACCACCACACCACGACAGAAACAAGCCTCCTCCCAGGTCGAGAGCGTTCCAAGCTGCAAGGCCATTAACTTCCATCAACATTTCTTCCCATTTGTTTCCTAGGTCTACCTCTTCCTGCATCTTATTTATTCTGCATTTTATCCTTGTACACAGTGCTCCTGAGTCTTTAGACAACCATGGGTTGTGACACAAACCCATGGACTGAAAGTATGATTGTGATGTTCATTAAGGCCTACTTAAAACAGAAGCAACTAACACAGTGTAAGAACTGCAGTTTTGGTCTCTCCTAACACCTATGTGGTATCTTTTATTTTTACTTATACAGTCCCCATAAACATGTAATTTTGAGAAGGGTCTTGCTGTGTAGGCTTAAATTTACAATCGGCTTCATGCTTTAAATCTCATATATTCGTTTCTTCTGCTCAACTTTGAATTTGATCCATTTCATATGGATCCTATCTCTGATTATTTTCAGTTGCCACTTTGTCTATTGCTTGACTTGCCTTACACTTCAACTGCTCTTACAGGCAGAGGTCTACTGTTCTAAATCTCTTTTGAACTGTCACTGTACATACTCAGAGAAAGACCCAGGCCTATAGGGCTGCTTTCTGAGGTGGTTACACCTGCTTACACAGCATCCCCTGCTCCTCACATCCTTGGGGATCACAAATGCTTTGCTGTAGGTGTCAGCTTCTCGGAACCTCTATCTTCCTGCAACTAGCAGAGCTGCCAGCTACCCTAAGGACAGTCCTTGAGTGGGTTCATGCTTTTATGTGAATTCAAACCATAACACTCTTAAGTATACGGGCATGACTCCTAGCAGGTCTTTTCCACATATACAAAGCACAGGGCAAGTATGAGGTTCCTGTGGTCCCCTCTGCCAGGGGAAGAACTTCTGTCTACCCATGCACTGTGGAGAACTGGGTAGTATGTGAAGCCTAGGCTCAGTTCCAGCTTATGTGTGGACATCACCCAAACACCTTTGTTGGCCAAGATCAACACCTTTCTTCCCCTGCCTAAGTCAGGTCAAATTCTGGTTTGTACTTGATGAGAAAAGGTGTTCTCTTCAGATTCCAGCCCAGTACTTGAGGAGTCACCTTTTCTCTTACTTAGAGTCATATATAGGAAGAAGCTGAGGCCCTTCCTCTACACACTTTTATTTATAAATAACTAAAACGAAACTGGGGGACACAAAAGTGGTTTTGAGGTCTTATCTTATTGTGTAAGCCTGATTTCTTTATCCCAACAGAGGGTCTCTGGTAGTCCAGGCTGGCTTCAAACTCACTATGTAGCCCAGGTTGGCCTTGAGCTCCTATTCCTCTACTTCTACCTCTCAAGTGCTGAGAGTATAGGGGCTATGCCCAGTTATAAAGAGAATACTGCAAGTTATTAGTATGCAACCAAAGTATCTGAATGACAGGATTTTCTACACTCTTAAGAATAGAAGTGTGCCTAGTGTGCCTGATCAAACATTCTGACATTATTTCATTTAAATAAATATAATACTTATATCTAACACCACAGTACTAAATATAACATTCATTTCTTAAGTGGCGTTATGTACTGGTATCCAATGCTATCTTGCAAGTGTACCAAACAGTGACAGGATGAATAGCTGTGAGGTGATTTCAGACAACTTCAGCCAGTAAACTGCACTTGTAATTGTGATTGTGATGGTCAGGAGCCCTTGACTTGTCTCACTCTCAAACAGTAGCTGCTAGGTTCTATTGTTCAGGAGTAACTGGTAGTAGTAGTTTCAAGAGGGTTTACACAATATTAAAGTGTCAAGGAATTCCAAGGGAAATTATATAACTAGATGCATAAAAACACATATTTAGAATGCAATATAACACAAGAGAATTAAGGGTAAAATTTGTGGGTTTTGTTGATGTTTAAAATTACATTTATTTGTGTGTTTGTACATGCTACAGTATACATGCGAAGGTCAAAAGACAACTTGTTGGGGTCTCTCTGTCCACCATGAATCCCAGGGACCAAACTCAGGTTGTTGTGGCTGGTGGCAAGTGCCGTTACCTAAGCCATCTTGATAGTCCTGCTTCATTTTTAGGGTTTCTTTTTAACTGGAGATTAATTGGCAACTTGCAAATAGGCACACACTAAAACTGGTATATGTTCTGATTTCCTTACAGTATCTTAGCAAAAGCCAAGAGTACTTTCTGGCCTTAAATTGGCCCTACACTTTTAACTTTCTAAGCCTTCAAAGGGATTTGTACTGTGATAATTTCTGGTCATAAGCGCAGTCGACAACAACAGCAATGAGAAGTACACATCTGGAAATAAACCTGGCTGGCCTATCAGAATACAGATTTGGGGCAGAAAATACAGCTCAGCTGGTAGAACGGCTTCCTAGCAGGCACTGGGCTCTGGGTTCAAGGCCCAGCATTGCATAAACAGGCAGGGGAGTATCCCTGCAATCCCAGCACTTGGGGGCTGTGGGTAGAGGCTGCAGAAACTGAAGCTTAGGCCCCTCCTCTGAGCTGGAGGCCAACCTAGGCTCCACAAAGTCCTATCTTTAAAGCAAAGACCTGGTGATGCCCTTTATGACGCCCTTCTGTACATAATCTTCCATGTTGTATAAAACAGAGTTCCACTGTTGTCTGGCACTGACAAGAATTCTGAAGTAAGGAAATAATACAAGGGTGAATGTATGCTGTTGAAAATCAAAAAGTAAAACTAGTTTGAACTCATGCCCAGAGATATGTTTATTGTACTCAAATGATTCAAAACATTTAGCCAAGGTTCTTCAACTCCAGTGAGGACATTTTTAAACATTTACCTAATAAGAAACCATAAACAAAAACACTCTCAAGACAAAACTTTGAAAACAAACTTTTCTCTAGAAAATATATGCACGTAAGTATTTCTTAGACTGTGTGTAGCCCACTCTTCTCTTGGTAATCTTCATAAAAGCGCCTCAGCGACTCTGGGATTCTGGGTGTCACAATGCTCAAGGCTTGAGTAAAATGCCTCTTCAAAATGCAATCAGCTTTAATGTCTTCTTCCAGGGCCAAGAGAGCAGCCTCTTTGCAGACGGCTATGATCTGAAATTGAACATATAAAAGAAGGCAGGAAACAGTTAGCACTCTTTTGTAGATAAATTATTTTCAACATATTTATCTGTGCTACGACATTCAAAAAAATCTTAAGAGTTCTAGGACAGCCAGGGCTGTTACACAGTGAAAACTTGTCTTGAATAAAGAAAAGAAAAACCTTTTATTTTTGAGATTATAATATAATTACATCATTTCCTCCTTTCCTCTCCTCTCCTTAAAATCTCCTATGTACCTCATCACTCATGTTCAAGTTTTGGCCTCTAGTTCTCTCTCTCTCTCTCTCTCTCTCTCTCTCTCTCTCTCTCTCTCTCTCTCTCTCTGTGTGTGTGTGTGTGTGTGTGTGTTGGGGAGGTAGGTGGGTGTGTAGTTCTTGATATGTAAGTACAGCCTGCTCAGTCTGTTTAGTCTGACTTGTTTATATGTTTTCAGGGCTGGCCATTTGGAATTAGATAACCAATCAGTGTGCTCTTCTTTCGGGGGCAGTCTATGTATTTTCCTCTCAGGGTTCTGTGTAAGTTCCATGTTAACATGTCTACATGTTTCATCCTTGTTCAGGTCCTACTCAGGAAGCCATGATGGTGAGACTTCAAGTTGGGTGTAGCTTCTGACATATGGTGTTATTTCTGCACTATGAGGACTCTGAGAGTTGTTCAACTTAAGGTATGGTTTTTTGGTGGGGCCGTAAATGGACTCAGGGTCTCCCACATGCTAGGCAAACCATCTATTTTAAGTTTACAAATGGAAAAAGCAACCATATACAGAGCTCTTTGTTCTTTCTAAGCAAACCAGAGCCAGCACAAATACATATGGTAAGCATTGCTGTTAAGTGTGTGGACTGGATATGGCTCCCTACCATTCTACACAGTATGGCTAAGGACAGGCAGCCTGTGACGTGTGGGTGAGAGAAACCCTTAACAGAGGTGCTATGATGCACAATGAGGCCCTGCTAACCAGCATGCCTTGTCACAGCAGAGCTTGTACATGTCTTTCAACCTGTGCATTTCTTTCCTGTGTCTCCTTTATGAGCTCTTGATTCTGTAATATTAGAAAAGTACACTGTTTCCTCAGGGAGGAAAGCTGGGCGAACTGAGAAGGATCTGGGGAGAATGCAGAACTGACAGAGAGAAGGAAGGTGTGTGGGAGGGGAATACTAGGGAAGGAAGGGTCACTGTATTTTAGACAGCTGAAGCAGGCACAGGCCAGTGGTGTTCCAAAGATGCACTGTATTACTGTGGCGAACAGGCCTACTGGATGAAAAGAGATTTGATTTTCAGGGCAATAGGGAACGATGAATGATAGACTAACTGCATCCTATATAGGCTGAGTGAAAGTCAGGCCAGGTGTAACAGTTTGCCCACTTACTGAAAATGATTCTTCTGCTTAGCTAGGCCAAGTAGTTGAGTAGCTTTTTAGATGATTTAGCAGCATCGTTAGACACCTTTTAAACACACACACACACACACACACACACACACACACACACACACACACACACACACCCTTTGTCAAACTCTAACAATGTAACTATGAATTCTGAGCTTCGTTAATGAGCATATACTCTAACTACAGTGGTTGTGATGTTGATGCTTTTCTGAAAATAGAGTGGCCACCAAATTGCTAAGGCAGAAAACATAGCAAATGCTCCATGGTGATCCCGGTGGGAACTTGAGGACCTCCACAAAAGGGGGTGAGGGACCTTACAGCGAGTCCTTCTACCACCTCACCTAAGCAGCAACACTCTTTCCATCCAGACAAGGTCTGAGCAGCACTGGAGAAGCAGGGAGTGCTGGAGTATTCCTTTCTCACTCAACCCTAGTATAGGGAATATACCCAGAGTGCAGCTCTCTCTTTGATAAGGAGAGAGTGAAGAGCTAGACTTCGGGTCAGCATTACATTTTTACATACCTCTACCTGAGACTTATCCCAGAGAACAGAGTTCAGCACACATTTTCTGAGTATCTCTCATAAAAGTTAGACAAACACCAATTCTATACTCATTCATTTGCTCTATAACTGATGACAGGTTTTGTGCAGAATGATGCGGTGGTGTCATTAAAGAGGGACTTTGATAAGGAAGAAAATAATCAAAAGACTGCCTGGAACCTGCTAACCTCTAGGTTCTCAGTGTCAGCAGGTGGGTGGACAGCACTGTGGCACACTGGGAAAGCGAACTCTGGTGGGAGTGCAGTGATTAAATTGGGACAGAAAGAAGTAAAGCTCTTGGAAGGTAAATGCTTATAACTTGGAGCTCCTGGTATGTATTAACATCGGAGTGTGGCCTTGACTTTAACAAAATAACTTCATCTATGTTGCTGGATAGAACTTTGAAACAGAACACTAGGAACATTTGGATTAGCTGGGATGTTCTGTAGAACCTCTGAAGGAAGACGGTGTGAGACAGGTGCTGAATAGTATTGGGCCTCAAGGCCTCGTCACAGCCGTATCTGACATGCATGCAGTTCACGAGCCCATGAAGAGCTATGAGTGTTGCCCAACAGAGAATAGTAAACTGCAAGCTTTATGAGATGTTCCGGTAACTCAACTCATGGTTCTCAGTTTATCTCTAGATAAAACACTGCCACAGTGTCACCAACTGGACATCTCAGGAAGGTATTTCTGTTGTACTTCCTCCTGGTGAGTTTAGCAGTAACCATGATAGGGAATGTTTGAAAGAACTAATTGTACAATCTTTTCTGCTACTTTGCTTTCATAGTACACATACTTGGCGATATACAACCCAAAATAGGACAGTATGGAGTCCTTAGCCAGGCTTCCAGTCCTCAGTCAAGACCAATAGGGCAGCTGCTCTGTGCAGCAGCTACAGAAGGTCAAGTACACGATTTAGAGTTGTGAGGAAGTGTAGCTGTCTTCCAGTCTCCACACACCAGCAAGGGATGAACACAGGCTGACTGCCAGGAAGGAAAACTGTTGGCATAATGTTCTTGTGGACTGTGTATGTACGGTTTACCCTTGTTCATTCAAATGCCGACTTCTCTACCCTACTCCCTGGTTTCAATCCAGACACTGGATTGTGATGTTTGTTTTAAGTATCTCCTGTCTCAGTTTTGTGTAAACATGTCACCATTTGTTCTCTGTATTGCCAAAAGAAACCGACTAGCCAGTGCTGAGCAAGACAGAGAATAGGATGGGATATCCAGGTTCATTGAGGGAGGAAAAAGAGAGGGACAGGATGGATCCATAAGGAGAAGACTGAGAAACATCAGGAGAAATAGAAATGAACCAGGCTTAGGAGATGATTTAAAACCAAGTATAATGTGGGAAATCTGATTGGGAGGAAAGTATACTAGCATGGAGGCTTAGGATGGAGTAATTATTGTGAAACTATAGACTAATTAAATAGATGATAGTCTCTTTATGCGGTTATCTGGGTATAAAGCTGGTTAAGGAGTAACTGCTGATTTTATTAAATTGTTAATATTAAAAATATTCAACAGAAAAACATAGCATTTCGTATAGAAAGAAAACATTGTTGTTTTGTAAGCCAAATTGTGAAGGACAGAATTTACACAGACATACACACATACACCAGGGCACTGGGGATGGGAGCTTGGCGGGGATTAGAACAAAGATGACCAAGGAGGTTTCTTGCTCACTGCACAAGCCAGATCACCTGAGTTTGATGCCACAGCCTATAGTGGAAGGAAAGAACTGACAGAAGTTGTCCTCTGATTTCCATGAGTGTTCTATGGCAGCAAAAACTGTTGATACTGGTCCTCTGAAGCCCTTAACCCAACTTGATGACATGTATGAAGGTCCTCTTTGTTTTCACTTATTCCTTACAAGAGACTCTCTTCAGTAGGAATACAAAGGAAAAGCCTTATGTGATTACTCTCTTCTCCTAACCCAAATAAAAGGGTGTGTGCTTCATGACCAAGGGTTTCTTTCTGTTCTAGGCATCACTCTGGCAAGACTTCCAAGATAGGACATTTCCCAAGAAGAAAATGCATCTCCCACGGACCAGGCCCACATTTCCCAGGGAGATATCAATGGTTAGTACTCCACGATCAAATAAGTCTTAAGCCTACATAGGGAACAGGCAGAAGAAGGGAAGCTGATGGACTCTGTAGCCCAGCAATGGCAGCTGCTCAGTCTGCTCTAACCTACTTATGTTAGTGCTTTGTCCTCAAGATCCACATGCTGGAACCCAATCTCCACCCACAAGAATGGGCTTGGCACCCTTATAGAAGGGGTCATGGGAGCTGGTTTGACCCTTCTACATAAAGACACAGTGAGAAAATCCTGTCTTGCACGGGCTTGATTTGGGATTCCAGAGGCACCCAAACTGTAAGTAGCAACTGGGTAGTGCCTATCAATTAGCCAGTCAACCTGACACAGTATCTGGAATGAGAAGAGACACCTTGTGTTTAGCAGATCATCAATAAATTGCTTTTAACGCTGACCTTCTTTCTCATCAGAAAATACTTTTTACTATATTTATGTTATTTGTGAAGGGTGTGTGCGCACATGCCACAGAGCAAGTGTGGAGGTCAGAAGACAAAGGGCAGAAGTCAGTTCTTCTAGCATGTGTGTCCTGGGGACTGAACTCAGGTTGTCAGGTTTAGCAGTAAGCACCTTCACTGATGAGCCACCTAGTGTAACAATACCAGAAAACTTACTGAAGGTCTGCAGTGTGCTTCCTGCCCTTTTTATATACCTTTAAACTCTTGTATTTTAGAATAGAGACAAAAGGGAAGGGGCTGTGGACAGATGCACAGATATATTGAGGAGCTAAGAAGAGGGCTACAGAGCCAGACAAGAGCTGGAAGCCCCACTTCTGCTAGGCACTGCACAGGTTTGTAACTATCATTACGCTACTACATGTGCATGCTACTGTACTGAGGCCAGGGACTGTATTTTATATACTCTTGTCAGTTATACATTTAAGTTGATGAAACCAAGAGAAATAAGCAATAAACATCGCTTATTACCATGTTGTGTTTTGGTCTGGAGTCCTACGGCTTCAGTTATTTCTGTAGAGGAGTTGGAAACTGTGTTCTTTCTGAACGACACTTCTTCAGGCTATCAAGATTTGTCACACAGGGACAGAAATATTTTTGCAGTAATATATATTAGTTTGGGGGACGTGAATGGAAGTTTGCTTAAAAAACAAACACACATGCAAATGAGTGTTTCTCCTGGTAGTAGAATCCTGCAACCAGCCAATCTGTCCTGTTTTCCTCCTGGCAGTAGGCATCAAGAAAGTGAGTTCTTAGATAAAACTGCCCACATGTCTTCTCTGGAATTGAGAACTATGAGGAAAGACCTTCAATCTAAACTATGATTGTTTGGCAGCTTACATAATAAAGTCTATAAAAAAAGAAAACCCAGTAAGATGAGTTTGTGTTTGCATGTCTGGATGGATCACCTGCTTTCTACAAAGCACATCTACCAATCATGACTCAAACCTGAGTCTAGGACTGATGCAGCAACAGGGATTCTTTCTAGTCTCCCCCCGGTCGCCATGGGGTCACAGAGTAAGTCCTCGGAGATGTGTAGATAAGTAGATGAATTTGACTCACAGTCAGAAATATTAGATTAACCTGCTCAGAAACAAAATCCTTGTCCACTTGAACTTTTTAACTTCTTTAGCAAAAAGTGTTTTAGAAGCCAGCCTTTGTTTCTTCAGCATCCTGCCTCCGCTCACCCCCCAACCCTGCTGGTGCAGGTTTCATCTTTTAAAGGAGTTATCAGCAAGCTGCCAGAAAGAGTGTTTTTGCCAGTAGGTTACAAACACAAAAGAGTATAATATTCTTACTTGGTTTTGACTAAATGATCAATACCTAATCTTTCACTTGTGCTTTGCTGGAAGATGGAAACATCTTCATGGGAATAAGAAAATAGGACAAAAACTAGTAGATTGTGCCCAAGACCTCACTATCAGAGCCAGACTAAGATGTGTTTTGCTCCAATGGCTCCCACACCACTTTATTTGGTGCTTATACATCACAAATTTCCTTTCCAATCATTCAGCAGTTAAAATAGATCCGGTGATCAGTTACCTAACAAAAACACAAGACATACAGGAACACCATATCAAAGAGTTAGGTGAATTTGAGATGGACACCCAACAGGAAGAGTCTGCTACTAAGAACATCTACAAATCACCAGGTTTACCTAACAGTAAGTCTTTTGAAGTGAGGACAGTAGTCAGCAGTAGAAGCGGAGGCACATGTGAGGATGAATTTCATTCTCTTCATGTGCTCTGCAGTAGCAGTACCGGTTTACTACATGGGGAAGCAGTGGTCCAGGATGAGAAGGCTCTTTACTACTTAGCCTTGGGAAACCTAATTACTTCACTTCTAAATGCAAAAGGGCAAAAGAGGCAATCGTGTGTAATTCTAAATGCCACAGAGAACAATGTCGTACTTTACTGAGGAGAAACCTGAAAGCTTAACACACAGCCAATCGTTCTTCTCTCCAACCCACCAGAGAAACTGAGTTTAAGCAGGTGTCTCAGCTAGCAAAACAGAAATAGGACAACAGGGAAAAGGAAACCAACATGGCTTCTGAACAGACAGCAAGGCTTTAAAAAATGTGATCGAGTAAGTAAAGGCAAACAGTGTCTACTAAAGAGTAGTCAATAGGAAGGAGCGTCTGATCATGGCCAGCAGTTTCCCCTGTGTGCTAGAGCCCTTCTTTCCCTTGTTTGCTGCAGCTTCACAGTGGAACCAGCCTCTTCTCTGGTGAATGCAGCATCCAAAACGTAACTTAAGTAGCTGCTTCATTTTCCAGGCAAGTCCTGGGTGAATCTGAATTCTGCTACAAGACATGTACCGTGACAGCGACAACAGGGAAACATGCACACAGGTGCTGGAAGCTGCTGGGTGGGGTGCTGCTGCAAATGCCCTGGGGTCGAAATTGCCCAGAAGCACTAAGTTCTAGCTAACTTTTCTGATAAACTACTTCAGGAAGCATGCTAATCCTCAGAATGACAGAACCAGTAGGTCAGCCACCATGCAGACCTTCAGACTGAACAGAGAAAAGGAAGATATGTGGAAATAATGAAGCCAGATTCAAGTATGCCAGAAGAGGACTAGGTGTCTTGGATGAGGAAAGCCCCTGGTTGTCCAGGAACTCCGTTTGCAGACCAGGTTGGCCTTGAATTCACAGAGATCAACTGCCCAGCTACTTTTTAAAAACAAACACAGACACACACAGACACACACACCCTCTGAATCCCTGGAACAGGATCTTTGTGAGCTTTCATGCGGGTGCTCTTTACCACTTTTTTTTAAACCATCTTATTTTTTGGTGGTGGAATGAAGTACCTGTGTCTCAGCTGCTCTATCACCAAGCTACACATCTCTAATCCCTCAAAATGAACCCCCCCACCCCCCCGCAAGGGTCTTATGTATCATAGTTGGCTTTGAAGCTGCAACTAGCTGATAATGACATTGAGCTTCTGACTCTCTTAACTGCACCTCTCCAGTGCTGGGATCACAGGTAACCCCCACCATGGCCAGTTGTGCTGGGGGCCAATCCAGAGCGTCCTTCATGTTAGACAAGCTAGATCCCCCCACCCATGAGAAGGCTTTCTCTTGATAGCTGAATTCATACCCTGAATAACAGTACTCTCCAACGATGGCTTAAGACATTATATAGTTCAACTTCCAGTGCACCTGAGAGATGGTGATTTCAGAGTGCAAAGGTACAGATATACTGTTGCTTTTTGCTGGGGCTGGTGAATGGCCCAGGACAGGCTGTGGCCCTCCCCTCAGACAGACCCCTTCCTTTCCTTGCAGCTGCACAGTGAACTCACAATGGCAGAGGAGCTGTCTGTGTTACTCCTGCTGTTTGGCAGGAAGAAAGCACGCCATCCAGCGAGGCCTAATCTCAGCTTCTTTGTATTTCAAGTGTAGTAAATAGCTTTTAAAAATCCACCAAAAGAAATGGGCCACAGTGCTTAAAAAATTCTTAGGTAGTCTCAGAAAGTGGTTTTGTTAAAAGCGTCTTCTGTCTGGAACACCTGTGACCTGTTGAGCTTAATTGGGCTGCAGCTGGCGCTGATTGTGGTGCAGCCGCTGGAGCACCAAGGACGACATTGTGCTGTCCTGGCTTGCCCGCCCCCTTCTCTTTTCTTTTCACTTTCACAGCCCTGCGACCTCCTTCTCCAGTGTGTTGGAGGGATTAGGAACCCAGTGAGAGTGGTGTCTTGCTGTTCATGAACAGCATGCTCTGGAGGTGCTTCAAGGAAGCTACCTGGGAGATTATGCGCCTGTGGTTGGGAGGGTCTGGGGCATGGCAGCAGGCTCCGCAGGAGCAGGGACAGATGAAGTGGGACCTTTACAAACACAGGGAGGCGAGCCGGCACTGTCACCAGCCCCTCAGGGAGCCGTACTGCACTGCAGAAGGGGATTAATTAAGGGTCACACGCAGCACTTATCCTTTAAAATGTTTCTTCATGGAAAAACTTGTAAGTGGTGAGGAGGCAAGAATTTAGAGCTCTTATTACCTAACTATTCTGAGGCCAACCTGGTCTACACAGTGAGTTCTGGGCCAGCCTGAGCTGCAGTGGAGTAAAATTTACAGATCAATTATCCTGTAGAAGTTCTGGGCCGGCAAGATCTAGAATATTATTTCTTCCTATGGATTTTTTTTTCTTTTTTTCTTTTTCAAGACAAGGTTTCTCTGTGTAAAAAGTCCTGTCTGTCCTGGACTCACTTTGTGGACCAGGCTGGCCTCAGAGCTGCTGGGATTAAAGGCCAGTGTCACCACACCTAGCATTCCTATGCAATTTTAAATGTTTCTAGCTTCAATGGAACCACCAAAACAAGATAAAAAAGGTATTTTTGGTTTTGAAAAGAAAACAGCTTTCATAGAAATGAACAGGGTAGGAACCACTTCAGTGCAGTGCTGAAATGGACCAAATGGTAGAAGCCCAGTTCTTGGGTCACTCAAAGAATCTGACTGCCTACAAGTTAGCAGGCACTAGGGAACACAGCAGTAAAACCCAAAGCTCACTGTCAACTCCCAGGTGTGCACAAGGCCTGTCTAGTCTTCCTTCAGTGTAGTGCTGGTGTCTCAGTGGGAGGTGTTTCGTGCTCACACATACCTCTGGTTTCAGAATAAAACTAACTGCTGCTTTCGCTGTTCCAACATATCCAACTGTCAAGGTTTTAAGTTATCTGTGCTAAATATCTACAGTACTACTACATTGCAGGTTCAGCCCTGTTCTATATCTCAGACACCCTAAGTTAGCGCATTAGACTTCCTGTTATCTCTGAAGACATATGCAAGCTACCTTTTGCCCTTTTAGTCTCTCTCCCTTGTCATAACCACCAGATAACTCATTACCTAGATTAAAAAGGGTCAAGGAGCACCGTACGATACTGTGTCATTTGTGGGACCTTGCTGGTTAGGAGAGCCCTAAACCAGGCACCTTAGTTTTTGTTGTTCTCAGACAGGGTCTCTTTATGTAGCTCCAGGGCTCTCTTATAAATCTGGGGGATCTGATCCTTTCTGCCATTATTCTGGAGATGTGCATGGCAGAGGTTGCTGTTGAGGTAGTTTTAATGTGTACTATGTTCTCATCTTTACTCTTACCTGTGGGCTGGCCTGATGATCAGCATCTAACGTGACACCACTCATTTACTCAAGACAACTTTGCTTATGTAACCTGCTGGCCTCAAATTAATGGTGATCTGCTTCAGCATCCTGAGTGCTGGTATTAGAGTACTGTACTGCCATACCTGAAATCATTTTTAGCATGGTATGGTAGTTATGGCTATTTGTGTTAAACAAGAGGAGGGGAGAGGCTTGATAACCCATATACAGTCAGCTAAGAAGGAGCGAGAGATATGTCCTGGGGACAAATAACTCAAGTATGCCACGAGCACCTGTCAGAGAGTGAGAAGACGATACCATCCTTCACACTTCATCTATGTCACTGAATTGATAGTGTAGTCTTCCTGAAAGGAAGGAAACCCTCCCAGTATATGAATATGTCTAAAGTAATCAGATAAGATATCCTCAAAGTCCAGGATAAATTCATACCTTCACTTTTGGACTCTGAGGTGTTTTTTCCTCTGACTGGTAACGCTTATTCTGTTTTACAAGACATTTGCATAGAAGCTGACACTATGCTGCTAAAATTTAAATAATGAATCAACAGTCATCTTTCTTAAATACACTTAGCAATAGTTCAAGTGGTATTTCACCAGTTTTGTGTACTATCGTTGATTGTATACTAAAGTCTTTCAGGGTCCATGGCCATCTAGACAGGCCTTAGCATATAACTGAAGCCTGTGACAACACCCACTAGCCATATACACTGCCACTTGTCTAGACTCTGGTGTTCTTAGAATAAGAATAATCACAGAATAAGAAGGTCTCATGGCCTAAAAAGGGTTTAAGAACTACTGCACTGTTTTATAATAACCACATTTCAAACCTCCTTACATCTCACAGAGTCACAGGAAGGAAAACGAGCCATTACCCCTGAGTCTGGTTGAAGCCTCTCCAGCTGAGAAAGAGAATTAACATCTGCTATGAAGGTTGCTGACACAGAGATAAACTCCTGCTTTCCTAGATTAGCTATTTCCATATGAGATAGCAGTAAACCAGACTAAGCCTGCATGACCTTCAAGTATGGCCTCACTCCTCTCCTACACATTCCTTGAGACTCTTGAGCAAGACTGTGAAGTTGGAAACCCTAGCGGTTTCCTTCCTTATGAACTACTTTTGCCTTGTCACCTGTAATTCTGTCTGGTACAACAGAGGAATCAAATTTAGTTCTTCAGCAAACCTTTGACACTATCGATTTCAAAACTAACAAACCAACTCAAAATAGCACCAAATCCTACATATGACAATTGTTAAGGCAGTGAAGCAAAACTCATCTTTGGGAAACTGACACCCATGCTCTGGGGTGTGTCTTATTTTCTTCCAGAGCACCTCTCTTTTAACTCTTGTGTTTAAAATATATATTGGAATTTCTTTATGTGTATTAGTGAATGGTGGATGAGTATACATGCCCTGTGCCTAGGGAGGCTGACATGGGTGTTGACACTGGGTGTCCTTTTCCATTGCTACTTAACATTAATCTTTAAAACTTTTATTTTATGTAAATAGGTATTTTGCCTACATGTATATCTGTGAACCACGTGAATGCAATACTGATGAAGGCCAGAAGAAGGCATCAAATTTCCCAGAACTGGAGTTACAGATGGTTATAAGCAACTATGTGGCCAATGCTCTTAATTACCAAGCCATCTCTCCAACTCCTCAACATACATATTTTTAAAAGCAAGCTTTTTTATTTGGGTACAGGGGCTGCCTCCCCCTAAGACGGGGTTCCAGAGGTCACCACTGAATATGAGAAATACAAGGTGTTTATAGCTAGGGGTAAGAGTTTCCAAATGGGGAATTTGTCAGGCAAAATAGGTAGAGTACCAGGGGCAGAACATCATAACAAGTTAGTGCTAATGACTTCCTGAGACAAAGACATGGCCACAAGGGGGAGTGTAACAAGGCGGTCAAAACAACAGATAGTCATACAGGATCTTATTCTTAGCCGACAAGCACTTTACAGACTAAATAATCTTTCCAGCTCCTTAAAATATCATCTAATAAATACCAACTCTATTTCATACTGGCTTCTCTTGAAATTCTTTTCTGATTGATGGCAAGAATACTGGGTTTGCCTGAGTGACACTCTCTGAACTGCCCATGTCTGACTCATAAGACCTACTTTCCTCTCTGATTAAGGCCAGAATTTGCATGTTTGTAATTACTGAGGTTGGGGAGTACATTTGATTAAAAAAGAAAGTTGAGTAGTTTTTTCCTTTCTTAGTCTCTCCTTTTTGTGTCCAGAAAATTTTTACATCTGTTAATACATATAACTTGATGCATTTATTTGAATCTTTACTGGAGAGACTTATATCCTATTATTATTTAAATAAAAAACACTAGGGAAGCAAGATACTAAGATTACAAATTATACATAGTAAAGGAACTGCAAAATCAAATAGCTAAACTAAGATCAGAATTTCCAAGTGGCAGGTATTAACTATGTGTAATTACAGATAACCTGAGAGGAAAGGTACACATGTGTACTTTGCTAACTGGTACCATGACACACATTTAGTAACTCAGGGAGTCTCATCTGAATGCTGTTAAGCCACACAAACTTTAAACTATTTTTTGTATGTCCACTTAAAAGGAAAACAAACAAACAAACAAACAAACAAACAACTCTCCAATTTCACTGAGCAGATGCTAACAGTGACATCTAGTTCTTGCTTCTTGGGGGGAAGATTTATTTATGTATAATATATGAGTGCTCTATTTGCATGTACACCTGCATGCCAGAAGAGGGCACCAGACCCCACTATAGATGGTTGTGAGCCACCATGTGGTTGCTGGGAATTGAACTAATGAGCTCTGGAAGAGGAGCTATTGCTCTTTACCCCTGAGCTGTCTCTCTAGCCCCAGCTGTTGCTTTTAACAATACAAATTACAGCTGTGATATACTTCAAAGTCATAATAATAAGCTCCAGACACATTCCCAATAATGTCCTCTTTGCCCAAGCTGGGTGGGAATGATGTTCAGGTGAGGAAAACCCTGAACCAAAACACACTTTACTTTCCCTCTTTTGGCTACCGAGCCCATTACTAATGGATATCAAACTAACCAGTCTTTCCTGACTGCTATTACTCAAACTCTGCAAGAATCCTAATGAGAAGGTTTGGTGTGAAACCTAACAATGAGGAAGTCTAAGCATACTTGCTGACTGTGTATGTTAACAATCATGAGGTGTGGGGCTTGTGGACTGTGCTGCCAGGGGAACTGGCACGGGACTATGAGATGGAGCATGTTCAAACTCTGGAAATCTCAAACTTGAGATTTAAAAATCTCATCCTGAGAATGGAAGGCGTGGGATAAATCTCTCTCCTTGCCTCCGTGCTTGCTTCAGATGCACGTGACACAACGTGGCCACAGGTGATCAGTCATATGAGCTTGTCATCTGTTATCTTACCCCATGTAAATAAGGTACTGCTAGCATCCTAAGTCCAGCCAATGAGACACATTCATCCTCAAAACCCCTCCCCCACTGCCCAAGGCTGGTAAAGTCCCTGTTTCACGTGAAATAAAGCAATGAGCACCATCTACTTTGTGAAGGACTGGGAAACTGGCTGTTCATCCTGAGCTGTAGCCCTGGGGAAAGAAGGGGCTCCCTTCTCCTTAAATAATTCACTGCTGGCCCCCTGTACTCGCCTGCCACTCGACTGTGCTTGCCTGGTCACCACAAGCTTCTGCTGTTTGTCTCTGCCCACCGCAGCGCCCATCTGTGGGAGCAAGCTGCCAGCTATTCCCAAATAGCCACTGCATCCATCCTAGTCAGATCAGGCCTCTGTTGCTGACTGAGCTCTTGCTGCCAGCTGTTCTTGAGGCAGCCACCTTACTCAGGCCTGGCTCTCATTGCCACCTGACTCAGGTTTGAGCCCAGAGCTGCCCACTGTCACCTGGCCTGGTGTTGCCAGCTAAATAACACTTATTGTGGAGAAAATCTCCTTTTCCTGAACTCCTGGCTGGACTGGATCTTGTAACACAGATCTCATTTGGGAGGGACCCCATGCTTCATTCTTTTCCTTCTTGTCCAGAGACGGACAGTGCTCAGACCTTTCCACAGAGACAGCCCAGCCACTGGGCCTCCCGGAAGACACAGAATCACAATGAGGAAGGTCAGACAGGGAAGGAAAGTACCTAACAACTAACACAAAAAATAGACTAGTGCAATAAGGGATACAGCAACTGATGGCGAATTTTCAGACACTCTGCTCACCTAGTTTTAAAAATCTAAAGATACAAAATTAAGTGAATTTCAGCATATGTATTTAGTAAATCTTAGGCCTGCACACATGTGTATTATAGCATTTTAAACTAGGTGAACACTCAGACTTCTAACTACCAAAAAAAAAAAAATCATTGGAAAGAGATCAGTAAATAACCTTTTTTTGGGGGGTGGGAGGGTGGGGGGCTGTTTCTCTGTGTAGCCTTGGCTATCCTCGAATTCAGAGATCTGCCTGCCTCTGCCTCCCGAGTGCTAGGATCAAAGGTGTGTACCGCCCCACCTAGCTGAGACCAGTAAATATTCTGAAGTGTCTTCTATAAACTCACTGGACACAGGGATCATGGTACAATTGAAACTGTTGATCTCCAGTGTATTCAATATATTTCATAATAGTAAATGAAGAATGTGAAAGCAAGCAGAGATTCTTTATTTTTTCATAAGTCTGCTCTGCCCATTCTCCATCAAATTCTGGTCTCTTTGAATTAGGAACATTCACATCCATTTATGTGCACTGGCAGATAAGTACACCTCCAAGATGCGGTGTAATTTAACAACTGTATCAGAGTGTGTGGAGTTACAAGTCCTGGAATTTGTGAATTATTTAAAAGTAACCAGAGTGGTAAGATCCCACCATTCTGGCAGCAATGCAATAAAGCTGTGCCTTTAACATAAAAGTTCTGCCATAAAACGAGATTTTACATGCCGAAACAAAATAGTTTAAGCTATCGTTCTGACAACTCTCATTTTAGTAGTATTTATGGAATTTTAACTCCCTCATACTTACATGTTCCCATGTAAGTTATGTTAAATTTAGAGTGAACCTCAGAATTCTGAATTTTAAAATCAATCTTTGAAATGAATAGCTGTGATTTATTTATTTATTTTTAGAAGAATCCAAATCCTGACATCTTTAAGGCTCTGTAACTACCCAGCAAACACAAACAGGAAAACTGTACTCAAAAGGTGCTCAGAAGTGAGAGCACACTGTATCTGCGAGCGGCTCCGAGCCACCTACTCTAGTTTTTGCTTCAACCTCTTTTATTCCTTTAAATATATGTGATTAGTTGTTATATCTGTGGTGTACTAGTATTTAACTGCCACGGACAGAAATGTAACATGAATTAAAGGAGGAATTTTTAGGACACACCTAGGTCTATCAGAAACTAAATGTGAGGGTGACGGAACTTCAGAGGGCCAACTGGAAGCAGGGAAGATGGAGGTGACTTAAATTACCAAGGACATTAGATAGAGAATGTTACTACTCTATGAGAACATAGTACTTAACTATGGAAAACGCATGCATGCATGTGCATGTGCGTATACACACACACACACACACACACACACACACACACACACACACACACAGAGTCAGATGGGGTGGGGTGGGGGGGGGGAGAGTAGGGGTGCTGGAGGAAGAAAGAGAGAAGAGTATACAGAGAGCACTCATTCACCTGCTGAGCAGCTTTTATTGTGAAAAACCCATGCCTGATTTTCATTCTCCTCATCCCCAGAAACACATTGCATTAAAAAAAGAAATTCTCAAAATTAGAATATCTGATTTCTAAATATTTCAGTACATACCTTTAAAAGAACTATTAAAACTGCAATAAGTCCTTACTATTATCAATAATCAGTCAGTGCTAAAATCTTGCTGATTTGCAGTAATTGTTTGAGTTGGGATTGAAATAGTTACAGTACACAGCACTGAGTGAGTATAGATAGCCCACATCTTCTCCATTGTTAGCTAGCATACCCCACATCTACTGTATTTAGTCAGCATAGCTCATAAGGAAGAGCTCTCTCATCCCCTTTCTCTGGTCTCTATGTATTTTCTCACATTAATTTATTTTATGTGTATGTTTCTATGCAGGCATGTAGAATACAACTTTTGGGAGCTACTTCTCTCCTTGCATTGTGCAGACTTTGTCCCACTGCCCCAGTGCTAGAAGTACAAGTGTATGCCACCATGCCTGGCTTTCGGCCATGGCCTCTAGAGGGAAGCTGTCCTATTCTTAACTCCTGTAAATGTTAGCACACTAACTGCACTTTTCTTTGCCTTGCCCTCTTCAAATAACAATAACAAGAGCCCACTTCATATTATATGGAGAATGGTTTCTCATTCCCTTTACAGTTGCATAGTTTATTCAACCTAGTCCCACTTAAAGGCATTTGAGCTGTCTCCAGTTCTTTATTTCCCCTTTATCTTAAAATTTAGATGCCAAAGTGTCAAGAGAGTTAAACAGGCTTAGAGTCAAACTTAGTTAAATGTTCCCTTGGTAACGATTGTTCACCCAAAATCTTAGAAAAGGTAAATTTCAAAATCACAGTTTTTTTTCCTCTCTCACTTGCCTCAGTTCTTCTATTTTTCTTTCCTCTTCTCTGACCAGTGTTCCATGGCTTCAGGCCTTTGCTGGCTCTAGGCACAGCTCTGTCCCTCCATATCTCCAAGCAGTGTCATGTGTGGCCTTTTCTCCTAGCATGGCTACCAGAGTTTAGCCAGTCTTTTGGGGCTCACCATGTCTCAGGTTCGCTCAGTCTGAGCTCTGAAGTTCTGGAGCAGCAACCATGGGCTTAGACAGTGACAATGGGAAGCTCAGAATGACCTTGTTTAGAGGTTATTAGAACCAGTGTGTTGCTACCACACTAACTTATTGTGTAATGTGAGGGTCTAGCTTCTAATTCCTGGAAGATCACATACTTACATGCTATATATATGAACAATACAGGCAGGCATGTGGTGCACAGGCATATAGACAGGCAAAACACCGTGCCCCCCTCAAATAATAAAAAAAATTTTTTTTAAAAAAGAAAGGTTTGGCAAAAAGTAAAACAACTACCTGCAGCCTTGGGCATCACTGAACTGTGCAACAGTATGTGAATTTAGGTTAAGAAAAGCCTCCTGTGACTAGTTATTTGACGCTTGTGGTTTGTAAGACTTCTACAAGATTGGGTTGCTTTAAAAACAAAGAAACCAAATAAAGATACTAGAGATTAAACAGGATTAGACTAAATGAATGTTAAATAAAATCTGCTTTGATACTATTTTATACTCCACAGTGGGTATAAATAATTCCTGTGTTCCACATGTGGATTCAGTGTGAGCATTGGGCAGGCTCCACATCTTGTCCCAGCTTAGCCTTCCTGCGCACTGACTGCTCATCAGGGCAGTCCTTCAGCAGCTGGCACTCTATGTGAATAGGCTCAATCTTAGAAACTGAGACTGGGGAGAGCAAAGCCATGCCTTCTCTATATAAGCTTTCAAACGTTAACAGCAGATCCTAATCTACAGCTTTAGCTTTTGGGACAAGAAAGCTGGCCATATGTGATCTGTAAAGAAGTGTTACTTTTTGAAAGCAGAAAAGTGATGTTTCTTCAGAAATATGCCAAGGGAAATGGAGAGTATTTGTTTAAGAAAAAATATGTAGATGGAAAAACCGCTGGTATTTTTAGTGAAAGAACTTTGCTGTTGGCTGCTCTTATAAAGTAAAACAAAACAAAACAAAACAAAACAAAAAAACCCCTATAAACTAAAAAGTAACCTAATGCTTGGATCTATCTTATCTCAAATACTTTATGTCTGGTAACATTTATAAATCACCTGCAAAGTAGTTCTTTAAAAAAGCTGTGTGTGCATGCATTCGTATTAGGGTGGGGAATGGACACATACTAGGGGAGGTCAGAGGACAATTGGCTACAACTAGTTCTCTCCTTCTGGTCCCAAAGTAGCTGGGCATGGTGGTACATACTTTAATCCCAGCACTAGGTAGGCAGAGGCAGGTGGTTATCTGTGAGTTTGACGATGTCCTGGTCTAAAGAGCAGTTCTAGGCCAGCTGGAGCTACACAGTAAGTCTGTCTCAAAAGAAAACAAAATTACTTCAGACCAGATGTAAACATACAGGTCCTTTAGTCTCAGAAACTGCAGAGTAATAACTTGAAAGCTGGTCTGTTTCAAGTTTCACTGTACTAAAATAAGAGTCAAATGACCTTTTAAGTACCAATTATTGATTAAAATATGAAGCTACAACTGTTCTCTACTTAGTCCACACAGACAGACAGCCCTCAGGTAGATGAGTAGAGAAGGCATGTGCTGGGAGCTGAGCAACATCAACGAGGAGATCTTTAGGGTCTGAGCTTTAAAGGACCATGGTGGTGTGCAGGTGGTATTCACTCCCTGGAAGTCGGTCTGCGTGAAGGCACAGAAGTTGCAGAGCTGGATTACTACCTTCAAGGGGTCAAAAGAAGCCTGACAGGACTTGGTAGTTTTCCAACTATGCTTGTTAGCAGCCCTCTAAGCTTCTCAGGTGCTGGAACTCAGAAAAGATGAGCGGTCACACTGGTGTGTCTACACTGTAGTGTCCATTGCGGTGTCTGACCTGTGGTCGGGGGGCCACATGCAGTCAAAGACAGCTATGAATGAACTCTACTTTATGGTTAAACTACTGCCATTTTTTGTGTGGTGCATGCATACTTGTGCGAGGAGCATGTGCATGATACATGCTGCCCTTGTCTTCTTCAATTGCTCTTTACCTTGTCTTTTGAGATAATGATCTCTCAATGAACCTGAAGCTCACCATGAGCTAGCTAGCCTGCTTGGCCAGTCATCTCCAGCCATCTCTGCCTCCCTAGAGCTGGGGTTACAGACATGCACCACTACTGTACCTACTTTTTACACGAATGTCAGGGAACTGAACTCAGGTTCTTTTATTTGCACGGCAAATACTTTACTGACTGAATTACCTCCCCAACTTGTGATTCCACTTCTGTGAAGTCACCAAGCAGTTCTCAAATGTTGTAGATGACAATGTTGTGACACTATGTCAAAAGTTTGAACACACCAGGGAGAAAAGAGGTCCAAGAAACAACCCTGGAACATTTAAACTTATCTCCATACTAGGGAATGATTTCAGTATGATAGAAAAGAGGAAACAAAGCATCACAAAGCAAAAGGGTTATCTGGCAGATAGGGTGAGAAGACCAGGAACGCTAAAGCTTAGGGCTGGTGACAAGAAAGAGCAACAATGAAGACACATCAGCAGTGTGGGTTAGGAGGTGTGAGGAAGCAGTGCCCAGAGAGGCAGGGCAGGCAGCAGGTGTGCTTAAGCCTTAGGAGGTTGGGTGATGAAGAAAAGACAGGCTGTAACCTCAAACTAACATGTCCAGAAGAAATTACCACCTCAAAGCAGTTAAGAAGCACAAAATGTTATTGCTAGAGTTGGTTTTCAAATTCCTGAATTCACTAATATAAAATTTTCATTTTGGGCTCACATAGTGGCAAGTGTAGATGTGGCGATAGGTCCAGTAGTGGTTCTAGGGAAATGTCCTATAACTGCAACAGCAACCCAGGCCAGAGGGCGCCCAGAGAGCGCACTCCCAAGTGTGGCGCAGACAACCCAGCAGCAGTGATTCAGAAACTTCAGCTCTTTTCTATTGTCAAGTACTTTTCCTTTGTATTAACTTGTATTTGTTTCACCTGATGTCGCCCCAATCATGCTGACATCTACTACTGATTATATTAAATCTAAGTGTTCTTAAACAAACGAAAATTACTCACTTCCATTCCTCAGAGTCCTGCTTCCAATTTTCAGGAGGAAATTAAATAATGTATAAATCAAATACTGGGCTCAAGCCCAGACAGCTGAACATCTTCTTGTCCTTTCAAGGCAAAGAGGAAGTGTCTGCTGAGGGAGGGACAAGCCAAGAGAAATAAAGCTTAACCTCAGCCCATGTGAAAGCGATCTCAGATAACTGGGGCATCTGCAAGTAGGCTAAAAATGAGACCACATACTAACACAGAACTTTCCATGGAAGTGAAAGACGATCCAGATCTAACTCCTAACTTGAAAACAAAAAACACTTTAGAGAAAAGACACCACTTTAGAAATTCTACTTAAAGACAGAGAGAGGGAAAGAAAGCCATAGGGAGATGAATGGACGGCAAAATGATTTCTTCCACTGGGCAGATGCAAAGACCAAGTGTGATGTGTTCCCATGAAACTTTATGACACTGAAACTTGAATTTCACACATTTTAAAATGTTTTACAAATTCTGTTGACTTTTCTTCACCTATTTAAAACGTAAATCTGTTTATGGATTTTGGGCTTTACAAAACCAGGTTCTGAGCTGTATTTGTTCCTCAGACTGTAGCTACCCCCACCCCCTATGTAGTAAAATCTTATTATGGAACTGGCTTGATCTTCATTTAGGACTCTGCATAAAAAAAATTGTTCTTTTAATTCTTCTAAATTACCTGTATGAAAAGCTGGCAGTAATGAAAGAAAACCATTATTTGGAAGACATATGAGCTCCTCTTTAGCATGTCTACACGCTAACATCAACATCAGCGTGTATGTTGTGAACTACGTGAACTACTACAAGACCATTAACACCATGGCATCACTCATGGACAAAAGAATGACTTAGAAATGTTCTTCCCTTCAGCCTAGTCTCACATTCCCTTGGGTAGGAATAATATGCAGTGCCTATCACTGTACAGAAAACAGAAAGCTGGTGCCCAGAGGGATTTTCTTGAGCACACACTGTGCTGATTTTATGGTGGTAAGACCTTTCCAGCTTCAGAAACCAAGGAAACAGAAACAGACTGTGAGACACCTATGGCTATGGTTAGTTCTTAGGAAGCAAATAATTGTTATGTATTGTCTGGGATTTAAAAAAACAAAACAAAAGACTAGTTTCCTTACTCTGTCAAACGAGAAGTCTTGTAAAGCACTGCAGTGGGTGTCTCAAAACTGTAACACAGAAACGTGGTGTCGTTCTTTCCCTCCGCTTCCTTCCACTGCAACGACAATTCCTATTCCCAACCAGCACTGACTTACTTTTAAGTAATGCTAGTCATTCTTAGCTCCTGAACAAGTGAGGCTGTCCTTAGTCACTCTAACACTTCTTAAAGATAAGCCTTACAACCCTGTTCTATAGGATCAGCTGTCCCAGGCTGATGGCATCTGAAGAATAACAATGCAGTTCTCAGTTATGAGACAGCAATTATAGAAAGATACGATTCATTCCATCCAAGTCAACTTTGCAGTCATTTATCTGCTTTAAGGCACTAAGAACCTAAAGGGTAGGAAAAAGTTGTCTGAACCAGCTACACTGAAGAGATAAAGCTGAGTGGGGGGAGACCACGGGAAATTGGTAGTAGGGATGGGGACAGGAGCAGAAAGAGCGTCTTTTATTTTCTTCCTCCTTTCACCCAACTCCTACATTGAAAAAAAAAAAGATTAGTTTCAAGTCCACAGTGTAATACTTATTGAGTACAGAATCCACACATACCCTCTCTGCCCTACATGCAAACACCCTTTCACCATCTACTCTGGCCCAATCATACACTGGTTATATCTGCAGCTACATCAGGGCTCACTGTGTACTCTATTACAAATCGTTAGCTTCACTATTTCTATTAGTCAGATTTTTGGCTCTGTGTAAAATACTTAAGAGAAATCATTTGTTTTGTGGCCTAGTTTTAGAAGGTTCAGTCAATGGCCAGCTGGCCTGTGTAAGGCAGAACATCCTGGTGCTAAGGGCATGTGACTGGGTCCTGCATAACTCATGGTGACCAGGAAGCACAGACAGGAATGGGCTAGGAACAACACAACCTCCAGTCATCTACTTCTTTCAGCCACAAATTTCCTGTTGTTTCCTCTCCTATGCCAGACTATAAGCCGTCAACAGATTAAAATCACAACCAATCATCTCTCATGCTTGGGCACACCTGAGCTTGGGTGTAGGGGCAGTTCATATTCAAACTGTTACGGTGTCCTGAAAAACTCTCTTTTCTCTGGCTTCTTCCCCCGCCTACCCCAACCTTTTCACTATTTTGTCTTTTCCAGAATGCCATGTTTGGAATCATACAGTATGACATTTTCAGATTGGCTTTTCTTATTAGTATCATGCCTGTGAGCCTCTTCTATGTATTTTCCTGGCATAATAATTTACTTACTTGTATGTATAATGATATTGCACTGTTTACATGTATCGCTTATATACCCGTTCACCTGCTAAAGGACATCTTTGTGACTTCCACTGTTTTCAAGTGTTGTACTTGCTTTGTCATCAATGTCGAATCAGAGGGCACCATGGTATAGAGACAGTCTTAATCCTTA
This sequence comes from Acomys minous, assembly GCF_964271855.1. Classification (NCBI taxonomy): domain Eukaryota; kingdom Metazoa; phylum Chordata; class Mammalia; order Rodentia; family Muridae; genus Acomys; species Acomys minous. Next base: position 16,848,062 of record NC_140499.1, on the reverse strand, counting down.
GAGCAGGTCTGAGGAAAAAGCCCAGCAGCTAAGTGACTGACCCACAGAACTGCTCTCTCTACAGGGTAATTACCTGAGCCTGGCCTAACCACATTATGTGGCATTCCTCTCTCTCCTTCCTGGCAACCCTGCCAGTCTAAAGGCCTGCTAGTCTGTGACATCAGCTCAGGGTCAACACTCTACTTCATATTTGGCCTCCCCAACTGCCTGCATCCAGTGTTGTAAGAATCATTCAGGAGACGAGGAGTGGTAGAGTTGAGGCAGCCTGGTCTGCATAGCTCCAAGCCAGACAGAACTACATAGTGAGTCTGTTTCAAAAAACAAATCAACCGCCCCCAAACAAAAACAAACAAACAAATCCCCCAAACAAATATATTTGCTAAGAGGCAGGCTACTGAGACGTCTTTAACCTTAGAAAGAAGATGTACTTCCCATTAGCTTTGTAACTGATGCTAAAAACAAGAAATCATACCCCATCTTTATCTATAAAGGTTCAAAGTTTTGCCCACACACATTTATGCATCTGTATCTGCAGGTCTTTAAAGATGGCACAAAGTAAAAAGCAAAATAAGAGCTACTGTGAACAAGAAAGTGCATTTTCACAATGATAGCCAACACTAAAAGGAACCCCCTGCCCCCCGAACCCCAACACACACACACACACACACACACACACACACACACACACACACACACACACACACACACAAAACCCAGAACAAAGATGAAATTAAGGTCTGAAGATATATGGCACCAGATCAACTATATTTACAAGTCTCTCAAGATGGTATGCTCAGTGCTACAACAGCTGCCTTCTTTGACTATTGTGGAAAGAGTACTGTCTTCATTGTCTACAAATAGATCCCAAGTATTAGAACCTGTGACTTGTGTTATGGTACATGACAAGGGGGATCAAGGTTATAGGTGGAATTAAAGTTGATAATCATTTCACCCCACAGATGGATTAGCCCAGACTATCTGGAGAGATTTATATAATTAGAATCTCTTTGAGTATGACAGAGAGGCACAAGTCAGAAACAAGAGAGATGTAAGAGATGCCAGCCAAGGAAATGCAGAAGGTGGAGAGACTCTTAAATAACAGTAGAAACAAAAACAAAAAAATAAAGACATTATTCTATAACCTATAAAAAGGAGCACAGGCTTGCAGATAAACTGCATTCAGTTTAATGGCACCCTGAACACCTGACTTTCAATTTCCACAACTACAGTATAAAAACACCTATCTAGTTTGAAGAGCTAATTTTGTGTAATTTGTTACAACAGGAATAGGAAATCTTTCTATATTTATGAATCTAACTTTATTAAGTGAAAACAGTAGTGTTTCTCAATAATGGGACTAAGAATAAATAACAGCTATTTTAAAAAAATTAAACACCCTACATACTATTTCCAATCTTTAAAACAGGTAAAATTATTACTATTGCAGTTTTACAGTGTCAGCAATATCTAACGCATGTAGTACAGCTTGTAAACAGCAGAACTAGCATTGGAAAACAATGCATGAAATTGCATGCTATCCACGCTTCCTCCACCAGATAAAAGCACAGAACTGTACTGTCTAGTCAGACCCTACCTCCCAGCAAAGTATGTCCTCTTGTATGACTTTCCTTCTTACTCATTTTCTGGACCCCAAAGAGACCAAAGTGATGAATGCTTAAAAGAACAAACTAGAAGCTGGAGAGATGGTTCAGTCGATAAAAGAGTGCTCACTGGCTGTTCTTCCATAGAATATTGGTTAAGGTCCCAGAACCTACATGGTGGCTCTCACAACTGTTACGTAACTTCTGCTACTGTGGCTCTGACACCCTCTTTTGGCCTCTCTGGGTACTAGATACACATGTCGCGCACAGATATACAAGCAGGCAAAACACACATGCATATAAAACTTAAAGAGAAGCTTAAATAAATACACAGGACAAACTAAAGAGAAAGCTCTGAGGACTTTGTGCAAACAGTGCCTGCAACTTCTACCAGCTTCATTATTTGGTTTCTCTGCAAATTAATGAGCACAAACTCCAGGGAAGACATAGAATATTGCACATAGTGCAGCTAATTTGTCCACATGTAACTGAAACATAGTAGTTAAGAATGGAAACTGGAGGGTGGTGAACACCACCACCACCACCCCAAACCATCCAAAGGTGCATCTGAACAAAAAGTAGTGCACAGAAAGGTAAACACAAGTCAACCAAACCATAGTTTCCAGCACACCTGGATGTGAGGTGGATATCTGCACAACACCAAACATCAGCAACATCCAACCCCATCCCCCACAGCCAGCCTGAGTAGTAGTGCAGTAGTATATGAAGTTTGGGTTGTTTTCCCTCTACCCATTAGATGGTCACTTTCTTTAGGATTCTTCTTACTAGAAATTAAAATCATCAGTAAGCATTCCTTTAACCACTGTTTCAGATCAGCACCGCCTGAATTCTGCCCAAACAGATGGATGGCTCTATATTCTGAATTCTTGTTTCATAGTAATTCATAAAGAAATGATATCCTCTCATCACCAGACAGCCCTCTTAGATCATGGGTTATTTACTGGGAGTCTAATTATCATTTCCAGATTACATCAATACCTAACACTCTTTGGATAGGAGAACTGAGTAACAGGAGATGACAGGGTTTAACACATTATCAACTCTTTTAAATAACTGATCTGAACCTTGCCCAAGCCAGCAATGACCCAAATTTGTTATAATAAATTATCATAACTTATAACCAAGGTAAAAGGAAGTGACTATGCTTTTATTTTATTTTTAAAACTATCCAGCCTTGTCGAGCATCCAGATGTCACAAAAGAATGCTACTACATATAGTTAAGATGTTCGGGTGTTGTAAGTAAATGCAAGTATCTGACAAGGGTTCAAGTGTTAGTGTTAGTCTGCAGGAAGGCACCAAGAGGCAGTAGCATGTTTATGAGGTTGTGTCTAGTAGGAGGTCATAAAAATCAATGAAGGTGTGCCTTTAACAGGAAGTGTAAAAGCCTGCCTCTTTCTCTCTTTTTCTGCCTCATGCCCATGAGGTGGAGATGCTTTGAGTTTCCAAATGTTTTCTGTCATGTTTCTGCCATGATTTCCTGCCTCATAACACGCCCCAAAGAGATGGGGCCAAATAGACCGAGACCACTATGCTATAAGTCCAAATAAATCTATTTATAAGCTAAACACCTCAAATATTCATAACGACAGAAAACGAATGTAAATGGGTGCAGATGTTTTAAAGAGCATGCCGTACTTCTTCCCAAGTGAATTAAAAAAACATTTATTTCATTTTGTTTTTTATTTTTTTTCTTTTTTATTTTTATTTTTATTTTTATTTTTATTTATTTTTTATTAATTTATTCTTGTTACATCTCAATGGTTATCCCTTCCCTTGTATCCTCCCGTTCTTCCCTCCCTCCCATTTTCCCCTTACTCCCCTCCTCTCTATATAGTCCTGGCTGTTCCGGTACTCACTATATTGGCCAGTCTGACCTTGAACTCACAGAGATCTGCCTGCCTCTGTCTCTCAAGTGCTAGGATTAAAGGTGTGCTCCACCACACCTGTCAAAGTTATACTTTTTAACAAAAAAAAATTTATACAAAATATTTTGATTATATTCTTTCTCCATTCCATTTTTTTCTTTTAAGAGGAATGGTACTTAGGAAAGTTTAAGAAACAAAATCACAGATTAAGTAGATTATTTCTATGTGTATCAATTTAAACAATTACAAATGACGGTAAAACCATGTATATATCCATGAAAGAACTTCTGAATTAACAACTTTTAAAAACATTAGTATCCTTCCTAACCAAAACATATGTTTACAGATGACAATGGGTAACTCCTGATTTAAGATCTGCTCGTATGCTAAAGCTGAGGGTATAGCTACTTACTACTGTCAGCTTTAAAGGATCTAGACTCATCTGGGAGACAAGCTTCTGAGCATGTCTGTGAAGGAGTATATAGACTGAGTTAACTGAGGTAGAAAGACCCACCCTAAAGTGGCTGACACCATGCTATGGGGTAGGGTCCTGGATTGAATAAAAAGGAGACTGTGAGCTGAGCACCTGCATTTGCTGCTTTCTGCCTTCCGACTGCAGATGCAGCATGATCTGCTGCTACCTGCTCTGAATAGCACGATAAACTGAATCCCTAAACTATGAATCCAAATGAACACTTTTGTCCTAAGTTGCTTTTGTCAGCCATTTTTTCCAATTAGGATGGGCAGGGAGGCAGAATATGTGTGGGGTCAGAGCATGGATTTCTCCTGAGCAAACCTGGGTGGCACCTAGATGATGTACGTATGTAGTTGTCAGTACTAGCAAAATACACTAACCCTGGGCATTCAATGTTAGTTCTGCAAAGAACTAAGCAACAGCAAGGGTAATTCATTGACACCAAGGTCTTTTCCGTCATTACAAAGAACACAGGGATTTTTTACCTTTATAAAAACTGTGATTTGATCTACAACACTGTTGCATCTCTGAATGTGTCTCACTTGGGTGATATGTGTATGAGTAATGCTTACATTCTGAAATATCAATTTCTGGCTAAGACAAAGCAATGGTCTCATACCAAAAGTGTTTACCCCAACAGCCAGAGTATGTGCTTTCTGGTTCAGTGGATGAGGTCTTTTTACTTGTGGACAGGGTCTCATGTATCCCAGGCTGGTCTTTTACTTCTTATGTGGCATTAGATGACCTTTAACTTCTGAGCAACACATCCCACCCCCAATAGCGGAAAGATAGTATGTGATCCTGGAGACTGAATGAGGGCTTGGTCTAACGTTCAGATCCAAAATTTTAGGTTTGGAGAGCGATTGCATCTAAAGACTCAGTCTCAGAATTTTTGTTTCTAATCTTAATGAAAAATATATTTTATCTTGAAATTTTAGTTCCCTAAAGAAGAATGTTTTTACCTGCTACTAAAATTTAACTGAAAAACAAGCTGAGAATGCTACAGACCACTGGGAAGGAGGGAGAAGGGGAGGGAGGGGGAGGAGGAAGAAGAAGAGGAGGCGGCTGTGGCAGATGTGTGTAATGGAAGACTGGGGGGGCTATGAATGAAAGCACAAAATGTGCTGGGTTACTACATACAGACCATGCGTAGACTTGAGATTAATGGCAACTAGCATGGCACTAAATAGCAGTTCCACCTACAGCACAAAAACTTTCCCAGGACTTGGTAGAATACTCACCAAAGGCAAAGAAGCCTATTAATTGTGAATGGAGAAAGTACACCTTAAATACTATAGGCCCAGGACCAGAACTTTCAAGTATAGTCTCTACCTTTATAGCTTGAGTACCAATAAATTAAAAAACCCATCTTTCCCTACTTCTCCTTAAATAATATTCCTGTTGAGATTTTACTTTCTTCCACTTCACTTTCTTTCTTATTACTTCATACATGTGATGGTTAAAGTTACTATTTCACCAGCATCGTCCAAAGTGGGATTAGCAGAGTCATGGGACGAATGAGAATTCCAAGGACATTACTGACCTGGAGAACAAGTCTCGAGGTATCACTACAAGGTATTATTCTTTAGTTGGAGAGAAACTTACAGGATAAGTTTCTGTATGGCTGCTTATAGAATAACTAGTGTATTAGTTACTTTTCTTGTTACTCTAAATATAATTTAGGAAAGGAAGGGGCAATTTAAGAAAGGATACAGCTTGTATTAGTTACTTTTTTGTTGCTGTTGGTAAGACACCATGACCAAAGCAGCTTATGGAAGACTGACTTTATTCTGACTTTGATGGAGGAGAAGTCATCAAGAGTCCATCATGGCAGGGAGGGCATACATAGCAACTAGCAGCAGGCATGGCAGCAGAAACAGGAAGCTGAGTGTTCACAGCTTCAAACGCAAGCACAAAGCAGAGAACACATTTTCTGAAAGTAGCTTGAGAGTTTTAATATCAAAGCGTGTCCCCAGTGACAAACTTCTTTCAAGAAGTATGCCATCATCTAAACTCCTTAAACAGCAACAACCAACTGGGAACACACCTGAGCCTGTGGGGGTCACTCCTCATTCAAACTTCCACTTTCCACTTCCTAGTCCTATAATCTCCCAGCTATATCATAATGCAAAATGATCTGCAAAAATACATTAAAATCCAACTAAAAGTCTCCATAATCTTTCACAGTATTAACACAGTTTATAAGTCTAACGTCTCCTCTAAGGCTTAAGGCAATCTCTTAATTGTGCCCCCTCAACCTCTTGTAAGACAAAACCAAAAACAAATAAGAGCCTAACTACATACTTCCAACACACAGTGGCACAGGATATACATTACCATTCCAGAAGGAGACACAGTGAGGAATCCTGGACCAAAGACTAAAACCCAATAGGGAAAACATTAAACCCTGTAGCTTCATGCTTGGTACTAAGGGACTTAGATGTCTCCGCCTTACCAGCTCTCTACGGCTGGTTCCACTCTCTGTATGAAGCTCCTCATGGCAAATATCCCATCGTTCTGGAATCTCCAACAACTATGTATTTCCACTGCAAAGCCAAGCTTTACTTTCACTTCACTTAATGGCCTCTCAGGGCTTGCTGCCTTCTTAAGACTTTCATGCAGAGACTGCCTGGCGATCATGACTAGGTACTGAACACAAAGTTAAATGTGCCTAACTTGTAAGTTCAGGGAAGAAAAGACACAAGTTGGATCAATTAGATATGGCCTATCTGATAATCAACTCTTTCTTGCTTAGATATGCCCTTAAAGATAGTAATCTAGAAATTCTATATGTAAGGTATAATCTTGTCCCTTCTGGAATATTTAGAAGATAACCTTTTCCAATTGTCATATGCTTGTTTTGCTACCTAATACTATGTAATAATCACTGTCTTTAAGGTTTTGAAGTAAAGTTTCCACTCTTGGTACCTTTGTCACACAAAGACAAAACCATTCTAAAGATATAATGCATGCCAAGAAAATGAGGACTTATAGACACAGGCTTTGGAACTAGATCTTGGTTAATAGCTAATACATCCTGGTTCTCCTAGTTAGCTATGGGTCCTTGAGAAAGTTACTTTAAGCTGTAATTTCCTATTCTATAAAATGAGTACCCCAATTTTGTATCCTAAATGTAGCCAGGTAATTTATGAAATCCACGTAAGTGTACATCAGGATTGTAATAAACATCAGCAGTATATCATCTATGGTGCTCAGTGGCTGTGGGGTTGCCTACAGTGTTTTCCAACAAAAATCAGATATGAGTTAATTCAAGTGGATGTCACTATGACTCATGTAGGATGTTTACATCACATGTGCCATTTTAAGACCTGGCAGGAGGATATGCCCTTTCTGTTTGTACTTGTCTCTCATTGCTAAAGTTCAGGATTGGCTGAAGACTCCCCACACCCTCCCAGAATAACAGAAACTGGTAAGTGGAAGCTCTGAGTTAAGATGACTACAAGGCATGCAGCATCACCAAACCAGTTTTGTAGTCATGGGAGCATCATGGGTGGGAACAGACAGTGAGTAATACCAGAAATAACAAATAAGAACAAGGAATGGAGAAAAGGTCAGGTCTAAGATGTAGTTGTGTATACCAAGTCTTGCAGCTACTGAACATCTAGATGGGTTTTGAACATATTTAAAAAGAGGTCTGGCCAAGTGTGGTGGTGTACGCCTGTAATGCCAGCACTCTGGGAGTTAGAGACAGGCAGATCTCTGTGGGTTCAAGGCTGGCCTGGTATACAAAGTTAGTCCTGGACAGCCAAAGCTACATAAAGAAACCCTGTCTTAACAAACAAACAAACAAACAAACAAACAAACACGGTCTGCAGAGTTCAAGGTAGTACTTTGTCATCAGACTTGGTAGAGCTGGCCTATAATTCCCACTACACAAGAGCATTAAGTAGGAGGATGTCAAGTTCAAAACCACCCTGGGTGACTTGAGAAGCACTATTTAAGATTCTTGAATACAGTGTGACATTGTCCGTATTATAAGTCTTAGCATGTAAATTGCTGATGAAGTCTTTCAAAATGAATGTTAGTGAATCTCATTCATGTGTCAATGAAAAACAGAATCCAGTCCATGCCTCCTCTGGATCCCTCAGAAGCCCCCTTCCCCACCTGCCCTGCTTTATTGTTGGATCCCAGCCTCCAACTCCAGCAGACACTCCCTGCTCAACCACAGGCTATGCTGGCCAAAAGACCAGGTAGAGTAATCTTCACTCTCTGATTTTCTCCACCTTCTCCACTGAGACCCAATTCTCAGTGTTGTCCCTAGCACCGCAACAGACCATCTGCCCCTGGCTTCCCTGTCCCCCAGCCTTTAACACCAGCAACCATTAGCTGCAAACACATGATCTGAGCAGGCCAGTAAAACAGGGAACACACAGCTAACACACTCTGAAAATTCAGAGAGAAAACAGAATACAAGGGGAAAAAACACCCACTCTTCAGAGACAAACCCAGAAAGCAGCACCTAGGCCTATAATCACCCCAAACCTGGATTTCTAGACACGAACATAAGAACACAGTAACAGTCAGGGTAATAACAGAGCCCATCTATCCCATCACAGCAGGCCCTGAATGTTCCAACACAACTGAAGCACAAGATAAAAACCTTAAGACCAACTAACTATATGAAGATGACAGAGGTCCTTAAGGAGGAAGTGAATAAATCCCTTAAAGAAAACAAACAAACAAACAAACAAACAAACAAACAACCCACAAAGATTTGGAGAAAACAAATAAAACTGTTCAAGACCTGAAAACTGAAATAGAAGCAACAAAGAAAACACGAACTGAGGGAATTCTGGAAATGAAAAATTTAGGATTGTGAAAACTAGAGAGGCAAGCTTCATCAATGGGACACAAAAGACAGAAGAGAGAATCTCAGGCATTGGTCCATCAGTCAAAGAAAATGTTAAACCTAAAAAATTCCTGACACAAAACATCCAGGAAATATGGGACACAATGAAAAGACCAAACCTAAAAATAATAGGAATAGAGGAAGGGGAAGAATCCTAGCTCAAAGGCCCAGAAAATATTTTCAACAAAATCATAGGAGAAAAATTTACTAACCTAAAGGAGATGCCTATAAAGGTACAAGAAATGTACAGAACATCAAATAGCTAGGACCAGAGAAGAAAGCCCCCTTAGCACACAATAATCAAAACACTAAACTTACACAAGAAAGAGTATGAAAAGCCATAAAGGAAAAAGACCAAGTAACACATAAAGGCAGGTTATTAGAATCACACCTGATTTTCAATGGATACTCTAAAAGCCAGAAGGGCTTAGAGAGACATACTCAGACTATAAGAGACCACAGATACCAGCTCAGGCTACTATATCCAGCAAAACTTTCAATCACTGTAGAGAAAATAAGATATTTCATGTTAAAGTAAAATTTAAACAATATCTATCTACAAATCTGGGCCTACAGAGGAGCTAAAAGGAAAAAAATATTAACCAAGGAGGTTAACTATACACATGAAAACACAGGAAATAAATAATCTAACACCAGTAAAACAAACAAATAAACAAAAAAGGAAGTGCACCATTACCACCACCATCATAACAGAAATTAAAAATCATTGTTCATTGATATTCTCAATATCAGTGGCTCCAATTTCCCAATAAAGACACAGATTAACAGACTGGGTAAGAAATCAGGATTCATCCATCTTCTGCATACAAGAAATACACCACAACATCAAGAATAAGTTCAGAGTAAAAGGTTGGAAAACAATATTTCAAGCAAACAGACCCAAGAAGCAAGCTGGTGTAGCTATGCTAATACCTAACAAAATAGACTTCAAACCAAAACTAATCAAAAGAGATGGAGAAGGACAATGCATATTCATCAAAGGAAAAATCCACCAAGATGCTATTTCAATTCTTAACGTCTATACCCCAAACAGAAGAGGATTCATTTTTATAAAAGAAACACTACAGTTTAAATCACATATTGACTCTAACACAGATAGTGGGAAACTTCAATGTTCCACTCTCACCAATGGACAGGCCATCGAGGCCAAAACTAAGCAGAGGAATGCTGAAGTTTACTGACCTTATAAACCAAATGGACCTAGCAGATGTTTACAGAACATTTCATCCAAACACACACAAAAAATACCTTCTTCTCTGCACCTCGTGGAACTTTCACCAAAATTGACCACATGACTGGACATAAAGCAAGTATCAACAGATAAAAGAAAACTGAAAAAAACTCCCTGTATCCTACCAGACTACCATGGATTAAAGCTGGATACCAACAACAAAAGAAACAACAGAAAGCTTACAAACTAATGGAAACTGAATAACTCTCTACTGAATGAAAAATGGGTCAAGATAGAAATAAAGAAGTTAAAGACTTTCTAGAATTCAGTGAAAATGAATCTTCATGGGACACAATGAAAGTAGTGCTGAGAGGAAAGTTCCTAACACTAAGTATCTACATAAAGAAAATTAAAGATCTCATAATAACAACAGTATACCTGAAAGCTCTAGAAAAAGAAGCAAGCATATCCAAGAGTAATAGATGGCAAGAAATAACCAAATTGGGGGCTAAAATTAATAAAAGAGCAACAAAGAGAATAAAAAGAATCAATGAAATAAAGAGTTGGTTATTTGAGAAGATCAACAAGATAAATCTTATTCAAACTAAAAAGACTTAGAGTGAATATCCAAATTAATAAAAATAAAAAACAAAACAGAGGCACAACAACAAACACTGAGGGAATCTAGAGAATCCAGACATACTTTAAAAACCTATATGCCACCAAATTGGAAGATCTAAAAGAAACAGATCATTTTCTTGATAGGTATCACCCCCCACCCATCCCCTGCCACGCAATCCTTATTCTGAGAATCTCCTGTCTCAATGTTGTGTAAATACCTCGTACCAACTGTCCTCTTATATGTCATGCAGCCTACATTCAACCACTGAGCAGGGGAGAGAATAGGCCTGGACTTCTGGCCAGTCAGGAAAGGAGGCTTTAGGAGAGGAAGTAGGGGATTTAGCCAGTGGAGAGGTCAGGAAACACCAGGAGAGAAGCTGGAGCAGGGAAACTACAAAGTACAAGTATCTCTGGGATATAAGCTGGGAGAAAGCCAAATTAGCTTAGAGGGTTAAGAATAGAGTAATAACTGCTCAGTTTTTGTGCTGTGAAGTTTGTTTAAATAATGTAATAGAGTCTCAGTTATTTGTGTGATAGCCTGGTTAAGAGAGAAACTGAGAAACAAGCACAGTTTTATAAAAAGAATTGTAACATTGCTCAATTCATTTTATGAGGCCACAGTGATACTGATACCTAAACCACATTAAGACTCAACAAAGAAAGAATTACAGACCAATTTCTTTTATGAACATGGAAAAATACTCAATAAGATATTTACAAACAGAATCCAAGAACACATCAAAAAGATCATTCACCATGATCAGATAGTCTTCAACCCAGAAATGCAGGAATGGTTCAACATTATGAAAATCAGTAAATATATTCCACCTGTAGTGCTTTGAATAAAAATTGTCCCCAAAGGCCCATAGGGAGTAGGAGTATTAGAAGGTGTGGCCTTGTTGAAGTAGGTATGGCTTTGTTGGGAGGAAGTATATCACTGTTGGTAGGCTTTGAGGTCAGATCAAGGCCCAGTGTCTTACTCTCTTCCAGATTCCCGTGGATCCAGATGTAGAATTCTCAGCCCCTCTCCAGTACCACGTCTGCCTGTGTGCCACCATGCTTCCTATATGATGACAACAGACTAAACTCTAAATGGTAAGCCAGTCTCAATTAAATGCTTTGCTTTATAAGAGTTTTAAGGCCATCGTATCTCTTTATAGCAATAGAAACCCTAACCAAGACACCACTATGTAAATAAACAAAACAAACCAAAAAAGGGAAAAAACCAACAACACAAGATCATCTTATTAGATGCCGAAAAAGACTGACAAAATTTAACACCCCTTCATGATAAAAGTCCTGGAGAGATTAGTGATACAAAGGACATACCTAAACATAATAAAGACAATTTACAGTAAGCCTATAGCCAATATCAAATTAACTGGAGAGGAACTCAAAGTAATTCTACTAAAATCAGGAACAAGACAAGTTCATCCATTCTCCCCATATTTATTCAATACAGTACTTGAAGTTTTAACCGCAGCAACAAGACAACCAAAGGAGATGAAAGTGATACAATTTGGAAAAAAAAAATCCAATGTTTATTATGTACAGATGATAGTACACGTAAGTCACACTAAAAATTCCACTAGAAAATTACAGCTGATAAATCAGTAGTTCTCTTATTTATAAACAACAAAAGGACTGAGAAAGAAATCAGGGAAATAGCAGCTTTCACAAAAACCTCAAATAGCATAAAATATCTTGGGGTAACTCTAGCCAAGCACGAACTTCAAGACCCTGAAGAAAGAAACTGAAGATATCAGAAGATTGAAAGATGTCCCATGCTCATAGACTGGTAGGATTACATAGGTTAAAAGGCCATCTTATCAAAAGTAACCTAGAGATTCAATGCAATCCTTACCAAAATTCTAACACAATTCTTTACAGAGCTTGAAAAGACAATTCTCATCTTCATATGAAAACACAAAAAACCCAGGATCACTAAAACAATCCTGAATAATAAAAGAATTTCTGGCAACATCATCACCCCTGATTTCAAGCTGTACTAGAGTGACAGTAATAAAAACTGCATTCACTAGAGAAAACAGGCTATTTAACAAATGGTGCAGAAAACTGGATGTTGACATGCAGAATTAATGAAACAAGACCCATTTATCACATCCCACAGAAATTAGATACAAATGCTATCAAATACCTCAATTTGAAACCTGGAACACTAAAACTGTTATAAGAAAAGATAGGTAGTACCCTCTAAGATATAGGAATAGGAAACTACTTTCTGATTAGAGCTCCATTTGTCTAGGAGTTAAAGCCAACAAGTAGGACACATGAAACTAACAACAGGAACCAATCGTGTGAAGAAGCAACATTCAGAATTAGAGAATCTTTATCAGCTATATATCTAACAGAGGATCATATGTAGCATATACAAAGAACTCAAAAAACAAAGAGTTCTTAAAAGAAACAAAAAGTGGTTAACAAGTATCTCATAGCGTCTACCATCCTTAACAATCGGGGAAATACAAATTAAAACAACTCTGAGATTTCATCTCACTCTAGTCTTAATTGCTAAGTTCAACAAAGCAACTGACAACAAATGCTGGTAAGGTTGTGGGGAAAGCAGAATCATGATTGATCCCCAACCCTCACTGTTGGGAATAGAAACTGATATAGCCACTATGGAATTCATTATAAAGAATCCTCAAAAGCTAAAAATAAATCTACCATATGATCCAGCTATACTGCTTTCTTGTCATTTGTCTAAAGGACTCCACATCTTACTCTACAAATGTCCTTTAACAAATGAATGGATAATGAACATATGATACATATACATTATGAAATAATATATTCAGCTATATAGGAAAATGAAATCATGAAATTTGCAGGTAAATTGGTGTACCTAGAAAATATTATCTAGAGGAAGGGAACCCAGACCCAGAAAGACAAAAGCCACACTTCATCTGCAGTTCCTAGATCCAAATCCTCAGATATTGAGTATACAACACGGAGTAACCACAGGTATCAAGAAACTACAAAGGAACAATGGTGGGTAAGGTGAGGGCTTGAAATAGCAGGATACAGCAGATATAAAGGGAGAAACAAAGAAAAAATGGGAAGAGAAGAAGTAGTCAACTAACACCAAGGTTGTTTGATAAAGCCTTAAGGAATCATATTTTCTTTTTTACTTACATAAAGTTATACACAATACATCTAAGTGTATGTGTGGATGTTTCTATCTGTAGCTTAAATGAAGTTATACCATTTGGTTGACAATGCTCCCACAAGAACCATAAACTAACAAAAACTCCAGTACCAGTCACAAGAGACCTCCCTCTCAAGTAGTCATAGCAACCCAAATGACTCCTAAGCCAATATAGGGCCTCTCCAAGGTTAAAGGTAAGGCCCTATTCCTGAAGACACCACACACTTAGGAAACAGGACTCAAGGTTATTAGAGAGCTGTATCTAACATAAAAGCCTCTTTTCTGTGGTATAGCCCCCACTGTACCAGAAAGTACTATGTAAGCTGCCATGGGAAGGAAGTAATTCATAGTCCTACCCAGCTGTGATAACTATAAAATATCACTACAATGACCAGCAGGTTAAGATACCCATTAAGGTGCAATAGTGGCACTCACATGTTAGCAGTAACCACCAGCTGTCTAAGTAGACTTAAATCCGTAAGGCCCACTCAACAAGAAGGAAATCATGACTGGTATTAGAAACATAGCCAGTAAGGTCAAGGACCTTAAAAGAGAATTTACTACTACCACTTTGCTAGATCACATCATTCTAAATTTTATCCTTATATCCACAAATAAGTGTAGCTATCACATCTTGTCAAAGGAGCTTCTCTCTCAACGGCAAGTGGAAACCACTGATTGTAGAAAACCACAATTGGATACCATGAAAGGTTAATGAAGTGTGGGGGAGCACAGCCCCAGAAGATATATCTGCAGCACAGCTCCTGAATCTATGGCTCAAGGAATACCAAGGAAGCATTAAGGAATGATGAGTATCAGTGTCTACTCTGGGATGCTGATGGGCAGAGATGGCTTTGTGGGTGGGATGAAAAAATAAATACAAAAGAAAAGGAAGAAAAATCAGAAAATTCAAAATCGAAGTTCTATGAAGCTGCACTTGTACAACAAAATGTCTTCAAATGTCTCTGTATTCCCCATCCAGTAATACAATCTAACTGTATGTGGATTAAGGTGCTTGAAAATATCATTAAAAATATTACAGAAAAAAATCAGCAGCCATAAAGCTCCATCTATAGTGAAGAAAGCAATGTAGATTGCTTTAAAGGTAAGGCCAGCAGAAGTTTCAACCTTTAACATGTTCCTCTGAGTAAAGGCTATTGTCTTTCTTTCTTTCTCCCCGTCCCCCGCTCTCCCCGCCCCAGAGGGTTTCTCTGTGTAGTCTTGGCTGTCCTGGAGTCACTCTGTAGACCAGACTGGCCTTGAACTCACAGCGATCCACCTGCCTCTGCCTCCCAAGTGCTGGGATTAAAGGCATGCGCCACCACCGCCCAGCTAAGGCTATTGTTTTAAGGAAGCAACTAAAACCTGAAATCAAGCCTCCAGAGACTATGGAAGAGTGTTGGGGTAGGGAGTTGGAGGCTGTTAGAGCATCACTTATTACAGGTTTGTAGAGGCATCTTTGGATACCACAGAAGATGACAAGGACTTTTTACCTGATGAATGTCTGAGTTACCAACACACTACATATTAAGTGAACTTCAACTCTAGTTACAAAAGTGGTAAACATTAGTAGTACAGTTCCAGCTAGGATCAAAATAATAAAGAATAATGTGTCACATCAGCAGCACATGAAACCAATGGAATCCCAGTAGTTAGAGCATGTCTGTATACCTCCTGGATGTTGTTTCTCTTTTGCTTCTTGGCTATTACATTAGTTTCCCCCTATTTTGCTCATGGAGACAGTAAAGAATCCTGGTGTAAGACCTTCTAGTTGTGGGCCCAGTTTGCAAGGAAAATGAGCTTTGCTTCTTTATAACCACACAGATATATTCTATCACATGTTTAAAAGCCACTGTGGTGGTACATGTGTATAGTCTCAGCACTCAGGAGGCTACGGTAGGAGGATCATATATTTGAGTTGAACCTGGGATAATGAGACCCCTGCTATCTTATCCTCAGAAAGAGTCTGTAAGAGCTGCTATCACTAAAAACTTCTCAATTCTCTTTTAGGTTTCAATAAGTAGAAGATAAAGTATTTCCTTTAAATATCAGCACCCCCTTTTCTAACTTAATTACATTATTATAAAAAAAGAGACTAGTTTTCTTAATTTAGAAAGACATATAAAAAGAGAACAAAATTAAGCTCTAAGCCAGGAAAAAGGAAATTTCCTGAAAATATTCTGAGTGATATGTAATAGTTTATAAACAAACATTAACTTTTACTTTTGAGAAATACTACATATCTTTAACAACAACAAACCCCACATAACAGAGACATTACAAGTATTAAGACAGCTGAAATAAATCATTTACTATGAAATATAAGCTTAATGACCTAAAACTGAAAACAATATCTCAATAAAATATCTTATGAGTATTTAAAAATTCTAAGATAAAATACGGAAATTTTAGGCAAGCTGCAAATATTTAGTATTATAAAGATCAAATGTAATTTTCTGGTTATAAAAAAAGATTCCTGAAACACTTGCTCTGCACTTATAAAGAAGAGTACATGTATGTGAGCTGTGCTGATGAATCTGACAAGAACTCTGTGGGCAAGGTCAGCATCTGGTCTTACAGCTTCCTCACTCCATAATCTATGTAGTTACCCATTATGCAATTTCACACAGTAAAAAATGTTCTTAACACAGAACAGTTTTCATATAAAGAAATTAGAAATATAATTGAAAATTATATTAAGACCAAGTAAAAATAAGTGATCATACTAATGCTTGTGTGACACACTTTATACATTTAAAAAAAGAAATCATAGGGTCCCTCAAGTTGAAAAAAATTCCCAAATTTTGTAATTCCCCTGAAGATGGAGAAGCAAATGGTTTATTCAAGAATTATGAAGACCTAGCCTGAAGAAATAGAAATTTTTGGCACAAAAGAAACAGTGTTGAGTAGTAAAAGCTAAATCATCATTACCACAAGTTTAATCCTTCATAGATACAGGTTTATCTTGGATACAAGCCTTGAGGTACCAGCCAGTCATGTGGGTCCTGACTAACTTGTTACAGAGACAGATTTTCCTACAGAGGGGTTTATATATTTGGCTATAAAACACTGTTTTAAGCTTGCTGCCCATTCTACATCCATTTCCTTTCTGACTAATGCTTCTTGAAAGATGACAGCAGTTTTAAACACCTACCAAGTAGCCTGTAATACAGGAATGGCAGCACAACGTGTTCTGGCAGGTGACTTGCTGTGGGGTAAACAATCATATATCTAATACAGCCCTAGGAAAGTTCATTTGGTGTGTTCTTCCTAAATTAAGTAAAAATTGAAGTGTGGAAACACAGAAAGTCTCCAAGAACTGGGCATATATCACAATTTGTTAAGTTTTAAAAACAAAGTTAGAATGAACAGTAGTATAACCTTTGTTTACTTCCTAACTAAGAGACTTGAAGGAAAAAGTTGGCTGCTGCATTTTACAAACATTTTTATTCCAGTATCTTCCAAACCACAGCTTTGAACCTGACCAGCAGGTACTAAAGAATGCTGAAACACAGACGCACTGAAGAATTCGGGACATAAAGAGAACAAAACCACATGAAGAACTGGACCCTGGGCATGAGACAGTCATTTCCCCTTAGTGTAAAAGTACTTCAGTTTCCTAAGAAGACTTTTATTGAAGTCTGAGTATAGAGCAATGTCTCCTAAGGTCTTCACTCCTCTAGTGCCATGACGGGGATCTATAAGCCACACAAGAAAGTTATTTAGAGTACTGGTTTCCAAAAACAATTTAAAATAATCATAGCCGTGAAAAGTATCCTTCAGTCAAACTCTTAAAGGATTCCTATACAAGAATGATAAAGACCACACACTACTCTCCCTTATTAAAAGATGAGAAGTGACTCTTTAAAAAAGTAAAATGATTTGGTGAAACTCATATTATAGTGAAGAGCTATGACGGATTTTAGTTTTTCACCGAGTCTGTTTGCTTAGCAAGTACACCCTAAACTATGAGAGAGGGGTGAGGAGAGAAGTGAGCTGGCTGAAAGTCAGTCTGACGTATCTACCTTCATTATGCAAGAAGTATACTGAAGTGCTGGCTTCCTGCTCTGAAGGGTCCTTTTGTAATTCTCTTACATCAAGGATGTAGAAAAAGTTTTGCCCTAGAAGCCATACATAAGAGTTCATGCTCTATACACAACCCACTTAACTAATAATATGGTAATCCACAGAGGTATTGTGGATTTCTTTATGTCCAACAGATGAGAAGGCAGATCTTATAGTCACACAGTGCAGTTTATCTACCTGAAATGTAAAATATAAATCTGTCTGTTTAATGAACACTTATTTCTACACAAGGAAGTGTGTTCAGTACTATGATCGATATGAAGGTGAACAAGACAAAAAGGACGTAAGTTTCTACACACATAAAGGCTATGCTCACATAAAGGTCAGCTAGATGTGGAAAGAACTGACATATACTAAGTGTGCTAAGTAATAAGCTTTATACTTTACCAGGAAGACTTCACCAAGCACGATAAAGGAACTCTATATTTACATAAAGATGTTTAGCCAGCTTGCTAAATATGGCACCAGTCTAACAGTAATGTACATCTGATAACAATGCTTACTACATTTCCCCCAAGGTCTTCCACCAGGCAGACTACATCTAAGTTCACGTCTAAGTCTGACCTACTGTTTCCACTTCATCTTCTACTCCTTACATGTAATTCTGTCCTCAGCCTAGACTGTAGGCCACATTATACTTCCATGCATCCCTGCCTTCTATTTGCCATAATCACTGCACTTGAGGAAACCCTAGAGACTGACAGTAGGACTCAGATCAACTGTTTCCACTGGCTACCAACTGTCCCTTTCACTTCCAGCTTCTGCGTCCCCCTTCTTTCCTCCTGTAGCCCACACTGTGCACATCACAGGATCTGGCCATATAAACATTTCAATACAGAATTGAGTTTTTATGTGCTGTCTTCTCTAAACTGTAAATATTATTCACAATAAGTGGGAAATGAAATAAATGAATTGAAATTTCAGATTCTCAACTTCAAATAGGTTGTACTTCGGAGGGGGGGAGATTTTAAAAAGGTAAAGACAATTACTTATAAAGAGAAATATAATACCATATAGTACATAGTAAATCCATTGCATATATTTTACTTTGTTAAATTGCTATTACAGGAATAAGCAAAACTTCATCAAATGTTTGGAGAGACCAAGGCATGAAGAGGTCATAAGTCTTTCAGAAGGAAAGCAAGATCTAGTTTTTGGTATTGAGTTTATTGCCTGCTAGGATTAGACAACTTAGTTGCTTTTGCTTAGCTCTGGTTCTTTAGATATACAACTATTTACATGGAGTCAGGGTATTCATATAATGTGTAAGAAAAGACAAAAATCACAGAATGCCATTTTAATTAGTGAAGCTAGTATTTTTGGTTGGAAAACGAGGTAGAATCGCTTGTGCATACTAGGGTGACTCCAAGAGGTGTAGATCTAGCCTCTGTCCAAGAAAGTCAAGGGGAGATGAGGTAGCAGCTCATATTAAGGCTGTGAACAATGAACTAAGGGTAAAAAAGTTAGAAACAGGAGTACAGGAGCTTAGAGGAAAGGTCACTCTGGGAAGGTGCTTATGACACTCTGAAGACATACTAGTGATGTTAGTAGGGGGAGCAGGAAAAGAACACTGAAATTCTGGTGTTAGACTTTAGGATAAAAGCTCCAGGAAGAGCAGAGCGGCATTAAAAAAGATCTCAAATGTGAATGGAAGGCTAGTTGGTTATGGCAGTGGATATTCACAGGGCTCTTCCCATGGATGGGACAAGATACAGAGGGCTGAGGATTGTTGCAGTGATGTGCTTTGTGCATTGTAGTGACAGAAGGGTCCTGCAGTAGGTTGTTTTCTACTACACAAGTGGAGAACCTGAGACACCAAAAAGCTTTCCTGCCCTGATGATCAATTCTTGTTTCGATCTTCGATATGTCGTTAGGCAGACTGGTCAGATGAACAGTAAATGTATACAGGACACTCAGACACAGGTTCTGACTTAAGTGTGGTAAGCAGTGCATTTCCAACAGGGGAAATACAGACATTGCAACTGGCAGTTAATTGTTCGTATTTTCACTCTATGGGAGAGATGTCAATAGGAACATTAGTGAGACAGAAAATAATTCAAGGTTCTCCTTTTCGTAGCTGTAACAGCTTATCCACAGTGAACAGAACCTTCTTGAATTAATGAGGCTCATTCGAGGATATTCCTCCCACCCATGTCAAGCAGGTATGGAGACTTAAAAAAACTTTTATTAGACCCAAGGCTGGGGGCACGAACTACAAAACAGAAGTTTAAGTAATACTTATTTGAATATTGAAACAAGGAATAACAGCTAAAGTATATATGAAGTTAAAGCTTAAGAAACTTTATAAAATAAATAATACAAATAATTATCCTGTTTTCAGAAAAGTTTATCTAGTTATTATGTCAACACAAAATATATTACCACTTAGCAGCAAACTGACATTTTAGTGGTCAATACAAATACCAAGCTGAGAAACTGCAGAATAAGCAAAGGGAAGCCCTCTAGTGAGTGCCAGGCTTGCTTCTTGGTGTTCTTATATTTGTTATCCCATTTAACCCACAAAACAAATTCAATCACATAACAATTTTATATAAGGGAACTAGGAGGTAATTACATCTTGAAGCACACTGGAAGAGCCAGGGTTCTATTAAAGTCAACTGATAGGCAACATCCAAACTTATACAAGCCATCTTGCCACTTTAACTCTGAGGGAAGCTGAATCTGTAAATCCTGATAAACACCGATTGTCTGTAGTAGTTACAAAAAACAAAACCAACCAACCAATACAGATGCTCCTTGACTCATGATAGTGTCACATCTGAGAAGGTTGAAAAGATGCACCCCCCTCCCCGCATCAAGTCCACCTTACCTGCTGACTATAACAGCTGGGCACTCCATGGACCAACAGTTTAAAACCTGTGGTCTGCATGGATGACTGGGAGCCCAGAACCCTACAGAGTAACTACAGCTTGGTAAAGATCAAGT
Organism: Acomys minous; assembly: GCF_964271855.1. Taxonomy (NCBI): domain Eukaryota; kingdom Metazoa; phylum Chordata; class Mammalia; order Rodentia; family Muridae; genus Acomys; species Acomys minous. The sequence continues at coordinate 16,827,215 of NC_140499.1, read as the reverse complement.
CAAGCCCAGTGTGATGGCTCACACTTGCAATGTAAGCACTGGGAGGCAGTTGCAGGGGCAGGGAAATTATTATGCTCTGAAGCTAGCCTGGGCTACATAATGAGTTCCATCCAGGCCAGGCCAGTCAGAGCTATATAGCAAGATCATGTCTCAAAAGACAAAAACCCCATAACAAAGAAGCAAGTGAGTAGATAATCAAAACTCGTGATAGGAAGTATGGATTGTGGCTTCTACCAAATACTCATACTTTTTCACCATCAATCAAGCTGACAAACCTAAAGTGAATCCATTCTAACTTGGGGAGACATTTTTACAAATGCCTCTTACTTAAGTAACCACCAGAAAGAGAAGGTAACATCTAAATGCAAACAAAAATTCAACCCAAATGCCACAGAGCCAGTGGCTTTTGTTCTGTGCTAGCAATCTGCCCAAAACAGAGGAAATAATTTCTTATCACAAACAGCAATGAGGCCAGCTACAGTCTACATTCAGAGATAAACGTTTTCTAAAACAAACCGGAATAATTTGATTAAAGAATGGTTACCTGCTACAAAACAACTTTGAACAGAATAAAAAGAAAACAGCCATTACAAAAACAAAACAAGAAAAAGAAAAAGGAAAAGGAAAACGACTCATTTCCTTTCAAGATGAATTTCCATCTGCTTAGGGCAACACTGTCCCATTAGCCAAAACACAACGTTCCAGAGGAACCCTAGACAGCTGATTACCCCCACCCTATTTCTTTCTGCTGTACCATTTATATCAGGTACCTACAGCACCAAGCTCACAGAGGAAGGAAGCAGAACAGTGGTTCTCAGGAACAGAGGGTTGCTGGGATCCTTTAATACCATTCCCCATGTTGTGGTGACCCCCAACCACAAAATTATCTTTATTACTACCTCACAACTTTAATTTTGCTTCTTTTATGAATCGTAATGCAAATACCTCTGTTTTCTGATTGTCTTAGGCAACCCCTGTGAAAGGGTCATCTAAACCCCCTCAGGTTGAGAACCATTGTGCTAGCACTTCCTCTAGGATGCTCCTGGGGATTAATGTAGGCTTTACTTTGCATGTCCTCTCCAGGAGGGAAAATGGAATATCTCAGGGGAGTTACAGGGTCTGCTTCAAGACAAGGCTTTCATGGAAGGATGCTGACTAGGTAAAATGAAGATACTTAATTTGAAAACCTCGACCAATCCCAGTCATTAAGAAAATCCTCTCAACCTCAACCACAGCTATATTGTTTGAATTAGACATGAAAAGAAGAAATGTAAACAATATTTGAACATTTTCTAAAACACCAATGTAACTGTCAGGATTTTCTTATCTCCACCTCTCATGAGGTGGATACTATTTAGTCAAAAACAAACAAACAAAAAAACCAACTTATGTAAGTACACATTTCATTGGTCAATTCCTATTGACAAGACAAATGGAAATCTATTTTTCCCAGCTGTAACTTGTCTTTTCTTTTGCCTCCCACTTTATCAAGCATTTGTAAACACATTGTGACTAAAGGATATGGTCTTACCCTAGTGAGAAAATCAATCACTCAAAACAGAGTTTACAAAGTACTAAGTGTGAAGTATCAGATGACCGAGGTTATCATCTTAAATTCATTTTAACTATTAAAAAAAAAAATCAAACCTAATTTTGGCCTTCAAACACTGTAGAACTGTTGTCACTCTGATGAAAAGACAGACAAAAAGAGAGAGAGAGAGAGAGAGAGAGAGAGAGAGAGAGAGAGAGAGATGAGATCTTACATTTTTGTCTAAATTTAAATTGACTGTTAAATTTCCTGTTTGTCAGTTTTAAAACTTAAATATATTTTAAAATATATCTGTAAACTGCTTAACTCTTTAAACCACCCACCCACCCATTCTACCTTCCCATTCCACCAAATATTCCATTCTGGGGGAAGCCCGTCTCCTCTGAACTGGACAGCTCAGTGCAGCTCTGGGATATTCCTAAGATATTATAACCATAAGTTAAAAGAGGTCAGAGTGGCCTCTCAAACAATGAGCACAGGGACATCAGAACACAGCCTAGGAAGCACAGGACTCATTACTGGTTTTCTGTGGCAATTTGTACAAAATTGGATATAAAAACAGATCATGAATGTGCTTACATTTTTAGATAGAATAAGATATGTATTGTATGAGAACTTGCTAGCTGGTGTAATTGCTGGCACCAAATGAGATTTTTCTTTCCAGCCAGATTAAATCTCACAGACACTCATTTCTGTTTTGGACTATCATGAATTAGTTCAATATGAAAGGCATATTAATGCCTTGTTAACTTTAACTACTCTTCCATTTGTTCAAATGAAGGATTTATAGTTTCTTCTTGTTCTTCTAACTTGCCATGTTATATACTCAATGCCAGGCCCTACACTTGCATCAAAAGCCCACTTTAGAAATGCTTGAGTCCTCTGTCATATTAACTACATGCTAAGGAGGTGATCATAAAGACTTCCATTTCAGAAGGGACTCAGGTCAGTGCACTCCAATTGCTTCCCACAGCTCAGAAGACAAAGCAGTAAGTAGTGTGACATTTATGCTGCTATTTGCTATGACTACATGAGACACTAAAGCCAACTCTATGGAAATTTGCCTGATAATATGTGTATATCTTTTTGGTTTTCACAAAATGTGGATGAAAATAGTAGATAAAACAGTTTGGAGTGAGCACCTACTAGCAACCAATAATCAAAAGATTTTGTAATTTCTTATTTAAAATATTAAATTACCAGTAAAATCCACATCAGTGGTGTTCTAAAGCTAATTCTGTGCTGCAGTATATGGTATATACTTTTTGTAAGAAATATGTATATATATTATATATATAATATTAAAAATATACATACATATATATGAGTCTGGGAATGTGGTTCAGTGGTAAAGTCCTTGCCTAGCATACATAAGGACCTGGGTACAATTCCTAGTACAGGGAGGAAGGAGTGGTGCATGTAGAAAATTTACACAATTTCTTTAACAAATTTTACTTTGTTAAAAATAGGCTAAGAGGAAGATTTTCTAAGGAGAGGGAAAATGCTTATCTTCCATACATAAACATGATCTTAGGGTGTTTAGAGGTCTTGCAGTTATAGCTAAGAGTTCTTTTCTGTGGTCAAGGGCACACAGTTCCTTTTACTGCTTTTTTGAGATATCTTTTTGTGATCAAAAGTGCATCAGAATAATTAAAAATGTCAACAATAATAAAAGATAGTCTATCTCTTTGAAAAGTCATTTATGTTCATGACAACCTAATATCACCTCCACAAGAAAATAACTGAAAAGTCTATTTTGCCCTCCTAACTGGCAGTTTAACAAGAGGAACCAAAGTTCAGTAAAGCATGTAGCTAGAACTGGAGTCAGGAAGGCTAATGGAGTCAGCTTCTTCCAATCCAGTGTTCCTCCCACTGTGCTATGGCATACTAAATAATGCTTTTGACAAATCATCAGAACAAGGATTAAAAAAAAATGACCCATGAGGTCAAGTAAAGTGTAATGTGATTTTAAGATCTGTTGGTTCAGTCACTTCAAACAGGTGTTAGAAGGAAGCAGCTTCTTTTGCTTAACGACCACAAGCTCCTGCTTCCCTTCCACCCCAATTTTTTTGGGAGGGTATGTGGGGGGGTATGGGGTATGGGGTATGGGAGTTTGTTTAAGGGTTGAACCCAGGGTCTTTTGTATGCTAAACATGTGTTCTACCTCTGAGATACATCTGTATTTTGGGGAATTATCTTACCTCTGCTCCTGAGTAAGTGTCAGTTTGGAGGACGAGCTCATCCAGGTCAACCTCATTACTAATTGGCATCGAGTGGAACTGCAGGTTCAGTATCTCCCTTCTTGTCGCTGCATCTGGTAAGGGCACGTAAATGATCCTGTCAATTCTTCCAGGCCGCATCAAAGCCTAAAGAGATGGAACAGGGAGGCTTAGCTATGCTCAGAACTGACACCTCATATTAATGGCAGTCAGGAAAAGAGAACACCTACTTTTTCAGAAATATCACACAACTGTTATCTTCAATAAACAAATAAGACAAGAACTAGATGTTATATAATCTAATATATACACAGTGTTTAGTTGATTTTTGAAGAAAGGGAAACAGTATTTTTGGGAAATTCTCTTTCTGTACAACTGCCAAGCTAAATAGAAAATGGTAACATTTAGGGAAATGTGCGTATGACTTGTACTTAGTATATGAAAAAAAATTCAAAGCTTCCTTCAATAACTCTTAAAAATGCAGGCTAGGTCTATCTGCTGTTTAGGAAGCCTTAAAAATAGCATGGCTATGATAAAGGAATAGGGTCAGAGATAAATTTAGTCAACTGAATATTTTTGACGTTTTACTGTAGGCTAGCATCTGTCTTATGCCAGGCCTAATAAACTTACTTACTCAGGAAGTTTATGAGCATGTGCTACTTACTCACCAGATAGCTTTGGTATTAGAAAAATGTGTAAAACATACATGTGCGAAGCTGTCATAACAATTATGAGAACTTATGAATAAGAACCATGAAAGATGTTTTAAATGAGTGAATTTTATGGCATATGATATCTCAATAAAGGCACAGAAATAGATGCGTATCTTTTGAGTGACTGAAGTAGCATTTAGATGGAGATATCAAAAAGGCTTTGTTCAAAAGGTAACTTATGCAAAGGCCTGAAGAAACTAGCTACATGAAGAAATGCTGGAAGAACATTCGAGGTAAAGCGAAGATCAAGGACAAAGGAAAGCAAGTGGCACATGGTAGGAGAGAAAAGAAGCCCGGAGGCTCCATGGCAGAGTGAATAATGAAAACAAGAGGTAAGAAGTAAGGTTAGAGAAACACACACTGTACAAAGTATTTTTCTGTTTAAGTTAGAAGCAGAAAGATAAGATGATGAAATTTACATTAAAAGATCACTCTTGTGGAACAACATAAAAAGTCTACTATGTCATAATCAGAAAGAACATTTGGAGGAACAACAACAACAACAACAACAACAACAACAACCGTGAAGAGTTAAGGACCTAAAATTTTCCCAAAAAGACAAGCAAACACAAATTCAGTCAAGAAACTCCAACAGGATAAAAAGAAGTTGTTTCAATCCGACTGCTAACATCTCAAACACAAGAGTACCTTGAAGACAGGTACACAGGGGGACACTAGAATCACTAATCATTGGAACACAATCCAAGAATGGAGTCATGAGAGGGGAATTCTGAGTGCTTATGAGAAAACTCTAAGAAAACAAACAAAAGTCTTGTGATCTCAGTTTCTTCAAACACTGGATTGTTCTTGGGTTGTGTTTCCATGCTCCTCTGAGGTGTAGCAGATAGGAGGGAGGTTATTTCTGCTGTTGTTACTCATGTGCCTCTATGGAAAACATGGTTTTGCCACATGTAGCTTATCCTTGTAACTGCACACTTTACTCCGGTGACTCTTCTTAACTCTCAGAGTGTAAGTTGTCTGATGCTCTAAAATAAAGTTGGCTACTGCATGAGACTTTAGTCTGCCTCATTTTTTAGGCCCCGCTCTTCAAGGTTCACACTGCTAACTAGAGCAGTGAACAACTAATAACTCCCCAACCCAATATACAGGGAGTTTATCAGGGGAGTAACATTTTTAAAGTGCTAAGACAAAAATGTTACCCAGAACCCTAACTCATAAGAAAAATAGCCTTCAATAATGAAGGATAAATAGGGTTATTTTCAGATAAAAGAAAAAAACAACCACAACAAGAACAAAAGGGTTTTAGGAGATATCACTGAAATGGCAGGCAAATGATATAAGATAGAAAACAAAACCTTCAGCAAGAAATGAAAAACACTGGAAATGAAATATTTCAAAAGTGCAGATTCTGAGCGGGTGGTGCTCGCCTGTAATCCCAGCACTGTTTGGATGAAGATACTACAGGCAGACGCAGGTGGATCTCTGCAAGTCTGAGTCCAGCCTAGTCTACGAAGTGAGCCCAGGATAGTCAAGGCTAATATAACAGAAAGGACCGTTTTAGAGCTGGTCTTGTGATAAATGACAGTAATACCATCATTCGGAGGTGAAGGCAGCACACACAAGTTCAAGGCTCACCTATAGTACAGGAGAAGTTTAAAACTAGCCAGGGTAACTTAGTAAACCCCATGTTAAGTGAAAAGAGAGCTAGCTTCAAATGCTCAGAATAAAACCAACAAAACCAAATACAAGCCCCACAACAAAATATTAAAATTATACAGCCATTTCAGAACACAGAAAGGAACACTCACTAAATTGTGTTATAACGTTAGGCTATTAACTTTAAACTTGTCAAAGGTTATTACAAAGAATGAAAATTACAGAAACATGGCTTTTATAAATATACACTACCAAATCTTCAAAATACTGGCAAACATAATCTGATTTATAAAATGGATTAATAATCAAAATCAAGCATATCCAGGAGTTATCTCTGGAACCAAAGGCTGGGCTAGTATTTAAAATTAATCAGAGTACTTCATTGTATTGATTAAAAAAGTAAAAAAAAAAAAAAAAAAAAAAAAAAAAAAAAAGGTCATTTGACATGTACGGAAAAAAGCACTTGGAAATCAATTAAAGACTCACTCATGATGCTAAACTCTCAGCAAACTGATAATAGGAGAAATTTGCAATACGACAAAAGGTATTTCTTTACTGAACACCTGTAGCCAGAAACATATTTAACACTAAAATACCGAATGCCATCTACCACCTCTTATGCTGAAGAGCTTAACAGAGCAGTAACGAAGGAGGGAATATAGACTATGTAATATGAAGAAGTACATTAGGAAGACATGTTTATGTAGAAATTCTAAAAACAAATAAGTAAATAAATAAATCCTATAAAACAGTGATAACAAGACCACACAGTACAAGTTTAATATTTCGAAAAATCAGTTGCTTCTATACAACAAACAGCAAAACCTCTCTTACTTTAAATACATTATAAAACTCAAACATAACCTGGAAGTAAAAACAAGAATTCTGCATAGAAAAATACAGAACACTCCTGAGAGAAAATGAAGAAGACCTAAACGGTTATGCCATGTTTGTAGATTAGAATATTCACCATTACTAAAATAATTATTTCAACACTTATCAATAGATTGCATACAATTTCAATAAGATTTTTTAAATAAGAAAGTGACAAGGTAACTGAGATTTATACATAAATTCAGGTGACTGAGGACACCAAGAGCCACCCTGTCGTTCTAGTACTGGGTATTTCACCTAGGGTCATATATAGGTTAAGCAAGTGTTACTACCATGGAACTACAGTCTATTCTTCAAAATAACACTTGAAGAACTTAGCAGCTAAAGAAAGACAGTGTGAGAGAACGAGGCTACATCTGTAGAGAACAAGATGGTATAAGTTTCCATGTTGATTCTGAAAGCAAATGACAAAGGAATATTTTATGAAAGGATGTTGCTACAGTGTTGTCATGGTTTAAAAAAAAAAAATCCTGATGGCAGGAACTTAGCCCTGGTCAGGAAGCAGAGATGAGTACTCAGGTCTCTTTATCCTCTTCTTTGTCTGGTATTTCTGGTAAGTCTTCCCATCTCAATTAACTGATTCTTTAAAACAAACAAACAAACAAAAACAAAACAAAACCTCTCATAGGCATGCCCAGAGGTTTGTCTTCTGGGCTACTCTAAGTCTTCTTGACAACCAATGTTAATCACCCAGACTACATACTGTATAGTTACATTTACACGAAATATTGACAAATCTAATCTCAAGCAACAAAAAACAAAGCAGTCTTTTTAGTGAGCACAAGTGAAATGTTCTTTAACTTGGCTAGACATGGTTTTATAAGTTTACACATGAACTGAACCACACATATAACCAGGTCCAATGTCTTCTATGTACATTATAAGAAAGCAATACGAATTTAAAGACGTTAAGAACTGTTAAATTTGCTAGATGCTCAGTATTTACAAATTAATGAACTTAATGGCAACAGAGATATTGTCAGATGATCTTTTCTGAAAAGACTATTTTCTCTAATTAAGCAGTTTGGGAATTTATATAAGAATTATTTAAGAGATAACAATTTGTAAGGTGTCAAAGAACAACCACTATAATTTGGTCATAAGTGTAAGTGAAAATGCAAAGGGATAGCTATTACAACTGTTTCAATTCCACAGCAAATACTTATTCATTTTCAATTAACACACAGTACTAATGCTGAGAGTTTGCTAATATGTGGGTCAGTGGCATCCTGTCTCATGCCAGTGCTAATAAAACAGTCTAGTCAGTGCTAGTAAGAGTAAGGGGCTTCTTCTTCAGGCCTTAAGGTCAACAATTAATAAATGGGACCTCATGAGGCTGAGAAGCTTCTGTAAGGCAGGAGACACTGTCAAAAGAACAAAGCGACAGCCTACAAACTGGGAAATAATCTTCACCAACCCTGCATCTGACAAAGGTCTAATATCCAAACTTTATAAAGAACTCAAGAAATTAAATGCCACCAAACCAAATAACCCAATGGAGAAATGGGGCTCAGAATTAAGCAGAGAATTCTCAACAGAGGAATATCAAATGGCTGAGACACACTTAAAGAAATGCTCAACATCTCTAGTCATCAGAGAAATGCAAATCAAAATAACTGAGATTCCATCTTACACCCATCAGAATGGCTAAAGTCAAACATTCAAGTGACGACACATGCTGGCGAGGATGTGGAGAGAGAGGAACACTCCTTCATTGCTGGTGGGAATGCAAACTAGTACAGCCACTTTGAAAATCTATCTGGTGCTATCTCAGAAAATTGGGAATAGGGCTTCCTCAAGACCCAGCTATTCCACTCCTACGAGTATACCCAGAAGATGCTCTAGCACACAACAAGAAAATTTGCTCAACCATGTTCATAGCAGCCTTATTCATAATCGCCAGAACATGGAAACAGCCTAAGTGCCCCTCAGTAGAAGAATGGATAAAGAAACTGTGGTACATATCCACTATGGAATACTACTCAGCTATTAAAAACAAGGATTTCCCAAAATTTGTGGACAAATGGATTGAACTAGAAATGATCATAATGAGTGAGCTAACCCAGAAGCAGAAAGACTCAAATGGTATATACTCACTTATAACTGGACACTAGCCCAAGGGACAGGTCCCATGAAAGTCTGCACCTACCAGGAAACGGGGATAGAGGTGAGAACATCCTATTGAGACTCTAGGTGAGAAAAATATAGGGGATAGGCAAGTAGGGGGATCCAGAGGGTCCTAGAAACCTATAAGAGGAACATTATGATGGGTAGATCTGAGCCCAGGGGTTCTGCTTGATTTTAGGCACCAACCAAGGACAAAACGTGCAGTCATCATCAAACCCCTACCCAGATCTAGCCAAGGGACAGAACATTCTCCACAGTTAAGTGGAGACGGGGGACTGACTTTCACAGGATCTCTGGTGCCCCATATTTGGCCATGTCCCTTTGTTAGAGAGGCCCAATGGCACTCAGAGGAAGGATAGCGGACTACCAAGAAGAGACTTGATACCCTAGCACCATATTCAGGGGGAGGAGGTCCCCCACAGCCACAGTCATAGGGAAGGGGGATTGGGGTGAAAGTGGGAGGGAGGGAAGAATGGGAGGATGCATGGGATGGGATAGAAAATGAGATGTAATATGAATTATTTTAATTTTCAATAAAAATGTGTTATTAATTAAAAAAAGAGTAAGGGGCTTTAGTTAAGTATGTTTGCAAAACACTGGGCAGGAAAAAACTGAAGGGTTATGTTTCTTTTTAAAACATTTAATTTTTAGTTATGTGTACGTATGTATGTTTCTGTGTGGGTATGAACATGTAAGTACAATTACCTAACAAAGTCAGAAAAGAGAGTCAGATCCTCTGGAGCTAGAGTTTCAGGTGGAAACTTTAAAAAAAAAAAAATCAAAGATAAACAAGTCTTTTCCCCACTGCCCAAATATCAACTTGGACTGGGCCCTGTTTAGTTGTTGAGGAAGCAGCTGTAAAACTAATAAATTTCTTGGTAGTTTAAATTTCCTTTCTAATGCTTAAAAGAGCGACACAGCAAAGAATACAGAGCATAAACATTGGCTGGGTGCTGGATTGCCCAGCATGCACTTGTACTGTTCTGCTGAGGCTGCTCCAGGGCAAGGCAGGCCGAGTGCATGTCAAATCGTTTGGCCTGCAGCCAGAGAGGCCTTCTCTGGTCTGATCTTGTCAGTGAAAGTCATTCTTTGAAAACAGCAGGAAAGAACCTTCCTTCCTATAGAACTCTGAACAGTTAACACACTTCCTAGCACTCTGTTTTAAGCACTGTTCTGGAATACTAGAGTAGGTAGGCCCAGAGTGATAAGAATTCTGTGAAATCAGCTTGGCACTTGATGAAGAACCCTTTCAGCTGTAAAGTCACCTGGGATACTGTAGCATCTTCATCCAAACAGTTTCAATCACTGCCTTTTCTTTCTTTTTCCACTTTGTATGTATATGTGTGTATGTGAGTTTTTACAGGTGAGTAGAGGCCCAGGAATCATCTTAACTGCTCTAGCTGATATGGCTAGTCTTACTGGCCAGCTTCCTCTGGGGATTTCATGTTTCTAGTCTTACTGCCTGAGTGACAGGAGGGCCATAACAACAACCCAGTATTTACATGGGTTTCTGGGGATCAGAACAAGGCAAGTTTGCTGTTAACTGCTGAGCCATCTCCCCAAGCCCTAACTGCACTGTCTAAGAACTCATTCAAGTTCTTGGACAAGTCTATACTTTTCTAACAGCCTTGATGTCTATATATGTATGAGAATAAAGGGACTCTAATCAGACGGGCAGTGTACATCTGACAGGCTCCTCAAATACTTAGATATGCAAAGTTTTCACTTTTGTAAACAGAGGCAGTCACTTAATTCTGCTTCTTTGTCTAGATAAGCAATTACAGTATCACTATACAACCCTTTGTATATGCACATATGGTTGTATGTATGTATCTTATAGTACAAGTATGGACCCTAGAGCCTTTTGCATGTTAAGGAAGTGTTGTCTGCCAGAGCCAGATGACCTTTAAAATGAGCTTCTAAGACCCCATTTCTAAGGTTCTAAATGGCATCCTCAATAGCTTACATAACCACTAAAGAAAACATGCTCCTTATAAAACCAATAGTCTTTCTCCTTCTGATTTGTACATAAAGAATTCAAAACATTGCAAGTATTTGTGTGTGTGTGTGTGTGTGTGTGTGTGTGTGTGTGTGTGTGTGAAGCCCAATGCTAGTTACAGGTTCCATTTCTGTTTCAGAAGTTTTACAACTTATCACTTATAAGTTCTGGTTTTTATTAAACACTCAAATTTAATTGAATCAGTAAAGAAATACTTATGTAGTTCAAAGTATTAAAAAAAAGACACTCTGAAACCAAGAATGACATTATTCACAGTACACACGAGGCTGAGTCAGGAAGACTGCTCCAAATTTATGCCAGCCAGAGATACATATAAAGACCCTATCTTGAAAAACCAAGCCAAGGCAAAGAAGCAAAAGAATCAGGACCTACTGGCTTGGGTTCCCTGAATGTGAGAAGGGGCATATAAATAGAGGGTGTGCACTCCTCTAGGACAGAAGGGCAGCCAGGCTCTCACCCATCAACCAAAACAGACTGAGTCACCCACCCCCATTCATGGAGAAAACCTCCAGAACAGGGGAAAGGGAAATGCTTGCTAACAGCTTTGGTCTGTTTCAAAAAAACCATTAATTTTATCCTAGTCAGTTCTCTTTTCCTCTAAATCTAGCAGAGTAGCACATGTTGTTAACACTACTCCCAATCTCTATTGGCATCATAGCTACTTGGTTGTCTTTATTATATTTGCGTGTTTGATTTGGGTCTTTCCCAAACAGACTGCAGACTGAAAGGACTGAACGGCAGAACCCACATTCACTCATCTGTTCAACCAGGGCATACATGAATCACTTAATAAATGCTTACCCAGTTAAAGAAGCCAATAAAGAATCCAATGGAGCATATAACTGCCTCACTGGACACTTTTCTGCCTGAAGTCTTGCCCCACCCCCTTTATACATATCACTGCTTAAAGTGATCATTTTTATTGAAAAAACTGATTTATTGTTTTCTAATTAAGTCCCATCTGCAGCTCCTTTCTTCTTCTCCTACCGAGGCTCCCACTACAGGTAAGTACTAAGTTCACAAATTCACCATGGGGCTTTCTGCCTCCCTGTTCTCTCACACTTCCCTGGTCAGAATGACAATCTCCACTGGTGTGTCAGAGAAACACAATCTCTTGTTCAAAGCTCAATTTTAAGTGTTCTCCTTTGTGAAGAAATTCTCTGAATCATGTGAGTATATAACTGGACTTTAAACGTATAATCTGGCATACTACATACAAAGTGAGAGCAAAAGATCTATCTAACTGAATTAATATCCTAATTGATCATTTTAACAGCCATGTGTTCAGAAAAATCATCTAAACCTCTTTCGTTACTTACAGCCTTTGATCAGTAATCCTCAAGAGTATAGAGTCTACTTTAGGGCTGTGTGTGTGTGTGCATTCTTTTTTGGAAGATGGTTATATTTGAAAGTAATGGAAAATATACTCCTTGAGAGAAGGATGTTTCTTTCTTAAAAACAAACAAACAAACAAAAAACAACTGCAGGAACTACTCACTATAATTTTGTCTCTGAAGAAATTCCAAAATTAGGCCACACAGCTCAGGGAAAAAGGTGTTTTGTAAAGTCAGAGGAACTGAGGATTCCCAGGTCATACACACTGGAAGTAGAGAACTGACTCCTCTAAGTTGTCCTCTGTTTTCCACATGTATGCCAAGACACGCAGGCGTGCACACAAACACACACACAGAGTCATAATTACTTTTCTATTGCTGTGATATAAAACCACAACTAAAGCAACTTACAAAAGAGAGCATATTTAATTTGAGGCTTATGGTTTCAGAAGGTTAGAGTTCATGACCATCATGACAATAGGTGTGGTACTGGAACAGTATGGATATGGATATGAGAGCTCACACCTTCAGACGTAACCATAAGGTTAATAGAGATATGGCTGGGGCCTTTTGAAACCTCAAAGCCTATCCTCAGTGACATACCTCCTCCAACTCTTCACAAACAGTCCCACCAATTGGGAATAGGTTATTCAAACATATGAGACTATGGAGACCATTCTCATTCAAACCTCCACCACCCCCACTACCTTCCACATAAATAACAAGTACAAAATCATTATTGGTATAGTAGATAATTAACATTAAAACCATATTATTACAACTGGCTTAGAAAATGAAAAGAACTTCTTATTCATATAAGACAGTCTGGAAACAACAACAATAACAAAAAATGTTGAATAAATTTAAAATATCCACAAATATTTCCTAATGCCAAGGAGTTAGACCTTAAATCAAAGTAAAGGTCATCATGTTTAGAAGGCGAAGTGCTGCAGAGGAACTTGAGTAACAGCACGCAGCCCATTCGAGGAGGTACTCCACAAGACAATGGCCAAAGCAATATACTACTTCAGTCGGCTTCAGGAAGACCAAGGCAGCTAGGGGTGGTGAGTTCATCTAGTTTTCATTCCATCCATGACAAACGATGAACACATCTGGGAAACACTGGTGGAGGACACTCAGGAACATGGAGACATGGAGGCAGGTGGTAAAACATGTACAAGCATGACATTACATATGGTAGGCAATCTCACAGTTCATAGAAAAATGTGGAGGATTTTTAATCATGTGAAAGGTTCGGTGTCTGGTAATGGATGCCGCATGCAAGATATACAGGAATGAAGCACAACCTGAAACAAAGAGCCTGACACAGTTTCAGGGCCACGGGGCTAACTTATCACCAGACACTCCCTTCTGACAGTGCCGCTCCATTGTGCTAAAGAAGATAAGGACAACAAGCCTTCCTTTAAACGGGCTTGTAATTCTGCAAAGACCACAAAGCCTGCTAATCAGAATCTGAACCCTCACCAGCCATTTCACTTTCATGTGCTTGTGAAGCTTACTTCTACCAGCAGTTCAAGTCATGATACAACACTCCAGGAAACAGCTCTGTTCAGCTTGAAGCTTCCCAAAGCAGACCAATCCCACTGACACCTGCTGAGTGTCTACAAAGTGCAGGCACAGCATTAGGAGCTAGGGTTACAATGTTCTCTGAAAAACAATTCTTTTAAAAAGGATTTCTGCATGCCAACATCTCAGCATGTATTTGTATTAAAACAAATAAACCAATCAATCTGCAGGCTTCTGTCTAATGCTAGGCTTGCTCAGGTCTGCAAAATCCCATAGCACTGTGCAAGAAAGGACTTGATGCGTATGAGAGCAGGTGTTCAGAAGGGATGCACTCCGGAGCACTGCAGCTTAAGGGTGGAACTTAGCCTCCTACCTTCCTTTACCAGTCTGACTTGTCTTTAACTTTTTACCTAGAACTATTCTAATTCTCCCCCCTTATAAAATGGGAACCTAATTTTTGAAAAGCTACAGAAGGAGGAAAAACACGCATTTTTCAAGTGTTCCTAGAAACCTTACTTTGTGAAACAGATTTCCAGAAGGTCGAAAAAAGCAGGGAAATTCCTGGTATGTTTGTATGTTTTATGATATTTCAAATTGATATATCAAGTTGATGGTGGTGTTGAGCAGGAACACCTGTTCTTAGCTTACAGAACCACAGGATATTACTCACTCTTAGAAGCCTTCTACACCGAGAAGAGCAAAAACAAGAAAGGCAAAGCTAACCAAGCATACTTGATTTTAGGGGTGGAATAGGTCGAACATGGAGCAATAATTGCATTAATGCCACCAAGCTTTTACTGCATATTCCAATTGTGTCAAGTTCTTTCCTGTGATGTTTTGCAATTTGCTCCATTACCCTCAGAAGTGGTTTACAGGAAAGGAAATGGGAGCCTGAAGAGGTCAGCTGTCAAAAGTCATAAGGGTATGAACAAGAGACTGATTACACTTTGGTTCTGTGCCTTCAGCCCTTGATTTCTAAACTGTATCTGACCATTCGTGCTGCTGTTACCTTAGACTAGCTGTAGGGTTAAGTTAAAATATAAGGTCTTCATAAAAATGGGTGGAGGGTGTGAGACCTGCAACCTCGTGGAAGAGCTAGACCAGAGGTCATGAGATTAGGAGAACTGGTTCTGCCCCTCACCAGCTATATATAGTACTCCAGAGACTGGGCCCTGTACCTCACCTGGGCAGCACAGTAGAGCTGGCGCTGGTGGCATGGGCATAGGTAAGCCAGAGCAGAGGGCATGAGAGCTGGCCCTGGCCTTTGCTGGCTGTGGCATTGGGTGAGTTGAGGGATGGAGGCAGAGGAAGTGATGGAGAGCTCCCACTGGTGGTGACAGTGCAGCAGAGCTGATGGGCTAACCAACTCTTCCCAGTCCAGAGCATTGAGTTGTCCCACCTCAACATCTACCCATCTATGAACTGCTGGAGCACTTAAAGGGACCAGTCCTTCAGATCCAATGCTGGAGGATCGCCATGACACAGGGCAACAACAGGACATCCAAGAGGAGTCCTAGTGAAGATCCAGTATTGATAGTGTAGCAGAAGCCAGAGGCTGCAAACAGACCAGTGAGTCATTGCAATGAACACCTGCAAGTCAAGAGGTGTGGACAAAAGGGTATATTGTGTGGCATGCTGTGACACACTAAAGCTTCCACAATGAAATCTTTTTTGTTATTTTTTTACTTTCCTTTGGGGGGAGGTCGCAAGGGTGGATATGAAGGGACAAGGAGATGAGTGGAACTGAGGTGCATGATGTGAAATTCAAAGAATCAATAAAAAGTAAAATAAATAAATAAATTCAGAAATAAAGCCTTTTTACAAACCAAACCACACCACACCAAAACCCCCAAACAAAAGCCCCAACAAACCCACCAAAAAGGGAGTGGGGGGATTGCCTGTAGATTATGTTAGTGCCTTCCTCTGTCTTTTCTAAGAAGCACTATATTAGAAATGTAAGTTATCTATGTACATTTTACCCTTCCTAAAAGTGGGAGCTTAATAAAAGAAACATTTTTAGAAAAGGCAACATTTCTAATTAGTGGACCACAGAACCAGAAGCTTCTAGCAATAGATCACCTGGTGCAAACCTATGAGCTGCTTCTGTCATGTGCCCAGGCTGTGTACGTATGCAGAAACAATGACAAGAGATTTTTGCAATATACACACAGACATATATCCTGTGCACAAAATGGAGAATTCATCTTATTGCACAAAAATGAACTCAGAAGTAAAGTGCATCTTTCCTTTCCAGCAACAGGGAGCTATCTACCGTTTATCAGAGATGCTTCCTGTTTTTATAGCAGTCGGGAAGGAATGGTTTCCAAACTAAATACTCAATTTGGCATGGTAGTGCTGTGTGGGTAGATGATTGTAATAGCATCTTTCTTCCATCCTAAATTTCAGTAAGAAAGGAGAGATACTTTTCTGATTATTTAAAGTTAAATAAAGGATTTAGGAAGGACAGGAAGGAGGGAAGGGGAGACAGGTATTACCTGAAGGGACAGATGCAAGAGGCAGTGCCATTCTGACAGAGTGGCATTTAAATCTTCTGAGGGTGGAGGGGGCAGGGGATAGGAGAAAGTGCTACCCAAATAATTTAAATCTTAAAAAGGTTTAAAAAGCCTTGAAAATGCTTCTTTCTAAGCATTATCTGTTATAAACCTAACATACTCTACTAATATGGCACTTTAAAACATCTTTCACTGTGGGCCATTGGATTAACACTGCTTCGAGCACTAAAATTAATAGGACTATAGATATGAAAGTTCCCAACAGACAGTTCGACTTCACTAATGTGAAACACATGAACGAATTTGTTTTTTATTATTTAATCTTTTTTCTTGATGTCAGTCCGGTGGCCATTTACTCTTTTAATTGGCTTAAATAAGGAAGGTTTCCTTTAGAAATAGCAAGGGCCTTCTGACTACAACTTTAAATATTTAAATATTTAGCGACTTTACAGAAGGCCATTCCTTTGTAGACCAGATAGACACTGTACCTGGCTCACTTGGCCGTGCTGGCTCTCAGATCTCCAGATTATTCTTTATCTGGTGCCTACTGCTCACTAGAAGCCTTTGTCGAACATCTCATCTTGCCTTACCTATTGTTCAATTGGCTCTTACACTAACAGCTAAAGAGCTAATATTAAGTGACACGTTTCTCTGGATTCTTCACTCACCCAACGCAATTTTACCTTGGAAATTGTACTCCTGTATGTCAAACTGCCTATCTGACTACACAAAGTAACGTTAAAGTAAACACGGCTCACAACTTCTGAATCTGTGCCATTTCTAGTCCCCCATCTGCGGGTGGGCCGTGGGGTGGGTAATCATTACTGTTTCCACTTCCCCCTTCCAGGAAGCTGTCATTTCCACCAACCCACCACTCAGTAACTGTGCAGCACTTTTCATTTCCCACACCCTAACTTTGTCAATTTTAGTATCTCTCTCCACTGTATTCCCTCATGTCTGTTCTTGAGCCACATCCACACTAAGATCGAGATACAGCACTGCTCATCAGGACTGCTTACAATGCGCAAATAATATTTGAATGCAGACTTTGAGTGACTTATATATCACTATGCTAACGTCCATCCTTTCAAACTCTGAACAGGGTGTTATTCATACTTCAGATTTTGCTTAAAAAATCTATCGACTTCCCTCTATTCAGGGGGCTCCAGGTTTTGAAAAACAGAGGTTAGCCATGGTGATATAAATACCTGAAAACTGTTATTCAAATATTATTTAATCATTTAAATATTCCCAATTATGTATATGAGGACACAAGGACAAACAGTAAAGTATCTTACTTATGTGAGACAAGGGAACCCGTTATTTTGAGAGACTCAAGAGAGTGACCGGTTACCAGGGGCTGGGGAAGAAGAACATGAATAGCCAGTAACCAACAGGCACAAAGCTTCAATTAAACAAAACCTGCACTGACCCTTGAAGTCATCATCACTGTATCATAACCTTAAAAGTCTGGTAAGTCAGACCTCGTATCAAGTGGTTTTATTGCAATAAGCTAACTAAAAAAGATTTCTCTTTTTCAATAGTTGAGCACAATTCATTCTAACGTACCCATACAACTTCCTTCATATAGGTCCAGTGTAATGTTTGCTGAATAATGTACTTTTTAATCATCTTTGGAAATTTTGTGACTGTCACTTTATTCAATAAATCTGTGCTCTGAGATACTGGGAGAACTTCAGATTCAGTAAGAGGCTCTATCTCAAAAATAAGATGGAAATTTTGAAATAAAGTAAAAATTGTTTTTCTTTTTCTTTTTTTTTTTTGTTTTTTGTTTTTTTGGTTTTTTTGGTTTTTCGAGACAGGGTTTCTCTATGTAGCCTTGGCTGTCCTAGACTCGCTTTGTAGACCAAGCTGGCCTCAAACTCACAGCTATCCGCCTGCCTCTGCCTCCCGAGTGCTGGGATTAAAGGTGTGCGCCACCACGCCCCCGGCTTTTCCTTTTTAAAGAAAGGCAATGGGGTGGGGGTGGGGGTGGGGGGGGAGAGGCAAGCAAGACTGCTCAGGGAGCAAAGGCACTCACTTGTTGCCAAAGCTGACAACCTGAGTTTAAAATCTTCAGGGGCAGACACGGAGATGGGAACCTTAGATGAGGATCCAATACATCGCTCTGCTCCTGCCCTGCCAGTTCTCTTACGCCTTGCAGGCAGACATGGAACTTCAGATAGTAGAGGCAGTCTGGTGCCGTTCTGGTTTACCAAGTACCAGCGAACCCGTGAGGCTCCAGCGATAATCATGCTACCTTCTTCTTACTCAGTGATGCTGACATGGACTTTTATTGCTTTATATTGCCTAAGATGAGGTGTGGGAAGCAATAAATGCTCAAGGGTCACATGGAGCACATCAGGTTTTTATACTCCCTGGAGTACTACTTTAAGAATGTGATGATTTCTAAGAATAGCCAGAGAAATCACTTTTGTCTTCAGGTAGAGGTTCTGGCGTGGCCAAGAACAACCGAACTCACATGTTCTCACCCTCAACTGAAACACTCAAAAACCCAGATTTCTATCACCTCACTGTGTTAAGGCTTTTTGTTTTGTTTTGTTGTTTTTTTTAAAAAAAATAAGGGTTTATCAGTTTTATTCCAAAGCACTGTTCATCAAAGAAGGAAGTAAGGACAGGAGCCCAAACAGGGCAAGAACCTGGAGGCAGGAGCTGATGCAGAGGCCATGGAAGGGTGCTGCGCACTGCCTTGCTTTCCAAGGCTTGCTCAGCCTGCCTTCTTATAGAACCCAGGACCACCAGCCCAGGGATGGCACCACCCACAATGGGCTAGGCTGCCTCTCACCAATTACTAACTAGGAAAATGTTTTACATGATCTCAGTGAGGCGCTTTCTCAATAGAGGTTCCCTCCTCTCAGATGACTGTACCATGTTTCAAGTTGACATAAACTAGCCAGCACACCATCTGAGCAACTACATTTACTGTTATTTCACTTTTAACCAAGAGATTTTTCTCCTGGTAACAAAACTGCAAATGAATAGAGTAATCATTTTTCTTTCTTGAACAAACACAATTAAATCACACCTTGATATCTAGATGATAAACTAAAGACAGGCCTGAGGATGTGGTTCAGTGGGTAAAAGTGCTGCCATGAAGGTTAGGAGGCCTGAGTTCAGATTTCCAGAACCCATATAAAAGCTGGGCATTAGAGTAAAAACCTTGGTAACCCCAGCATGCCCATAATGGAGTTAGAATGTAGATAATCTCAGGAAGTTTGTAAGGAAAGTGAGGAGTAACACCCAAGATTGTCACCTGACTTCCAGGAGCAGGCTCCCACGACAGCCCCCCCCCCCATAAATATATACCATAAAACAAAAGTAAGACTAAAGACAGTCTTCAATGGCGGCATCATTCTACCCCGAGTCAACAGTGCTTGACGATCTCACTCACTTCTCACCTAGACTGTCCACTTTTTGGGTCCCTGATCTTTTTCTACTCTTGGTCAGGTCAGCATTTACTGCTGACAAGAAGTCTGATCCCGTGTGAAAGCATGAGGATGGTGCTAGAACGGGAATTCACATTTACACTCCAGAGTCCATCGGTATCTTCTTACACGGGTGGAAGTTAAAAGTCACTGTTAATAACCAGCAAGGCTGTGCACATTTAGTTTAAAACATTTCATCTATTGTTTGTAAAACAAAGAAAACCAAAAACATGTCTTTTAATTGTGCACGCATGAGCAAGAGTATTTGAACAAGATGTCCCCTGCTAAGTCTCAAGCATCTGAATACTTGGTCCCTAGCTGGTGACCATGCCTTCACTCTGCTATCAAGGATTCTAACCCACATAGAACTGTAAGGACAATTAAACACTTTCTTTTATAAACTGACTTGATCACAAAGTTTTATCACAGTAATTAAAAAACCTAACTGTAGGGTACGTGCTCGTGAGTACAGATAGCAGCGAGGCATCACAGTCCCCTGGAACTAAAGATATAGGCATTTGCAAGTCAAACTCTAGTCCACTGCAAGAACAATACACATCCTTAGCCATTAAACCATCTCTCCAGACCCCCTTTTAGCTTTAAGATTTATTTTTAATTATGTGTGTTTATGAGGCTATGTTCATATGAATGCAAAAAAATTGATTATTTTTGTGAGTGTGTGCATATGGAGGTCAGAAAATGACCCAGGGAGTTGTATCTCTACTTTTACCTTTGTATGCGTTTCAGAGATCAAACTCAGACTGCTGGGCTTGTGCTGCAGGCACGTTTAACCCTGAGTCACATCACTAATACCACATTTGATTTTAAAAGAAAGACAACTTCATGGTTTTTCTGAACATGAGACAGATTCATATTTGTCATAAAGAATGTCAACATATGGGTGAGCACTTAAAAAAAAAAAAGATAGCTCCATTAAGATAATCAGAAAGAATATTCCAAACCATTTTAACACAGTTTTATATAAATGTATTTGTGACTTTGTGTGTTCATGTTTTTGTGTGAGTGTGTGTAGAAGCCAGATGTGTGGCTTCCTCAATTGTCTGCCACCTTATTTTTAGACTGGGTCTCTCACTGAACCCAGAGATCACATGATATAATTAAAGTTCAAAGAGGGTGTAATGACTTGACCAAGGTCAAGTGTAAGGGACTGAGAAATACCTACGTGAGTAAAGTCCTTTAGGAATGTATACTGCTGATATGAGCACAGCCATAACAAAGACCAAGGCCTCAGACCAACGGTAAACAAGCAAAGCTATTCCTATTATGGGCCTGGGCAAAGCTTTTCTAGGGGTTCAAGTGTCAATGAATGATCGGTGGTACACAAACTGGCAACTGTACCTTTTCCACTTTTTCCAGATGTTGACAGCTTGAGAATCTTCACCTACACACATGTCCTACAAAGACTGGCCAACCTCTCCCTGTACTTAATAAACACGCTGAGGTTCCGGGCTGGTAGCAGGGGCAACAGGTGCCACTTTACAGAGTGAACACATCCTCAACCTGACTCCAGCTTTTCTGTAGTGCCTGTCCTTTCTTCATCCCCTTATCACACTATTCAGGAATCCTGGTAGCTGTAGTCAAGTACACTGATGTGGAACAGAACGAATCCAAAGCAGGCAGGCAGATGCAAAGGCCAGCATTCTTCTATGTACATGGTTCTCTGGGTAATAATTTTCCTGCCTAGCATAATGCAGAATTATCTTGGAAATACACATTTATGTATACAGATTTAGTTTGGAGACTAAAACTGCCACCTATAACTTTAACTTCTTGCTGAATGAGTCACCATTTATACTAAAAATACCAATCAACATCAAGTTTAATCATTCCTAAGCTGGAACTTAGGTCAATGTTGTTTAAGTCCTGTCAGGGCAATTCTGCTTTAGCAGTGATTTCTCCTCCCCCCATTTGAGTTCTTTGTAAACAATCAATACTCAATGGCACAGAACAAGAGTAATAGAAAACTGGAGCGGTTAAGAGAAAGACAGGAAATGTACAGTGGGGAATTGTGAGCAGGTGATGAAATAAACAGGAAGACTATTAATCAAACAAGGAAAAAGGAAAACTAGGCAGAACATTGGAAAATACAGTTTGAATAGTGGGAGCTAGGGATGTAGAGATGAAGTAAAAATCCAGGCAACAAAATACATCCTTCCAAGCACACCTGATTCGTGTTTTCTCCTTTAGTCCAGAATTTTCCTTTTTTGATTGGATAATTTCAAGCTCAACAACTAAAAGGCACAGTAAAATTGGGACAAAAAATGAAATTATGGGTTTTTATCTAGGAAGATTAAACTACTAAAGATTTCCTCTAAATTGTAAACAGATTGCTGAAGCTTAGCAGTAACTGGTGTGAAAGGATGGTGGTCTGGGTAGTAGCTTGCACTGCCAGATCAGCATGTTCTCAGCCACCGCTTTCCTTTACTTCTTTCTCCTACTTAAGTGTACTTTATGAGAGTTTTCCTCCTTGCTAATAAAAGTGGTCCTTGACACAGACCATTTTCCTCTCTTGACCACTCATGGTAAAGAAAGTTTTACAGTTAAGATGAATAATTATGATAGGGACACTGGAGGAATGTCAAGGGACTAGAGAACAGGCTGAAAATGTGCATGCACGCATATGCATATATATGTGTGTGTGTGTGTGTGTAAAAATATATATACATATGAATGAACTTTTATGGAAAGATGTTAAGAACTAGCCATGCGCTAAGAATTACTGGCAAGCTAGTGACTAAGAAATTAAGAGAATAGCAAATTATAAAAATTAAGCTTGCTTGCTGTTAAAATGTTATATAATATACACATTTCAACATTTTCTGGAGACAAGAGTTTGAGAATAGAAGGCATGAATTATTTTGTATGTGAACAGAAGGCAAAGAATTATTCAGGGTGTTGGCAGGGAATGTGAAGAATGGGATGCTGAGAGAATGCAAACTACAGGAAGCTACTATTGCTGAGGAGCCTGAAAGAATAAAGGAGAAAAGCAGTAAAACCCAGAAACAACTGAAGGCTCGTCAGAGATGAGGAAGGGGCTCATAAGGACAAGGACAAAGGGCCCAGATAATGTCAAAATTGAATTTACAAGACAGGGTTATATGCGCAAGAAAACACATACAGACATTTAATCACCTTCTAGTCTCCTGCTGATATTTAGCTAACCCCAACAAAATGGAAAACAAGGATGTATTATTTATAGGGTCACCCCAACCATCCTGACCTTTCACTAAGATTCACATATAATATCCATAAAGGCAAGAGTAAATTTGAGAGTGGGAGGACACGAGCAAGTTGTGAATAATGAAACAACAGGTATCTATCTCTTAATATTGCTTGGACAGGAGTAACTAGATGCAACACAGAGTGGCACATACCTGTAATCTCTTGGAGACACAGGCAGGAGAATCAAAAGACTTGCCTGGGATACTTTGCATTGTCCTAGTATTTTATCCAAAAGATTCTAGGGACCTTTCAGCCACAGCACTAATGGTTAGTCCTGTGACCTGACAATTCTCAGATGCAGAGAAGTTAGTTATAAGAACAGATACAAATTAGATTTCAGATTACTTACTCAAATTACAATTTGCTTAATCTGCTTTTTAAAAATCATAGTTTTAGCTGGGTAGTGGTGGCACATGCCTTTACTTCCCATACTTGGGAGGGAGAGGCAGGTGGACCTCTGAGTTTCTGGTCTACAGAGTGAGTTCCAGGACAGCCAAAGCTACAAGAGAAACCCTATCTTGAAAAGCTATATTAAAGCAAACAAATAGTTTTAACACTGTGGCCTGGGTATGCAGTTTATAATCCACAACAATCCATTAAACATATTCATTTCTGTGCATTTGATGTTGTGGCTAACAATCCATTCTCAAACCTCAAGTCATTAAGATTTATCCTTATCATTTCTTTGGAGTGCTAGTTTTATATAAGGTGTGGTAAGAGAGTATGAACTGTATGCATGGAGATCCACTTGTTTAGTATTTCCGCATTAAATGGCCATAACACTCTTGTCAAAATGTAATTAATGGGCTTATTTCTGGACGTGCTTCTATTCCGTTACTCCATACATAGTCCATCTTTATGGCAGAAGCTCAAAGCAGCGTGGTCATAGTTTCCATATTACAAGGTATACGTCCTCCAATCTTAGTCTTTGATCGTCATTTTGATCATCTGGGTGCCTTCATATTCCACACTGATTTGAGAGCTGGACTTTCTCTTTCTGAGATAAACAACATCATTTTGGTAGTACATACATCTTATTACTAAGTCTTGCAATCACAGGTGTGGGGCATTCCCCATTTACGTCTTCAACTTGTTTCAAGAAATGTTTTGTAGTTCTCACTGTACAGGTATTTGATCTCCTTGAGTAAATTTATTATTGTATAATTTACTTTTTGGTTGTTAGGACAAATGGTATTTAACTTACTAGTACAAACAGAACAACGTGTTTTTGTTTGTTTGAAATCTAGAACATTTGGTGCACAAATGAAATAGAAGCTAATTTTCAATAGAACTCTGACATGCATCCTCTTAACTCACAATTTCCTTCCCTTATCACTTCATCTCCCCACTAACACATGTTGAAAGACTCACTTCTCTCATAACCTATGCCTCCAGCAGGAGGACATGCTTGGCTCACCAAACAGACTTCCTTTTGACTCAAGTTCTTCATTACACGAAATACAGACCTAGCAAACTTTTCAATAGTTACCACCACCACCATCATTATTTTTCAGCAAATACAGAAACATTTTTAAAAGGATGGGAAAATAAGAAAAAGAAAATAAATAAAAGAATGGTTAAAAACCATAGTTGCGGTAAATGACTGAACACAAGAAAGCTTAAGTTCGTCTAAAGAATGAGAATCTGCTAATTCTATGTCACACAATAGCATTCATTGAAAGACAGGGAGTAAAGTCTTCTGTAGGGTGGAGGGGCAGGCAGGACACTAGTCCACAACATAGGATATTTTTGAGATACTGCAGCAAGTTTCAGACTTGTCTCAAGCTTTCTAATAGCTCTTCCATGCTATCAACCTGGACAGGATACTTCAAGAGCAACATAGGACTATGTGAACTTTTGCAAAATTAAAAGTCACTGGTTTCTATTTCCCATTGAAATCAGACTAAGGAAAATATAGGTAGAAAGCAAAATTTCAAATATATCTTCATTTTTGCCCCCTCAGCTCATTTTGTTAAAGACAGTTTGTGTTCTTTTATTGTAAATTAATAATTTTCCTGAGGACTAAGCTGTCTAAACTATACTTTTAAAATGTTTTACTTTGAAGGTAGAACATTCACCACAAAACATATAATTCAATATCATGGAATGACAAAGTCATGTGAGGATACTGAACCATTATTATTAAAATGAAACTCAAAGCCTGTGATTTATTTACTTTTGAAAGTAACTGACACCTTGTCACAGCTCTCTTGCCTTGGAGAACTTAACAAGCTATCCAAGTTGCAGACAGGTAAAAGAGCAGCCTCTATCAGGAGTCCAGCATGCTCAGGCAGGAACTTTCTTCATACATGAACTAACAGGCTTGCTTTCTCATCACAACCCAAGTCAAACAACGAAAGGAACTATTCCAAACCCAGAGTCACATCAGACTGAGGGCCCAGAACTCCCAACTGGGTAAGTAATGGCAAACACATTCTCAAAGAAATGTTTTAACAGACTGCATATGTACTAGCCCCTCAGGTGCTCTCAGCTATGTCAACTCAGGACTGTTTAAAATATGCACTGATAAGTAACAGACACTGCTATTCTGAAATTACACCACCACCCCAGGTTCTCAGATGATTTCAACTGGGGGAAGCAGTGTAACTTCCCCCTGACTCAGTGCCATACGGATGCTTCTAAGCGGACAAGGATGAAGACAATGGTAGTCTTACTTCTGTAACAGAGGACTCAGCCCTATGTTTCACTCTTATGTAATCGCCATACTGTTTCTTAAACAAACAAACCTGATCTTACTTATAGCATTCACACACGAAACTGTTTGGATTTAGAACAATGGTCTTAATATGGAAAAAAATATATTCTTTTCCTTTTTTGTGGATGTGCTCGGGAAAACTATACTAAGTTACTTTATGGACTCAGAACAGTTCCCATATACTTGTAAGAGGTACTATGTGTTTTAGATAAACAAAGTCTGCTGGTTGGTTACAGATGAACTGGGGGTGGTGAGATAAATTACCAGCACTTCCAGGCTGAGAAGTGTGGGTTTCTGTAGGTCAGACTGGCTGTCGCCACCAATACTGACAGGAAGAGTTAGTGGAGTGATGCTCTAGCAAAGATGAGGGACACAGAGGGGGCAGCTAGAGAGGGAAATCCTATCCCTACTGCCCTGTTGGCAGGGCTTTGCTTTGTTTTTCTTTCCATACAAGACTAAGATGTTCGTCTGAATAAGACATTGTTCAACTTGAACTGTATCAGTTCTGTAACCTAGATGATCACTGTGTGGATGGACACAGTAACCATGTAATCCCTCTCTTCATATTCAATGTATTTTGAAATATTTACTGCTGATGTTCTTTCACCTAGCAAGAATTACTGAAGATTTGAATCTGCAATATTTAACAAAAGCTTTAAATAATTTATTTTAATATTAGCAAAATATTAGAAATTTGTAATACTGTCCTGACAGTTTTACTTTTGTGACAGGCTGTATGTATGCAGAGTGTATCTCATCAGTCAAATACTTTTAACAACAAAGACTGCATTCTGAGGACAGAAAGCAAGTCCAAGAAAAAGGAACAATTTTGATAACATCTTTACATAATACTCAGCACTCTGCCATGTTTATTTGCCTTTTATCCGACTACCTGCATGAATTACTTACTCAACTAACTGTCAAGCATTTAAGCGTTTGTTTTAGCTTCTTAACTATCTACTCAAGTCACCACATGCTGCTTTAGAAATGAGAAAGTAGAAATAAATAAAAGCAGCAAATGAATGGAAGAATGAGGAAAAATAAAGTTACCTGCCTTCGGAATTATTGCCCCATTTTCTCTTTAGGAACAACAGAATTATAGCGAAGGTGGGGAGTAGCACAGAACATTATTCTGAGCTCAGGTTTCCCATTTTACTACTTTCATAATTAGCCCTCGAAGCACACAAACTGGTCATACCACCATCATGGAAAGAGGTGATTTTTATATTTAATATAATGCATCAGCCATCCACTTTGAATTTTCCATTAAAAAACCCAGTCTGTAACAAAAATATAACCCAAATTCTTATGTACTCTTTATTTCCTCATAGAGGGAAAACATTACAAAAATACGTATATATAAATAAATGGCTTAACCGAACACAAGCTCAGGTATCCTTAAGTAAAAAGTACTAGAAAAACTATGATAGGGATTTCAGTGAGTTTTTTCTCCAGGTCTCTTCCAAACTTGCTTTCTCCCTCCCAGCCCTGCTATTTGTTATGGAAGCAAGTAGATGGCTGAAGTCATTTCAAGATGTTGCCCAATAAAGCCATATGATTCACTATAACTCTTTCCTTGCCCAAGGAAGAGGGAAAAGTATGGAAGAACGCCTACTTTGTTTTGTTCCACTGTATCTTTCAATACACAGGGAACAGTAGTTCAGTGCCATTGGCTTTTTTCCCTTTTCATTTTGAAGCTTTCTTGGCTTAAAATCCTGTCATTATTTGTGTGGTCTGTTTTCAGGAAAACTTAAGGTGGACTACACATCTAGTATTTCTTTATTTGTGCCCAATTCTTGAGACACATTCTGAAGACGTCAATATGCAGTTTAGCTTCTGATGTTTTTCACACTTTAAGAAACAGCATGCACACACCATGTTAGATGTTAAGTTCAATCTTTGTTTTTACTCTGACCTAATGAAACTCTCTGAAGCTCACGGGAACAGCTTAGCTGTGTCTGAGTCTCATTAAATGCTTTAATAATGTTAATTTTTTTTTTAAAACAATGGTGTCTCCTAAATGAGTGCCATGCTTTTCTCTTCTCTGCGGTACTTTAAGAGTAAGCTCATAATTGAACTACAAAAGCTCATTAGAAATAATCTATTTATAATTTACTTGTAATCTTATACTTTGTTTATTACATTGTGTATCAACTTTTTATGTGGATAAATACATGAAAGCTTACATATTAGAGATGTTTAGAAAAAGAAACTTTAAGAATACTGTGTGTAGTTTTCCAAGTACAATATATAAACTCTGAGCAAACTGCTCTGGAGTAACTTTTTCTTTTTTGAGACAAAGTTGACAGATTTCCTAAGCTCGCTTCAAATTCACTGAAAAGCTGAGGATGACCATGAACCTCCTGCAGGCCAGGATGAATGATGTGCACCACTACTCACTTGAACTCCAAGCACAGCACATACTACAAGAGCACTCTACCAACTGTTCTACACCCTAGAAGTACACTGCTTGTTAAAGCTGGGCACAGTGAAATCTTAAGTGCATTTACAATGATGGTGGCCTTAATGAAAATCAGCAACAATGTTTATCTGAAGATCTTATAACTCTCTTCATAGAACCATGTTTCAACAAAGTTTTATTAAAAGCTTCAGGTTCCAAGACCTTTTGCATTCACATGGAATTTACTGGTATTCTCAGAAGAATTAAAGGCTGAGCAAGCAAAGCATATAAAAATAATTGAACTACGCACTTTTCTAGATAATGTCTTGATTTATTTCTTATTTACTAACATGAGTAAGACAAACATTACAATTTATGTTTAAAGTTAATGCTGAACTCAACATTATTTAAAATGTTTTCTTAGAAGGTCTAATTAAAGGCTATTTGTAAAAACTGGATTTGAATTTAAGAATACTATATTCCCTTAAAAATAAAATCTAATTTAAATTAGAGTGAACTAAAAATAAAAATTGTTAATGATGTACATGCTACTTTAAAGTGCTTAGCCAGTATGCACAATGCCCCAGTTTGATCCCCACCACAACATAAACCTATTGTGGTGGTACATATCTGTAAACTGAGCACACTGGAGATGGAGAGGAGACACATATCCAAGGCCATTTTCAGTTATACTTCTAGGATGTGGAGGCTAACCTGGGCTACACGAGACATTATCTCAAAACAAAAAAACAGTAACAAACCTCGATGAATTGGTAAAGTAAGGAAATTGGCATGTAATGATGGAGCCAAGAACTAGAGTTCACAGCTACCTTTTGTGTGACAGCAGTTCTAATTCTTGGAAGGACTATCAAAGGATGAAAACCTAGTTGCTCCTTTAACACATTTCCAGCACCAGAAGAGGGGGCATCACAGCCCAAGAAGGTAAAGATCCCAGAGTGCCCCTGTCCCTGTCAGGCACAAAGAAGACTCTTTATCTGCACTAAAGAGAGCAAGCACACACCCCTGCATCCCACAGTTCACATCTGCAAGAGGAAATGGGTGAGTAAGTTAGTAGCACAAATCTCCAGACAGAGTAAGAACACACAAAGTAGCACTTTGTTATTTTGTTTTGTGAAAGTCTGACTGGGGCAATTAGTTTCTTTCAGAGGGCCAGAGTTCCATTACTGGCACCTATATCCAGTGGCTTAGAGTTGCCTGCAACTCCAGGTCCAGGGTATTCAATACCTTCTATTGGTCTCTGTGGGAGTACCATCATGCATGTGTACATACACACAGAATCAGAGATTAAAAAAATAGCTAAAGAGTATAATTTACTATAAAGAGATTCTTTATAAAAACATAAAATAGCATGTGCACTCAATGCACAGCAGGGTTATTGGAGCACACTCAGTAGAGCTAGGATGAAGGAAGAAATCAGAGCGTGTCTACTTTGAGAGTTGAGTTGATGATATAGTAAGGTGTGTTTTAACACCTAGCTACTTTAAAAAGTAAAAACAATTAGAAATGTGCATCCTGTCATGCATGCCTTACATGTGCATCTCTCTCTCTCTCTCTTTCTCTCTCTCTCTCTCTCTCTCTCTCTCTCTCTCTCTCTCTCTCTCTCTCTCACACACACACACACACACACACACACACACAGAGTTGGGGTGTGTGTGACTGATAGTTTTAATTTAAAAAATTAAAAAAACGGCTTAATGAAATGGCTCTGCAAGTAAGAATGCTTGCCCCCAAACCTGAACAGCTGGAACCGTTATGGTGGAAGGAGAGAACTAATTCCTACAAGTTGTCCTCTGGACTCCTATACATGTGTATACACACAGTAAATAAGATATTTACTGTGAATTTTAAAAGAGTTCTTTTAAAATGAAATAAACACTGTTATTGGCTATAACATTTTAAAAATAAAACTGCTTCTATTTTGAAAACAAGGTTATCAGTGCAAAGCTTACAAGTGGGCTCTCTGTCATGAAGAAGCTTATAGAGTAGATGAAGAAACAAAATGCTATAGGGAATGGGTAATACTTATGCCTCACTTCATGACATAAGAGCTCTCAGAACTACCAGTGGCTTGACACATCACCTTAAAGCCAAAAGTAGCCTTGACTCTGGTGGTTACAGGATTACTAAGAAAATGGTTACTACAGGCATCAGCTCTGGGAGGAAGACTGTCTAAAATTAAGTATTTTCTCTTTTATTGAAATGGTTCTAAGGGTCCCTCTCCCTTGAATATCCACGGATGTTTTTAGAATTAAAATAGTATTGCTGGCCCCTGCTAAACATCTTACTGTGCACAGGCAAAAAAGCTTCTCTTAAGGAAGGTTATCTGGCCCACACAGTACTGCTACATTAAGCAAGATGGCTCCTACTGAGGAACCTGGTTTCCTGCTTCCCTGCCCCTTAGAGGAAATCATTCACCTGGGAATATTTATGTCTGCTTTGTTTGATCTTTGTCATCTGGTTCTAGCACTCATTTGTAGTGCTAATGAGTGCGTGAACCAGACTATACTAAACTCAAGTTTAAAATGATTTCTATTTTCCCGGTTGTAAAAAAGTAGGAGTCAGAAGAGAGGAGGAGGGAGAAATGATTCTACAGAAATCATATATAGTCTACACAGCCTCAAGTATTTATTTATTCACTTTTTTTATTAGTACCCTACCCCAAAGAAAACCTATAGGATTTCTATGTGTTGCCCCTGCTGTTTTGGAACTCACTATGTAGACCAGGCTATCCTCAAACCCAGAGATCTGTCTGCTTCTGCCTCCCTTGCTGGAATGAAAGGTGTGTGTAGCCATGCCTGGCTCTTATTATTTAATATGGGGCCTTTTACAGAAGGAGTTTGCTGAGCTTCGTTTACAAGAAAAACTGAGATTGTTAAGTCTGAGAACAAAGAACAACATCCACATACTTCTGTGCATAGACAGTAGGTTAATTTTAAAGTTTAGTTAAAACTTTATAATGAGTATAAACTTTATGAGGAGTATAAAACTTTATAATCAGTATAATGTCTATTTCTCCCTCAAAACTCTCACAATATCTTAAGGTAAAATGATTACGGATTTTTAAAAAACTTTATTCTCAGTAATTTCTGAGAGGGGAAGCCGGATTTACTACTTATAAAGAACAAATCACAAGAACCAGGATCCTAGGTTCCCTGATGAAAACCTAAGAATTCACCTTCCGTAACAAAGATAAATCTATAAAAATAGCTAAATGAATGGCTACACAGCCTAGTTATTTAGTAGTGTTCCCTTTCGTTTGGAATTACATGCTTTGAATAACCTACACTCTTCATAAAACTCGACAGATGGGAGACTGCAGAGGAATACCCATGACCATCACATGAAGCAGACTAGATTATTATTTCCAAAGCTTATTCCAATCCGTTTCTTCTTTTATACTTCAAAACATCTTCATTATGTTGATTGATGAGCTACAAGTTAATTGTTAAAACCAGAAAGGTAATCTTCCTGGCAGAAAAGCCCACAGGAAAACAGTTGTGCCCAAAGTCAGTCCAAATTTCAGCCAGTTAGATTTACTATCCATCAGCTCCCAGACATAGAAATTTGACAGTGTTGAAGTGCAGCTCTGGAGCTGTGTGGAGGCCTGCAGCCGGGAAAATGGGCACAGTACCATGGATGGTACCATCTTACCCCCATTTAAAATATTTTACTGAGCACTTCCACTCTTCCTACTTTGTCTTTCTCATCATATTTTAAAAATATACATACCCTAAATGCATATGTATGCACAACTGCGAAGCTTGGAGGCCAGAGGCCAACTTCTGGAAATTAGCTAACTTTCCCTTGTGTCGGACATCAGGATTAAGCTCAAGTCATTAGACTTGAAGCAAGCACTTTACCTACTGAGTCACCTTGTTGGTCCATGAACAGTTCCTTAAGGAACAATATGAAGTCTCAAGAAAAGAGAAATCTTGGGTTAAAGATGTAGCTTAGTTGGTAGAGTGCTTGTATTGCATTCATGGAGCCCTGACTCTGATTTCCATCATCTAAAACAACAAACAAAACAAAACAAAAAACTGGCCTCAGGTAGTCCAGAACGCCTGCAAACCCAGTATTTGGATGGCAGAATAGTTCAATGTCATCCTCAGCTATCTAATGAGTTTGTAAGTTCAAGGCCAACTTAGGATACAGAAGAACCTCTCTTGGGGGAAAAAGAAAACAGATTTTATACAGAGCATGATTGTATAGCTCTTATTGTAATAGACAAACTGCAGAGTAATTCACCATTAAAGTACTACTGAAAATATGAACAGAGATACAAACAACAGTGAAATAAAATACAGGCTTTACTCTTTTAAATGTTTCTTTTTACTTCCTGTGTATCAGTGTTTTACATGGATAATTACAGGTATGTAAAGGTGTGCACAGCTGGTGCCAGCTGAAGCCAAAAGAGGTCACTGGATCCCCTGGAACAGAGGTTACAGAATGTATGCTACTCTGTAGGTGCTAGGAACGAAAGCTAGGTTCTCTGGAAAAGCAGCTAGTACTCCTTTTTAAAAAATATATTTTATTAATTTATTCATATTACATCTGAATTGTTATCCCATCCCTTGCATCCTCCCATTCCTCCCTCCTTCCCATTTTCTCCTTACTCCCCTCTCCTATGACTGTGACTGAGGGGGACCTCTTCCTCCTGTATATGCTCATAGGGTATCAATCAAGTCTCTTCTTGGTAGCCTGCTATCCTTCCTCTGAGTGCCACTAGGTCTCCTCTTCCAGGGGACGTGGCCAAATATGGGTCACCAAAGTTCGTGTGAAAGTCAGTCCCCACTCTCCACTCAACTGTGGAGAATGTCCTGTCCATTGGCTAGATCTGGGTAGGGGTTCGAAGTTTACTGCACTATTGTCCTTGGCTGGTGCCATAGTTTGAGCAGGACCCTGGGCCCAGATCCGCCCGTCATAATGTTCTTGTACGTTTCTAGGAACCTCTGGGTCCTTCTATTTCCCCATTCTCCCTTGCTTCTCTCAATGGAGAGTCCCAATAAGAAGTTTTCCCTCTGTCCCACTTTCCTGGTAAGCGAAGACTTTCGTGGGACATGCCCCTTGGGCTAGTGCCCAGATATAAGTGAGTATATATCATTTGACTCTTTCTGCTTCTGGGTTAACTCACTCATTATGATCATTTCTAATTCAATCCATTTGTCCACAAATTTCAGGAATTGTTTTTAATAGCTGAGTAGTGTTCATAGTGTAAATGTACCATAGCTTCTTTATCCATTCTTCTACTGAGGGACACTTAGGCTGTTTCCATGGTCTGGCTATTATGAATAAGGCTGCTATGAACATGGTTGAGTAAATGTTTTTACTGTGTGCTGGAACATCTTCTGGGTATA
The DNA here is from genome assembly GCF_964271855.1 of Acomys minous. Classification (NCBI taxonomy): domain Eukaryota; kingdom Metazoa; phylum Chordata; class Mammalia; order Rodentia; family Muridae; genus Acomys; species Acomys minous. The sequence continues at coordinate 16,793,521 of NC_140499.1, read as the reverse complement.
TTCCAAGGAGTGGAATAGCTGGGTCTTAAGGAAACCTTATTCCCAGTTTTCTGAGATAGCGCCAGATAGATTTCCAAAGTGGTTGTACAAGTTTGCATTCCCACAAGCAATGAAGGAGTGCTCCTCTCTCTCTACATCCTCACCAGCATGTGGTGTCACTCGAGTTTTGATCTTAGCCATTCTGATGGGTGTAAGATGGAATCTCAAAGTTGTTTTGATTTGCATTTCCTTGATGATTAAGGATGTTGAGCATTTCTTTTAATGTTTCTCAGCCATTCGATATTCCTCTGTTGAGAATTCTCTGTTTAGTTCTGAGCCCTATTTCTCAATTGGGTTATTTGGTTTGGTGGTGTTTAATTTCTTGAGTTCTTTATATAATTTGGATATTAGTCCTTTGTCAGATGTAGGGTTGGTGAAGATCTTTTCCCAGTCTGTAGGCTGTTGCTTTGTTCTGTTGACAGTGTCCCCTGCCTTACAGAAGCTTGTCAGACTCATGACCTTATTAATTGTTGACCTTAAGGTCTGGGCTGTTGGTGTTCTGTTCAGGAAGTTGTCTCCTGTGCCAATGTGTTCCAGGCTCTTCCCTAGTTTTTCTTCTAACAGACGTAGTGTCTCTGGTTCTATGTTGAGATCTTTAATCCACTTGGACTTGAGTTTTGTGCATGGTGATTAATATGGATCTACCTGCATCTTTCCAAAAGTAGATATCCAACTAGATCAGCACCATTTGTTGAAGATGCTATCCTTTTTCTATTGAATAGATTTGGCTTCTTTGTCAAAAATCAAGTGACCATATGTGTGCGGATTCATTTCTGGGTCTTTGATTCGATTTCATTGATCAACCAGCCTATTGCTGTGCCAGGACCATGCTGTTTTAATTACTGTGGCTCTATAGTACAGCAGCAAGTACTCTTAACTTCTGAGCATCTCTTCAAGCCCTAGAATAGCTCTGTTATTTGTTCCTATCTAATTTATCAATTAAGCAAGGTTTAAATAAAAAAATATGAATATAGTATTTCCCCTGCATAACTATAAAATGATACAAATTAAAGAAAAGTATTTTTTAAAAGGGACTGGGGAGATGCTTTAATGGATCAGAGCACCAACTGAGGATCTGGATTTGAATCCTTGCACCCAGTAATAAGCCAAACATAGCTGTGATTATAACCCAGTATTGTGGGTTGGAGACAGGGTGTATCCCAAGAGGCAACTAGCCAGACAAACTGGCAAGCTTTGGGTTCAACAAGGGACCCTGTCTCAAAGAACAAAAGTAGAGAATAATAAAGGAGCGCACCCTGGCCTGTACATCGATATCCACAGGTATGTGCAGCTCCCTCCTTGACACACACATACACACATACACCACACACAAACGGTAAGAAGGCACCCTTTGTAGAACACTACCAATGAAAAGTAACAGCAAGATCCCACAGGGAGGCAAGGCTGGACATTAGTGACTGGGGACGACTCCTCTGAGGCCAACAGTCAATGTGTCTGAGAGACTAGAAAGCCAAAGGGAAGGTAATGAGAATTCACAGTCCTGGATTACCTTTCTTGGAACTGAGTAGATAGGTCCAAGTTAATATTTCTTTCTTTCCCAAGGAACAAAACAATTAGTATTTATATATCTGACTCTAGATATTCATGAAGAAAATGAAAGGGAATTCACTGGAGGTTAGAACCTTAATTCTAGATAATCACACTATGACAAAGTTAGAAGTAAATGAAAACAACGTGACTAGCAGCACTATTTCAAGTTTTATGAAAAGATCCTTTACTGAAGTTGTAATAAACTAGGTTCCTCTGAAACAGAGATGGCTTATTCTCTTTTCATTTGATTTTAAACTTTCAAAGCTTTTCAGTATGGTTAAAGCTAAGTCAAGTTCCCACACGAAATATTAATGCTCTCTGCCTTTTTTTTTTTTTTAAACTGGTGGGCATGTTTTATTTCAACAAGCATCAACATGCTGTCTTTACTGTGGCTCATCCCTGCTAGGGGAAGTGAGAGATTTAGGAAAAGCTAAAGGTGCACTCCTCTTCTCACCTGGCAGTAAATGCAGCAGATGCTAGATCACAGGACTGGCTTTTGACCATGGCTGCTGAGATGTTCTTATTTCTCCATTACAAACATAAACACATTACAGAGCTAAGCTATATTACTCTGGATTATGAACACAGAAATAAACCTCCTATAGTCAGAGAGGACTGTGAGGTTGCTATTCAGAGCAGCTGTGTGGGTCCAGACTACTACAGGTAGTACTTGAATATCCCTACTATCCCACATCCTCTTGTTTTCATTTACCAACTAATGTTTCATAAGATTTCTCAGATGGGTGTGAGGTGCTGTGTTTCTGTTAGCTTTCTTCTAATTTCTCATAAGACTGGACATCACCAAGCATCCAGCAGTCCTACTTTTAGGTATCCTTTGGTTTTCTTTTCTTATTCTTACCTTGCAAGCAATTCCCAAATGGTCTACATATTTCCACGTTTTAGTGGCTGTGTGTATATCCTACAATATGGCACTGGGTTGCTACATTTGTTCTGTTTGTAATTCACTATGACTTATCCCTGGCAGCTCACATATTGAGTAAAGAAGCTTTTTCTCAGAATGCTATACGCTATTCCATCTTTCTGCTTCTAGCAGTTCCCTGAGTTTACTGTCATCTCTAGGCCTTTGCTCTCTCTGCATGCTCAGAACATACAACAGGATGGAACCGAAGGAAAACTGTCAACTAGCCTTTCCAAGAACCTACCCAATATTCCTATCTCATCCCCATGGGTCCGGTTTTGATCTGTTTTCTATTTCATTAGTTTGATTGTCTACTTCTGTACCAATTCCATACAGCTTTTATTACTATAAATTAAAACTGGGTAAACATATTATATTAACTGATGTATTTCAAAGTAGATTCATCTTCATAGCGTGAAAGTTAACTTAAAATCTCATTAATTTGATTAGACTTGTGTCTGCTGAGAATTGACATCTGACACTAAATGACCCATTAATAAGTGTTAGAGCTCTTCACTTATCTAAGTTTTCATGTATGCATTTAGTGAAATTTCATTTGTTTCAAAAAGTTACTGTGACTTTTGTTAGCTTTTTAATCTTTCTAAGCAGTTACACATTTTGCAGTGTAGCTGCTATGGGAGGAAAACAACTACTTGTCTAAGAGCATCCCTTGGCTTTGCTAGATCTAGCAATCTGTATGCAGACTGCGTACGATCATTAGGGGAAAACTATCTTGCCTCCTCTACTCCTCTGGTTTGCTCCACATTCTGTTCTTCTTTCTTTATTTTCCTGTTTCTTACTGGATTACTAGATCATAGCCAAATATAACAGACTGTGCAGGTATTCTGTCTTGCTTTGACTAAGATTTTAGAACCGAGGCTGGCTGTAAGGTTTTGTATATAACTTTTATCATATTTGCCTTATCTTCCATAAATGAACACATTTGGAAGAACTTACTGAATTTACTTAGGAAACAATCAGCTAAATTTCACTGGAAGTCCTATGCTTAAGTGAGAAGAACCTAGTTTCTTTTCCTTGTACTATTCTTTTTAATAGCATATAATTTAATATTTTAAATTAAAATAACTATAATTTCCATCTTCCTTTTTCTTCTAGTCCTTCTTCCTTCCATGTACCCTCTTCTCCAACTGTACTGATACATGTATATATATATATATATGTATGTATGTATGTATGTATGTATGTATAGATAGATAGATAGATAGATAGAAAGAAAGAAAGAACCAGTAGAGTCTGCCTAGTGTTTATTGTACATATATAATTGCAGGGCTGACAACTTGCACTATTCTTATAGGATTAAAACCACACACATCTTATAAAACCAGCTAGACAACTCCTTTTCATCTCAGACCTGGCCTTAATTTCATGAGCATTTATGAAACCCATCTTATAAACGTGTTATATCTTCTGATATGTAGTAGAAATATTCCAAAAATCTTATTTAGTTTTTGGAAATTAGCCTATATATTCAGGTGTTATACTTTGAGGAAGAACTCAGATTACTATTTTCACTTCTTTAACTAATATGAATCGTTTCTTATCTTCCTATTATCTATCTTCACCCTGACAATTTTATGTACAAAATAATCACATTTTGGAGGGGGGCAAAATTCTTACTACAAACATGCAGTTAATACTTCATATTGAAGCCCCCAAAGACTTAAGGTGTCTCTTTAAATAATGAGATATCCAGGGGAATTATTGCTTAGTTTATAAACAATTTGACTTGTTATAATATTGTTTTCACCCTCTATACTGAAGAAAGCAACCATTTATAGGAATCTGAGCATTTGCATTAAAACACAGAACTGTTATTTTTCAGACTGAAACTTAAGTAACAATGAGCTGACACAAAGAAAAATTTCTAAAGGATAAATGAGTGAGGACATACTGCCCTGAAGTCTGAATTTATTTCACTTTGATGGTCAGGTCAATGCTCTTTTCCTATAGATTATAGGAGGATAAAGAAATTCACTTAGGTATAGATGATTAAATAGACAACTCTTCACTGAAAATAAAGTTATTAGATATGTACTTTGGAAGCTACATTTAGAATTTGTAGATATTTCAGACCAATGAAAATATTTAAACCTAGGTAGCTAGTTGCTTGCAGAGACTATTAAATTGAGATGACAAAACTTGCTCATGGTCCCAGACACCACACTTAATACATCGCTGAATCTTGTCTCAAAGGGCCATACCAGGATTTATATAAGCTGTCAAATGCTGATGTTCTTTCTTTCTTTTTCTTTTCTTTTCTTTCAACTTCACCCAGGCCACAAAGCACCAACTACAATAGCTCTGTTACACAATGTTTGTATGCCCATTACCCTACTTACTAAATCAAATATTCCAAGAAGTACTAAGAATCATGGCAAAAGTCCATGGTGCAAGCATCAGGTATGTTGCTTTACACATGAAGCAATAGCATTCAAAGGAGAAAATAATAGAAAAGTTAAGAAATAATGTATAAGGAATGGTAAGCTAGACCATAAAAGACATACAAGTATTATAATACTAAATTGCATTAAACATGTGATTTTAATGAACACTGAGACGTCTGAATTAGAGGAAAAGTAAAAATTTAGAAATTTAGAAATTAAAGTGTTATTGTACTCAATTTGTTTCGGTCAAGAACATATATATAGATATCAGCACAATAAAAACATATAGACAGAAACCTTTAATTGGGAAAAATGCAGTTAGTATTGCAAAGCCCACCCCAATCAACCTAAGTATTTAAATACATTTTACCTCCTGGATGTGAGGGCTCCAAAGACTATAGGCTGCTGATGTCTTGTCCCCCAGCTTTTAGTGTAAGAGGAGCTGCAAAGTCTCCTTCGTTTTTAGCCTTCTCCTCCCTAAGTGTGTGTGCCTGCTTTTCAAGTATTTGTTTCTTCCTTATTCCTCTTGAAACACCTTCTCTGATGTCTTTCTGTGCCTGTGCTTCTATGTTTTCTATTCTTGTTCCCATTCTCAGTCCTGTAATATACGATGACTGTGTATGTACAGTACTTTCACACATTGCTAAAACAAATAAGACAAAAACCTAACCTGACAAAAATCATGATAATGTTGAAAATGATTAACAGGCTCAATACCAACTACGTCTTTCTAAGCATGCTTACGTGCATTAATATGTAACTATTGTAAGAATTTACAAGAAATATATTAATTCCAATTCTATATGATAGATGGAAAAACAGAACCAGAGAAAAAAAGATGCTCCAAAGATCACAAAATTTAGACTTAGAATGTTATTATGATAACTTTGAAACCATTAGCTGAAATTTGTCTGATAATCATTCCATTATCTTACTATGTATTTATTTAAAACAGACAGGTGATAATAAGTAATAATTTCAGCCTAACTACAAGGTAACTGAATAAAACCAGATGCCTCACTGCATAACGAACAGCAAACAAAAATGAAAAATAATTAAGAAATTCAATTTCAAGAAAAGAAAAATAAAGTATACTATTTTTTACTTTTATGAGATGGCAATCTCTTGGTCAAAATATTTTGAGAAAAAGAAATCTGATCAATACAGTGTCACCAGTGAAAAGAGTTGGTGTTTTCTTTTTGTGTTACTTGTCCTTCTCCAGATGCACTCAACAGTTTAATAAATCACTTTGCCATCTAAATTATTTTTTATTATCTTCTCTGTTGGGACTGCCATAAACACTCAGGCAATAGCATGTCAAAAAGAGATCCAAGGTCATATTATTTGTTATTTGCAGACTGACTCTGACAAAATGAATCCTTTTTACAGTGTTTACTTTCTACCATATTCACAAGTATCTTCACATCACTTTAACTTGCCTCTTTATATACAAGCAATGCTTACTGGGTTACATACATATAAAGAGACAACCATTTATTCGTGTGATCATAAGAGTTACAAGCATCAAAAACTCCTACGAAAAACATTAATTCAAAATCCAGTTTCCTGCATTATGAAGTAAAAGGTTCCCCCATGATTGGGAAGTCCTCTCAGAATGCCAGAAGAATCGCTAGTTCAAAGGCACATCAAATGCAGATTAGGGAAAGAAGGTAATTAGTGCCTGCAGCTTTGTTTAGGGTTCTCAGTGCCAAGGACTTTGGTCATAGCATATGCAACCAGTCTTTGCACATTATAATTAGAGAAAACGGATGCAACTCTATATTATGATTACTAAAAACATTAAGTGTCGTAACTGCTGGAAGGAACTCAAACTCTCCAACCAAATCACCTTCCAGCTTTGTTTGTTGAGCTCTGCATACTTTTGTAAGCATCCTTTAGGAGAGTATTTCATGGGTGAGTGTTTTAATATTTTTGCTCACCCACTATTCAATATGAGTGCCTAGGACACATTTAAAGTGGGGCTGGAAACTTGAAAAGGGCTTGGCACCGCTAAGACTGATGCATCAGATTGTGAATAGTGAGCATTAAGACATACTTATTTGATCTGCCTGACACTTCAGTTTCAAAACAAAGAAAAATTGCAACAGATACAATTCCAACTGACTTCTCAAGTTTCAACTTGGGTCTTTGCTACTTATGATTTGGATGATCTTTGAAATAATTATTTGACTGACATGAGTGGTTCCTACAAACTCTTTCACTATCCTCAAAGCATATCTGAAACTGCATCCTTCAAAGTCAGCTGAGGGCATTATTTTGTCAATGGCAGGGGCAAAAAAGCCCAAATAACATGACAAGTTAGAGCAGAAAGTGGGAAAGCTATGTCTGAATTCAGCTATGCCTGAAGTCAGCCAATTGTTTTTCACACTATGGCATGATGATCAATTATAAATGAAGTTTGTTGTTATTTGGTATTTTAAGATGACTTACTATTCAATTCATAAGATTTAAAAGACATTACAGAACATGGCATTTAAAGATGTTTTTATTATTTTAAAGACTGATTGGCAATGAGACAGGTTAACTCCTGGCAATACCCAGCCTACCTCAAAGAAGATGATGAGTATCCAAGAACCTCCTCAAGGAGATGGCTTCAAATCTGGCAAACCAGCCACTGGGCAAAATGTCCTTATTTCTACAACAGACAGAATTCTGCCTAAAAAATGGGCAAGCTTGGATGCAGGCAGAGTGGATAGCCAAACTGGCAAGACAGGGTAAGCAAGTCCTCAATAGTTCTGGCCTCACAAATGTCTGTCAGATATACTGGGTCAGAAAGCTGAAGGTGATGCTCCAACGTTAACGACACTTTTGGGTGACTGTTCAGGCAGCAAACTGTCTTTGTCTCCCTCCTCTCTCCAACTTTGGAAGCTGCTAACTTGCACTTCCTGTTTACTCAGCTAATTGATGGGGTTGAAGACCAGATAGTTTAGTTTTACAATTAAGCTTAATTGTTTAGGGGTTAAGATGCTTTTAGAGTTGGCCGTGGTGGCGCACGCCTTTAATCCCAGCACTTGGGAGGCAGAGGCAGGCGGATCGCTGTGAGTTCAAGGCCAACCTGGTCTACAAAGTGAGTCCAGGACAGTCAAGGCTACACAGACAAACCCTGTCTCAAACAACAACAACAACAACAATGAAAAAGATGTTTTTAGGTCTAGATAGATATTTTCAGTTAATAATGACGAGATATGATAGATATTGATTTTAGACTCACCAAAATAGGAAAGATGTTTTCTTCAAGGCTGCCAAATACAAATAGCCAAAACACTATGAATCTAACATTTATATAATTCCTGATTGTTCTGTGGTTCTTCTTGCTGGAGGTAATTTATTGTATATATGTGGAATAATATAAATGTTTGTGTAAAACAAATTTAAATAAAGGGGCAAAATCAAGGAGAGACTCTGCCCCAAAGGACAAAGGATATCAGACATCCTGCTTTGGCCTCTGTGCATGACATTCCCCTCCTGTATCTCCCATGGATACACAACACACTAAGATGTACACTTAAAGAAGCAAGGGAAGGAAAGAAGTAAGGAAGAAAAGTTACATCTAGCTTACAAATGGTTCTCATGTATGAAGTTAGTTGAATGTATCTTAAGTCTTTTAAGACATGATACACTTAGCAAATACCTAAAGATGAAAATTCAAATGTCTTACAGGTCTCCTTTATCGTAACTCAAACCATTTGGTATAGACCACTTGTCATATTTTATCTTGGCACTTTGGAATTAATTGAGAAGGGTACTACTCTCTCTTCTACAAAACTGTTCTAACTGACTGAATCCTTTCTCCTAGTGTTTTTTCTACCCCTTAATTAACCGAGAACTGTACATTTAACTGTAAAGATGGTATTTCTCTTACCTACTCAAATCCTGATGACTTTCTTTTCAATTTACTCTGAGATGCTAGTGTTTTTCTAAAAATGAGAGATGAAATCTGAGTTGACTAGCATGTAGTGCAGGAGACACTACACATTACACAATCATTTAAATTTACCTTTTGTTTTTTTAAACGTCTTGTTTTTATCTCCTAAATAAACTGCTGGACTTTAGTTTCTGCCTCTTCTAGTCTAGTACATATACTGAACTTTTCAATAAAATGTGAACTTAGTTCAGAAATTATTTCCTCATGACCTACTAAATTCTGAACTGTTTCACAATGTAATTTCAATTTATTTGCCAAGCTTTATCAGTTATTAATATATTAACAATTCTGATGCACAAATTCAGAATATTTGCCATTCTCTAAACAGTTCTTGCTTTCACAATGGTATGAAAACTAACCTCTTTTTTCTTTCTGTCTTTTATCTACCTTACTGTCATCTAGTAGACACAGTACTAAAACATGATACATTAGGTTATAACTAAAATAAGTGATTCATTCTGGGTGAGTAGAGACCTGGCCCTTGACCATCAATTTTTCTATAGGCAAAATACAGACAATGCCTCTTCCTGAAAACACAAACAACACAACCTATTATAGACAGCTGCTGGCATTATCACCTCATTTTACTAACTAGACAGTGCAAGGCTTGCTGTGCTGGTATTCTAAGATGCTGCTATCCTCGTTCTGTAGTGTCTTCCTTAATACTTCTTCCTACAAGATTCTCCCAGGCTTTGTAGTCTCTGGCAGTGCATCTCCTCACCTCCGTCATATTACTGTGAACTAAACGCTATCTACTTGATGAGTTCCTATTTATCTTCCAAGAATCAGACTTTCTGAAAACCTTCACTCTACTGGGATTTTTTTTTCCTTCTGTAAATGAAGCAGTTTCCCTCACTTTGCATACTCTTTGTATTGTATATTCCATTATTTCTTCAAAGAGGGTACTTGCTGAGGGGAAAAAAAAGAACTAAGACTTTTGTCAATTACATATCCTTGTTTGCTAGCTTAAGTTCTTAAAACGTTAATTTCATTCCTTTTAGAAGCTCTCAGAGAGTAAGGTTTTATAAATGCTTTACACAAGTATTAAATCATTTCATATTCTTTTCTAAGCTTCAAGATTTTAATAACTGCTCTCCCATTTATTCTGTTCATTCTACGTGTGTGTGTGTGCGTGTGCGCGCACGCTGGTGGTGGTACTAGTATTAGTAGTAATGGCCCTCACAGCCTAGGCAAGCAATCTATTCAACTAAAGCTCCAGGTCTTGACTTCTGACACATGGGTGATATCAGTGATGAATAGAGGAGAAAAAAGGCTGGAGCTCCAGACATCTTGCTCTCTTTTGCACCTTGTCTTCATTCTCTGCACCTTGTAGCCCGACATCCTTCAACCTTTCATTCATCATCCGTGCGCCCTTAACAAGCTTGCTGTATCTGCTGGGAGCTCTTGCCGCTTCTCTGCTACCTTCCCTTCTTCACCAAGGATTTGACCCTGTCTAGCCTGCTCTGCTCCTATTTCAATGAAGCTACAGAGCAGGTTTCTTTATCTCTTGAGCACCACGGGAATCAGCCCTGCAATCAATGCATATCACAGTGTACTTGGCTGACTTTTTTCTTCATATTCTATAAACAATGTACTTTACAAGCAATGGATCATAACTGAAAAGCATTTATATGACTTCAACCTGACTTGAACTCTGGACTATCACAACGTTTTTCTATAGAATCATGCCCACTTATCAAAGCTGGAAATGAGAGAGAAATAAATAAACAGAAGTTACCAGATAACAATAAGAAAATAAAAGAAACACCTGTGATACTACACAGTCAAATGACTGTGGAGATTATGCAGAATCTGTAAAGCTGTAGACCAGAGACAAATTGCTTCTGGCTATCCGGCTATTTCTAGCTTTGAAGGCCAATCATTACTTACTCCTGTGTCTGACCTAACATTCTAGAGACTATCAAAACCTATAAAATGTATTCTTAGCCGAACATAAGCTTTTATCAATCTAACAGCTAAAAATACTATCAGGCAGCACCTGAACCCTATAGAGGACTTGCTCTGCTCTGCTGTAAGCCCTGTACCTCTGGTCCCTACACTTCACTGACGACTTTGCTCTGTAACTACTCTCATATAACCATTCTCACAGTGGAACGCACCCTCTGGGACAACCTGACCCCCCTGCTCCTGGGCCATGGTTATTAATACCTGCCTCAAAAACGGTATTTTATTCCCTTTGAGATCAGAGCTACTATACATTGACAACTGCAACTTCATGAATTTAGTAGGTTAGTATTTAGTAGTTCCTAAATACACTGGACTATTAAATTAAAAACTTGTCAAAACTTAAAAACAGACAAGTAAACCACCTAATAACAAATTATTTGTAAATCTATAAGAACTAGCTCCCCAGAATCAGCAGTTATCAGCAAATAGTTAGGAAACTTCCTTCTTCTTGGAGAATCAAGTGCCAGGACTCGGAAAGCAATGTGAAAGAACTACTCTTCTTTCCACAGAATGCTGGAACAGGAGACAAACAAGGCTCCTGATCCAGTGCTAACATCAACTGAAAACAGAAAGGCTAAACATGATTCCTAAAGTCTCTTTCAGCACTACTGTCTACTTTATTGGTAGAAAATGGATTTTTGAAATCCATACTTCTGTAATTGCAGTAGCTGAGTCTGAAGCATGTTTCCCTATAGGAATCTGGTTCTCGAGGTATTCTGGCATTCTTCCTCACTCACTTCCTTCCTGATGTGGCAAGCAGGTTATAACAGGCAATGCTTTCTTTAGAGGGCTTATGTTCCATTTATGTTTTCCTCCATTGACATGATGCAACAATTGGTGTACTTATATTCTACCTGTATATTCTATTTCTTGACCTAGCCATCTTTGGGAAGCTACTATTCATTAGTTATTAGCACACCTTGAATTTAAAGCTGAAAAACGGAAAAGATGTTTTATTCATCTCTACTGGTATCATGCTACATGTAAGTCAAGACTATCCCAGTGTTTATAGTATAGTCTTTTAAAAAGACTCCCCAAATTGAAAAGTCAAAAAACTGACAGAGGACACAAATTAATCTATGATCCAGGCTAGTAATTTTCTTTGCCAAAGTGGTTTTAGACAAGTCCTTTCATCTTCTCAAAGCTGTAATTGTCACATTCAGGTAAAAATGAACATTCAGACTGGCAGCAATTTCAACCTCTGCTGCAACATGCCAGCAACATCACTGCTGCCATTCGGTAACTTCTCTAGCAGTGCTGTGGAGAAAGAGAAGGCTGTGATGGGGCTGGTGTGTCTGTGTGTGTGCACAAAGTCCCTAGGTGTACCTGACAAACTTTCTGGGGCGTATGTCCCTGGGGAGTGTGGGGTCTATTCGAACTACTCACTGTTTCTACTACATCAGGTCCAGTTTCCATGATCTACAGAAAAGGACTTTTCACAACAACATGCCTGTTTATGATGGATAGGCTTTGCTTCTTTATAAATGGGTAGTATTTACTTTCACTTGGTGACAAAGGAAGCTATCCTCTTCAGCAAAAACTACATAACCTGTGATGTTGGAATGTGCAAACTTGGCTAGGGATTTGTTTTATGTTAATAGGATGTACATGAGTAATACTTTGTTATATAAATCAGAAGTTAGAACTCTTTTCAGGGTGACCTAATCTTAACAACAGTTTAAGAAAACAATGAGTTCATTACTACGCGGGAAGCGCAAACTCTTTCTAATAAAAAGGCTCTTGTAAGACGTGCTTTATTCCTTCTTTCACAGTAGTTCTTTACCTTTGCATTATCCTTTTAAAATCATGGACACTGAAAAGTGTAGCCAGTAACAGAACACTGCACAGGTAAGTCCAGAAAAGAAAACTCTACACCTTACTCCTGGGATCTGCGGAGTCTACTGAAGAGCCTCTGCTCTATTAGTTTTTACTTTTAACAGAAAAGACACAGATTAGGGTTACATCCATCGAGTGGGCCTAAGAGGAGTGAGAAGGAATATAGATAGATCAATGGAGAGAAATAGATTTAGGCTGTGCTCAGCTATACCTCTTGACCCGCCTTACTGAGGTCTCTGCTGGAAGTTGCTCCATCCTTTTATACTCCCTTTAACAACAGCAAGTGACCATGTCAAACACCATGCTCTATATTTTGCTTTATCCATATTCTGCTTTTTGTTTCAAGTTTCCACTGTAACCCTAACCCACACTGACCATGTCACAGTCTAAGCGCTATGCTGATGCCAAAGCTCCTCCAATAAATCCAACTGCCACACCTTTAAATGGCTCCCACAAGGTTTCAAAACTCAAAGTATTTCCTTGCCAGAATCTAACAGGAATGGCTTTGGGTTAAATCCCCTTAAGAGCCACTGATCTTTTCTTAAGGTCACAAATGCAGTCTTTTCTGCTTACATATCTACTAGAATTCTGGTCTTCTGGAGCCCTACCCAATAAGCTCTGATGCTCTATCCTGCAGGGCAAAACCTTCCACGTTCCTCCTGTAAACCAGTTCCAAAGACCTAAGGACCAATGGACAGGTCTAATCACCATGGTCTCATTTCTCGGGTTCTAACTGCTGCTTTAGTTTTTCTTCTTTTCCAACATATTTTAATTGATTATTTTGGAATTTCATACAATGTATCCTTTATCATTGGAGCATGGTTAAACACCCAATGGACAGCCCTTTAAAGATAACTGAATCATGTGCCTTCTCTTCTCCCCACAAGCCACTACTGTGAAGAGCTACATGTCAGCATCTTTATCACAATTTGTAAGGACTCTCTTCAGTTTCCATCTAGACGGTTTCTTTTTTCTTCAGGGGAAAGAGGGGTGAGATTATTGAAGAAGCTTTCAATGTCTTTAATTCTCAATCATGAGTCTGGAGTCATCGATACCATTGTAACAGATGCTTCCCTACTCATATTAACCAACTGCAGCAAAAAGCATGGACTTCCACATGGTTTCCTGAAGTCACAGACTGTGAAAATAACACAGACCCAGTGTGGATCATGGACATCAACATGGTTTCTGGTGTACATGAACCAAAACCATCTACTCAGCCTCCAGCTGCACCATGGAAGATGGACCTCAACAACAAAGCCCCTGGCTTCAGCATAAATCCCAAACATCACATGTCCTCTGGCGGCATCAGAGACCACAGATATTGCATGATTACTTTGGCTTGCTTTAATGTCAACACTGAGAAAGGATTCTTGCATGATCCAAACCCCATACAGCCCATTTGCTGTTTCTCTTAACCGCCTTACCGTACTCAGATTTAGTTCTCCCATTACCAGATATTCCTTTAAAACTGCCATAGGCATTGCACATTCAAAACAGGCTTGTGAACCAGGCGTGGTAGTGCACACCTTTAATCACAGCACCAGGGGTGACAGTGACAGTGGGAGGTGGATCACTGTGAGTTCAAGGCCAGCCTGGTCTACAAAGCCAGGACAACTAAGGCTACAGAGAAATCCTGTTTAAAAAAGAAAAAAAAAAGAAAAACAAAAAACAAAAAACCAAACAAACAATGAAATCCCCCAAGCACAACAAAACAGGATTGTATTACAAATAAACCAGAGAGAGAAACTTCTTTAAAAAAAAAAAAAAAATCTAACAAAGCCAACAAGGGGAGTTATTATAATCCTTGTTTAGCTTTTTTACTTCTCCATGATCAGAGGCTGACTTTGCTCTTGTGAGTGGCTCTCATTCACTGTGGTCTACTCTTATGCTCAAACACTTGAAAAAATGGGTCAAAACGACAGCATAGCTGCACAGCAGGACACTGAAGGACTAAAACTTCTAATTTTCAAGATAATTGTGAGAACCCTGGCTACTATCCACAAGAAGACAAACTGGACAGAGGTCATGCAGATGTGCTTGCTCTAAGGTGCTAGAGGAAGGTGTTAAGATGAGCCCGACATACAGGGGAGTCATGGACACTTCAGTCCAGTTAAGCTTCTACTAAAATGAGGAAGCAGGAGTTTGGGGGTGCAGGGGAGATGATTCAGTGGGCAAAGCATTTACTAGGCCAGCATGAAGGTGGGACCTCAGAGTACTACACCCATGTAAACACCAGCCAGACATGGTAACTCACCTGTAATCGCACTAAAGGGAAGCTGAGACAGGAGATCTCCAGGAAAAGCTGGTAGCTCAATCAGTAAACTATGGCTTCAACTGAGATCCTGTTAGCAATGTCTGGCCTGCACATGTACACTTATTCCCACATGCTGAAAACACACACACACACACACACACACACACACACACACACACACACACACACACACGAAGCTGAGACGAGGTTTACTTTGTTATGCACAGAAATCAAGCTAATTCATTTTCTGAAAGATAAAATCAAGCAGGAAGAACACTGAGGACATTTCCTTAGAAAGACAGGTATGTAGTCAGTACTGTGACGGTAACTCAACATTGGAACTTATTTAGGACAGCATGTTTAATAAAGTCAGCTATTATATTTATTGTTTTTTTTTAAATTTCATATTCTCCTCTAATTATTTTATCTACGAAATGTCAGCTGTTCTTTTATCTTATTGTGTGATTTGGTGAAAAGTAGCTTTCTTTTTTCAAATGTACCTAAATGTACCCATCATAGTTCACAATCAAAACATTCAAACTTCTACTTTACTTTCCCTTAAAATATATTGGTAAATCAGACACAGAGATAGATCAATATGTAGAAGTGCTTTGCTGCAAAGCCTGATGACTTAAAGTGCAATTCTTGGCACCCACACGGTGAAAAGAGAGCACTGACTCCTGCCAGTTGTTCACTGACTCCCGACACATGCCACTGTAGCATACGTGCACTAACGCACACAACACAGATAGATGTCTCTCCCAATGAACAAATGTAATAAAAATTTTTTTAATTATACATTTTATATGGATCCTAATGTTTCTTTGTTCATATGTGACTTGCAACCCAATTAAATGAATACTATCAAAATTATTGTCAAAAAGACAGATTTTTAGGGCACCCTCCCCTCAAGAGCAGTTTGAGGCTCCACTGTCAGGTAACCTCCCGCATTATCAGTTTCTTCCAGAGAAGTACACCCTCCATAAATGCTACACACCTACCAGTTCAAATGCAGTGACATATATCCAGCCAGGAAATTATACAAAGTAGCCCGATGTACTACTACACTGCCTCCTCCCTCAGCTCCAGGAAACCACTCACCTTTCAACTTTCCCACAGTTTGTTTCACTATGTACTTAAGCTATTCCCACATATTTTCACAGCTTACTATCTCTGTTTTAAATGAGGGTAAAATGCAAAGCACCATTATTTTTAAAAGTTTGTATATTCTGCACTATTACAAATGTTTGCCAAGGCTTACTTATTACTGAAAATTAGGCCTGTAGGCCTCTTCCCCCACCTTACAAAAGGACAGTTAGTATTAATAGAAAAGACTATGTTGTAGGCAGTGAACTAGTCAGCTCTCATTACTATGGCTAGCCATTTTGGCAGAAAGCACTGAGAAACACTAATGGCATATATAATTTTATAGATCTGTAATACAGCAGTTCCTCTAGTCTGACCAGAGATCAATGCATTGTTCTGTGCTCTGTTTTTGAGACCTCCACCTTTCTGGCAGATCTGCTTCCAAAACTCACTTTGCAATCTCTCACTCTGAATCATTCTCAAGAAAGGTTTCCCTGCTGCTTAACTCTCAAGAGTGTCTTTTGCTTTGCTCCAGTCTCTAGAAACTCACAGTTCTGCTGGTAATCACTGTGTACATGTAAGTTTTTGTAGTGGTAAAAAAACAAAAACAAAAAAACAGTATGCCTATCTAAATAAGAAAATTGATATTATTGTTTTTCTATGTACAGGATTAACTAACTAGAATTACTTCCAGCTTTAATATTGTGATTTAAATGTAACAGCTTTGCAGTCTTTCCAATGAAATCAGAAGATTTAACTCCATAGTGACATATCACTTTAGTATTATCCATTTAAAACCAGCTTTGAAAAATTTTAAATTACTTTCCCTCTTTTCCTTGAATTGTACTTTTTTTCTACACCAGTAAGACATCCTTGTTTTGTTGAACACCTTGTGATAATTCTAAGAAATTGGAAGGATGGGGAAAGCAATTGGAAAAGAATTTTAAATTTCATTCACATTAATACAGAGCTCTAAATTTTCTGTTTCTACTGGGCTGGGTTAGCACTAGACTTAATTATACAATTATACAAATATAACAAAGGCTTTAAAGAAATGCCACTAATAACAACAACAAAAAAGCACACTGAAATCCATTTCTAAAAAAGAGAGAAATGACCTATGAGGCTATTCTTTAGTGAGTTCTTATAAACAGAAGATATTACTACTTACTACTATAGCCAATTTAAAATTTTTATTTCATTTTTGAAATTGTGAAATAAAGTTCAAAGAGACCTTGTTTACAACAATGAAATCAGAAAAATTATTATAATGTCCCTTATTTCCTTGAAACTTTAGTTATATATCAGAAAAGGAGATGACAACTGAAAGTGTGTTTTCACTGTAACTACTAAGAAAAATGTAAGTACAAAGAGCAAACAAATTATTTCAACTTCCGGACCACAATGAGAATCTCAGGCCCATTAACTTCCTACACCCTGTGGCCTGGCATGTCAGGCAGTAAAGAAGTGTCTATAGGGACTAGGTCTCCTTCACAAGTAGGTATTCTGCCTGGTCAGTTTAGGCACTGAAAATCTAGCAATAGATTTTTTTAAAGCTACCATTCTTGTGTATATCAGGCGTACCTCACATAGGGAGTGTCCTCACTTAAATAAACTGTCAGAGTAAAGATAACAAAGGAGTGAAACTGTAACACAAATATCATTAATAGTAGAACAAGTTTATTCCACTATATATCTTGGAATTACCAGATGAAAAAAATGAAAAATGGCTCAGAATGGAAGAAAGTCAGTAGCTAAAGAGTGAAAAGGGTGACTTGACAGACAACTCCCACAGGAACAATGTTGCATAATAGTCCAGACTGTGATAGCTGCTTCTCAGTTACGCCTGAACAAATGGTATCCATTTTTTATCTTGTGATTTTTAACTTGAGGTCTCCCAATGGCGTAGCTAACCCTTTATTTTTAACAGATATATTTTTGCTGTGGTTCCCACTTTAAAAAGATAGGGCTTCATGTAGCCCAGGCTGTCCTCTAACATACTTGTAGGGAAGGATGACCTTAAACATTTCCCCAGTACTGGAATTATAGTCATGTACCACCACCAAGTGGTTTAAGTGTTGGAGACCAAATTCACAGATTCATGCATACCAGACAAGCATTCTTCCAATTGAGCTACATCTCCAGCCATATACATTTCTTTAAGTGAAGAAAACTCTCAGTATCTAATGGCTATCTTAATGAAAACAAACATTTGGGCACTGGTTAAAGTGATTCAGTAACTCTCCATCATGGCTAGATGACAAGGGGCCAAATAACTCATGTCCTTTATTCTGTTCTCTTCCCAACTTATCAGGACCTTTTTGATTTGCCTGCTATCTGCTATTAAAGAGACATGTTCTTTGAGTTCTTAACTATGCAGTTTTATTGTCAGTATCTAAGCTGCCTTAACTATCTTTGTATTTCCCCTGACATAGAGTCTCCTAAGTTTCATTGTCTCTAGTCTTTAACCAATCTCTTACTCTTATGTTCTTACAGCAGTTAAAATGACACCACAGCTCCTTGGGTTTTCACTCTAGATCGGTGCCTCTCAACCCTCCTAATTCTGTGATTCTTTAATGCAGTTCCTCATGTTGTGGTGACCCCAACCATAAAATTATTTTGTTGCTACTTCATAACTGAAATTTTGCTACTGTTATGAATCATAATATAAATTTCTGATATGCAACCCCACACAGGTCATAACCCACAGATTGAGAACCGCTGTTCTAGATGGATGAAACATTTAGTCACCAATGCCCACTATTTAGTTAAGAAAATGTACACATTACTAAATGTTTACTTCCTATTACTATTCATACTCAGTCCTGAATAGCCCACTCTTCTTGCTAAGATACCAGCTGAAAGAGTCCTTTCAGTGATGATTTTGGTGTAGTATATTTTCTAGAACTTACACAGACACACAGACACACACACACACACACACACACACACACACACACACACACACACACTCCCTCTATCCTCTCTCCCCTCCTCATTATTTTTCCCTTATATTCAATTACACTCTAATTGGGACAAATTTTTAGGTTCAATGTTAATGCCCACCAACATTTTGAAGATGTTATTTCCTTTGGGACCCTGAACTTACCACTCTCATCTCCTTTATTGGTAATGCAGGCATAACTTCACGTATTGGTTCCCTTGCATCAGCATGCAGGGCTACATAATACATAATATGTACCCATGACCTAGATGGAGATCCCAACAGAACAATGCCAGGAAACGCAGTTAACCACCACTGTATTACATAAAGTATGTAAACAAGCTCAATTATACAATTTAATTAAGCTTTGCTGGCCAAGACAAACCTATCCATTTAAAAGAAAATGTAAAAGTAAATGAAACCTACCAACAGTGAGGTGAACAATTATAAAGATATGCTCTTTCCAAAATTTAAATGAATTGATTTATTCACCATTCATGAAAGTTTGAATTAAAGGATACAAAGTTAGAAAACAACAGCCCTATAAAACAGCAGTGTCCAATTGCTAGTGAAATTTGACTTTCTGAACTACCTCAAGGAAAAAAAACATTTAGCTTTTAAACTGTGCTCTGAAATTAAAGACCAAAAAGGGAAAACTTATGCCTACTCTTTGATGGAGGCAGGCTTTAGACTATAGACTCAACATTATTTTATTTTCTTCTCTACTTTTAAAGCGCTTCAATTCCTTTGGTCTGGCATCTTCTGGAATATTCAAGGCACTGGACTGTAGTGTGCGTGCTTCCAAATACTAGAAGCCTGTCCTAATTCTCATACAACTCAAGCTTGTTAACGTGTGCTCATTTCCCACACCTTCTTTAAACTCTTGTTCTTACTCTAAGCCCAGCACAAACTGAATGAGGTCGGGTGTCAATGGATGACACAATCTTCATTTAGCACTTAAATAAGATGTTAATGATCTTTCAGAAATGGGAAACCTTTAAGTTCCAGTTGTGTTTGATTTGAATTTAACATTTCCATACAGTTCTACAGTGCTCTATAGATGCTGGTAAACACTTAGAGTAGAAAGAAGCTATAGATGCAATTTCAATTAGTATACATTACAGAATACTACAAAAGTACGTAGATATAAAACAAATCATATGGCAAAGGGAAAGGCAGGAATTAGAGAGAAAGAGAACAAACTGGGGGCTGGGTGTGGACAATGAATGGGGATTCTTCAATTTTTACTCTTTCTTGTTTCTAGCCAAATACTTTTGAGCCTATTCTACTCAAAATAGACTGGACTCACCTCAAGCTGATTAAAAAGTTACTCATAAAGCTAAGGTTAAGTTGAAGAAACAATCCAGTGAAGCACGTCCCCAAAATTGAAAAGCTCAAATGAAACTGGTCTCTTGATAGGAGGTCACATGGAAGTCCAGATCTCAGATAGTCTGAGAGCCCAGCATTAACTATCACAACATAAAAGAAAGAGGTGCTGACAGGTCCCAAAGGAATATTTATGATAATTTTATTATAGTGGCTGCTGTGAAAATAGCTGATGTAATATACACAGTAAGAGGAAAACTTTTAATAGCACAACTGAAAGTAAAAGCAAAATTTAAACAAGTGTAAAATCAGATATTTATTCATGACATTTTTATTCCTTTTCCCCCTGGAGAACTGATTAAAACTACAATGTTTCAGGGATGCGCTTTGTCACAGTCTCTAAGCTAACTGATTTACATGAGCTGCTCCCATGCAACTATCCAAAACTCTTACCAAAGAGCTACTCTTATTTTATAGACAGATGTCCTCTTCTCACAAAAGAAAGAGCAAATTAGAATTCAAATCTAGCTTCAAATGACTGAAAACCCATTTCTAGTGCAGGCTATCTATGTAAGAAAAATAACAAGCAAAGGAAGCTACGTCATGCTGTGCTGCAAAAAGCTGTACTGTTCAAAATTAGCTCTGGCTGTTTAAATGTTAGCAGGTTTACAGTAAGAGGTGATCTAAACAAAGACTTAGCATTACTTGTTCTTTAGGACGACATGAATAAATGCTCACAAGAATGAAGACTGGCTATTATTATAAAGTATATGTATGGTGACACTGCAATTCAGCAAAGACAGGGTTCCTCAACCCTAATCATCCTCTAAGGAAGTTAGGACAGAACAGACTAAGTCATAATCTTATAATCTTAGCAATCAATTAAAGGCCCATTCACATTCTTTTCAGCTACACCTGAAGAGAAAGCAAACCAGAATTCAAACAGCAAAATCCACATGATCATGTAGTATTAACATTCTTAATAATGGAAGTTAGCAGCAGAAGTCAATCTGAAAAGCAAAAGTAAGGGCTGTCGACAAAAGGAAGATTTCCTCAAATGTGCACATCCTGAAGCCAGAATACAAACCCTTCATCTTACACATTCTAGATATGTGACTAGAGTAATAAAACCTTTGGCCCTGTGTTCCTTATCTGCAACAGCAATCTTCCTCTGAATTAAAGACAAATCTTAAAAAGAAAGACATGGATCCAAAGTTATTTTCCATGGTTCTATACTACAGGCTGAAACTAAAAGCACACAAATGACAACGGTCCCCAACAGAAGGCCAGGGCAGGGAGGCTGAAGAACACAGTGACAGAACACACTTAGCTATCTTCCTATTTTCTTGACCTGGATGGTTGTTAAGGTTTCTACACTTTATTTCAAACGAAAGATTCTTATTTCTAAGTAGACCTTGAAAACTTACTCATGAGTATTATTGGTAAAACTAATTTTAAGGGACAAAAGAAATTGAAAAATTAAAATGGGGAGATGAAATTATTCTAGTCATTTGAAATGACATCCAATGAGAGGTCTACAACTTAGATCATTAAACAAAAAATAATGTTTAAAAATCGAAATAATTAAAAATTAAAAAAAAATATTCTCTGATCATAAAAAACTAATTTCCAAAATGACTAAGGTGTATGGAAAATTCTAAATATTTAAAAATTAAACAACATATTTCTAAACAATTTATCAAACATGTGAGCTGACTAAAACTAAAACATGTCTAAGAGTTTGTGAAATGTAATGACAATAGTTTCTGGAAGAAAATCTATAGCATTTGAAAAAAAAAGTTCCAAGTCAAAAAATCAAAGTGTCAGCCACAAAAATGAGAACAAAAATGAAATATATACAAAGGAAATAACAAGAAAGAAATACAATTAAACATAACAAAGCAATAGAGAAACATCAGTAAAGCCACAGCATAGTGTTGAAAAGATCAATAAAAAAATCCACGATGGAAGATCCTTGAGAGGATTGTCTAATAAAACTGCCACAACAGGAAAGAGACACCACTGCAAATATGAGGAAGGAAAGAAGAGACAACACTACAGACCCTTAAACAATGGGAGCTGATGACAGACAACCCCAGGTATATGTTTTACAAGTTAAACGAAATGGCTGTAATTCCCTGAAAGATACAACTTAACAAAATTTATTTTATAAGAAGACAGCCAAATATTATCCACTAAAGGTAATAAACCCACAGAAGAAAAGAATCTCATCTCAGTTTATTAAGCAACCACTGCTCTGAGAGAAAGCCACAGAAAGTACAAAAAGAGGTAAGTATACAAAACTCTTCAATACATATTAACAAATTGAGTTATAAGTACACATATCTATGTACATAAAACAATTAAGAAAGATTTGTCCTTAGAAACTTTTTTGCGTCAATCAATAGTCTCAAAGATTGTAATAGATTTACAAAAGAAAAATTCCACAATTTGTAAAACAGAATTTAACGAAATTCAAAACTCATCTATGATTAAAAACTCAATAAAGTAGCAACATTCAATCTATTAAACGGCTAACATACAAACCTGAGGCTACCATCAGATTTAACAGTGAACCTGAGTGCTCAAGAAACTCCTTAAGATCAGGAGGGAAACAGAGATGTCCACATTGAACAATCCATTCAGCATTTTACTCGATATTCTACTCAGTGCAAAACATCACAAACAATAATACGTATATAGATTGAAAACAAACAAACAAACAAAACCCGCCAAAACAACAACAAAAACTTCATTCATTGATGACATGAATCTCAAGATATCTACAGCAGCCAACAGTTAAAAATGAATTATATTGTGATACACTATTAAATTAACAACTGGAATGGAAATCCAGAATAGCATTAAAATCCCATTAAGTACGAACACTAGACTGTAAACTTAAGTAGGCACAGGGCTTCTTCTACACCATTAACTACAAGACTTTAAATAAAAGAAAACCCAACAAACATGTTCATGACAAGAGTATTATTATTTATTGAAAATTCTCTTCAAACTGATATAAATTAAAAACAATCCCCCAAAAGTACCAGCTGAATTGTTCAGAGATAATAACAAATGTGCAAGAGGAAGTGGATGGGAATAGCTACCATAAACTAAAAATGAAGACTGGAAGACACATATAAAGCTACAACAGTAAAGCCAGCAGACTGCCAAAGGATAGACAACAACAAAGAACAGCCATCCACACAAAAAAACCAACCCAACAATACCAAGTGCTAGCAAAGTCTAAGAATACCAAAAGCTCTCTCTTGTATATAAGAATACATAAAAATTTAGGTAATTTAGAAAGCATCATGGTAATTTCTTACAAAATCAAGTGTAGTTGATACTTCTGTGACTCAATTCCTTAGTTTTACCCTAAGCATGTTTACACAAAATCCTGCCCATAATCATTTACAACATTATTTCTCATAGCAAAAGCTGTTTACAATGCCCTCAAGCAAGTGTACAGATAAACTGACCAGGGGTGTACTTTATAAAAACAACTTGAAAAAAGATTTATTTATTTATTTTGTATAACAGTGCTCTGCCTGCAAGTACATCTGCACAACAGAAGAGGGCACCGCATCTCATTATAGATGGTTGTGAGCCACCATGTGGTTGCTGGGAATTGAACTCAGGACCTCTGGAAGAGCAGACAGTGCTCTTAACCTCTGAGCCATCTCTCGAGCTCAAAACTGAACTTCTTATGTTCACAGCAACAACAGACGGTGAAACTTCATGATGTGAAAGGAACCATTCTCAAGAGACTGCATACTGCGCATATGCATCTCTATGACATTACAGAAGGAGCAAATGAAATGCTCTGTAACAAAAATAGAAAGAAAAAGGGTAGTGGCACAAATAATAGCATGCAATAAATAAATCATGGTACATTGTAATCATGGGGCTGCCTCACCAACTAGCATTTGTCAAAACTCACAGAATTCAGTTCTTAGTTCTGTGACCTTGGTCAGGTTTCCTACCTGTGCATATGTTCTTTGTAGGATCAGGTATTATATAGTGACTAACTCATAAGTTAAGATTAGGTGACCAAAAAGATATACAATATAGGGCTGGAGAGATGGCTCAGAGGTTAAGAGCACTGTCTGCTCTTCCAAAGGCCCTGAGTTCAATTCCCAGCAACCACATGGTGGCTCACAACCATCTATAATGAGGTGTGGTGCCCTCTTCTGGTGTTCATGTGTATGTAGGTAGAGCACTGTATACATAATAAATAAATAAATAAATAAATAAATAAATAAATCCTTCTTTAAAAAGATATACAATATATTACAGAAGCATCACGTAAGAATCTGAAGTTGGATATGTAATACTTCAATGGTCAAGATGGCATTCAAAAGAGAATGTATTTCTATGTACTTGTAATATAGCTCTTACTTAGCTGAAGAGTGACCTTGCAGGCAAGTTCATGGGAGGGGATGAAAACTCACCTCAGCAAAAAGACTGACTGACACAGCATTTCAGTATGTATGTAAGCAGCCCTATACCAGCACAATATTCTCTTCTCTTTCAAAGACTTAATTTTAAAAAAAATCTGCAGGTCCAACATTCAGGATTCTTCGTAACAGGATTAGGGGAATGGGCATAGTAAGTATGAATAATAATGTTCAACATATTTAATGCAAATAAAAGAATATAAGGTATGATATATATCAATAAAGTGATCTGATCATAGTAAGTAGGTAATAATTGCCTAAAATTATCAACAAGCATTTAAAATCCTGTACTTGAACATTATTATAGATCACCGTGTTTTGTTACGCTTTTGTTTCATTTTCTATTTCCAAGACAGGACCCTTCCAGCCTCAGCCATCACCAGGCTTGGTATATTTTGCTGGGTTTAGAGAAAGGGTTGAAGTAGAAAATCATTAAATAATGAGGTAGTTAATGATAAGAGTTCATAAGGAAGAAGAAACAAAACCAAACACAGGAAATCGGACAAAATTCTTTAAGTCTATCATTTTTTTTTGATAATTGCTTAAAAAGTCTAGCCATAACCATTTTTCAGTCATTAAACAGAAACTTTAATATAATTCTAAGTGAATTATTAACTACCATATTTAAGCACATAAAAAGCCATTCATTAAGCATTCAAGGTTAAACTTACACAACTAATTCTAATAACAAAATAAAGCCCTGCCACATCTAACTTGGGAAAAATATAATCTGTGTATTAAAAACAATTTTCCCACATTATTTCCTAAATGTAAGTTCTCAGGGGGAGTGGATGATGTTGTATTCTTTAAGTCTGCTGAGACTTACAAAAAATTTTTTTGCTAAAAGAACAAAAAAGGGGCGATTACTTATAAAACTGTTTTAATGTGTATCCTAACATCTCTACCAACAATTTCCAGAAAACTACCAAAACGTGCTTTCAAACACAATGTTTTCCCCCTCATTAAATGCATTTCTGAACTAAGTGAACGCAAAGTTAATAAAGAGAAGGAAACACAAACACAGAGCTGTCATTTTAAAATTATATTCTTAAAAGGTTTAAGGATATCATTTGTGGAACACAAAAGAGATTTCCTCAGCAACATTCCAGGACACTGCTCTTTCCTGCCCAACAGCAGACAGGACTGCACTTGTCTGGGAGCCACTCAATGTTTACACAAAGGCAGTTTCCCTGAATCTTCTTATTGTGGACACGAAACAGGAGATATAGTGATTCCCCCCAGTATATGATAAATACTGTTTAGAATAAACTGTCTTTTCCTCAAAAGTACTAGACTAACACTGAGGGAGATTATCTATAACACTAGTAGAAACCAACTGCCAGAGAAGGCTCCTTAAGAAAACAAATACTACCAAAGAGTCAGCTATACTTCACACAGCATTATGCAATAGCCTCTAAAAGACTACCTCCAAATTCAAAGAACAAACAAAATTATACAAGTATTTTAACAAAAAAGCCTACTTAAAAAACTGCTAAGTTACAAAACAGTCACATATCAAAACAAACATCAAAATTCAATAATGGGCTTTATGACAATTTCTGTTTTTTAATTTCAAGAAAGACTACAGCTTTACCTCTTACAGCTAAGCATACTTATTACAATTCCAATAGACTTACCAATAAAAAGGTTTTTCTTATAAATGCATTATAAAATGCAGTTCATGTCTACATAGAACAACTCTTACAGAAATGAAAGATTAATGTTTTTTTAAGCTGGCAGAATAAAATTTGGTTTGACTGCCCCCTGCTGATACAACTCTACAAGAGACAGGAGACTACAAGAGACTATCTTTTGAAAATAATTCTTCCTAATTGCTGGTTTCATTAGAATATCTAAGAAAATTTAAAAGATTTAAATATTTCATGTTCAGAAAATTTATGTGACAGTGATAAGCATTTAAATGTTTGTATCTTTGTCCCCATTCAGTGGGCAAATAGCTACATAACAGCTGATACCTGAGAATTACTCAAAGTGATTTGATGTCTTCTGACCTCAAGTTCTCAAATAGAAAAATACATTAGCAAAGAATGACCAACTTTAGAACATCACTGACTGAGCAACTCAGCAGAGAAGCAAAGGCGAAAACAGACTCGATGCACAAAGTAAGGAAAAGAGATAAGCAACAACAAAACCTCAGGACACAAACGTGGGAATGCCAGGGGTATTAAGTGTGGGCAACAGCTGATGAAAAGTAGTGAAAATGGTCTTCAAGAAAACAGGAGGGAATAAATATGCTCGGCATGTGCAGGATCCTGACTGGCAAGCACAACTGCTAAGGTAATGGAAGCAAGGACACTCCTACCAACAGTGAGCAAGGATGACTACACTTGAGCAGTCAGGAGAGGATTGTCAATTCTTCATCAGGCAAATGCTTCATGGAAGACATTCTTTTAGATCGAATGTTATAGAACAGAATAATGATAAAATGGAAGAGGAAGACACTGGTGTCAGAGAAACCAATTCAGAGCAACCACAATAATCCTGGGAAAGAATTGAACCATTAATGCTGAACAGCAGCATTAATAAGGGGGGAAAAAGGAGGAGGGGGTATGTTTTAAATTAAAAAACACAACTAGTGACCTGACTGGGTTCAGATTTTTGTCCAATTGATACTTAGTAATGACTAATAATAAACTCAATTAGGTGGAAGAGCAGAGTTCACAGAACAAAAAAAACAGTGTCATTGGAGCTAACAATAATCTTAGGTATGTGTGGCCAGCAGGACCAAATTTATCTATAATCACCATTGTATTTGCTTGCAAATATACTTTTAAGACAGTTAGGAAAATAAAATATTTTTAAATGGACAAAAGCTACAAAAACTAAACAGTGATTCATCTTAGGGAGCAAGTATCCTCAGGGGAGAAGGAAAAAGGAACACCCCCCGACACAAAAAAAGCAGGCTGGGCTGCCATGCTCTACAGAAGATACCATCCATAAACAGCAGTGCTATACATTAATGGGTAAATAGTTAAATATTTGGAACAATTTACTGATTAGCTGTGCACGCTCTCTTGCCTCTCTCACAGATAGCCCTGGCCATGTTCAGTCTATTTTCTTTTTCTCTATGCTCTGAACTCTTTGTAAGTCTCTGGATAGTTTCTCTCTTTTATTTACAATAAAGCCTTCCTCTTAACCATACCACAGGACAGCCATTTCAGGAGTTTCTTCACCGTGGCCTCTAGTATACAGAGATGCCCAGCATGTTGGATAGTTCAGATATTCACCAATTAAAGTTGAAGTTAGTTAATGAATTCTGACTTACCTAGTATTTTAAGATTGGGTTTTATATATAGTTTTATTTTTTTTCAACCATTCCTGCAGAATAAAAATTCTAACTTTTAAAAATAAAATATCCTCAGAACATTGTTGAATTGTAATATACATATTGCCGTGTAGCTTCAATGTTTCTACTCTTATCTCTAAAATCATGACAAAACAAACTCCTTTCAAATCTGGCTCCATTTTGTTCCTAGTTATAGTCTATCTGGATTTCTAAATAAAACTACTGCTATCCCTAGGCTAGCTTGAGCCATTGCTCTAAAGTGTTTGGGTAACTGATAGCATGAATATCTTGGCTCCCGTGCTTAAGGTAAAATCATTCCGGGATTCATTTTTATTCTGGGGTTATGTTAACTTCAACCACCAGCCAATGAACAGAAAGAAAATGTCTGTACCCTGCGGTTTTTAGGGGATGGTCTTTTAAAACTGTATAAACACAAGATAAAAATATTAATGCTTCAAAATTATAAAAACCAGAAAATATACTGCTTTGTATTTGAGTTTTTAACCTTAATACTGTATACTTTTAGCCTACCATTCAGACAAAATGATTCCTTATCAGTATCTGCTGGAATGAAAAATGGAATTTGAAAGACAGAAATAACTATGATACACACAACTTAAATGTGATATATAAAAAATAGGAACTATCAAAAAATTCTAATCTTTTGTGGTAACAAACACCTATAAGAAGAAGATAGCAAGTTTGAAACCAGTCTGGGTTACAGAGCAACAGCTTGCCTCAAAACCAAAGAAACAAAAATATCATCTCCTTCACATAAAAAAACATCAGTGTTGTCTGATAAGAGTTCAAAATAACTCAAGGGGGAGGAAAAAAAAAAGATCCACCCCTGAGAGACAGGGTGTGTGTGTGTGTGTGTGTGTGTGTGTGTGTGTGTGTGTGTGTGTGTGTGTGTGTGTGTGTGTGTGTGTGTGCGCGCGCGCGCGCGCGCGCGCGCGCGCGTGTGCGCCTGCCTGCGTGCGTGCACGTTTATGCACGCACTCACAGAGGCCAGCAGAGGACTTAGGGTCCTTCCAAGGTGGGTGACAGGCATTTATGGGATGCATGGCTTGTTGCATGGTGTAGGGATACAAACTGCAACCTCAAGATCCCACAGCAAAATTAAACTAAACCATCTTTCTTGCCTCTGACTGAATTTTAATCTCAATAATTTGAGGCACATAGAAAGCAAAATTAATAATAAGTTAACTCAGCAAGATATTTGCTTCTTTTTCTTTTTTTCTTTCTTTTGTTGTAG
This sequence comes from Acomys minous, assembly GCF_964271855.1. Taxonomy (NCBI): domain Eukaryota; kingdom Metazoa; phylum Chordata; class Mammalia; order Rodentia; family Muridae; genus Acomys; species Acomys minous. Next base: position 16,764,219 of record NC_140499.1, on the reverse strand, counting down.
GAGGGCATTATAGTTTCCTTTTTATGATTATAGACAGATAATATTCACACTATATTATCTTTTAACTTAATGTTCCTAAACTAAGAGGAAAATCTTACATTCCAAAGGCATTCCTAGGGTTGGGGGCCATGTTCTGAATATAGTTATTTAGTCAATAAATAAGGACTCCAGATGGTGTCTGGTAATAATGAACAGTATCTACAAGTTCCTACCTATAAATCTGCTATGATAAACTCCGTGTCAATGCTTTGAGTCTACTGGAAAGACTCTTACTATTATTACCCTAGTTGACACCCTTTTCTGGCTGCAAACTCTATCATGAAAAGGATAAGTTCAATATATGAAGAATAAGTATGAAAAAGTGAAGATATTTGGTTAAAACCACAGAATTTAAGTATAATACTGAAACAAATCTACTTTTCCATGTATCATTTTCGTGTGCTATCACAGACTTCATTCATAAACAAACTTCATGACTAGAAATGCCAACTTCTTTCTTGCTCTGTGGTTTTCACTGATTTTCAAAATGAATAGTAAATGAATCCTCTTTAGTATCCTGTTAAATGTGAAATCTGAAAAAGCTAAAACCTAAGATGTTCATGACAACCACAGAACACTGAATTATAGGCTAAATCAGAATTAAAGCACTCTCTGGTCACATAACTGCAAATCACAACAAAAGGCACACATTATCAATTAATGTTTTAAAACAACAAAGCTTCATTAAATGAGGCACTTGAACTAAACATCTGAATTAGAAAACAGCAAGAGAATCCTATGTGAGAGATGACAGAACGAAGTAATGGCCAACTCCTAGCTGACAAAGCAGGCTATTTTTTGTTAATGATACAAACAAAATAACGATTAATAAGTTCTAAATTAAATAAAATCAGCATCTTCAGCAGGCAATTTACATTCTACATATATAATATAAATTACATATAATGTAAATTATCTATATTATATATAAATAAATAAAACAAATGTCTTAGGTACTAGACATATCAATGAACACAGAAGATAACATTCCTTGCAAGTAGAGTCATATATCCTGTATGGAAACAAATAGTGTAAGAAAACATGTCTGAACACCATTTAAAAGCAAACAAACAAATCAGGGAGCGAGAGCGAAAAGATGGGTTGCAGCATTTACACAAAGCCAGGCAACTGCTGGGCTCTTTTACTATGGGCCTTGAGGCTCGATAAGCCACTGGTTCAGGTAAGGGAACGCTACTGTATGCGTGTGCCCCAGCTCTTTTCCTGCATATCAGTTTTCTGTAACCTGTACTGTAACTGGTAAAAACAAAACAAAAAAGAAAAGAAAACAAAACAAAACAAAAAAACCAAACGTTGAGCATTTTTGTAGGGTATGCCTGGATCCCCTCTATATAATCTCACTTGCTGTATGGCCTATCCTGGTACTAAACAGATATGTGGTGAATGACCTAATAATAGTCAAAACTTAAACAGTTATAGTCCACTACGTTTCACTTTCTTTGGTTCGGGGACAATTTTGTTCCTTAAGGGGTCAGAGGACATAACTTGAGCTGTCAGCTGTACAATGTATATAGTAACTATTCCTTGCTGTCATGATACATGAAAACCAGACACAGTGGTCTATGAATGGGTATGTCTGGGCTCCAAAAATACTATCAAGCATAGGTACCAAGTACAGTGGTGTCCCAGTATCTATTGAGTTAATTTTATATCTAGCTCAGTCTTCTATTAAAATTTCCTGGAGGCATAAAGAAAATGTATCAACTGTTTTACAACTGCTTACTCTATTTTAATTATCAAATACATAAAGTCACAGAGATTTTTTTTAAAAAGTCATACACAGTTTCACCCTTTCTCTGCCTTTCCCATTCCCCATCTTTTCTCCTTTGCCCCAAGTCATCAGTTAACATAATGTAACTTTCAAAGACCCCACTATGAATTGCTGGTTTGACAGCTGAAAGAGATAACCAACATTAAGCACATAATCAGTTAAGACATTTTGCAGAACTTAAAAATAAACTTCATAGTTATTATACTCACTAAAATGTCAGGCTTCTGCCAATGTCTGAAGAGGGGACAGAAACTTCATTAAAGAAGAAGCAAACGGAATGTCAAGTTCTAAAATATGGTATTAATGGGAGAAACTTTTTAAAAATCCAATAAATATACTTGAAAATATCTTGTTCACCTTGCTCAGTGCTTTCTGTCATTCACATTTCTCATTAGATAAAATACACTAACATGTTTTTATGCACTATCATAAATGCTTTTCTGTACTTTAACACACAAAGTGAAGGGGGCAGGATGAGAACAGACATCTAAAGGGCAATCTTACAACTGGCTTACTGTGGTGGTTTTGTTTGTTTGGTTTTAGAGAACACAATACAACTCTGAGTAAGCATGCTATCAAAGTCACTCTCTGGGTAACTTTAGGTCACACACTCTTTACTCTTGATCACAGACTGAAAAGCCATGGAAGGTGGCATTGTTACTCAGTTATTCTGACTGACCTGCCCTTCCTGTTCTATAAAGCTAGATGATGACCTTGCAGTAAGGTAGTAGGAGAGAGAATGGGAGAATATTTTAAATTACACTGTATTATACCACACAATATCTAAGAATACAACCAAAGCAAAACTGAACGAGCTAACTCACACTACTGAAGGACTGCTACAATCTCTGGCTCTAGCCCAATATATCTACAGTGCATATCATTCTCTAAAACTGTTTCTACAGGAGAGCTGACCGCAGCTAGTACAGTTGGAGAGAAAGTGGCCTTCTTTGGCTGGAGAGATGGCTCAGAGGTTAAGCGCATGGACTGCTCTTCCTGAGGTCCTGAGTTCAATTCCCAGCAACCACATGGTGGCCCATGACCATCTATAATGTGACCTGATGCCCTCTTCTGGCCTGCAGGTGTACATGCAGACAGCACTGTATACATAATAATAAATAAATCCTTAAAAAAAAGAAGAAGAAGAAGAAAGTGGCCTTCTTGTAGATGTACCTTTGAACTCAATAAGGAAGGGGTGACTTGAGGTCTGGGAAAATAGGTTGTCAAAGATAATCAAAGGCTGTGAGAAGAGATGAGGAGTACAAAGTCTTGCCTCCATCCAACTCGCTAAAATTTTATGTAGCTGTTTCAATTTAAGATGTTTTTTGTTCAAGAGTAGTTTCTTACTGATCAAATTTATAATAATAGAAAACCTAAACACTCTCTAAGGATTTTGACACATACACATGGCTTTATAATCATCTGAAAGCCAAGTCACAGGGCATTTATTTAATCTCAAAAATGCTTGGTGTGCCGCTTTGTGGAAAATTCTGTAAGACTTCCAGATCAATTTTTTCTTCTTGAAAGCTTTACTTATTTTTATTTATATACATGAGTGTTTTGCATGTATGTACACCACATCAGAAAATGGCATTGGAGTCCCTGGAACTGGAGTTATAGGCTTTGTGAACTACACTGGGGGAGGGGGAGCACACGGGGGATTGAACCTGGGTCCTCTGGAAGAGCAGTAAGTACTCTAAACTGCTAAGCTGTCCCTGTAGCTCAGGCACGCTGAATTAATTTTTGACACCACAGTGCTGTCTTTTCAGAATGTCTCTTAAATAAAATCAGTACGTATATACTGCTGCCTTTTACATCTGGATTCTTTTATTTAGTATAACATGTGATTAATCACTTCACCTTTCAACTGTGCCTTTTCCTTCAGCTCTCATTTATCTCTAATTCACAGAAATCTAAACTTATATTTCTCACTATCTGTTACATAAATTACACAACGCACATATCAACACAAAGGTCATCAACTGAAAGCAGAGCCACTTGCAGGCATTTCCATAACCTACAGCTTTGAGAAGCAGAGGAACTTGCACTTGAAGCATTTCAGGTGAGCATCACCATCTTGTGTCAAAGAAGAGTAATTGCAACACCAAATCTATTGTCATGAAAGGGACTGATAACAGAGTATCCAGCCAAAGATTGGTTTTGTTTTTGATCCATACAAATGCACTTATCACTAAAATACTGAAAAGCTTGGATTACTCACATTTCATGATTATAATGCAGTAAAATATCTGGATATTCTAATTAGATTTACATATTAAAAGAAGCTTTTTTATTGTATGTTCACCAATACTACATCAAACACTCCATATACACAGTGGGTACCATACAGGAAAATGGCATTTCAATACTACTATTATTATGGGAAATTTTAAAACATTACCAAATTACATCAAGTAATGGTTCTAAAATATTCAATATATGACTCTGGTTCCTGAACAAAAATCAAACAGTATTTGCAATAAAAGGAAAGGAGCTTTACTCAAATTTAAAGTGACTAAACTTTAAACAATTATAGAACTAGATACTTTTGAGCTATATAAAATTGTTTTTACATTTGTAGCTTTAAGAATAGCATATTAAAAAGAGCTTTACAACCGTGAAAAGAAAATGTCTAGCTTGACAAGTCATCCTTTTAACAATTTTTTTCAAAACCAACCAACCCATAACTATAGTGAATCTGAAAGCACAAGCTTTGGTATATGACAAAGCTTTTTTGGGTGCCATTTGGAATGCTTTATTATTATTATTATCTGTTTCTGCAAAAAATTTTTTTAAACTATAGACTTTAATGATATAACAGACTGTCTACTACACTTTTCAAAAGACACAGAAAATAGGCTAAATAATTCTTATGAATAGGGAAGCTAAGTTCAAGGCATGTCTCCCCAATTCTTCCATCATTGGTGTCTCTTGTCAATTTTAAGCTATTCTACCACTTTCCGCAGCCACGGTCTGATCCTGACCATCTTGGTCACGTATGTTATCTGAATTTTGCTGTTCTGACTATATAAAAGCCCCATGGTGATACTGTACATCTTCTAAAACTTAACTATAAAGTCCAAAACTTGAGAAGGGCTATATCCAGAACTACAGCAAAAGGTTTACAGGAGAAAATGAAACATCTCACACCTGTAACCCTATCACTTGGAATACTAGAACATAGTCTGAAGCATGCTTGGGTTACACAGTTACACAGAGAGCTCCAGGTTAGCTGGGACTGTGGAATAAGACTCTAATAATGCCTTAGCAAAAGTAAACACTAGAAGATGGAAAGATCTCCCAGCTTAGGGTATCTGAATTATTATTTTGAAAATGGCTGATCTAATGTAGCAATCCCTACCTAAATTCCAATGACATTCTTTACAAAAACTAAAAAGTAAAACAAAATCCATCTGAAAGCACAAAACATGTCAAATAGTCAAATCAATCTTCAGCCGAAAGAGCAATTACTAAAAGTATTCTAATATCTACCTTCATATTATACCTCAGACAAAAACAATGTGGTCCTGGAAGAAAAACAGACAAGACAGACCAAGAAAAAAAATTAAGGAAGGAGTATCTTGTGTATTATATGGATGTATCACCTGCTAGTAAAAAGGTAATGGCCTATAGCTGAGGCAGAAAATAGAAGGTAGGACATCAAGCAGGCAGAGGGGATTCTGAGGTAGAGCCAGGTGTGGGGGCGATTCACCCCTGCAAGATGTGAAGAGGACAGATGTGTGGTATGTGAGCAGAGGTAACCAACCAGCCATGTGGCAGAATGTAGATTAGTATAAGTAAGTTATTTTAAATCATGAAATAGCCAGAGAAGAACCTAGCTATATGGCCTAGGTATCTGTATATATATATATATATATATTTTGAGTCTCAGTCATTATTCTAGGAGCTTGGGGCCAGGAGGAAAAAAACCCACAACACCAAACAAACCAAAACCAAAATAAAACCCTCATGTAGCTATAGTCACATGACTTTTGAAGAAGGTGCTCAAAACATGTATTGGAGGAAGGCAGCTTGGTCAATAAATAGGGTTGGCAAGTCTGAATAGCGAAATGTAGAACAATGAAACTAGGTTCCTATTTCTCACATCACCCAAAATATGATTAAAAAACCGAATCAAGACATAAGAACCAGAAGCAACAAAGGAACGCTCAAAGTAAGAGAAACTCTTCCCTAGGAAAGAGCATGCCACAATTGATTATCCAAAACCAAATGATCATCCCTAAAGACATACATATAAGTATGATCAAACAGACTGAGCAGATTATGTTTAGGAATGTATATGTATATACAAAATTCATATAACAATGAACAAGTTACAGTAGGAATGGGTATATGGGAGGGCCTGGAAGAGGAAAGGGAGGGGGAATGATATAATTATACTATAATCTCAAAACACTAAATAAAAAGAATCAAGACTAAAGATTGACACTTTGAAACATAAAAGTACTCCCAAATCAGTAAGTGGGCAATTTGAGTGCAACAGTTAATTTTCAAAAGTATTACAAAAAGGCAATAAATAAAGAAAATAATCTTAAAACATCCATACCTAGGAGAGAAATGCAAATCAAAACTAAACTGAAGCTCCACCTTATGCCAATAAGATTAACAATCATCAAGAAAACAACAAATGCTGGAGAAGACAAGGGCCACAAAGGCACTTAAACCCTGCTGGTGGGAATCTTTGGTAGTACAGGTCACTCTGAAAATCAGTATCCAGGCTTCAAAAAACTAAAAAGCAGAACTAACGTAAGACTTGCTTCACTCGTGGGAGTACACCTGAAAGCACCCATGTCAGCACAGCTCAGAAATAGCTATATATCTGTCCTAGTTAACTAGCGTTTCTATTACTGTAGTGAAACAACATGATTGAAGCAACTTGGGGAGGGAAGGGTTATTTGGCTTCTGCTTCCAAAGTACTGTTCTTCATTTAAAAAGTTGGGACAGAAACTCAACAGGAAAGGAACCTGGAGACAGAAACTGATGCAGAAATCATTAAGGAGTGTTACTTACTAGCTTGCTCCCTCCGGCTTGCTTAGCCTGGATCACCTACCCAGGGATAGCATTACCCACAATGGGCTAAACACCCCATCCCATCATTAATTAAGAAAATGCCTTATAGGCTTGCCTACAGCCCACCTTTTGGAGGCAGTCTCTTAACTGAGCTTCGTTCCTCCATGATGACTTAAGCTTGTGTCAGGTTGACATAAACTATCCAGCATAGCATTCATGTTTACTGAAGCACAACTAAGAATAATCAAGATACTGAGCCACCTTAGCCACCTATCAACATATGAATAGACAACGAAAGCCATGCCTACACACACAAGGGAGTTTTACTCACTGTAAAAAAGAATGTCATTTGTAAGACAATCGACATAACTGGGGACCACTGTGTGAAGTGAAAGAATCCAGACTCAGAAAGACAACTGTCACATGTAGTAGGCAAATTTAAATACAAAGGGAAGAACTGGAAACAAAAGAGAGCAGAAGGGGTTAACACAAGCAAGTACTCAACATGCAGCTGTGAAGATTCCTAAACCCACTGTTTTATAAGCTAATTAAAACAAACGCAGCCAATTTCAGTGTGTGTGTGTGTATGTGTGTGTGTGTGTATGTATGTATGTATGTATGTATGTATGTATGTATGTATGTATTTCAAAAAATAAGGAATGCTGTAGAATTAAAATGTCATATAAAGTAATTCAAGGTGTTAAATTTGAAAAGAAAAACGGATTAGTGGGATAGAGTCTAAAGGAAAGATATGTTTGGTTTTTTCCACAAGAGAGGGGAGGGGACAATGGAGGAGAGTGAATGAGAACAAGTCATACAGGAGATAAATTAAGGACATAAAGAGATTTCCAAAGTGAATCAGCCTTATGTGCAGAAGCTCTCAGAAGTTAGCAGCACTGGTTCTACAGTAGGAGCACAGGTACAAGTTTTAACAGCCTGAGGCCAGGAGGTAAAGTCTACTCATGAGTTAACACCTATCTACCCATTTATGCAGCTTGGAAAGAAGAGGAGAGCTGTGAGATGCAACTCTACATGAGCACTCAGTGCATCAGGATAGTTACACAGTAGAAAAACCTACTTAACCCCGTCTTTAATTACACCTCTGAATATTGACATCATGAGATACTGTTCACCAAGAAAAATAAACATAGTGAGTCTCAGCTTCCCAAATTTAAATATCTAAGTGCCAAAATCCCAGTGATCATAAGTGTCAAAAAGTGAATTTCCCAAACTCCAAATCCCCAAAGAAGGGGTAATTAATAAATATTTACACTGTCATAATAACATTATATCATAGATATAAGCATTTTGAGGAGTTGCCCAGTTGAACAACCAACCAGCCTAAGAAACTATTTTAAAAGATGAAGTGTTAAGAGGGCCTCAAGAAGTGGTGTAGTAAACTTGAAAACCATCACAGCCTTCAAGTATAGCACCACATCAAAGACTCTCAGCACAGCAACTGCACTCTATTGTGATAGCTTACAGGTATAGCAACTGTATTATGACTCATTTAAATTCATGATATAGCTCCAGAGATCATACACAATACATATATTGAAACAATTCATAGAAGAACTTTGTTTTTTCTCTATGTAGCCCTGACTGTCTGCCTCTGCCTCCCGAGTGCTGAGTGGTGTGCACTACCACCACTCAGTGCAAAACAACAACAACAATAACAACAACAACAACAACAAAAACAAAAACCCTCTGGTTTATTTAACATATAACATATTAAAGACTTGAATGTGAGACTTACAACTTCTACATACTGGAAATGATAGAGGTAAACAAGGAGGGAAGGTAAACTATGTCTGTGAAAGTTTGTTACACAGGAGAACCTTAATGAAAGCCCTCATCAGGCTAAGTCATTTAGTTTGATTTAGAAGAATACAAAGGAAATTTACTGAACACCCAATATCCTACTTCAAGAAACAGAATTAACATTAAAAGCACTCAATATCAGGGAACCAAAGGTATCCAATAAGAGTTGGCACTCAGGGCTGGAGAGATGGCTCAGAGGTTAAGGGCACTCACTGACTGCTCCTCCAGCAGTCCTGAGTTCAATTCCCAGCAACCACATGGTGGCTCACAACCATCTGTAATGTGATCCAACGCCCTCTTCTGGCCTGCAGGTGTACATGCAGCCAGAGCACTGTATACGTGATAAACAAATAAGTAAATCTTAAAAAAAAAAAAAAAAAAAGAACTGGCAGTGAAAAAGAGGGAAACCCTAACAGAATAAACAAACCCACAGTATTCCTACCAGGGTTACCAGGGTGGCTGTGTGTGTTTGTTTGTGTGTGTGTGTGTGTGTGTGTGTGTGTGTGTGTGTGTGTGGACTCAGTGCTACCTTTCATAGCAACCCGTGAGATGTTCAGCACTGAGCCACGTCCTGTCAATATTCAACCTCAGCTGGCTTGTGTAAAGACAGCAATAGTAAGGGAAAGCAAGTCCTTACCTGCATTTGCTTATCCACCACACAGTCAATAAAAAGTGTTCTGCTAACAAAAAGGATCCTTCTTTATCTTCAAAAGGATCTTTAAAAAGTCACAATTTAGCAGGGGAGTGGTGGCACAAACCTTTAATCCCAGCACTCTGTGAATTTGAGGCCAGCCTGGTCTACAGAGCATCAGAACAGCCAAGGCTACACAGAGAAACTATATTAAAAAGCCATAGACAGACAGACAGATGTCACAATTTAAAAAGTAAGTATACACATCCAAACACAAAGTTACGTCTAATTTACATAGTGAGAAAACAGAATCCATTATTATTTTCATTCTAATATAATGAAAGTGATGGCTAGGAGAGTGAGCAATTCTATAAAGTTATGGTAGGTGACCTGATTCTATTAAGTATGAAATAGCTTAGACATTTACCATGGCATAGATGAAAATGCTATAAAATTCTCTAGAAGCCTAAACTAGCTAGAAAAAAAAGTCTTAAATATTTGATTTTCTAGTGAAATGCACTGAAAGTTACTGGCAGCAATGAGGGAGCAGGAGGACACTGGGAGTTACGAAATACTTCCATTAACAGGATATTCCTCAGTGCCTGGGACCCAGTCATACTCTCCATTGCTCACTGTAACTCTCAATACAAGGAGATGACATTCCGAGTTAGAAGAGGCCGGTTAGTCCAGTGCAACCCAGGTTCATCTTCACTCACAAAAGGATGTCCTCAACACCCCTTTGCACTGGCTGCAGGTGCTTGAGAATGAAACCCGGAAGCCGATTCTTCCAGTGCCCTAAGTAGCAGTACAAATGGGTCATGCACACTCAAAACTCCATCCGTAACTTTCCTGAACTTTGGCAAACTGGCTTAGTAAGAACCCTAGGTTTCTGATGTCCATATCAGGAAGTAGTAAATCTGCAGCATGTAACAAAACAGTGATCCTGTTCCACATCTTCCAGCAAGCATCTTCTTGATGAAAAACAAAAGAGTGATGCAACAACAATAACAACAACAACAATAACAACAAAGACATATATCCAGTGACACCACCCATATCACCTTCTTCCTTACCTTGTCTATTCTATCTGGGCGATTAGTAGCTGCCAAAACTGTCACATCTTTTAGTTGTTCAATCCCATCCATTTCTGTTAACAGCTGAGCCAAAACACGGTCTGCAACATTCCCAGCACCTGAAGAACTGATATTTTGGAAACATTTTAAAAATTCTTCTTTCCTATCCCCCCTAAATATCACATTTACTATTTAAAAAGTTCTTTATTTTACAAGATAAAAAAAAATTCTGCCTGACAACTCATTAGTAGTTGAATTATCTTATCAAAAATTAAAGTTAGTCAAAACGTACATCTGGCATATATTGACAAGGAGAGGCATGGATTCATCGCTCAAAGGAAGGTTAAGTTACATGAAAAATTCTGCATATCCCACAATGGGATATCTCTATTCTTTCTAGATGCATGGAAATTATCAAAAGCACAGCAGCAGGCAGGTAGTTGGCATCGTCCTAAGTTCTTGCTGGACAAACTAGCTAGTTTATGAAAGGCATATTTAAAAAGCCACTTCTGTCTGTCTGTCTTCTCTCTCTCTGCCTCTCCCCCTAAATTAAGTAAAACGAAACACCTCTGAGTCAAGATCACAAGGTAACAATTGTCATTCATAATCATGTTGATGTCTTCAAATCTACTCAGAACTATGATTTATTTAATCTATGTAATGAAATAACATAGATATCAAGTGAAATGCCCTTAGAAGGGACAGGAAAGAACATAGGTTTTTACTCGATCGTACAATGAATGCTATCTTTACATTAGCACCTGTGGCAGGGCACCCAGCATGACCACCATGCAGTTTAATTATTGACAGGACTCAGATTGCAACATATAGCACAAGCCCCAAAACTTGACTGACCCATCCACAAAACAGATCCTCTAATTCACAGCTTACAAGTGGACATAAGGTGTCATACGTAGTTGTTAATGCCGAGTTTTGATTTCAAGTGGTCCTTTGCAGTATTTAAACTCTCCGAGATCAGAGAGTATGTAGAAAACCTGAACCCTGATCCCTACAGGACAGCTGACCATTTAGGAATATAGACCTGCTACTTACCGCTACCTAAAAGTAACCTTTTAACATTTTAAATACTCTATATCCTTCACAACAATCCCCACAATACAATTCCAAGAGTCTCTAACAATCAAACAGCAACATTAGGAAAGGTTCTAAAAGTTCAAATTACTAGATGAATAAAGTTAAAGCAAGAAAAAAACAAATAATAAAGTATAAGTCAGTAAAATTAAACAATAGTAGAGAAATCAATGAAATCCAACATAGTCAAAAATATCAATAACGCTCATACACATAAATTAATAACAAAACCAAACCCATTTAGGTATTCTGTCACAGCACTCCAAATGGATTAATTCATCGTAAAAACTAAATACCACATGGCAGGACTCCAGAAGTACTCGGCACAAAGGAAGTACCAGTAGGTAGCAGTTACAAGTTCTATCATTATCCTTAGCATTCTCGCTGTAATCTTTTAAAATTGCCTTAATGAACTTGAAACGGAGTATTTACTTAATAAAAAATAAAAAAATAAATAAATAAAAATTAAAAAGCAAGCATGATATGAGCTGGAGATACAGCTCAGCAAGAACGTTTGTCTCGTGTGCCCAAGACCTTGGGTTGACCTTCAGAACACACAATCCCTTACACATGGACTGAAAAAGAAGGCAAAGGCAAATGAGGACGAGAAAGAAGCAGCAGCAGGGGAAGTCAGGGGCAACGGCAATGGGGTGAACATAACTCAAGATTGTCAGAATCTCAGAACTAACACAGGTTGTGGTAAATCAATATTCCCAGTTCCCTACAGAGCCTTCATTACAGAATACTAAGAAACATGCCTTACCTTTGCTGTGGAAACTACTAAGGACAGCTCCTCTGACGTGCTTTCTAACAACCAGATATGACTGAAATGGCCAGTCTCTATTCAATATACTACCAAAGGGCCTTTGTTCCTAGGAGTTTCAATAGACTACTGTCATATACTTGTAAAGTTCTTTAATTTAATCTTAATGGTTTGTTTCATGCTCAAATATAGTATCTTGGCTCCTTGTGGGTTCTCAATGAGTAATTTATTTTGAACAGCTAAGATTTACATATAGGATATACTTTTCAGAGAGTTTTACAATGTAAAAATTATTCTTTTCTTAAAAAATTAAATCCCCCAAACCTGACAAAATATTTTTACCAGCATTTTGTAAGACTCCACATTCAGATACTAAAGTGTTCCACTCAAGAAATAATTAAAAACAAAAACAAAACAAAACAAAAACCCTTCTACTCTTTCAGTTTCTTGGATCTATACCAACAGTTCTCTTCACTTAATTAAAGAAAATTTTTTCCTGGGGGGGGGGTTATGTGGCAGGTGAAGTATCATGTGTATTCAAAAGGAACTTAGGAGGAGAATTATACCCATCAGGATCATAACCTATAAGTTATCAGATTGGTTTTGACACATAGCATTTGGACCTAGTAACTTGGGTACTTATCAACTTAAAAACAAAAAGGAAAACAGTATTAGGTTTTTCTATTTTAAGTGTAAAAGAATGGCCCTTGGGCAGAAAGTAATATGATGTGTTTTCTACAAAATGAATTAGTACTATTCATGATTAGCAGGCATCTTTTTCGAAATGTTTTCTCACCAATCCCCAAGGCATGGTGCTCTGGTTAAAGAGAAGCTTAGAGTTTTCATTTACGAGCTTGTACTACTGTTATTACAGAGGACCTGGGTTGTTACCAGTACCCATGTCAGGTAACTCACAACTGCTTTCAACACATGCACATGTGTGTGCTGGAGCTTGCGCACTCTTCTCCCCCCACCCCTAACCCCCCCAACAATAAAAATAGAAGTTTTTTTGTTTTTTGTTTTTAAAGAAGCACAGTCCACATTTCCTTGCTGTCCTTTGTCCTTTCTTTACTGTTACTATAGCTACATACAAAGAACACCAATCACTTCTGTATCCTTAGCACAAGTAGCAAGTTATTCAGTTCAGGCACACTTCTCAATTTAGTTTTACACAAAAAGCCTGTTTGTTTTTCCATTGTTCTTGTTTTGTTGTTCAGCTTTGCTTAGCATTCTATTCTTTCTTGAGCTCTCTGTCAGGGCAAATTATTACAAAACTTGTAAGAGTCTACCAAAAACAAAACACAAAGACATAAACAAAAAACATGTATGTGTATGTGTGTGTGTACACACATCCATATATATGATTTTATAAGCAGAAATGCGGATGATTAAATTTCATATGACATTCTGTTTAATTACAACAGGAAGTCTACTAACCAATGACATGAAAACCTATAGGCAGAAGCTGGAATCTTCTAAGTACCTCACTGAATCAAAATAAACAGTCCTCTGACTCTCTAGCATTTATTCTTATTAGTCAGTATTTTGACTATTCAACTGTGCGCCTGCAAGTGGATGAAACACTATGGCTCTTTTGAGGATTTGATAAGTGAAATCTAGGGAGCTGATTTAAACTAGCTATGCACACATCCTTTCAGATTCAAAATTTTGTGGCTCTCAGCTATTATATAGTACCTACAAGAAATTACTTAGCTGAATAAATTATAATAAAAAAAGGAAAAAAAAAAGAAACTACCTAAAAAGCACATATAATTAGAAACTTATTATTGACATCTTGTCACTTCTACATAGAAAGGGTTAAACATCTAATTACTGTTTGTTATAGGAACAAATGGTGGTTAAATGTTAAGACTAAGAGAGGAACTCTTCCATTCTGATTACCTTTATCATTTTGACCTTTATTTCACCATAACCATTGAGACCCAGTTTGAGAACAACGTGGTGAAAACATTTCATAGGCCAAGAAAACATCCTGGCTAACTTTCAAAACATCAGTGGGAAACAAAAAAACATAAAATTGGTATCCTAAGAAATCAAAGGCAGCTTTAAGAAAAAGCTTATACAAATACAAATATTTAAATCATTAAAATCATAAGATGTCATAAACCTTACTATCTGCTAGAAAAAGATAACAGCATTCAAAAGCATTCAGCAGCAACAACAAAAAAACCACTAAAGTCAGACATTTATAATATTGTAATTCCTCTTTCCTTTCAGAAGTCAAGACCTCTGTCCAAATTATTCTCAAAAAACATATATGCTATGAGGCATTTATATCACCAAAGGAGTTATATTAAAACACAAAACAAAACAAAAACTGGCAAACTATACAAAGGATGTAGCTAGCCAACCATTTTCTCCACTATTATATGTCTCTTTGGGCTACAGCGACAGAGAACAAACTGTAACATAAATTTTAAAATGTACTAACTTTTCCTGTTTCAGAAAATATTTGTTGGGCCAAAGATTTGGCTAAGGGGTATATCCCATGCACAGCAAGTCCAAAGTCTTGCATTTGAACCCCAGCATCCAAAGGAAAAGTACAGAAAGGATGTGCTGAACTCCCATTTTCAGAAAAGGTCACTACACCATGACAATTTTTAAGTTAATTTTTGAACAATTGACTACATCAGTTATAATACATCTGAAATGCTCCAAAACTCCAAGCCCTTTGAGCATCAGGTCAGCAAGATTTAAGAAAACATTCTAAAACTTAAAGAAATTACAAAAAATTTAAAGCACTTTTTATCCAACCATTTTAGATAATTTACATTCTATTTTATTGTACTCTAAAATCTATATAATACCATCTTTCTTCTCTCTCTCAAGCCGTTTATATTGATGTTGTTTAAAGATGGGATCATTTTATCAACACAAAGCTAAAAACATGAAAATAAGATTTTTGTGTGGGTCATATAGTAAGTTTTTATAATTTGTTTCTCCTATAACAAACAACTGTATTTAATTCAACTTTGTTTTCACTTTTAATTAAATGTTTATATCAATACTATTATTCCTAATATATAGTAATAAGGGATTTTTGAAGATAAACTAAAACTCAAATGCTTCTATTTTATCAATTGTATAGGAAATGATTATATGAGATGATTAGACGAAGTAAGCTGGTAAAGGAGAAATTAACTGCAGACTCAAAAATAGTTTCTTGTAGAAAAATGTGATAACATTTGCATAAAAATATTAACTGCTATTATTTAATATGCTAATATTTAACATTTCTTACCTGCCCCTTTCAACTGCCAAGGCATCAAGTTCATCAAAAAAGATAATGGAAGGTGCCACTGCTCTTGCTTTACGGAATATCTAGCAGAAAGAATATCACAGTAGACAGATTAGCAAATGCCAGAAAATTCCAAAGTTGTTTCCTTCTGAAAATCATTTAGAAGCAAATCTATCATGTACAAAACTGCCAGCCTGATCACTTCATTTATACCTTTTAACAGGTGCCCAAAACTCTGTAGTAGTTGACAAGTAACTTCTTTAGTGATCAACAGACTACCAATAAATACAGTACAGGAGGAAGACAAGGTAAGTGAACAGAAATCCATGCAAATACCAGCTCCACAAGTGCTGTGTGAACTTCAGGAGGCAAACTGACTTCTCAAGATCTCAATTTCCACATTTAGAAAATGATGGTGGTATACATACAGGTAATACATACAGATCTCAGAAGATTAGGGAATGAGTAACAGAGCCAAAGCATAAAACATTTGGCTCAATACGCAGAATTCAATAAATAGTAATAATACCATAAAACACATTTAAAAAACCTGGCCATATAAAATGCTCATATATCTCAAAGTCACACTCATTTTAAGATGTATAGAAAAGTGGTTGACACAAAACCCAGGCAAGAAAAATGTCCAGATCTTATAGGACCATATACTAGATTGCCAACACGCCTAACAAACCACCAGAAGTGTTTTACCCAATGGAACAAACCAAAACAAACAAAGAAAAAACCAATTGCGGAAATAAACTTGGAAGAAGGCAGCATGGACAGAAAAGAAAATTCCAGATATATGTCTCTTATAGCTTTAGACCATTATTTTTGTTCATGTGTTACATCATAAAGAAGCAGGTGCCGCTGGGTGGTGGTGGCTCACACATTAATCCCAGCACTCAGAAGGCAAAGGCAGACAAATCTCTGTGAGTTCGAGGCCAGCCTGGTCTACAGAGTGAATCCAGGACCACCAGGGCTACACAGAGAAACCCTGCCTTGAAAAACTAAAATATAAAACCTTTCTAAAAGGCCATAAAGAAGCAGGTGCCTGTCATTATCAACTAATGTGTCAAAAAGTTCATTATCTACATTTTAAAGCAGAAAAAGCAAAACATAATTTTAAATAAGTTTCTTGTGACAAAACAGTCAGATTTCCATTTCTCCCGACGAGCACTAAAGTCTTCACAAATAAGAACCAATATCCCATGGCTATTTCTGTGTTCTTATCCTCACAGAGTTTCTATGGACATATGGGAACACTGCATGGGGCAGATTAGTGCCTGTTTAGGAAAGTCATGGCATGTGATCAAATGGTGACTCTAGCTGCCCTAACTTGGACCAACAGCTAGAATGAAGCATCATCAGTCAGGAACTGGCATTAAAAGTCAGTTGACAAAAGGAAGATACACTGTCTAAACCACCAAGCAGATGTCTATCAATCCAGTAATGTGAAAATTTCAAATATGAGGCTTGCAATCTAATGTAAAACCTTAAAATGCCATATGTAGACTGACTGCCCATTATAAAGATTGGTATTTCTTTCACAAACATGGCAGGGAAGAGCTGGTAGTTCTTAAAAATAATCTTGGAAGAAATAATTTTGGATAGAAATAAAAGTTAATATGGTATGATAAGAACAAACACAAAATATTAAGGAGTACTCAAATTTTCATTTTGAGTCTTAGCTTGAAGAAAAATGATATGACTTTCTTTACCCAAATCTAAGTAGAAACTACACAGAAGGACGGAAGTGTGCTTCTCTCCGACGTAATCTTCTTACCTCTCTAACTGCTCTTTCAGATTCACCAACATATTTATTCATTAGTTCAGGCCCCTGTAGAAAAAGAGACATGGTTCTATGCATTTTCTTTTTATTAAGAAAAGAAAAGAAATGCACAAAAACAAAGTAAGCAAAAAAAAAAAAAATCCTTTAGCATGCTTACTTCCTCTAGGTGTTGTTTACACCTAAAGATTAAAGCCATTCTGTGTTCGAAAGCCACAAATCAATACAAGAGAAGTTGTGACTAAACATGTTTTATTAATACCTTGCTGCTCACTACCTGATTATCCATCTATAAGTAGTTTTTATGATATACCAGGCATGGTATAGGCACCAAAGATAGAACAGGCTAATTTAGAAGACCAACAGTGTCACACATGTAGATTACTAAGCCAAATCACATCTGCTTATCAGTTTATTCCTAAATCTACTAGATTAGTATAGTAGCCTTATCCGATTAGTGAAAATGTCAGAAACTAAGCAAACAGAACACAACTCGTGCAATCTGTAACACTATCTCAAAGTCCTTAAATGTTTCCACCCACTGTCAGTATCTAAGAGTGTTATCTACAGAGCCCAAAATACAGAAATAATTGTAGTATTGTGTTTTTTTTGCATAGGCAGGCCAGGAATTCTCTTGATAAAATTGCTTAGTACAATCTGATGGAATTTTATTCCTCTCAGAATAACTGGAGCCCAGAAAGAAAGAAATAGATAACCAAAAGGCAGTTCGGACATGGCTATCAGATACTAGACACTATGGAGCTTTATCACAAGGGTGATTATGAGAGTGTGATCATGGGTGGTTAACAGCGTGGGTGGTCCTGAGACTCCTCTGGCAAGGGTACTGCCTAGGAAGTGCCTGCATGGCCTACCTAGAAAGTAAAATGTGCAAGTGATAGAATTACACATAGGCACCGTGAGGAAAAGATCTGGAAATCAGAAGTGCAGCATCAGCACAGAGAAGGCCATTCTGGAGAAACAATTTCTCAAGTAGGAAAATAGCAAGTGTGAGTCAGATGGGCTGCAGGCAAGTAAAAGCACTGAGTAAGGGAGGGGCTGGCAGGAAGGGGGGAAAACGTAAACTGTTCCTGTCAAAAACGTATACTTCCCAACCATTCATTTGAGGGAGGGAGGTGGGAAGACATATCTCTTCAGAGTTTTGACTGTACCACACGAGCTCTAATTAAGCTGGGTATTTGCACCAGTTTATTTCTTATCTTCTCTGCCCATATTTTACTGTCATCTACCTCAAATAAAGAAATAAAAATAAGTCCAACAAAACTGAACAGACATCATACAGGAAGCTAGAGCAGCCACGGAAACTCCCACACCCTACCTTGATAGCTAGGAAGTTCAGCCCACTTTCACTGGCCAGAGCCTTGGCTATCATTGTTTTGGAGCATCCGGGTGGCCCATACAAGAGCACTCCTTTAGGTGGCTGAATACCCATTCTGTGGAAAGACTTAGGATGCTTCAAGGGCCATTCCACAGCCTGTTTCAATTTCAATTTGATATTTTCCAGTCCTCCAATATCTGACCAGGATACCTACAAAACAAAATATTTTTTTCCTAATTGTAATTTGTCTTTGAAGGACAAATGAAGGTTAAGTTCATATGTATGTTCATTGCATTAGGTTAGTATACGCTTAGTAAGTACAGCATGGCCTCCTTATGATACTCACCTCAAGTATTAATAGTACTCCTGCTCAATGTAAAAACGGCACCACAACAGAACACTGCCTTTATTTACTGGGAATTTTGCATGAGTGCTGTAGTTATATCATTTATCCCCTCCCTCTCCACCCTCTCCACCCTCTCGGCCTTGCTAACACACTCAATACCTCAGACTCAGTGCCTCTTATTTACTTATCATCACACACATACACAAATTTTTAAATTGACTTATTGTGTTCATCAGCTGTGACTCATATACATGTGTTTCAGGCTGATCATTTGGGATTAGATACCCTATCAAGGGGACCATCTTGGAGTAGACTGATTCTCCCTCTCTCAGCAGCTATTAACTGCTTGTAGCTCATCATCAAGGGAGTAGATTCTTGTGAGATTTCCCCCTTCCATATGGGCACATCAATTGGTATTGTCACTGTTCAGACCTTGTTTAGGCATCTGTATTTTTGAGATTTCATGGAGCAATCTCCTGCCATATATAGAAGAGATCTTGTATAGATGGCCCACTGGCTTTCTGCCCTCTCTTCCAACATCTTCCTAAGCCTTGGGTGACATTCGTGTTTACAGCTGGGGACCCCATTATGAGTTGTTATTATCTGTATTTTGACAAGTTGTGGATTTCGGTAATGTTCTGCCTCCTGCAAAATAAAGCTTCTTTGATGTGGGTATGTATTTAGATTTTATGTTGGTTTAGGGAAATGGCATTTGTAGGCTCTCTTCTAGGTTTCAAGGCCTCACCAGTCATTGGTCAGAGGCTACATTTACAATACCAGGTCTAAATTTCCTCCTAATCAGAAGGTCTTAAATAAAATCAGATGGCTGTTCGTTATCCCTAGGATATGTGCATCTTTCTGAATATCTTGTCATAAAATAACAGTTTTTAGTCTAAGTTTTCATATGATGGAAAACTAAGAAAAACAAAATATGTCACCAGTAAAATAAATAACAGAATAAGATCCTTAAAAAATTCAAAATTACAAGAAGTAAATTAGTAGTACATAATAGTTAGATATTATAATAATACTAGAGAAAAATGGATTTCTATTTCTGTTTTATACTTACTGCTTCCTATATAAATATTGATTCATGATAGAACTTACTGCTAAGCCTTTTAGGTAACTTTTAAAGTTTGAGTCAGTACTAGAATCTATATGCTGAAGTGAAAGAATTGTCCAAAGCCACACAGACTAACAAATGACAGTATGGGATTCACATCTCATAAATGTCACAGCTAACAGCGATCTGCCCCATTTACAGAAGCAAACACAAGGGTAGAGCAGCTGAGTCACAAGCTCCAAGTCTTAGCAAGAGTGCAAAGTGATAAGGCGCAGGACTGCACTCTTCACCCCACTGCTGTTTCTGTAACTATGCTGCATGCCTTCTCCATATCCAGAAAGGAGAAAGGAAAGATGTAGTGAAATTCTAGTAGAATCATTATATCTAGGGCAAACACTAGAATGAAACAGTTATTTCTTACTGTATCTCGGGTGGGCAGCACACCTGGAATGTCTTGCACTACTGAGTATTGCAAACAGTGCACAATAAGGACTAAAGAAGCTCCAGGGACAGGATGTTTTTCCTTCACAAAGCGTATAGATTAGACTAGGGGTTTTGATATGAGGAACTTGTTTTACCCCAAAACAACTTTTGTGTAACAGTAACTATGCTTCTGCATGGCTATTCGCAGTTCAGATCACCCAGACTGCTGCCACTGAGCCTGAATACACCTTGGAGTGACCCTTTCTTCCATCAATCCACTCAATTCAGAATACTGACAGAAATGTCCCTTTCACTATATAAAATATCAACACTTTTTACATTTTTTTATAAAACTAACAAAATTATATTTAAGTATAGCTTTGTAAATTCTTGAGATCTTTGCCTTTAAACCTGCTTCTTTTCTCTACTAAGAAATATCTCTGAAATAAAGTTGAGGTGTTTTGCAGGGTAATGGGAGGAAGGTCGCACCATAAAGCCTGGCTATTCTGGAACTGCTGTGTAGACAAGGCTAGGGCAGAGCCCACAGACATCAGCCTTCCTCTGCCTCTGCCACTAGTGTGCTGTAAAGACACGTATCACCTGTAAAGGATTCTTTACAAATGCAGTTCAGGACACAGGCTATGAACTAGATAATGTGCTAAGAAAACACAAGAGTAAGACATAAATACCAAGTTCGAAAAACTAGGAATGGTACATACATACACATGTACATTCGTATGTATACTTCCAATAGAAAGGGCACTGAGTACATTAAAAAACAAAACAGAAAGACATTTCGGGAGCTTCCAGGAAGAAAAAATTAATTCCAGGTGGAAGATGGTTTGAAAGCCAACTCCCAGATGAGAGGTAAGATGTGAGAACAAAAAGGGGGGGAGACACTCAATAATGAAGTCACAGAGCAGAGGACCTTAGAGGGTAAATAAAGCAGATCAATATACTCTAAACATAGTAAGTTTTGAAAGCTTTTAATCTAGATGTTGTCTGATCTATGCTTAAGAAAAAATTCTACAAGATTTATTGATGAAGCAGCAAAGTAAAGGGGGTAGAGGTGATAAAACAATACAAAACAAAACAAACAACAAACCAGTTTGAACCTAACTAAATGAGCTGGGCGTGGTGGCGCACGCCTTTAATCCCAGCACTCGGGAGGCAGAGGTAGGTGGATCGCTGTGAGTTCAAGGCCAGCCTGGTCTACAAAGTGAGTCCAGGACAGCCAAGGCTACACAGAGAAACCCTATCTCGAAAAAAACCAAAAACCAAAAAGAACCTAACTAAATGTACAAAAATTCAGGGTAGCTTTCCATTTTCTCATTTTTAGTGACAACAAAAATGAGTAAGTTCACCTGAAGTATCATTAAGTTTAGTGAGATTGGTGATCTGACTCGTATCCTTCTTACAGGATGCCACCACTCAGCTGATGTGCATGCCAGATTTAAACAAAACAAAGCCACGTTTCCCTTGCATGGGAAGTATTTGTTGAGGTCAGTATCCAATAAAGGCAAAGACATAGCTGAGTCTGTTTCTATCTGTGCCTTATGCTTTCTGAGCCTATAGTCACTCCTAGGTATTTTAATAGTAGGTGGTGCTGGAATACAGATTTGCATAACTACTGTAGACCTAGAGACATGAAATAGAAATTTGGTAGGCAGTGTTGGCATGTAGTCCCATAAAGTAATCCCTAACAAATTCATTTTATTCATGAGGCTGGTCTTGTATGAGCAAATCAAGTCCCAGTCCACAGAACGCACTTTTGTTGTCTCCCTGTAGATGCCTATAGGCTCATATATTTGAATGCTTAGTCACTAGGGAGAGGTACTATTTGAGAAGGATTAGATGGTGCGGCCTTGCTGGAGGAAATACATCATGGACAGTGGGTTGAAGTTTCAAAACACCATGCCAGGTCCAGTCTCTCTTAAGGACCAGGATGTAGCTCTCAGCTATGTTCCAGTGCCTACCTGAGTGCAGCCATGCACACCCATGTTTTCTTTTGCTGACTTCTGATATTAATAATTACTAAACCTAAAATTAGCCTTCATATTGTAGCCCGTGAGTCTAGAACCTTAACCCATGGACAATGACTGGCAGAATCATACCTACTGTTTACCAGAGAGGGCAACAGTGACTAGAATGAACTGGTGTGCCTCTGACAGAAGTACACCCTGAGAAGCATTCCTACGTGTACATTCCAACTTCTTTGATTTGTTCTTTGTAGTAATTTGTATTCTGAAAGCATTCAAACATAGACAAAAGATGGTCAAATACACGTAAGATTTATACTCCAAACAACTAGCCAGCTTTAGTATTCCCCACATCTACTTTAGAGAGAGCACTGTCTTTCTATAACAGTATGCACATTGGCATAACCAATTTTTGAATTTTCTGATTTTTTCTTAACAGTAAGCTGAAGAGATGTCACTTTATAACAACATATGTCCTATAAAAATATTCTTAGAATTTTTTAAATGATAGTAAAGAATGAACTATGGATCACAGGTACAGAGAATTCGCAAAGCTAATCTAGTTAACCTGACAGCAAGGCACCAAACGGTGGTCTCATCAGAGTTTTCAGTTTAGTGCTTTCCACTGCAATACATGTGTATGTGCATGCCTCTCCTCACACGTACACACTCATAGAAAGGATATCCTAGGAAGTGTGCACACTGAACTAGCAGCACTGCAGCATGTCATAAATGTGGACATCAGAGATGCAACTTCTATAAGTTGCAAGAATGAAAATGACGGCGTACTCTGAAATCCTGGGAGCCATTCACTTTTGACTCTGTTGTCTGTAATGGATAAGCTTTAAAAACTTCAATTCTATTCTCACAAATGGATAGGAAGAATGTGTTACCTCCTGTCTACGAACTGCCTCACAATACAACCTGATAGTCTTAAGTAAAATTTTGTATCCTCAGGATGTTTGGCTTTCAGTCTTTAACAATCAGTCACTCCAACCTAGTGCTCCCTACCAACCCTTAGTAACTGCCCTTTTATGGCCAAATACAACCTGCAGCAAATCCCGGAACTAAGATCAGCATGCAGATGAGTGGGCTGGTTCTGGATAGATGCTATGCAGAAAGGCAAACTGTGTCCTTCAAGTGAATTGTTAAAGAAAATCCCATATGTCACCTGATGCCTATGCATAATTGGGTATGCATATGTTTAAGTCACATTATCATGGGAAAGGATACTCACAGTGAACAGGTTTATTCTATAACTCTAACCTATCAATAAAAATATAAAACTACCCTCCCCCTAATTATTACAACTAAAATGCCTTTATAGTCTTCCTACCTTGTATTATGCTGAAACTTACAACTTAAGAGAAATGAAGTCAATTTTGAGGAATTATCTTTTATATGTCCTAGAAGCCAAAGGAAGACAGTATCTTCAGAAATCTATCTATACTTTGCAAACGCTGAAAGGTAACCTGAAATACATACAGTCTCGCTCTAAAGAAATAAAATACATGTTTTAACTCTAGTAATAACCACCTTAAATTTTTTTGGCAATTGTGAAATATGAGAAAGCACATAGTTGAAAACTGCATGTATAAGACTTACTTAATGATACCAGAATGTTAAAAATATAGTAATGTTCACTTTCTTGCCTGACTATAAAGATAGCTGACATAAGAACACAATATTAGAAATTATGAGAGGATGTAAGAATTGTATGTATTTCTGTCTTAAAAGTCGTCACTGCCATCACTGGGGTTTTGTACACATTCATAATTTTTCCTTTTTGTTTTTTAAAGTTTCATGCCTTTTAAACATACTATTTTCTACAACTAAGAATGATGAACAATGAGTCTAAATCTGAAACACTACTCACTGAGACTTTGCATCATTTACTCTACCTCCTTAAATTTCTTCCTAGTTTATAAGATAAAAACAATAAATACCTCAAATTCATTATGAGGCTTGGGATATGGGATTTACTAAGTGTCCCTATATTTAGATGTCTGGAAGATGGTCACTATTATATTTTGAAAGATCAGTGGCAAAAAAGCAAAGAAGTCAATGAATTTGTAATTTTACTGAGTAATAGTTATCATAATTATTCTTCATTTTTAGGGCTTTTTTTTTTGGTGTTGTAATCACTACAATCCTTAAACTAAAGGCAAACCAGTTGTCTTGATTTTAGCACTTGAAAATAAAAACAACAACAGAAACCTGATTAGCCCTTCCTATGTGCTAAGAAAATAATTTAAAAAATAAGAATAATCTTAATATTAGCTTTGACGATTTACTTTTGCAAGATAAAGTCCTAAGACATATAAGGAACCTGTGGGAAAAGATGGGTGTATAAAAAGGATTAACGCCACCATGAAATCATAAAGAGCTGGAACTGGCTGATTTACCACTTTAACTTCAGACAGTATTAGTTTTCAAGACTGTATCTTTCAATCAACACTAAGCTAAAATTTCTAGGACTGTCCTAGTAAGTTGCCGTCTACCTTACCTAGCAGAGAGCTCTTACAAACCTCACTAGATGCTCTATGACTGGCCCTTTCTTCTTCTGCCTCTGTCCTTTAAATTTTTTCTTAATGCAAATACAGTTAAAAGTAAAGCAGCAGCTTCTGTCAAACAAGCAGATAAGGGAAAATTCTACACATTAAAAAAAAAATGTGTTATCTTTTAAGACATCTAGACAAGCACTCCAACAGAACATTGTAATTATACATCCATACAAGCCCAAGAACTCAATAATCAGATTAAAAACATAAAGTTAAAGCAGTGCAAACAAACAAACATTAAAAAACAAAACAAAACAAAACCTTTAAAGGCAAGTTCCATAGGGGAAACAAACTAACAAAGCGGCTTCAGATCCTGGGGCGGTTGCTGAGAGGATGGTGTCAGCTCCATAGGGACTGCTGATCTTTAATGAGGAGCCAAGTTCTATGCTGTCAGAAACAAAAACCCTTAAAGGTGGTATTTTACAGAATATATTGTGACAAAAAGTACCTCACACTTTGGTTAATAAGCTAGCTACCTGTAAGAGACAGGCAGTGGGTTAGCAACTGTTCCAAAGTTCTTACTGGGCCAACAATAACTTTGCAACATTAAAATACATATACTCATCCAAAATAAAAAAGGCAAACCCCAGATGCTTCTTTAATAGAGATCAGAAATGTGCTTAGATAGCAATGGAAAAGGTTAAAAAAAAAAAAAAAAAAAAAGAGCATCACACACCCACAGGCCGTTTTCTGTGCCATAAAGATGATAATCTAATAAGGCTTCCCTAAAAGAAGTCTGAGCTTTAGTTCCACTATGGTGCCCAGAAGGCTCTGTAGATATCTCTCCTGCTCAATAAAACACACACACAGAGCACTACTCCTAAGTATACATACAGGTGTAATATATGTTGCCACTGTACTTCAACATTTGTATAAATGTAAGAGATAAATATTAGGTTTAACCTAATATTTAGTTTTCCACTTATACTGTGAAGGGAAAGCTATTTAATTTTAGCATAGCAATCAGGATTGCAAGCAATAGTAACAACCTTTCCACTAGCTTGTACTGTCTCTTATTTCTCCTAAAATGTAAGGTATAAAAAGCAGGATGAAGGTGTTAAACTCTAAAATATTTCATATGATTGAAATTGCATTGTTATTTTTGGCACTACATATTTCCTGGTTAAAATTAATCTATTTCCCAAATGTGCTTTCCTGTTCTATTTTATTACTTAAAACCATAAAAATGTACAGGACAAACTGCCAGGAAGACTAGGATCTTGGGAGCAATAGAAGACACTTCTCTGTCTAGACAACAAGAAGCAAAATCAAAACAAATAAAATGAAAATAAAAGTCTGCAAAGAATCAACATGAATTAACAGAGTTTCTACAGGTTCTATCATCTAATCCAAGAAAAACACATCTTACTTACCAACGTGTCATGAAAACCTTGGAGAAAGAGAGAAGGGGTGGGGGAGAGACAGAGACAGACAGAGACACACAAACCCACACAGACAGAGACAAATGTTTCTGGTATTTAAAATGCAGAAACTCAAAATTCCTTATAATTATCCTAAGGGTTTATGAAGAATGGAACATAATTATAGTCAATTAAATTGTTTCGCTCAAACTTTACAACAGGAAAGAGCTACTAATGAGTTCATCTGATGAAATCCAACTGACAAGTCACATCTAGAGGTAGGCTCATCTGAAAAGGTGCCAGAAGAAAACACAACAGTACACTTGGAATATCTAATTAGTGAAACAGACTTCTGATGGTTTATACAAGTGGTATGCTACCTCCAAAACAGGATTTGAGCAATGTTTACTTAAGAAGTGACATTATTTTGATGGCCATCTCCCTGAAGCTAATGTGGGTTTATTTTAAGTACTAGAACTTTACAGTTAGCCTAGAGGCACTGATGTCCAGGTATTAAGACCACAGTCCTGCACCTCAAACAGCTCTCATGGACCAGGGCAGACATTTACGTCTGCCCCTGAAGTTTTACTCTAGCCTACTCCAGCACCGCGTTGGTCTTCAGGGCTCAAGCTCTAGGTTTATCATCACACCATCAAGCCTAAGCCCTGCAGACCCAGGTTGTAGGCCAGAACTCACAGAACAAGATATCAGGTCTTCCCATTTGCTGATCCAGGAACCAGACCAGACCAGACCGTGTGAGGCTTAAGCAGCAAATCAGCACGCAGAACCTGGGACCTCCAAATGAGCTAATTGGTGAAGACATTTCTTTTTGTTTGTTTGTGTTTGTTTTTCAAGACAGAGTTTCTCTTGTAGTCCTGGCTATGCTGGACTTGCTTTATAGACCAGGCTGGCCTTGAAATCAGTGATCTGCCTGCCTCTACCTCCCAAGTGCTGGGATTAAAAGGTGTGAGTCACCATGCCTGGCTTATGAAGACATTTCTGGAAGCTAATCTATAAACACCATAAGAGACTGTCACTTCATCTACATAGATAACAGCAAAAGGCCACAAAGATCACAAGTAAGAAAATGATGCCACCAAAGCGACAAATTAAATCACTTGTACTATACCTGAAAGAATTGAGTATCTAGGACCACAAGACAGGCAAAGTTGCTTGTATATAAACACATGCATACTAAATAGAAATTTAACAAAAATAATATCTGGAAAACTACAAATTGATGAACAAAACCCTCAAAATAGCCACCTTAAAAAGGTCAGTAAATTACAAAGGGCCACAGATAAACAATTACATAAACTCAAGAAAGTAATACATAACTAAGGGAATTCAAGAGAGAAACATAAGAACCAAAGGGAAGTTCTAATACGGAAGAACACAGTGACTACTAATCAAGCTACAATCTGTAGATCCAGAGACATTAGATACAGAGGAAGGGGCTAGGGTGGATGCATGGATTGTATTCAGAGGGAGAAATAGAACAGATTGTATGGGTGGACTGGGGTCAAGAGGAAAGGGAACAAGAGGTCTAGATGGGGAGGAGAAAGAGAGATATGGTAGAGGGAGAGAATGTGGACAAAAAGCTAGAATTGAGCAGCATTTGGAGGATTATATAGAAACCTAGTGCAGTGGAACCTTCCTAAAATATAAGAAGGTGATCCTAATGAGGTCTCCTAACAATGGGGGGTGTGAAGTCTAACCTTGGCTATCTCTTGTTACTAAACAAGGCTTCCAGTAGGGAGACTGGGTTGCACTTAGTTGAGTTGTTGGCCAAGGAAGTCACATGAAAATCCCCAAATCACCAAGATTGTTGTTAAAGACAATGTTGTCAGTTAAATACAAACTGACAGGAGGGCACCATTGCTGAATACAACACCCAGACAGCTCACTGAACATGGAGAAGTCCAGCTAGTGCCTACATGGAGCCTTCACTCACATTATTGCATTCTCTCTGGTTTGGAAAGGTTACCAAAAGAGAAATGTAAACACCAATCCACCCACAAAATCTTCAAACTACAATCTGTCCTGCCTGCAAAATAATGTTAGGGCAATGGTGTCACAGAACTTGTGTAAAGAGCCAACCAATGTCTGATTTAAGGCCCACATCCCAAGGTGGAACCCATACCAACACTTGCCTAGGTGACCAAGAACCAGAGATTAGCTATCCAGAGACCTAGGGTTAAAAAAAAAAGTATCAATAAAATGACTCCTAATGATATTCTGCTATATTCCTAAAATCAGTGCCTTATTCATCAGAGAAGCTTCCTCTGGCAAAATACAGTAACAGATGGACAGACCAACAGGGGATGTCTCTATCAAATCCCTCCCCTCAGGGAACGCTGTGGAAGAGAAGAAAGAAAGAGTGTGAGCTAGAAGAGATGGAGGATACCAGGAGAACGGGCCCTCTGAATCAATTGAGCAAAGCTCCTATGAACTTGTATGAGACTGAAGCAGCAAGCACAGAGCTTTCTGCACCAGGTCCTCTGTGTATATATTACAGCTTTTTAAAAAAGTAATTTACTCAGATTACATCTCAATTGTTATTCCCTCACTTTTATCTTCCCATTCCCCCACTCCCTCCCTCTTTCACCCTATTCCCCTCCCACACACCTGTGACAGAGACCTAATAGGTTGTATTCATATGGTGGGGGAGGAGGTCCCTTTATATTACAGTTTTCGTAGCTTAGTATTTTTATGGAACTCCTGAGTGGAAGGAGTGAACTTCTGATTTTTTTGTTTGTGTTCCAAGACAGGGTTTCTCTGAGTAACAGTCCTAGCTGTCCTGGACTCAATTTGTAGACCAGGCTGGTCTCAAACTCTGGTCTCAATCTGCCTGCCTCTGGCTCCCTCAGTGCTGGGATTATAGGTGGGATTTCTTATTCTTTTATCACTCTTAGGACTCTTTTCCTTCTGTAAGACTGTCTTGTCCAACTTTGATATACCAGGTTTTGCTTTATCTTATTGTATTTTATTTGGTCATGTTTGGTTGTTATCTCCTAGAAGTCTGTTCTTTTGTAATGAAGAAAGGGGGAGTAGGGGAGGGGAGGGAAGGGGAGGAGAGGGAAGAGAAAGGGAGGCAGGGAGGAACTGAGAGGAGAAGGGGGGAAACAAACAAAATAATATTATTGTATGAGACAAGAATCTATGTTCAGTAAAAAGAAAATAATTAAAGAAAAAAAGAAATAAAGAAATTCTTAAAACTGAAGAACTAGCCCACCAAGCAGATGAAAGAATCTACACAGTGTATCTTTTGAAATTACCTAGCATGTGGGAACAGCAGTGAAATAAGCCTACAGGACTCATGGAATGCCACCAAGCAAATGAATGTAAATGGCATAAAAAGTCCTAGAAGGGGCAAAGAAAGGGGCTGAGAGCTTAGTGCTTAGAGAGATTACAGCAGAAGACTTACTGGCAGACGGACATACAGAATGACAGAATGTCTAACAACTAAAATGTCAAGGGATGCTGAAGCAGCCAGAGAAAAGCAGACAGATCATCTTGCACACTGCATCCTCATCCCCAGTTAGGGTTTTTAGCAGAAACCTTGCAAGCTAGGAAGGCTGAAATGACTTTTCACTTTGTGGAACTGAGGATGGAAACAGGGCCTTGGGCACAGCAGGTAAAAACAAAAACAAAAACACCCAAACAAACAAAAAACAAAAAAGCCTTTAGAAATGAAGGAAAATGAATGACTTTACCAGACAAACAAAATAGCTCTATCTGGCTTATAGAAAATGGCAACTGGCAATTTTCAATTTGAAGAAAACGGATGCTAACAACAAAATATATACTCCCTATTATGATAACAGCATACTAAAATTCAGACAGTGTAATCCTGTTAACAATGGTGCATACATCATTAACTCTACTACAAATCTAAAGGCCAAAAGGATTAGTAGTAACACAATAACTTGTAAAGACAAATGATACATAACTGACTGATGTTAAGTGTGATGAGTGTTACATGTGCAGCTGCAGCCATCTATTTAAAATACACTTCAAACTATTAGAAATCACAGGTAAGCCTAATCAAAAAAGAAGTCTATAACAGACACAGAAATGATGAGGAAAGAATCAAGACAGACAGATAATCAAGACAGACACACACCCACATACCCACAGACACAGACACAGGCCTCACCAGCACAAAGGAGGACAACAAAAGAACAAAGGGACCATAAAATAGAAAATACCTTAGGTCTAGATAGATGTTTTAAGTTGATAAAGATGAGATATGGCATAAACTGATTTACATTCAGAATTTTAGACTCACCAAGCTAGGAAAGATGTTTTCTTCAAGGCTGCCAAATACAAATAGCCAAAATACTATGAATGTAACATGTATATAATTCCTGATTGTTTCATGGTTCATCTTGCTGTAGACAGTTTATTATATATGTGTGTGTGTAATAATATAAATGTATATATAAAAATATTAATTTAAAAATTGTATAAAAAAAGACAAAACATAAAACAACAATAACAAAAAAAGAAAATACCATAGCAGTAAGGAGCTCATGTGTAGCAACAGCTATTATTAATAATCATCCAGATCATGTTTTCCTTGAAATCAGGCACAGCTGGATCATGAGGGACATTACAAAACTCACACGTAACTGGTACTTTCTATTCCCATGAAACTGTGTGTAATGAACTCTGAAGAAACATTAAATATCTTTAGTTGATAATGATCAAATTTGTTTGTCCTAAAATTAAACCCACTAATATTTTCCAAGAAACTAAACTTACTATAAAAAGTTAAAATACAACCCAACTTAGCAATTTCAACTTTACTCTTGGTCATCTACTTGAGTAGGGGAAAAATCTTACATTCATAGAGTACCAGTTCATATAGCTTTAATCAAAGTAGTAAAAAACTGGAGGCAAAGGAGATACCATCAATAATATATTTATTAGAATACTGCTACAGTTTGGATATTATCAGTGAGCCAAGTTGAATGGGTGAGCTCCCAGTTCAGTGAGACACTTTCTCAACATTAAAGTGGAGACCAACTGAGGAAGCTATCAACAGTGACCTCCACATAGATATGCACTTACGCACACTTACAAACAAGTATGTGCACGCACACACACCACACACCTTCTCCACCCGGCTCTGAATCCTTAACAGGCAGAAGGAGCAGCAGTTCATGGCCATGCTCACTACACAGTGAGCTCAACTAGCCTGGACTCGTTGAGGTTCTCTCTCAGAAAAACAAACAGTAAAACATTCTATAATATTTCTTGTATAAGATATATTACCTGGGCATTTTTATATAGTTACATAAAGCTGACTTAACATAACCACTCAAATAAAATAGAACAAATTGATACATATTATTTGGGCCAGTGGTTCTCAACCTTCCTAATGCTGCGACCCTTTACTATATAGTTTTTCATGTTGTGGTGACTTCCAACCATAAAAGTATTTCACTGCTACTTCATAACTGTAATTTTGCTAGTATTATGAATTTTAAAGTAAATACCTGATATGCCTCCCCCCCAAAGAGGTTACAGCTCACAAATTGTGAACCACTGATTTAGATGAATTTCCAGGGAATTATGCTAAGTGAATATGCTAATTCTAGAAAGTTGTATGCAGTATGATTTCATTTATATTACCTTCTTAAAATAATGAAAGTTTAGAAATGAGATGAGGACAAATGAAATGAGGACTGAGTTAGGTATGATTATGAAAACACAGTGTGAGAACTCTTGAGGTGATAATTTGAGTGTAGTGATAAACCCCATAGACCTAAACACAACAGTTACTCAAAGTCCAAATAGGAATAAGTCACAGCAGCAGTTTTGGGCATTGTGTGTCTGTGTACCCTATCCAGTTTTGCAAGATGCTGCCACAAGGAAAACCAGGTAAAGGATGTAAAACAAAAGGCCTCTCTGAGTTACCTGAGAACTTCAGTCGTAACTGTCTCAAAAGAACACTTTACTTAAAATGTGTATTTTAAAAGGGTTAGCCTAGTAAGCCAGCTAGTCTGAGTTTCCTTAAGAACATTATTCAAATAGTAAGCTGGCACTTACATTTGGGACATCAATTGCTACCTCTCTCATAGCACTAGGCCTGACGTCATTCATCCCCTGTAAGAAATCATTGAGGGTAATCTTCACCAAGCCAGCCACCTTGCTATCAGGGAGGTTAGGCTGCTTCCTCAGGACTCTTCGCAAGGCATACAGACCTAAAAGAGAAAAAGAAAACAAAACTGATCACTTATTCCATAGATATGACTAGGTAACTATAGTACTCCAAGCTCTGTGGGTATTACAGCATTTACAGTATTTTGTACTTAAGGTATATATGGATGAAGGGAGAGGTTAATGGTGAAGGGGACAGAAACACATGGAAAATTACAGCAAACCCAAGCGCTTAAGGTAGGCAGTGGAAACACAACAAACTGAAATTACATACAAGAAGACAGGTACTTTGCAAACATAAAACAATATACAAATAACATTTACAAAGAAAATAAAAGTTTATCAACCTAATGTTTAAGGTGTCCTTAAAATAAGCCCAATAAACCAGACGTAGTGCTGCACGCCTTTAGTCCCAGGACATGCGGAGGCAGAGGCAGGTGGATCTCTGTGAGTTGGAGACCAGCCTGGTCTACAAAGCGAGTCCGGAGAGCCAGAAAAACCCTGTATTGAAA
Source organism: Acomys minous (assembly GCF_964271855.1). Taxonomy (NCBI): domain Eukaryota; kingdom Metazoa; phylum Chordata; class Mammalia; order Rodentia; family Muridae; genus Acomys; species Acomys minous. Next base: position 16,731,186 of record NC_140499.1, on the reverse strand, counting down.
AACTAAAACTAAAACAAAACAAAAGTATAATACTAACATGCCTTTTACTACTGCTCTTTTTCTGAATACATAAAAACCAAGCTGCAAGATTAGAGAGAATGAGAGAAGATTGGAAAGGAGATATATAGTTGGTTCTTGGAAACAGTATTTTGAAACACAGAGAAGAGATGACTTGAGAGTTAGGCACACACAAGGTCTGAGAGAGACTAGAGATGGAAGAATGAAGGCAGAAGGCTCCTTCAGGAAAGTTGGTGGCTTAAAAACAAGAACTGTTTTCTTCTTAAAAGAGAGATGTAACAGGAAGAGTAGTATCACAATAATAATCCACTAAAAAAACATGCTCAAGGACATAAACTTTAGAGATGTTAAAGAGCTTAAAAGATGGCTCTGAAGCCAAGTATGGTGGTGCACCTTTAACCCCAGCACTCCGAGGGGAGAGGCAGCTGGATCTCTTTTTGTGAGTTCTAAGACAGCCTGGTCTACAAAGAGAGTTCTAGGACAGACAGGATAGTTATACAGAGAAACGCTGTCTGGAGGGGCGGTGGGGGGAGAAAGACGGCTCTAACCAGAATCATCAGATAATGCTAAGTTCTTTGTTTTTGATATTTTCTTACAGTTCAAATACCGACAAAACCAAATATGCAACTACCTCTTTCATACGCCAGGTATGAAGCTTCAATTGTACGGAGCTGTAGCAGAAGCTGGAGTGCAGATTCTTATCTGTAGGCGGCCGCTCCATATAGGTCATATAATTGAATGTGTGTTAACAAAATAATCTGGCAATAGTTAACACTTCTAAACATGCAGCAGTTAGTTGAAAATTCAATGCATAACAAATCTGTACAGTTTCTATGTGCTGCATACTCCAACAATATTGTAGCCTCAGTTCTGAGCACAGAATGGAAGCACTTTATATACTGCCTAAGTCGGCTCCCCAGCACCAATGTAAAAAAGGTATGCCATGGCATGCCCCTGTAATCCCAGCACTGGACCAGAAGGATCTCAATGGCTTGCTGGCCAGCCAGTCTGAGGAATCAGTAAGTTCCATGCTTGCTGTGAGATTGTCTCAAAAAATATGATGGAAAGAGATAACTAATGTCTACCTGTGGCCTCCACATAGATAGATGCACACACACAAACATACAGACACATACACAACAATAACAGTATACAAACATTTACAGAAATAAATTTTCTGCTATCTAAAAACTGTATTTTTATGCTTATCTTTAAAATGTTTTACTGTCTTCTAAAATGCTGAAAGATAATTCACATCTCACACTTATTCCTTAGAGCTCAAAAGACTACTGCAAGAAGATGAAATTATAGGCCAATCACTCTCATGAATATAGGGAATAAAAGGTTATGCAACTAGTTACTTAGAAAGGCAGCCTAAGCCCAGGATGACACACACTGACACTGTCAGGATAAGACGGTTAGTCTACGCTGTAAGCAGCTTGTCCATCTGAGATAAAATATTTCAAAAAGCTGTGCTATGCTTACAAAGGCAAGCTTCAAAACAGAAATCTGTTAAAGGACTGAAGACTGGATCCCTGCCTGAACATCACAGGAGTTACAGATCAGCATAGTAATCCAGACTCTTAGTTACCACTTAATTGGTGATTGAAAAAAGCAAAGTTGTCTACTGATAGATCATCTGGTTCTTGGACCACAGGAAATTTATGTTGGTATAAAGCCTATCGCTCTCTATGAACCAAAAAGCAGCACAGAAAGAAGACATAAAAGGACCTTTGCTTATACCGCAATACACTGAAGAGTGGGTGTTACTATTTACCTGGTAGACTACACAGGTCCCACCTCCCTTACCCAGTACTCCTCCAACCTGGAAATTATGGTAACTGTTAGAAAATAAAAGAATACATATTTTTCCATCAGAAGTAAATTATTTTACCATTCTTATATATCTCATTTAAAGTTATTTTCTTGTTTTTCCTTCTCTTCTCATACTTTCATGGGACAGACAAAAGAAGAAATCAAGGGGCTGGAGAGATGACTCAGCATTTAAGAGCAAGCTACAAAGGACTTGACTTCTGCTGCCAGCACCTCTATCAGGTGGTGCACAACTACCAATAACCCCAGCTCCAAAAGACCCATGTGCATAGATAAACACATATAAACTTAAACATAAATTTTAAAAGGGATAAAAAGAATAAAAGAATCTTCAAAGTTAATAAATTATACAAATATAAATTAGTGACTTAAGCACAAAAGTTGCCTGCCATTCAAAAATTAAACCTTTAAATAACGGAATTTCTCATTTAAAAACAATTTTATTCCATTACGAGTACTAATTAAACCTTTTTGAAAGTACAATATGAAAATGTAAGATGGATGACAAAGTAGAATCAACAGAATGCCACAGTAGAGGCAAAGAGAGCCCAGCATATGAAAACATGCCAGACAGAGACCTGGGGAGACATCTAAGATTACAGATACCTGAAAATCCTTCAGGAAAAATGGACTGATTTCAATAAATTATCTGCTCAATCAACATTTCAAGAGCAACCTTTCCATAGTTGGAAGTACTCTGAAATACTGTACAGAAAAGCTTCAAAAGTAAGTACAGAGGCTGCAAAGAAGCTCAGTGGGGTAAAGCCACTGGTGTGAAAGCATTAGGATCCAAGTCTGGATCCCAAACCCCATGCACACTTGGATTCAGCAGTGCATGTTTGAAATCTCAGCATTTACAGCAGCATGAGAGGCAGAAAAAGGAGATCACCTGAAATCATCCTCTGACCTCTACACATAAACTATGGTACATGTGTATACATACATGTCCTTATGATGCTCTTAAGCAGGAAATGGATGAGCTAACAGCCCTTACACACACATTCTCAAATTTTGCTATGTAAGGTTCCTCCAACACAGGCATCAGACTACTCTAAAAAAGCTGTACCTTTCTGAGTTCCACAGCACCGTAACAGCACTGTCACCAGTACTGACATCTGCACATCTGGTTGTGTGTGCATGCACATATACACTGAGGAAAGAAGGTGTTCTACTAAAAGTGGTGAACTTGAGAAGATAGAAATAAAGAATGATTTTCCTTCTTCATAGTTCTCTAAATTACATAAATTTCTATTTTATGCCCAACCAAAACTATTTCTGTTAAGCAACATACATTATCAGTCTATAAATAAACTGACAAATAAGACTCGTCACAGTCACTCTCACCTGCTTCATTACACAAGGCTTTCAAGTCTGCACCAACATATCCATGGGCATTATTTGCCAGCCTCAGAAGCTCGGCTTTAGTGAGTAAATGCGGCACCTTCCGGAGAAGTTTCTGGAGAATATCAAGACGGTCCTGGGCATTAGGAACCCCGATCTCAATCTCTTTATCAAATCGCCCAGGTCTTCTGAGTGCAGCATCTAGCGCTTGAGGGCGGTTAGTGGCCCCAAGGACTAATACTCGTCCTTCACTTCCTTCCTAAAAAAATAAAATAAAAATAAATCACATGCTGATTTTACAAGAATAGAAAGGTGAACGCTGACACTATGGAAAGGATGAATAGAAGGGTCTAGAGCATTAAGAATTAATCCTTATACTTGTACTAACCAATTTATAAATTTTATCCATAATAAACTTTTATTAAGCACTTATTAACTTTAGCCAGGTGGGGTTGGCACATGCCTTTCATCCAAGCACTAGAGGCAGAGGCAGGCAGATAGATCTCTGAGTCTGAAACCAGCCTGATCTACAGAGCAAATTCCAGGACAGCTAGGATTACACAGAGAAACCCTATCTGAAAAACCAAAAAGAAAAACAAAATTATTAACTTTAGTACCGTTTTTTCAAAGTTTAGCCTAAACGCTTTCTATTTGAGAAAGCTCTTCAGCAGTTAAGTAGTTTTCCCTCTACTTTGAAGTAAACATTACAACCTAAGTAGTATTCACACAGAACCAGCCTTCACTAGGAAATTATCTAAGAATTCTTTCTCACACATCAACTGTTTTCTTAAAAAAAAAAATAAATAAATAAAATAAAATAGAAATTTAAAATTACACTTATTTACTGTGAGTTTATGACCACAAGTATGTGTAAACACACTCACACAAGCCCTATCCTGTGATGCGTGAAGAAGCCAGAGGACAAAACTTACAAGAATGGGTCCTCCACTTACACCACGGAGGTGTTGGGGATAGAACTCAGGTTGACAGGCTTGGTGACTAGTCTTTAGCTGACCACCATCTTGCCAGTCATGGGTTTTTTATTGTGATGAAGTTTTCAACTGCAGAAAATATGGAATCATAACCAATATCCCTGAATATATACTAAGAATTTTGCTCTCTAAAAATAGGGTTAAGAACAGCAAATTAGCCAGGTGGTGGTGATGTGCGCCTTTAATCCTGGCACTCGGGAGGCAGAAGCAGGTGGATTCCTGTGAGTTCGAGGCCAGCCTGTTCTACAATGTGACTCTAGGACAGCCAAGGCTACCCTGTCTAGAAAAACCAAAAAAGAACAACAAATTATAAAGAACTAGGATCACCATGTTCAGCCACTTTCAGATACTAGCCCATGTTTTAGTCAGGGGTCAAGTGTAATTTCAGAGGTAAGACAGATTATAGGGGTTCTTCATAAGAAAACTGTAACATCATCAATTATGGTACACTAGCAGAAAATACATTAACTACTAGGAACTTATAAATTAAAAAGCACACATCCAAGCCCTTAAATGTTTTCAGATTAAAATATGAGTGTCACATGATCCTAGTCCTAGCAGAGAAAAGGACACTGATCCTGACTTGCCCTTCTTGCTAAGGACTTTAGAACAAACTATAAAGAAGCTTTCTGTATCGTGGACATCAGAGTCAGAGATGAGGGCTGCTGAGAGAGATATTAAATCACTGAACACCAAAACGTCACATTATTTTCACATATTCATTTCCTACCAATGGGAAATAAAAGTAAACATTCTTTTTGCTTTTTAATGTGCAGAAGGAGTGTGTGGACTCTATGCTTCCTAAAGTTTCTCTTGGTGCTGACATATAAGAACTTTGGTCATTTTCAATCTAATCTAAGAAGTAATTTTTCAGATTAATAGTCTGATCAAAAGTCTAAGAGAATTTTCCTTCATTCCTGTTCTACATTAGTCCTTTTCGCAATTAGCACAGGCTATTTTTTACTAATACACAAATACAATGCGGCCTGCAGTAACACGTATCTACAGTCACAGTACTTAGGAGGCCAGAAGAGAATAATCGAGGTTTTAGGACAACTGAGTTATATAGCAAGACTCTATTGCAAGAAAAAAAAGACCCATGAGTTGCACAGAAGACTTATATCAAAGTGAGAAAAAAAAGAAAAAAGAAAAAAAGACCCATGAACTTATTAAAATTTAGTTTACAGAGACAGAATCTCACATAGCCAAGGCTGGTCTCATACTCACTATATAGCTGGGATTGAAATGATCCTCTTTCCTCAGCCTCCTAAGAGACTACAAGCATATACTACCATATCCAAGGAGACTCATGAGATTTCTTAATAAATATTCCTTATTGACAAGTACCTCAGGTTTTAATGATCACGTGTAACACACACACACCTACACACACACACACACACACACACACACACACACACACACACACACACACGAGCATGCCATGGTAAATCACTTTGCCTAATAGAAAACATACCAGGCTATGTGGGCCTCTCAGTTATTAAGCAGTTTGCTGAAACAAATTACTTTCTGAGTGTTAAGCTAGCTTTATGCTTGATGATATTCACTCATCCTGAGATACTCACAGACCCAGATACACTTGGGAGGTTTTGCTATTCCAATACTCTAAATGCCAGTGCTATACTTACTGAGCCAATGCCATCCATCAATGTTAAAAGTGAAGCTACAACTCTCTTTTCCACTTCATTCTGAGCTCCTTCTCTTTTGGGGCAAAGCGCATCCAGCTCATCAATAAAAATAATTGATGGGTGACTAAAACAAATCAAATAGGTAACATTTAATTTTAGTATAAAATTTTGATTAAAATACAACATATTAAATTTCAATTTTACTTATCAATAGTAAAAACAAAAACACTAAATGCTAAAAAAAATCTTAATTTTAGTACGTTATCAACCTCACATTCTAGCTTATCTGCCTTCATAAAAGGCCTCAAAGATTTACAGAAGTAGTGGCAAGATACTTCAAAAACATGGATAAACTGACAAAAACTACACAGCTCCAAATACCAGTCCCCCAGCAGAGGGAGGTAAACAAGAGAAGAACCACCCCCAAGTCTCACCCCCACTCTCAAACAGATTTGTGAAAACACACAGGCCACAGTCCTACACTCTCTCTCAAGCCTCAAAGTCAGCTGTAATTTTCGGTGAGACAGTGATTCTTCTGGCAATGGGCCGGCAATGGGAAATTCCATTGTATGTATGACAATAAGGGCAGACGCTAGGTGAGATCTTGAGAGAAAAGCTATTACTTGAAACTGACCAAAGGTGAGGCACAGCCACAAGAGGCAGTTGTGGAGAGGCTGCAGCCAAACACTGACAAGCTCAAGATCTCCACTCTGTCAGTGAAGGACAGAGTAAGGTAGGCCTACCCAGACTAGAATGCATAAACTTAGAGTAGCTTTGTCATGTGACACTAAGCCCTGAGCCTAAGTAGACCAACTTATGGCACATAATAAAGCCTAGATAGCCTTTGGTCAGTATAATATAAGCTGGGGAAAACTGAAGGCATCTCCCCTAAAATCAGGGACACCACAAGTGCACATACCCTTACCACTCCTTTTTAATACCCAGTCCTAGGCCTAGCAGTAAAACAAGAAAGATAAAGGGGCAACTGGGGTTGTAACGGAGTGGTCGTCTGCTGGTATCCAGGAAGCCCTAGGATCAATCCTCAGTCTTGTCAAAAAGGAAAGGAAAAGTGAAAAGGAGGAAGAAATGAGATGCTAACATAAAGAAAGAAGTTCCAAGTATCTCTACTCAAAAATGGCACGATCCTATAATTAAGAACCCAGAAAACTAGACTGGCAAGCAGTTTCACCAAAGTAACTGAACATAAAATCAACATAAAGATTTACACAGTAACAAACTGTCCTAGAGAGAAATTAGGACAAATCGTCCCATTCATATCCATTCACAGTAACTTAAACAAAGGAAAAACTGACCTAAGAACAAATCTAACCAAGCAGCTGGAAAGACCTCTACATGAAAACTTTACTCCACTGACAAAAGATAAAGAAAGCAAAGGATGAAAGACCTCTCATGCTATGGGTTGGCAGTTAATGCTGTAAGAATGGTCACAAAAGCTACTACAAGCAACCTGTAGATTTAATGCACTTCCTATCAAATTCCAGTGACACTGTTCACAGAAGCAGGAGGAAAAAGTGTCAGAACTTATACAGAAGAACACAAGCCTCCATGACGACATAACCTAGAGCCATCCTAGCACCTCAGTAAGGAACTGTCTACACTGAGCTGCTCTATGGGCATGTCTAATTGATGGAAAGATTCCCTATACGTTCTGAGCTTGACTGTGGATGTAATGTGGCCAGCTGCAAGTTCCTACTGCCTTGATACTCCCACCATGGGCTGTGACCTACAATTCTGAGCTATGAAAATAAAACAAAACCTTGCCCCACGTAATTGCTTCCTATTAAGAGTATTTTTTCACAGCAAAATTAGGACAGACTCCTTTGGCACAGCCTTAGATCCCCATTTGGTACTGGGAATCAATCAATCAATCAATCAATCAATCAAATGAACTGGATCTGATACCCAGCACCTGCACTGGGGCTCGCCAAAGTCTGTAGTTGTAGTTGCAAAGGGTCTGACACCCTCATCTGGCCTCCATAGGCCATGCACACATGGGGTGCATCTGCATGCAAACCACCCACACACATAAAAGTATACCCTGAAAAACAAACCAGCATGGAACTGATTTAAAAAAAAAATAGACACATGGAACAGAATAGAGAACACAGTAACAGCCACCTAATTTTTAACAAAGGTGTATAAAACAGTCACTAGAAGAAAAAAAGCCTCTTCAATAAGCGATGCTGAAAAAAATAAATATCCACATGTAGAATAAGCATTGATCCATCTTTTTCACACTACACCAAAACACATACAAAGGTGTCAAGACTTTTAATATGAAACTGGAACACTAAAAATGCTGGAGGAAATCATGGGCAAAATACTTTTAAGATACAGTAAAAGCAGCCAGGTGTGGTGGCACACACCTTTAATGGCAGCACTTGCATGCAGAAGTAGGCTGATCTCTGTGAGCTCAAGGTTAGTCCGGTCTACAAAGAGAGTCTAGGACAGCCAGGGCTGTCACACAGAGAAACCCTGCCTCACAAAAGACCTTAAAAGAAAAGACACAGAAAAGACTTTCTGAAAAAGACTCCAACAGTACAAGAAATAATCCCAAGAACTGACAAACTGAGTCTTTTCTCACAAGATGAATCTCTGTCCAGGCCAAGCTTCCTGCTAATACCTTAATTCTGCTACTTCATGTCCCTTAGTAACTTCTTTATCAAACTTCCACAACAGTATGAGGCACAGACCGCTAACATTCCCTTAAATCTCCCCTCAGTTTGTAAGGCCATCACTATCTTTGCATAGAGAGCTACTTTTCACTTAAAAAGAGCTTCTATGTCTCCAAAGCATCAACTATTAACAATACCGTAGAGCAGCTTCAGCAAATATCTGACGTAACCTTGCTTCAGTCTCGCCATAGAATCTGTAATGAATAAAAAACATTTATGAACATTTCTCACTGTTTATAAAACTTTTTCTATAAAGGATAATCTGAATTTTCAAGCATTTCTAAAATACTTAAAATTATTTTCAAAATTTACTTGCAAATTTTGCACATATCAAAGTATAATTGCAAAATGACTGAAAGAATGAGGTCAGGCTAGGCTATGTAGGTAAGACCATACCTCAGAAAAAAAGGCAAATTTAAAATATTCCAAAATCATTTAATTTATGAAACGCCTTGGCAGACTACAACACAACCATTTTAAGAAGCCATATCTGAGATATATAAGCTTAGTAGTGTTAACGTTACTTATTAAGTCATATACCTACTTGCTTATAATTTCAGGACCATTAATTACAGAAACATAAGCTCCAACTTCATTGGCAACAGCCTTAGCAATCATTGTCTTTCCGGTACCTGGAGGACCATAGAGTAACAACCCTCTAGGTGCTGGAATTCCTACAAGAAAAAAACAAACAAAAGAAAAACACAGTGCACTCTGTATGATTATTAATGTTCTTGTTAGGCTGCCATACAACTTCCACTGTAAGTTAGAAATGAGAATTTACCTTGTATTACGAAGAGAAGCCACACCTTTCCCCTACTTCCCCGAAAGTATCTATCCCAAATCCTGAGCCCCAGCAACGACTTTCCCTTTCTCTACAGATTACAAACTAAGGGAAGCATATACAGTTTTGTTTGGTTGGTTATTTTGTTTTGTTTTTTTAAAGAGGCCTTGTCTTGTCCCATCCTAGGTGGCACAGTTCAATAATCAGGACACATCATACTTTTGTCCAACTTACATTCTTGAAAAATACAAACATTACAAGCATATAAACCTATGGGTTACTTTTATACACAAAAAAACTCATGAGAAAGGAAAAACGGGGACTACATAACAAATAGAAGAAAGAGTTTGGACAGCAACCATAGAGGAGTAGCTCTGAGATTCCTACAAGTTATTTCCTTAACCACTTGCTTCAAGGCAGACATACACAGAACTACATTTCCTAAAAAGGGTTAACTGAACCACGACTATCTCTGGTTTACGTCTTTAGACATTAGAACTTACCTAGCATAACAAGATACTTTCTGAAGATCCAGTCCACCAACAGTGGATAATGTGCTATTAAAGAGACATCCCTGCCACTCACATACAACTTAAAAGACCACGCACAAGAATAAGTTGTTTCACTATCGCCTCCCAAAGCAAGTGTAACACAGGCCTTAGGAAGTAAGGGTAGGCCGATTAGAGTGGAACTAACCAACGGCTTGAGAGTTTGAATGGAAGATGGACACAGGAAAGTACAGGTGACATACCGTAACTTTTGAACAGCTCAGGCTGCTTGAGAGGCAGTTCAATTATTTCTCTTATTGCTTTCAGCTGACTGTTTAAGCCTCCAATCATGTCATAAGTTACTTTGAATTGGCTGTCTTGTTCTTTTGAATTTGTACAAATTTTTCTAAGATTGATTCTTGTTGTTGAAGAAATAAAATAAAAAGTATCAGTATTGCTCTTTGTCCCTGCACTGGTAGATTTTAGTAGTTTCTCTTCGCTGACAGGTTGTGTATTTCCTTCTTTAGCTGAATCAAAACTACCCTTAAGACCTGAGGTTTCCTCTAGCCCAAGTCCACTGCCATCCCCAGGGCTCTGTGTAACATCCAACAAAACTTCACCAGCTTTATTCACACTTCTGTCTTTACTGGGTTTGCAGGGAGTGCTCTGTGACGCCGGGCTCTGAGGCTCCTTCAGCTCCAGCTGGCTTAGCTGGAAAGATATGTCCGCATCGCTGCTTTCCATGCTAGACTGCTCAGAGACCATTCCCTGGGTATCACTGCCAGAGGCACTCTGAGGCTTTCCCAATGTTGTGCCATCTGTCCCTTTTACTTGCAACACTTGTAACTTGCAGAGTCGTCCATAGAATGTACAGTACAGAAAGTTTCCTGGTAAAACAATCTTGCCATCTAAAAAAAATTTTTTTATAAATATACATTAGCAAAACTTTCCCCATTTAAGAGTTTTAATACCAACTTATTTGCTAGTAACAAAAGTGGAACACTAATAAAATAATTCACAAAAAACAGAGGGCCCATATTCCCCTGACACAGTATCAGCTGTATGAAAAAGATCACGCTTTCAAATCCTGTATGCCAGTAAATTAAACTTCTATAAATCATAGAAACAAAAGTTCTTATTTACCAAAAAAGCTAAATTTAAATGCCACACCCAAACCAACAGACACAGTGATGGTCTTCACTGGAAAATGTGCAGGCACAAAGGTTAAAAAGTGGCAGTTCAGCCAGGCATGGTGGCGTAAACCTTTAATCCCAGCACTTGGGAGGCAGAGGCAGGCAGATCTCTGTGAGTTCGAGGTCAGCCTGGTCTACAAAGAGAGTCCAGGACAGCCAGGACTACAAGAGAAAACCTGACTTTAAAAAAAAAAAAAAAGTGGCAGCTCAGGCATACACATACACACGCAAACATTTATATACACACAAGCAAAATAAATAGAAAAAAAAGAAAAGAAAAAATTGTCTCAGTTCTAAGGCCGTAGAGATGGCTGAGATAGTAAAATATTTGCTAAGCAAACACAAGGACCTGAGCACAGATCCTTAGCACCCACATAAAAACCCAGGCACACTGATGCACCCCTATAATCTCAGCCCTGGGGAAGCAGAGACAGGAGGATGCGTTGGGCTTGCTGATCAATTAATCTAGCTAAACCAATGAATTTCAGGTTCAGTCAAAGAATCTTTGCAAATAAAGAAGGTGAAGACCGAAGCACCCAAAGCCAGTCTCTGACCTCCATGCACACTCAGGCACACACTCATGTATGGATAGGAAGAAACCCTGAGTCCTGAGTCAATGTATATTGCTGACAAGGGCACAGCCATGGTAAGGACTGCAAAGCCTCAAACCCACTTTAAATTAGCAAAGCCATTCTCAATTTGGAGCAGGCTCACAAGGATAGCAAAGCTTTCCCGGGGGGGGGGGGGGGGGGGTCTGAGTTCCAGTACGTGCAAAACTTTCCAACTGTAGCTTCCTTTTCCTCCCACATGTTTACAGCCTGAGACTATTTTCCTACAGACACTTCCTACTCAAGATTAGTTAACCCCTTCTTTTTTCTGTACCTAATATACATGCTGAGGTTCCTGGTTGCTGGCAGTTGTACATGCCACTTCATCAGAGCACCCCTACATCTGACCCCAGCTTTTCTGTACATGTCTCTGTGTTTGTCTTTCCTTCATTCCTTTACCCATAGTTAGGTGTCACGACCCAAGTCACACAGTACATGCACACCCACAAATGGGGCAGGGGCCACGTGCATACACACAAGCTCGAGGTCTTTGTCTTAAATGGGTATGAATTTAGAATGTTAGCTATTTTTTTTAAAATGTTTACAAGCTTTTTTTTTTTTTGCTGCTCCCTTGCTGTTTAAAATTGAAGAAAACAAATTAAAACACTAGTCTCACCCAGTTTTCTCAGAATACAACCAGTCAGTTCTTCTTCATTAATTTCCTTATCTTTGTCACTACAAGGAGGAAAGGGAAAAAAACCCACATATCAGCATTATGTACACTAAAAATTAAACCACAAAAAATAAGTGCCACACATAGCTCTATTATAGGCCAGAAGATTTATTTGTTTAAAATCTGAAAATAAGTGATTTACACAGTTTTGGCAATGACTTACATTTCAGATACATTATTACTTGCAGGAAAATCCCTTCAGTTTGATGCTACATAAGCTAAGGTCAGTTATCTTCAAAACACAGGGTACTATCCACCATGAAACCGTAAAAACTAGTCCCATAAGAAATGTTAGCATAGACTACATAGAAATGACAAACACTGCTTCATAAAACATTTTCTCATACAAATATATTCCATGTACATGTAGATAAACACACATACGTGTATATGTATAGATATCCATCTAAGAATAGACATGAACATACATACTGTACATGAGTTATAATCAGAAGGATATTTCAGGCAAGCACATCTAAAACACACTTGCCTAAACTAATCACACCCTTTCTGAACTTGCCCAGCAGAGAAAAGCTTTTATTCATAGCTAATTTCATTCCCTTTGTATAACTTATACATTAGCTCTTCAGAAAAATCAAATCCTGTATAGAACATTACCCTGAAGAGGTACAAGTAGGAAAATAGAGTACTGACTGCAATGGAAACTGATTCTGAGGGATGCCTGAAGGACAATAGGGCTCACATATTTGAATGCTTAGTCCCCATTTGCTGGACCTGTTTGGATCTTCCTAGTAATTAGTCTCTACCAGGAGAGTTATGTGTAGGAAGTCTACGAAGTGAGAGCGTCTCATTACTGCACTGATTTTTAAAAGCCCGCTTTTAAGCCGGGCGTGGTGGCACAGGCCTTTAATCCCAGCACTCAAGAGGCAGAGGCAGGTGAATAATTTTAAGTTCAAGGCCAGCCTGGTCTACGAAGCAAGTACAGGACAGCTAAGGCTACACAGAGAGACCCTATATCGAAACAAAAACAAAAAGCTTGCTTTTAAATAGTTTCCAAGAACTAGACAAATGGTTCAGAGGTTGCCTGTTGGCCAAGGAAGAGGACCCTACTTTGGACCTCCAGCACCCACATAAACCCTGGTTGGGCTTGTAACCTCAATACTGCAAAGGATATAACAGTTGAATGCTGAGAACTTGCTAGTCAACAAGTATATCCAAAATGACACACTCCAGATTCAGTAAGAGAAAAACAAATGAATAGATAAACACAGACAGACAAAACAAAAATAAGGTGAGGTGAGCGAGAAAGCCATTTTGAACTTAACCTCTGGCCTCCATACCTTTACACAAGTGTGCACACCCCCATCCTTACAAGTATTTGTACACACATGCACACACATCCTACAAAAGAAAACAAAAACACACATCCTAATTAATTTTAAATAATTAAATAAAGTCTTCAATAATGGACATTCTCTTCCTCTTCCATGTGTCAGAAGGAACATGTACACAGAAGAAGCCAAAATTTGGCCAGCCCTGTCAGTGAACCACAGAATGGAGGTAGTTTTGTGTAAGGGGAGAGCTACTAGCACCCAGAATCCACAGTAATTGTTGCTGCTATGCATGTATTACATCCAATAATTATATTGTCAACAGAAGTAGTCTAGGGCGATATTCTGCCGTGTGTTTCAGCTCTGACTCAGAGATAATCAAGACAGATGTGGTATAGTGCAAACTCTAGCTCTAAAACCAGATGAAGGAAGTTTGAACCCAACTCCACAAGGGCACCGTCTCAGGCAAATCCTTTAGCATGTCTGATGCGCCTGTTCTCTGATGCAGCCCAAGCCGAGTCTATCCAGAACTAGGATCTTCAAGTCTTCAAACCACAGCCTATGTAAGAGGTGCACGGCTGTACAAACTCCTCACCAAGAACAACATTCTGTTCTATCAGTATGAAGGCAACTTCAAGAGAATATAATTACCAAAAACAATGAGAATCAACTACAAACATACTTAATTTAACCAAGCTGAATTATACTTGTAAAACACCAAGTCAAGCTACACTTACATTACTTCTAGATGTGCTTTAATCTGTGTGTGTGCGGCATGCCTGCAGGCATGAAGAACAATCTGAGTGCCTGATGCCCCTGGAGACAGAAGGCACCAAACACCCTAGAACTGAAAACCAGGTGACTGTGAGCCGCCATGTGGGTACTGAGAATAGAACCCAAGTCTTCTTGCCAGAGCAGCAAATACCCTTAATCCCTAATCTTATTAACTGAGTAAGAGACAGTTACAAATATGAAGGACGGGTATAGATAAATCATTTCCACTCTAGAAGGAGCTCTGACATCACTAACAAAATTCTCCAGCGCCAGATTTAAATTACTGACTTTCATAACTGGAAATTCAATGTTAACATTCTCCTGCCCTACTTAAAATGCAAATTCTTTAAAGAAATTAAAATTTAAAACCCAAGATTTTATTTAAGTACAGTCTTCCATAATCACTCAATACTGCTCAGCCTCACTAAGATGAGACTAGTTCATAGATAAGGCTAATTCCAGCCAACAATTATTACTACTTCGTGTATCAGCATTCCAACACATTCTGTTGATAATCTGCTTAACAGAACACTACCACCAAGTATTTCATGTAACACACAAGTTCCCCACACTGAGACCATTACATTTGTAACAAAGGGGTAAATAAACCAGTCACACACTATGAGCCCACAACTTGAGAGAGTAAAACAGCAGGATCATGAGATAGAGGCTAGCCTCGGCTACCTAGTGAGACCCTAAATTGGGGGAGTGGGATGGGCTGAGGATGGGCTGAGGAGGGGAATAGCTATCTTGAAAAGTTTAAAAGGAAACAAAAATCAAGAGGATAAATGCAATTTGTTCACTTACAAATGTGTGTATATGATGTGGTCTTTGCTACCTTTTTATTGTAGTGAAAAAGCACCATGACCAAGGCAACATATTAATAGAAAGCATTACATTTGAGGGTTCCAGAGGGTTAGAGTCCGTGAGCATCATGGTCCAGAGCATGGCAGCAGGCAAAGGTGCTGGAAAAGTGGCTGAGAACTGTCATCTAAGTCATAACCACAAGGCAGAGAGAGAACTAACTGGGAACAGTGTGGCTTTTGAAACCTTAAAACCTACCGCCCATAACACACTTCCTCTAACGAGGCCACACCTCCTAATCCTCCCCAACAGTTCTACCAACTGGGGACCAAGCTTCCAAACACATGAGACTATGGAGACCATCCTCATTCAAACGACCGCACATGTATAAGCATCTAATACATAACACTTATTCTCTATATAATGTTCTTTACGTTTCCTCTCTGCTTTTCAATGTTTATTAAATGGTTACTTTACGGTCAGAAAACAGTTTCCTGTCTTCAAAGGGGACTGAGGAATGATGCCAAAACCCAAGCTCAGAATATATAAAAAAGAAAACAATTTTAACTCAAGATGTTGGCTAGAAAATGTTTTTTGGATTCTTATAATATACATTCCCTAAATTACCACCAAACTGGTACTAAATTATCAAAAGATATTTTTATTAAATTTGATAAATTTATAAAATTTGGGTCAGACTTTCTCAAAATTGTATTTGGTATGTCCAAAAGGATGGACGAGACACTTTATTTACTGTTTAGACGGAGCTATTTAAACTCTTGGTAGTAACAGCTCTTTGTTTTTACTAGGATAATGTGAGTTAAACATGGAATCAAGGCATTTGCTTGAGCTATCGTAAGTACCAATTATTCCCAGAGCTGCCTGACATGGCACATATGTAAAGTACTCAAAAGGATGTAGCAGAAGTAAGCTAGCCTGGGTTACAAAGAAAAGCTGCCTCAGAAACACCACAAATAAACAAAAACCAATGGAAAGATGGCTCAGTAGCTAAGAGGGCTTGCTACTCATAGAGATTTGGGTTCAGTATCGCATGACCACCTGCAATTCCAGTTTAAGGGAATTCTACTCTTTCTTCTGGCCTCTGTAGGCACCAGGCACAGGCACATATATGGTATACATACATAAATACATACATACATACATACATACATGCAAATACCTTGACATATTAAATATAAAATTCAAAGTATTTCTATTTGTAGTTGATTAACAAGAGACTCACAACTAGCCAAGGCACAGAAACAACAAGACTACAAAATATTCAGCTATAAATGGGACACATAAACCACATCATCTTCTCCTAAGACTCAGAGATCATTGGGGGGAAGAGGCGGCAGAAAGAGTGTACAGACAGTGTATAAAAGGAAGCAGTGTCTTTTGAACAAAGCAGGATAGTTGCACATATGAACTAATAGCCATTGTAACAGCACGCACAAGGCCAAGCCAGACAAATCTCAGCAGACAGAGGGGAATTGGGCACACAGACCCACCCAGACCAGGTACTAACTGGAGAGCAGCTGTTAGCTGCTGGGAAGATTCAGTTTTCTGTGAGAGTACAGACCTTGGTTATCACGCAAGAACACATGGGCAGCACAAATTAGTCTGAACAGGTTTACAAAAAGATAACATAAAGTTAGGTGGGCAGGGAATAAGGGTTGGGTCTGAAAAAAGTTGGTGGAAAAAATATGGCCAAGACACATTATATTCAATTCCCTAAAGAATTAACAACAACAACAAAGACAAAAAAAAAAAATTAAAAGTTATCAAACTGATACTGGTATGATCTGTACCAGTTTTTCAATTGAAGGTTCAATTCTAAAATTTCTCTGGCTTATGTGGAATATGAATACTGAGTCTAAAGACATCTATACTATTTTTTCTGTCAGCCATTAATGATAATAATAATAATAAGAAGAAGAAGAAGAAGAAGAAGAAGAAGAAGAACAACAACAACAACAACAACAACAACAACAACAACAACAACAGACATGTGCCGCTGTGCCCGGCTCAGTCATTAGTTACTTCACCTGCTCAGCCATTAATTCTTATTTTAACATTTTATTAAGCCTTTAACATCAGACTGGGACTCAATGTAAACCTAGTTCTTTATCTTGCTAAAGTATTTCTAGGAGTTATTTCTCATTAAGAAATTAATTTTTATACATTGTTAATTATAACATGTACTTGACATACTTATAAAGGAATAAATATGCTTTAGTGGCAAAGAGAGAAAGTAACTTATTTCTAGTCACAATATGCTACTCTTGTGATAACTATAAAAGTTAAGATGAAACTCACTGCTAAGTACTCATCAGCTATAATCTCATCCACTTAAAATATCAAGGCTACTTAAGCAGAGTCCCTTATCCATAAAATATAGCCACCTGTTTAGCTTATGCTATCTTACATGGTGTATCAGTACTCATTTACCACATATGATGATCAAGTACTCAAAACAGAGCTAGAAATAGCCCTGGTGCAAAGCCCTGGCTTTCATTCCAAACACAAAGGAGAAATTTCCCAGTGTCTATAAGCAGTAGCCTGGGCTACATAGTAAGATCTCATCTAAATCAGACAAACGTGCTGTAAGTATAAGACACATTAGATTCTAAAGATTTGATCTGGAAAAGGGGGGGGGGGTAAAATACTTTTCCAGTAACTTTTTAAAACAATATAGTAAAATAATATTTTATATATAGTGGAGTAAAGAAGATTTGTAAGACATTTCATCTGTTGAGAAAACCTCAAATTGATGGGTGGTGATGGCACAGGCCTTTAAGTCCAGTACTCAGGAGGCAGAGGCAGGTGGATCTCTGCAAGTATCAAGGCCAGCCTGGACTACAAAGTAAGTTCCAGGACAGCCAAGTTTACACAGTGAAACCCTGTCTCAAGAAGAAAAAAAGAAAGGAAAAAAAATACCAAAACTGAACACATGTACACCTCTCATTGTATTTCTCCTTCTAAAGATCTACTTACGTTACTTTATGTGTATGTTTGCTACATGTCTGTCTGTCCTCCACACTTGTGCCTAGTGTCCACCAAGGTCAGAAGACAGCCCTGGATTCAATGGAAGTAGAGTTATGGATGACTGTGATCCACCATGTGGCACTGGGAATAAAACCTGGGTCTCTGCAAGAACATGGACTCTTAGCCACTAAGCCATCTCTCCAGAACCCTCTCAACACATTTCTATTGGGCAGCTTGGAGCTAGACAGTCACCAAAGGAAAGAGCCACACCTCAGTGCCAAGTCCATTTCCTGAGCCTGAAGCACAGCCCCCAGGAGAGGCTGGACCTGGATGCTCTCCCCAGCTCTCACACCCACGTTCTTCTGTGCCATTTCACTCAGGCCAACCTTGCCTCCAGGGAATCCTGCAACTGGCCAGGCTGTATAAACCTAGTCAGAGAAAGAAACAGTATTTTTTAAAAATGGTATATATAATACCATCAATCTCTGTATTAGATGGTAAGTACATTTAATACATCAAATACATAATACACATTATTCCCAAGCAATATCTGCCACCAACTATAGTGAAATTGCTGTTCAAAAACATAAAATTAAATCCTATCTAAGTTCACAAATTATTATTAATTAACTATTTTATCCTCTGTAAGAGCAGGAAGGAGCTCATAGTGAGATGAAGGAAGGTTGGTTTTGTGTGTCAACTTGACCTGACACAAGCTACAGTCAGCAGAGAGAAAGGAGTCTCAGTTGAAGAAATACCTCCCTGAGTTCCAGCTGTAAAGCATTTTCTTTATTAGTGATAAATGGGGAGGGCCCAGCCTATTGTGGGTGGTGCCATCCCCGGGCTGGTGGTCCTGAGTTTTGTTAGCAGCTAAGCAAGTCATATGAAGCAAGCCAGTAAGCAGCACCCTCCATGGCCTCTGCAGCAGCTCTTGGTTCCAGATTCCTGTCCTGACTCCCTTTGGTGATGAACAGCAATGTAGAAGTGTTAGCTGAATAAACTCTTTACTCCACAACTTGCTTTTGGTCATGGTGTTTCATGACAGCAACAGAAACCCTAAGACAAGTTGGTACCAGTATAGTAGAGCACTGCTGTGACAGACCTAGCCATGTTTGGGGAGGATAACAGAAGGACTTTGGAACTCTGGGCTAGAAGAGTCACTGAGTGTTGAGAGCTCAGTGAGATGTTCGTTAGGAGCTGGGAAAATAAGAATGTTGATAGCAGTGCAGAAGATAGAGGCCTGGCTTGTGAAATTTCAGAGGGAAGATTAAAGACTATCGGGGTTGTTTGGTATTTTGATATAAGAGTCTGTGGTTTTGGTTAGCTGGGGCTGAGGTATGTGTACTTCTGCTAGTGTCCAGAGAAGCCAGTGGCATCAGGCTGTCCTGGAGCTGGCGATACAGGAAGTGTGACCTGCCGGGTGTGGTGCTGGGAACTGAGCTCAGACCCTTTAGAAGAGCAGTGCACATTCTCAACTGCTGAGCAACCGCTCTAGCACCCATATGACTATCTTTAAACAAATACTTTTTTTTTTTGAGCCAGCAATATGGTTTAACAGGTGAAGGCCCTTGTCATCAAGCCTGACAACATATGTTTGACCCCTGAAACAAACATCAGGAAGGGAAAGGACCAAAGCCCTAGCCACATATACAATTTTAAAATTCTGTTCACTGACTCCTGCTTGTACTAAAAGCTAACGCTAATGATTCCAATGCTTCTAAAGGAAAAGAGTAAGGACTTTTACCTCCTGCTTTCCATCCAAACTGGTAAGGAGCACTGGTCGCCCTATACATATATTTGCAGACTTCATAGTGTTAAGTCCAAGATGAACAAGGGAATTCTGGAATGTCTTAGGAACTTTGCCATCTACTATAAAAAAAAAAGAGAGAGAGAGAGAGAATTTACTTTATACTATTTTATAACTGAAGTTAAGGCATTTTAAAAGAGTAAACGAACATCTTATACTCTTTTAACTATATCAATGAATTTATCAGGTCCTAAAAGAAACCCTCTTTTTTGGGAGGGTGGAAGGGTGGGTGAAGATTTAAGAAAGGATTTTCTCTGTGTAGCCTTGGCTGTTTAAGACTCACTTTGTAGATCAGGCTGGCCTCAAAGTGACCTGCCTCTGCCTCCCAGAGTGCTGTGCCTCCCACAGAGTGCTAGGATCACAGAGGTGCACCATCACACCCAGCTAAAACCTTCTTTAAAAACAAAAAACAAAAAACAACTAAAGTGAAGTCAAACCTCTCTGAATGTTTGCTGGCAATGTGTAACTAACATATATAAAGTTTAAATTAAAAAAAAAAATGTAGCCAGGGAGTCATGTCACACACCTTTAATCCCAGCACTCAGGATGCAGACATAAGGAGTTAGAGGCCAGCCAGGTTTACAAAATGAGTTCTAGCACAGCTGGGCTACACAGAGAAACTGCCTCAAAAAGCCCCCCCCCCAATTAAAACACACACACACACACACACACACACACACACACACACACACACACACACACCATTTTGTAGCTGCGGTATTAGCTCAGAGGTAGAGCGCTTACCTAGCATGACCAAGGCCTTGGGTTCTGTTCTCAGCACTATTAAAAACAAACAGCAACAACTACCAAAACCAACTACACTTTGAGCAGTCTCCAGGCTTTCTGCAGAAAGATTCTGAGCTGGCTATTTGGTTTCAAAGTCTCCAACTAAGAACTGGCACTTCTATCTGGCTCTAAAGGCTCAATTCCACTTCTGAAGGAACCACATAATGCAGGTTCAAAACCTTCCCTAAAAGCCCCCACACCTCCCTGTTAATGAAGACCGTGTACAAACTTCTTTCCAAGCCCTTGTTTCCCAATATATTATTTGGTTCTCTGCTTACAGCATATAATCTACTCAAGCTCTCCACAGGGTCCCACCTGCTCAGGACTCTACATGTATGTAGTGTGTGCAAGCACGTATGTGAAGGTAAGAGGACAATTTAAGGGAGTCCATTCTTCCCTTTATACCATTCAGGTTCCAGGAACCAAAGCACATGAGCATTCACAGCAGCAGGCGCTTAGAGCAGCTAGTCACATTACACTCACAATCAAAAGGAAGCAATGAATGCATACGTGAACTTACTGTGGAGGTAGTGTAACTAGTTCTCTCCAGCTCCTACCGTGATGAACTATAACCTGGAATTGCGAGTCACAATGAATCCATTCGCCCTTAGGCTGCTTTTTCAGAGCACTTTAACCAAGCAATGGAAAGGAAACTAAGACAGTTCCCTTTACATCACTCTGTGTTCCCTGCCTTGAGACAGGGTCTCTTACTCAATCAGAAAGAGGTCTGACAGCTTTAATGAGTCTGGGACAGTGAGCTTCCAGGATCTCCCTGTCTCTGGGTGGTTACAAGACACAGCCACCCATACTCAGCTTTTTACCTGGGTGCTGGAACTCAGACTCAGGTCCTCATGCTTACAAAGCAAGTGCTCTCACCCACTGAGCCATCTCTCCAGCCCCCATGCCCAGCTTGTTACCTGGGCGCTTGATATCTGAGCTCTGGTCCTCAGGTCTGCGCTACAAAACCTTTACCTACTGACTCATTTCACCAGCCCATGAAGTCAGTTTCAAACAACAGTCCATCCTTGCTCTGTCACCTCATGGAGTTTATAATCTAGTAGGTGAGTTATGCAATGAGTACTGGTAACTGTATCGTTACAAACTAAGACTACACAATAACAGAATACTGAGAAGCCTAGCAAAGCCTATACTGTATATGATCAAACTTAATTTGAATAATTAGAGGCTGCTATTCAAAGAAAGTGCTGCTGAAGTTCAGGTATGGAGGAAGAAGAAATAACTAAATAACGAAGCAGGAAAAACAGATGGCACATGACACACCATCCTCCAGAGACTAGGGGGGTTGCTTGAGGACGGCCAAAAACAACTGGGCAGTGGTGGTGCACACCTTTAATCCCAGCACTCAGTAGGCAGAATCAGGTGAATCTCTGTGAGTTCAAGGCCAGCCTGGTCTACAAAGTGAGACCAGGACAGCCAAGGCTGTCACACGGAGAAACCCTGTCTTGAAAAACCTTTAGAAGAAGAAGAAGAAGGAGGAGGAGGAGGAGGAGGAGGAGGAGGAGGAGGAGGAGGAGGAAGAGGAGGAGGAAGAGGAGGAGGAGGAGGAGGAGGAGGAGGAGGAGGAGGAAGAGGAGGAGGGCCAAAAGCAGGACAGTGTACTGCACTAAGATACCCTGACAGCAATGGATAAACAGTAGGACTATGACAGGACTTTCATTTTATAAGATCATTCTGAGTATAAAGTAGAAAAAAGTAAGGGGACAAAATTGAAAACAGAGAGATCAAATAAAGGCTACTGTAGTAGTTCAGGTAAGAGATGATATTGTTTGAGTTTAAAACAGAAACAGCAGGAATGCTGTGAGAAGGAAAACAGAAAACATCTGGATGATAAACAAGTTCATCAATGCAGCAGATGTAGATATGAGAGTGGGCGGTGGTAAGCCTGACCCCTAGTTCCTGAATTCTCTAAGGAGTAAGATGTGTATTACTGGAAGACTGTAGACTTAGGAAGTTGATTCTAAAGTGACTTTGAAAAATTAAAAGGGAAGAGGCAATGGACAGTGCTATTCAAAATATAGTCTACAAACTTGCTACTAGTTCATTACAAGGTTAAGTACCCAAAAATCACTTAGAAACTTTTCTTTCAAGAGGGTAAAGTTTTGTGTCTGTGAACCAAATAAATTTCATTATTTTACTATATAAGCTTATTTTGTAATTGCACCATTTTACAAAAGGGTCGATCTGTGACCTATTTAACTTTTCTACAGAAAATGTCTGAGAAATCCTGATGTAAAGCACACTAAATCATCTAAAAAAATAACACGCCTTACAAAAATAAAATCAAAATTGAAAAAAAATAAATGAAAAATTTAGCTCCCATTTTGTGTCAACTTGACACAAACTAGAGTCGTCAAAGAGGCTTTCAATATTCTTGCCATAATAAATATTTGGGGGGGGGACACATCAGACTTAGATTTGAGAAACTTCAAAGTATTTCAGAATCAGTTGGAATAGGGTAAACCTGCAAAGAAAATAATTACCAATGTTCATGGAGAAAAAGTAGGAAAGTCTAATGGTAAGTAGCAAAATGTTTTGAGGAATAAAAGATCAATTCCGCCAAAGGCTACAGGGTCAAAAGTGAAGTAATGAAAACCATCCACTAGGTTTGCCAACACAGAGACTATCTGTGACCATTACAAAACAGTCCTCGAGGGATGACAGCATGGAAGTCAAACAGGGCCAGGGGTATGCGACTGGCACCTTGGCCAAGAACACTCCATTTAACAAGTAGGCAATTAAAGGGTATAGAGAGGATGGGGGCAGGAAGAAACTGTGGAACTTTTCCAGTGGCTTAAGACAGAAGAGAAATGACCATGGGTAAACGGCAGTGGAAAGCATCTCCGTGCAAGGAGGTTGAGTCTGCAGAGCTGTATTCTGATTTCTGAGACAGAAGAAAACCACGATGCTAAGGCAATCTTAAGATAGTCTTGAAAGTCTCACTGCACATAGAAACCATGCCCCACCCCACCCCCCTACTTAGTACGTACGCTCCGTTTTCCCAAACAACTTCACATCAAGCATGCCAAAAGCTTTACCAAGTAAACGACTTGTCGGACGTTAAGTCTGTCCATTCACCCAAGCCAACAAAACTGATCTAAGACCATGGCTCTAGAATCAAACAAATCTGAACTCAAGCATGGACTCTGCCAGCTCTACCTGGGTAACTCAAGACGGCACTCCGTTAGCTTTTTCTTTCTACTCTGTAAAATGGGTATCACTACGTACCCACTTATCACTGCTTTTGTGAAAACCGGATGAGCTGCGCCCGTGACGGGGCTGACTGACTACTAACGCCAATGTGCAGTTATTGAATAGCGGTAACTGAACCTCAGAACCTTCCTGAAGCCGCAACGCTGTCTGTTAGGCAGAACGGACTCATCATCAAAAATCGGTATTTAGCTTTTTTGGCGTGAGCTACGGCTACTACTAGGGTGGAGCCATTTTTTGCAGTACGCCGTCAGGGAGCCGAGGCCATCTCGAGTGGGGCCACGGCTCAGCTGGTATGGAGCCTTTGCGCGACACACGCAAGGCCCGGGCTCGATCTCCAGCACTGCCAGGGTCAGCAAAGAGGAAATAGTGCAAGGAACATTCTGGACGTTTTTGCAGAGAGGGCCGGGCGGCCCAGCGCCCGCGGCTACTCTGTCCGCGGCCTCCCGGGTCACGCCCACCTCCACACGCCGCGCTCTCCCCTCAGGCGCCTCAGCCTCCCCAAAGCTGCCCGGGCTTCCCTCACCTTTCTCAAGGAAGTTGGTCACCACCAGCATCCCCGGCGCCGCCACGGCCGGCCGGGCGAGAGGACCCGAGGTCCCCGAGCGAGGCGTCGTGGCAGAGAGCGAGGGCGAGGTGCCCTCGGCGCCCTCCTTCTGCCGCTTTCTGTTCTTCTTGGAAGACATGTCCGCAAGCCTGCCGGAGGAAAAAGCAGACCCAAGCCGGCTCAACGTGCGCGGCTCCGGGAGAAAACTTCCGGGTCAGAGGTCAGCGGCTCGGCGCGCACGCCGTAATGCTCCACGCAGAGCGCAGCCACGGAGGCTGGGGGCGGTTAGCGAGGGTCTTGGAAGAAAGAGACACTTTAGTAAAGGAAAGCGGGCGTGGCGCGGGGACCGCCGTTTAGGTTATAAACCCTTGAAAAGTGACCTAAGGTTCTCCCGCCGCTTTGCCTAGTCCCGAAGCAAATGTCGGTTGGCTTAAAGTAGAAAGAAAAAACAAACAAACAAACCTGAAAGTTCCTCCTCTCCGCGCGAGAGCCGTCGACGACGCTGCAGTCACCTCCCCCCAGAGCTCTGGGCCAAAGGGTAAGCACAACTCAAATCTTAGCGGATGGCGACACTTCACGAGACTTTACGGTCAGCTTTCCTCCCAGAGGAGAGGGGCGGCGCGTGCGCCGGAAGGTGCCTCAGAGTGCTCGCGGCGAGGGGGCGGGGCGAGCGCCGGAAGGAGACGTGAAGCTGCACGGGGCAACAAGGGCGGGGCGGGAAGGGGCGGAGCCAGAAGGCGAGACGAGGCCCTGTCTGGGCGACATGGGCGGGGCGGGGCGGGGCGACGTGGGCGGGGCGGGGCGAACTGGGACACCCCGGGCGTCCGACAAGCGTGGTGCAGCGATGCGGTGGCCGAAGAGTTCCGGGTGCTGGCTCTCCGCGCTCCTCCGGGCGGGGCGGCGCACAGCCTCGGGCGGCCCGGAGAACTCGGGCTCCTGCGCCGCGGGCGAGCTGCAGGGCGAGCTGGACAGATATGGGGGCGTCTCGGTGCACTTGGCCCGGCACCGCGCGCTGCACCGGCTGGATGCCGCCGCCTTCCGGAGGCTCTTGCAGGGCAAGTGGGGGTCTCGGGCTCCGGAAACCGGGGCGGAGCGTGAGGGCTCGGAGGTGAAAGCTGAAAAGGACACCCAGCTGACCTCTCGCTGTGACCTGGAAGTGCCCTCAGCCATGGCCAGGTCCAAACCGTCCTTGCCATGGCCATGGGTTCGCAGCGCCGTGTCGGCCTCACACTTAGTTCTTATTAACACGGACCATCTATCTCACTGTTAGCTACCTTGCAGCCTTAGTTTTGCTGGCATTTAGATTCTGCCACACGCTTTACCAGGCAAAACTGCCTCCTAATCGAGACAGGAGCTGGCAGTTCAAGAAGCAGACCTTTGCAGTTTTCAGTAGCTACACATCGCTGACTTTGAAATTTGAGCCCACTTATGTGAAAGGAAAGCTTAAATGAAGAAGCCCTCACTTCGGGATAAATGTCTGGTTGTTAGAACAGTCCCTTTTTCAAACTGAAGGCATAGCATGGAAAAACATCTATGGAAAGGTCCTTTCACATAACCAGGAAACCACAAATGATCTTTGTGCATTGAGCCACAAACATGGCAAGTTAGCGTCTCCAACACTGTTTAATCTTCAATCTGCTTCATGTCATCCCTCCTGCTTCTAAGCGCTGAGACGCCCCACTTAGGCTGCAGCGGTATCCCCAGTAAGGGAATCGAGTCTGTTCATCCCGTTATGTGTGTGCCTATGGATGGGCACAGGTGTTTTTCATACACACATTTACCAGTGACCGGTGATAATCTAAGCACCACTCCAGAAAGTGTGCTGGATTTGGAAATGTGTCCAGGGTTCAAGTCCCAGATTGTGCCACGCGCTTTGCAGGCATCAATCAAATGAACCAATGAAAAGACTTCTTAGGGGAACAAAACTAGCCAGCTCTAGATACTGGATAAGTGTGAACCAAGACACCCTGAATGAAGGCCCTCAGCTCTATTATACGGTTTTTTTTTTTTTTTACATATCTTTAATGAAACATTTTAGGTGTAATTCTCAAGTACTGGACTCGTTTTAAGAATCTAACAAAGAGGGATTTATTTCATCTTCATAACTTGGAGAGTACACACCCATCCCAGTTGAAAGATGATGGCGCCAAGGCCCAGAGACAGTGGGTGCCTTCCTGCAGCTCTGAGTCTGTGCTTTCTTCACACTGCTCTCCAGCTTCTGCTAGTTCTGTTGCAGTGAAATCAAACCAAACTACTTGACAGGGCCTGTGAAGAAGAGCTAACTTGAGAACAAAGCCTGACAGGATGTCTGTCTCTTGGAGGAGATTAAACATTGCAGTGAGTTAGTGATGGCCGTTAACGCATGTTTGCACACAAAGGTCACTGTGCCTTTCCTGCTGTTTTCTTACTGGCAACTCAAATGCTGGGATTATAGTATGCTTAGCCCCACATAGAATACTTTTTGGCAGAGGGTTTTTGAGATAGTTGAGTGTTATAGATAGCTCAAGATGGCTGCAAACTCATGACCCGCCCGCCTCTGCTTCCAGAGCACCAGACTACCGAGGTAAGTACCACACCTAGCATCCCATGCAGCTTGCCCTGGCGGTGAAATCGCCCTGCCTCTAATGGGAGCATTGCAACTTCATGACATCCTAATTAGGAGCAGCAAAGTACTTAGTATATGTGGTGTGAAGACATCACATGATCTGAAGTTCACATAATAGTAGTGTGTGGACAGAGGTCAGGAAAGACTGTTGAAGAGGTCACATAGGAGCCAGGCTTCTAGAAGTGTGTACAAGCTGTGGAGATGGGGCGAGGAGGAAAAGCCACATTACTAGGGAACAAAAATTCCTAATAGAATTGGGTTTAAGATTTCAAATACTGGTGTGAGGGATGACCAGGCCTCTAGCTAGTTTGGGCATTGAATTCAGTTTAGAGATGGTCTGAAGTAACAACCTGGGGCGGGGGGAGGGGGGCAGTGAAGAGTCCAGTGAGCTCAGAACCGCGAAGCCTCATGTGTGAGCGGAAACAGTGGTGACAGATGACTTCTCCAAGGTAAAAAGTTTAAAGGCAAAATCAAACCCCGGCAGTCAGATAGCATGGTTTTAGAGTCCCCGGTTCTGTTTGATTGGAAGGGTTGGCTAGGAAGGAGCACAGGAGCCTGCCCTACTGCATGGGAGGAGTGTTGTGTAGTTTTTAGCAGAGGCGTTGGGTATGGGTGCCTGCATAGGTCAGAATTCTTCAAGGGCACACTGAGGATTTGTGTGTTTTGCTTTATGTGTTTATGCCTCAACTAAAAACGATTGAATTAGGGAAGGTGAGGTAAGACCCACAGCCACAGTGCATGTGGGGTCAAATCAAGTCTGATAAGGACCAACAGCTTGTCACTATGTGAGGTAAACTGACCTCCAAAGATGGGAGCCTTAGCAGGGAGGAGCTATTTAAGCAAGGCTGATGAAGAGAGGAGAAAGACAGGCCACCAGAGTGGATAATGCCTCGGTGAGAGGGTGGCCTGCGGCTGCGGCGGTGGGGGGGGGGGTCACCTGATGATCCGAGAGACTTTTCTAAAGTCTCAGTTGTGATTCCCCATCCACAGTTAAAGCTCCCCTGGCTTTCACCCTTGGATAATAGTAAGGGTTGGAAACATCTAGGGCTGAAATAAATGACCCGCCCCCCAATACTACAGAGAAAATAAGACAATGTAGAGAATTCTAAGATAGAAATCCCATATTCATATTCAGAATGGTGTTTATAATAAAATTTAAAATAATACAAATAAGTCTCTAGACTATAGGTTGGATAATAGCTTGTAGGATGCATAACAGAAACTGCTGCTATTGAGAAATCCACTTTCACTGAAGGAAAGTTAATGATAGACTGTTTAATATGTACTGTATTATAAAAGGCATAATATAAGCTGTAGACATTATGTTAATACCAAACTCACAAGAAAAAAAAATTCTCTTCAGGCTAGTAATAGTTCTGACCTTTTTTTTTTTTTAACTTTCTATTCTTTAACCACCTTGCAGTTTGTAAATGAAGAATAACATCAGCTCTCTCACAGGAAGAGTTTTTAAGAAAACTTTCACCATCATTTAAATTAGGAGCATTAAAAGAAACAGAGTGCGCTGGGGTGTGGGGGCGTGGTAGAGGACCCCGTAGCAGATGCAATACCCTGGCTTTGATCCCCAGCTCTGGAGAGAAGAGAGCAGTAAAAGTGCATTTAAGTCAGTCCGTCTACCATGGCTGAGCGCCTGCTGTGTGCTGCGCCTGTGTTAGGCGGCGTGGGTATACACACCAGCGCTGTCTCATCAGAGTGGAGAGCAACCTAAAGAACTGGGCTACAGCAGTGCAGAGGTGGTGGCTGTTCGTGTCACCTGAAAGCTTTACAGACTGTATCTTCCTCTGCGTCTAGCTGCCGTCCAACAGTGGCGATCGGAAGGGAGGGTAGCTGCGTGGCTGCACATCCCCATCCTGCAGAGCCACTTGATCGCCGCCGCCGCTTCCCTGGGCTTCTGTTTCCACCATGCCGAACCCCACTCCTCCACGCTGACTCTGTGGCTGGGAGAAGGGCCCAGCCGACTGCCGCTGTACGCGACGCACCAAGTAGGGGTTGCAGGTCAGTTCACGTCTCCCACCTCCAGGAACTGCCTTTTCACAGGCGTGCCGTGTCTTCTCGAAGCCGAGCTGCTAGTCTGTCAGCGAATGCTGGCCCAGTGAGCACTGCGTGAGTGTTCACGGTGCCACCGTGGCATAGCGCTTCTGAAAACTAAACAGTGTGTGCCCCGTGCACTACAGGTGGCACAGAAAACAAATGGAGAAGCAAGCTTCCCGAAGGGCGCATTTAACACACTTCACACAGATATTTGAAGCTCCCTTCTCAGTGGTGGCACTGAATTGAGAAAAGGAAATAAATTACACTCCTTAAAGCATGCGTCACCCCAAATAAACAATGAAATTCTCTAGAAAGTAACTGATTAGGGGGTGAGGATTGTTTTGTGGGATTCTGGTGGTGGTGGTGGTGGTGGTTTTCGTTTTTGTGTTGTTTTGTTTTTGTGTTGGTGATTTGAGTATACTGCAGTCAGAACTCATGTGCCATAGTAAATGTGGATCATATTCACGAAAGCAAGAATAAGTTTTGAAAGACCAAATTGAAACTATTAGAGCAGGTACTTTTTTTTCCAGAGCTGAGGACCGAACCCAGGGCCTTGTGCTTGCTAGGCAAGCACTCCACCACTGAACTAAGTCCCCAACTCCTAGAGCAGGTACTTAAAAGAGTGACCCTTGGACACAGCCATTAAGGAGAGAATAGTGCCATCAGCCAAAGGCAGAGCACGTCCTCCTGGAGCTCTCTTGGCTCTGCCTCGCGCCAGCTGTGCTCCCTGCAGTCTTCTGTGACAGTTACTGTCAGGCACGCATGTGGAGAACTTGCCTTCCTAATCTCCCAGCTTCATTGCCTTTTGTTAGGACTGACACAAGGAGCTCCATTTTGACTACGGTGGAGTTCACGGTTGTTTCATACATACTAGGGCTAAGTATTCGCTAAATGTGTAACATTGTACAGGACAACTTACAGGTTGAGCTTGAAGCAAGGCCAACTAACCATTTGGTTATTTGACTATTACTTCCTAAGACTTTACATGGTCCCTGTGTCAAGCTGTAGTGGTTTAAGGTTTAAGGTAGAGCCATGAACAGTTAGCTTCAGAAACAGGAAGTTCTCATTGCTGAGGGCATCAAAGTCTCCTAGAAGCCTTTCAAAAATGAAAGGGGGGACCAGGGCGGAATAAAATAGTAAGAAATCCTTAAATAAATGAAAGAACATTGCAGATTAATTATTACCTTAGTGATTTGGGTTTTGTTTCCATCTAATTGGCATGTGGTATTAAGCTAGCCTGCACATCTCCAGTGTGGAAAACAAGCTGGGTGCAGGTGTCCAGTGTTACCTGCCTTCCTGCGGCAACAGACACTCTAAAACTTCCTGTGGGCTCCACCTCAGAAGATTCTACCCAGCAATTTGGTGGCAGTGTCATGTCTCATGCAAAACTGTTTTGTGTGTGTGTGTGTGTGTGTGTGTGTGTGTGTGTGTGTGTATGTGCGTGTGCGCGTGCACATGCGTGTGTGCCAGGGAATGGCCTTGGGTATCATTGCTCAGGTGCCATCCACCTCATGTTTTGGAGCCTACAGCAACTGAGTTGGCCAGGCTGGCTAGGTAGCGAGCCCCAGGGATCGCCCACCTACTAACACTGGGTCTACAGATGCACATTGTTGTGCGTGGTTTTTCATGTGGATGCTAGGGATCTCCGTTCTCCAAGCTTGTCTGAGACTCATTTTACTGACTTCGGGAAAGCTCACAAACCTCCTAAGATAGGGACCTCCCCCATGTCGATTCCACCAGTCTGTGGCTCTTTTTTCAGATGTTTTTTCTTATAGCACCCAGTGTAAACCATACTTACTCTCCCAAGCAATGTGCATAGTCCACAAAGCCAGCCTTTTTGTGTCTTGTTCACCACTGTTTCCTCAGGCTAAAGAGAGAGCCAAGGGATGGATGGATGGATGGATGGATGGATGGATGGATGGTTATAAGGATGACTAGATGGGTAGATGGGTGGATGATGACATCTTTAAGTAGGGGACAGTTCTTATGTCTTGATGGAGCAGGGCTGTTCGTGAGTGCCTACTTGGAATGAAGCTGTTAAGCCCAGCTCTCCCGTTGAGGGCTGTGTGGACTCTCTCACCCCTTAGGGTGCACTGCACAGGAGACACAGTGCCTAATATACTACAAAGTAATGTCTGTTTAATCCCACTTGCCTTAGCTTTATGCTGTGGCCAGCAGGGGTCGCTCCAATTCTGCATAATATCTTTTCACTCTGAGTTTGTGGCTAGTGAATACATTGAAGAAAAGACACTGAAGCAAGGTGGTGCGCGCCTTTAATCCCAGAACTCGAGAGGCAGAGGCAAGCGGATCTCTATGAGTTTGAGACCAGCCTGGTCTACAGAGCGAGTCCAGGACTGGGGGGAAGTAGAGGTGGGAGACACTGCGCAATCACAGTCTTCTAACTTAAAAATAAGTTTCTTAGAATTCTGTCCCTTGAAAAATCCAATTAGGTTTACATCTTTGCTATTTTACTCACTGGAGTTAATTACATGTACTGGTTTCCTTTCTGGCCTCAAGAGTACCAAGTGCAGTGTTTCATTTCAGTTACTTTGTAATGTTTAAATTTTTAAAATAAATTTTACTTATAAGTGTGGGGGGGAAGGAAGGAGGGAGACAGAGTTGGAGGGAGGGAGAGAGGGAGGGAGGGACGGAGGGAGGGAGAGAGGGAGGGGGATGCAGGTACCTATAGAGACAAGGAAAGGCATCAGCTCCTGGGAGCTGGAGTTACACGCAGTTGTAAGCCATCTCAAGTGAGTGCTGGGAACTGAATGTGGGTTCCCTGCAACAACAGTATAGGTTTTTAACCTTTGAGCATCTCTCCAGCTTCCCAATTATAAATAAACTCTCTTTTCACATAGTTTGCCTATACATGTTATTGGGAGTCTGGCCTACTTTCTGTTCTGTATAACTTAGCTTTCCTTTGTGTCCTCTCTACACACACAGCAGGATATGAATCTCAGAAGGAAAGGAATTTCTTGTTGTGTTTACCACTGTAGCCCCAGCACCTAGTAAAATGTCTTATACATAATAGGAGGACAGTTAATACATAAAGGGCTTCTGTATGCTATATACAAAGACTCAAGGAATATTGAAAGAATGGATAATTATGTAGAAAATATCTTCCCACATGGATATGTTGAAGTTAGCCCACTTCAGGGATTCTATTATAAGTCATCAAAGTGTTATGTTTTTTACCCAGGATTGCCCAAACAAAAATACTAAAAGAGGGGCTATAGAGCTGCCTCAGCAGTTAAGAGCATTTGATGCTCTTCCAGAGGACCAGAGTTTGATTCCTTGCACCCACGTGGCAGCTCACAACCATCTGTAACTCCAGTCTGAGCCGGTCCACTGCCCTCTCTGGCCTCCTTAGGCACTGTATGTGTATCGTGCAGACATGCGTGCAGACAAAGCACCCATACAAATAAAGGAGAAAATCTGCCGCACCAGTGACTGGGTCCTGTGCACAGAGCTTTAACAAGGCATTGGAGCCCTCATTAGCAGAGGCCTAAGGGGCCAAGCCTTTTCCCCTTGCAGTTTTCATGGCTGCTGAGGTATATGAACCAGACCTTCAAGCATGGGATTTTAATGGGTGTGGTTTTAATGACCACCATTAAGCATTGGAAGAATTGAAGGTAAATGAAATTAATATTTTGCCATTATCTTTCTCCCCCAAAAGGTGCTGTATTTGATGATGGCACCAGAAAAGTACTGGTTATACAAGACCGAAATAAAGTAAGTTGTTTCTGACTGCTTTGCAGGTGTTCTCGCAGAGGAAGTAAAATGCAGGAATGTTGATGTGGCTAAGAAAATATAGAAGATGCTACAGTTCTAGGCAGTTTCTAGGCAGTTACGGAACACTCAGCTACTTACATAAATAGAGTTGGGATAGAGGTCTGGGCCTGTCAGTGTGGTGCTCAGGGCTGCGCTTACTCCACAGCTGTAGGAATCACAGACAATAGTGTGTAATTGGGAAGAGACACTATTGAGGTAGCATCCAGTCACTCAACATCCTTGTGTTGCCAGGAGCTTTGCTCCCAGTATGGAGAGGCCAGAGAATGAAAACATACTACCCTAACAGCCCTGCAGCTCAGTCTTTTGACTGTGCTACAACAGATACTAACAATTAACTCTGCCCTAAGAGCCTCCAGGGATGCCTCAGAGGAAGTGACATTTCAAACTCACTCTAGAAGAGTGGGTAAGAACCTACCAGGGGAAAGAAGAGGGGAAAGGTGGAGAGGGGAAGGGAAGTGGGGGAGGGGAGGGGAGGAGAAAGGAAAAGAACAGAAAGGCAAGGCAAGGCTGGTACTGGAGAAACGGCTTAGCTGTTAAAGCACTTGCTACACCAGCAGAGGAGCAGACTTTGTGTCATAGCACCATGACAGGCAGCTCCCAGCCACCTGTAACCACAGCGTCTGGGAATCCGATGCCTACTTCTGCACTCTGCAGATGCTCTCATGGGTGTGGGGCACACACAGACACTCACTGAAACACACAAATAAAAATGTTAAGTATTTCTAAATTTAAAGGATAGAATAATAAACCAAGTTTTGGACTTGACTGTGTGAAGGCATAAAGCTCTGCCTGTGGCTGCCGCAGTGGACACCAAGAAGAGCCGTCACTGTGATCAGTGGCAGGGGATATGACCCGAGAGAGACTGGCAAGAGTGCATCAAGGCTAAAAGAAGAGCCCAGGCTTCTTGAAGCAGCAAAGACTAAAAGAAGAACCCCAGTTGGAAATGTTGTCGTGCTCGCTCACTGATGCCAAAGTGAGGGAGAAGGTTTTCTACTCCTGTGGTGCTGGGAATCAGGGCAGACACTAGTGCTGCCCTGTGAGCTAAAGCCAGCCCAGCAAGAGCATTTACTTGTACACTTTCTGAGCCTTCATTAAGTATTGCTGGACAAAATTAAACACTTTCATCACTATATACAATGATGACATCACAGCTTCTTAGAAATACTATCTACAATTATTCTAAATAACTTGTGAGGCTTAGATAAGGCCCTATCTCTGACTTGAACAAAACTTTCTACCATCAGCATAAACGTAATACCGCCCCTAATGTAATATTATACCCAAGCCTTTAGTAAGCTTAATGTGTGGGTTGGGACATAAATATATACATTTGATAGTAATTATCGGAGAGTAGGGAATGTAACTTAACAGAGGTGGCAGGACACACTGTGA
The DNA here is from genome assembly GCF_964271855.1 of Acomys minous. NCBI lineage: Eukaryota > Metazoa > Chordata > Mammalia > Rodentia > Muridae > Acomys > Acomys minous. Next base: position 16,696,847 of record NC_140499.1, on the reverse strand, counting down.
GGGTACCTGGGAACCAAATGTGAGTTTGGGCTTAAAACGCAAATAGCAGCTACTGGCAGAGTGATAGCGTATGGGATGGTCAATGTTATAATAATGACACCGAGTTCTCAAGTGCCCTATTACATCATTCATTTTTACTACAGGTAGAGTTTATGGTGATAGTGTCCATTGTCTCCTCAGTTTCCATAGAAACAGAGCTTCCAGTACCATTTCAGAGTGTAGCCCCAAAAACAATGCATCGGTGCAGATGAGGTAGATTCCTGTCCTTATAAAGTAAGGCAGAATGTGCTCTGTCAGTACACGTCACACCTCAGCTGGATGCGGAAGGGTGGGAAGCCTGGGGTTTGTACCCAGTAACCCGCAGTGTGGAAAGCAGGAACCTTGCCTCCCAGCCCACAGCTGAGAGCTGACGCGTGCTCGCAGAAGCACTTCCAGGAAGCCAGAGAGCCCCACAGCGACGGCGCACGGGTCTGTGAGTGAGGACTATGACATCTGCTGCCTCAGGAGGCCACGTCTCGTTCTCCAGGTCCACACTGCAGTGAACACACACAGCAGAATTCTACAAGGACGCGACCATGTCGGCCAGGGGAAAACTGTCCTGTGCCAGCTCATCATTATTTTAATTTTATTTCTCCCAGAGATCAGGTTTACCTCTTCAGCATTCTCCCATTCCCCCCCCCACCACCACCACCAAAAAAGAAATAATTGGTGAGAAAATACAAAGAAATGATAGCCAAGAAACCAAATTAGTTTTATTCACACTATCCATAAAAAGCAATTACATTTTACATAAAACTATTACCAGAGAAATCTTGAGTAATATCTGTGATTAGAAACAAAATACAGTAAATACATGTAAAACTCTAGTATACCTCGGTGGTTACATTTATTCTGTACTCTACTTACTTATAGCAGCATCTGTGAGAGGCTATCTGTTCATAGTTAACTAGCAGCCAAGTTCTGTGAAGTACGCACATGAATAGCATTTCCCCCCAAGGGTCAGTAATACATGCTCTATCACATCAACTAAATAACACCACTTCTATTTCCTGAAGAATAAGAGGAAAAGATTCCATCAATCATCATCTCCCTCAAAAGAGGAAAAAAAAATGAAGTACTAAGGAAACTGGGAGAAATAGGATAAACTTACTAAAAGACAAGTTTTTATTTCCTTGACCACCTGTGAGTGGACTAGAGTAACTTTTCTTTTCTTTTCTTTCTTTCTTTTCTTTTTTTTTTTTTTTTTTTTTTTTTACTTTGGAGTGCAGTTGAAAAATATGTGGAAGTTTCCAGGCGGCCTGTCAGAGCCTGGAGAAGATATTGGTAAGCTTGAAAATGTTTAGAAAGTTCACGTTTACTTCCCTGCTTCATAGCTAAGAATAGTCACACGCCTTTAATCCCAGCACTAGGGAGGCAGAGGCAGGCAGATCGCTGTGAGTTCCAGGCCAGTCTGGTCTACAAAGCGAGTCCAGGACAGCCAAGGCTACACAGAGAGACCCTGTCTCAAAAAAAAAAAAAAAAAAAGAGTTTAAAGTTTCTAATTCGTTCACACAAGTCAGAAAATTTCAGGCAGATTCCTTCAGAATTGATAGAGAGTTTGCATGAACTTTCAAAGCACTCGTTCCATTTGTGTAGTTGATACCTATAGGAGCACAGCACACCGCCTTCCAATGGTGGTCTGAAAAGGAGCAACTTTAGGTGTTTATTAGTAAAGTTCATTATAAAGATATGTCAACTATGGCTATTTGAATTGTTGACCATTTTATCACAGATTGGTGAGTAATAATTTTATAATGACCTTTGATGATTAATAAAGTCAACTATAAGGAAAAAGTGGTATAATTCTCTTTTGAAGATTTTTACCAACTATTTATTATGAATAATGTAAAACATAATAAATTACCTCATGTGGAAGTCTCAAGTGGGAAATAAAGTGCCTCCCCTCCCCCACCAAAGCAGTTTATAAGGAGCTAGGATGAACTAAGGACCTGCTCACTGGTCTGCCAAGTGTAGAATCATGCTGGTCCTTAAACCAGTGGGTTAAATCCAGCATCATCCTAATCAATAAAGCATGCATTAGATACCGATATTACTTCTTAAAGGCCTTTTTAAAAATATGCGCATTCTCGTTTCTCCTTAGCCAGCCACTGTGTTAGAGAGGTCTCCTGTGTTTTCTTATGAACATACTTACTGTATGTTCATGAAATCTGATATTTAAATGTTACACAAATCAAAATACCGTGTACGTATTTACATGGCCAAATCCTCACAGCCCATGAGCAACATTGAAGACATTCATACATGTAAAACAAACCTTGGTGTTAGGTTCTCACTGACCTCTGGGACCTGGGTGTGATGTCACATACCTGTTCATCACAGCACTAGAGAGACTGTAGCGAAAGGATGGTGCTTTAAGGCACCCTGTGCTACATGGACCATGTTGTCTTCAAAAACATCTGTATTTTGTAAGGGTGCCAAATACTGAAAGCAAAGGCCGTTTTTTCCCATGAGGCCACCTTCTTCATTTTCTCCGTTTCTCAGTACCACCGTTGCCTATATGGTATTGAGAGCATGTGGATGAGGTGACTCAAGTCTAGCTTATCACCCTCCACCCTCTACAGTCCTGTGTGCCTTTCCCTCCTAAGACATGCCTTTTCAAATGAATTGAGGTACGTTCCCCCACACTTTGAGCTTAAATAGATACTAAGAATTTCAGACAGACTTAGATATAAATGAAAAAAATGTCAGTTTGAATATGTATAAATTCAGGTTTAAGTATAATTCCAGAATCTTTTCTTTATGCCTAGAAATTTTAAATATACTATTAGATTGTTTTTTAAAAAAATATCTGTGGTTATCAAAATAACTCACCCATCTGAACTAAAACAGAAGCAGAAGCTGGCATCCACCATTTCCCCAGTCTTAGAACCTGCCCTTCTGTAGCCTGTTTCTACTGATGGCACCACACAAAATAAGAATAGTGTGATTGTCTAGGATGTAAGGAAGTCATTGAAGTCATTGTCCTGAAACTTTCTTAGGGAAGCAGGAATGCACTTGAAATGTTGCCATCCTGAGCAGTTCAACATTTACTGGCTATTAACTAGGCTGTTACAAAATAACAGTAAATAAATACTAGTTAATTTGGAAATTCATTTGTTTGGAATCTTTCATTCTCTGATAATGCTAGGTAGGTGAAACATTGACATGCAAAGTATTTTTTAGAAAGTAAGTTGGGTTAGGCTCAGTGGTGCACGCCTTTAATCCCAGCACTTGGGAGGCAGAGGCAGGTGGATCTCAGTGAGTTCGAGGCCAGCCTGGTCTACAAATCAAGTCCAGGACAGCCAAGGCTACACAGAGAAACCCTGTCCCAAAAAACAAACAACAACGTAAGTAAGTAAGTTTGGAATCTGCAAAACAAATTGCAGTTCTCAAGGCTTGAGCCTAAAGGTGTCTGCACAGTTCAAAGGAACAAAATGCCTTCCTAAAACATGCCGTTCTCGTGCCTGAAAACTGTGTCCTGCTTCAGTCAACCAGAGATGCTCGGCAGGACCAGAGGGAGCTCAAGGAACCCACGTGCTGAAAGTCTCCCACCACGCTAGTCCATCCCAAGCCATCCTACCATTGCATACTACAAAACAGAGAAAACTTGGGATGCCTGTCTTTGCTGTTCTGCTGTTCAGCACTCCCGTCTGACATTCAAACGTAATCTCTTCATCAGCATGAATGAGCCTCGAGACTCCTCACACACAGCAATTGTTATTTCAACTGAGTTTGAAGTCTATTAAAACAACTGTAAAGATACAACAATTGATCTTGATAAATTTAAATTCCCGTTGAAACTGCGGGAGAGACTTCTGTTTTGCGGTGGAAGGGGAAGATGTCCCACATCTCAGATGTAAAAGTACCGGCTTGCGTTTTCCTGGTTCAGCTAGTCAGTGATGTGCTAACTCAAGTTAAACTATCCAGATTGCTCAGGCAGTGTTCATCCTGCACCACCGTGGTGCTAGCGTGACTGCTGAGCAGGACACTCACTCTCTCATTTACCCTGTCCTTCATAGAGTTGGTCAGATTAGTGGTGCTAAGAACTGAGCAAGACCCCCAAGGTTATCTTCCCGAGCCTTTAAAGAATATATATATTTAAACAAGAGCTAGAAGCAACTATATAAACATTTAAGACTAGTGCCTCAGTATTTAACAAAGCACTGGATGTTAGAGGGAAACTATTTTCTTCTAGAGAAACTTGGTGAGCCTAGGATGTTCTTTGATGCCTATGTTCCCTCCTCCCTCATTGTGTGGTGCTGGGATCCCAACCCAGCATCTCACACCAGCCAAGGCAGGCAGTCTACATGCTGAGCTACATGCCTGGTCTTGGTGCTTTCCGTTTCAAAATGTAATTTCTGGCTGTGCTTAACCTATGAATAGATCTCAGTCACAGAGAAAGTCAGCATGCAGTTAAAGAACAGCAGATAGATGTCTTATGTTTTAGACTGGATTACTCTTCCTGCTGGCCTTTCCAGAGCTGTTTCTCAGGAACAAGAGCATGTCTTGGGAGCTGCATGTGTCCGGTGGGCATGAAAGACAACCTATAGTCTGAGTGCATAGGAACTGTGGATGTCTGATAGTTCTTCAGTGCACAGGTGTTATCAGTAGGATTATCGTCAAAACAAACTCACATGCTACCCGACAGACAACCGGTGAGGCATTAGAAGGTATATAAACTACCTACAGCAATCCTGAAGATTTCCAGAAAAGCAACCAAGACAGGTAGCTATAAAGCATCAGAACTAGGGAAGTCCATCCGTGCAGTCTTCCCGGGTGTCTAGAAAACTGGACATAAGTGTATGTTAATGGCAATAGAAGTCCTGCCATGGAAACTTCTATTTAATTAAAGTTTTCATAAAATGAGAAGATCTGTGGTGTACTATAAAATTATGTTTCCAGCCTTATAAAGATGTCTGATGAGACAGCGATGGCATTTTCGTGTTGAAGGAATGAATCTCAAACTCTACACATTCTGATTTCAAGGAAAAGCAATTCCTAAATCAGGCTGAGGTCCACTGGGGCCAGGAAAGGGGCGTAACGATGGCAAAGGACCTTGTCCTGGAGGGCAGTGGGCTTCAGATCCCAAAGAAGTCAAAGTCATTTCACAGTTCACTCAAGTACGTTTGGCACTACAGACTTCTGTAACATGGGGTGGGTCCTTTCAGTTCAGACGTCTGCAGACTTGAGGGCGGGACAATAGTGAAGGACTTAGCAGAATATTAAGTACAGCATTGTTTGCAAATGTGTTCTTGCCTTTGGGAAATAGAACAGGAAGAGGTTAAGAAAGAAGATGTAACTTCCAAAATATACAGGTGCTTAAGCCTCCAAAGACACCCTCAGTGTCTTAAATACAAAGTGCATTTTACAACATCCAGAAAGCAGTTTGAAGACAATGTTTTGCTCTTGAACTTCCAGATTTTAGCTGAAAACCTTGATGGCATCTCTAAGAACGAAATCTTTGTTTGTATCTCCCTTTTACATAGGAGACACAGCGGTCCGAGAGGTTTTTGAAGAGACTGGCATCAAGTCAGAATTCAGGTCTCTGCTGAGCATCCGGCAGCAACACCGGAGCCCTGGAGCCTTCGGGAAGTCAGACATGTACCTGATCTGCCGCCTACAGCCCCGCTCCTTCACCATCAACTTCTGCCAGCAGGAATGCTTGAAGTGTGAATGGATGGATCTAGAAAGCCTGGCCAGGACTAAAAACACAACCCCCCTCACCAGCAGGGTGGCCAGGCTACTGCTGTACGGACACAGGGAAGGGTTTGACAAGGTTGACCTCAGCATGGAGGAACTCCCTGGAGTACACACAGGCAAGCACTACAAACTCTATCACAGGGACCTGCCAGAGAGTTACATGGTCACACCAGGGACAGACTGAGTGCCAACATCCGTACCTCAACCAGCCCTCTCACATACAGGATGTCCGGGATGGAAACTTGTAAATGAGCATATTTTTTAATCCTCTTTTCAAAATAAAGGAAATAAATGAAAAAGGCTGTAGCTCTAATCATCACTGGGTCACAACCAAAGCTATATAAAATGGGGAAGTCTACATATTTTCCAAAAATGGTTGTGTTTCTTTACTGAGGTAATGGTTAAGTGTCTTACTGATATATAGCAGGTATCTGAGCTCAGTTGTATACATTCTTTTCTCTCAGTAACGATTTCTAAAGTGAGTCAGCTCTTGGCAGACATCGGAAGAAACAGTATGGCCTTCTGTCCAGGTCCCGTTTTGGATCCGAGTTTGTACTGCCCAGTTCGTTTCAGTGCCACATACCAACTGGAGTACTTCCTTGACCGGTAGGTATTATAGTTATTGGATTCCAGTCGTTCGAAAAAGAAACACTCTTCTGTAACACACTTCTGAAAAAGAAAGAAAATTTGTTTTTATGCTTTTCATGACAAACACCAAAAGGACAGCGAGACAGCCAAGCGAACAACCCAGTAGGTCAGAAGTTGACGGTTCTGCTGAGGGATGATGCCAGGAACCTGAGGCAGGAGTAGCCAGCACCACTCCAGCCCCGTGATCAGGCAGCAACCCCACGCGGAGGCCACAGGGACCACACTATCCTGGACTCAGAACATCACAACCCAAATCATGAGGGGCCTCACAGGAGAGTCACATCCTGTAACATGGAGGAACGTACCTCCGGGTGTGTCTGTCCCCCCACACCCGTCCTCACCAGGCAGCTTCACAGTTAGGCATTTCACCTTTACATTTCTCCTGGGGTATAAGGGAAATAACATCAAAAAGGGATCTCAGAGTACTCCCCCCACAATGAAGGAGGGATGGACTAAGTCCAGGAAGGTTGCAGATGTTGGCCAGTGACCGAAGTCACTTGCAGTTTGTTGTGTGGAAAACACCTAAGGTCACCTGATGTCAGAAATATTCCCAAACAGTGACTGGTGGGAGATTGATGCTCTCCAAATGCCAACCAGTGACAAAGAACGAGCAGTCTAGAATGCACCAGCTTAACAAACAATCCAGAGCACACTGGTTTCTGAATACGCAATCTGGAGCAGACAGGTTTCTGCAATTCTCATTTTAAACAAGATGGAAAGGACTCTGCCTTTTAGTTTCTATTCACCTGTGTGCTGGCAGGTTTTGTGTGTCAACTTGACACAGGCTAGAGCCATCAGAGAGGAAGAGGAAGAAGCCTCCATGAGATCCAGTTATAAGACATTTTCTCAATTACTGATCAATGGGGGAGGGCCTAGCTCGTGGTGGGTGGGGCCATCCCTGGGCTGGTAGTCCTGGGTTCTATAAGAAAGCAGGCTGAGCAAGCCATGGGGTGCAAGCCAGTAAGCAGTGCCCTCCATGGCCTCTGCAGCAGCTCCTGCCTCCAGGTTCCTGCCCTGCTCTTTGGTCATGGTGTTTCAGTGCAGCAATAGAAACTCTAACTAAGACAACGTGTATCAGAAAAACAAAATAGTTTTTAAATAGCTGGGCCTGGAAACAATGTTGTAAGTAACAGAGTCTTAAAAACTATCATATTATTTAGGAAAATGATAAGAAATCAAGTTGGCAGGGTAACTTTGGACCACAGAGAATCAACTATACACTTTAAGAGAAAACAGGGAAAAACTGCCTTTTAATAAACATATATTTCAACCAAATGGTACTTATATAAAAAGCAATATACATACCATGTCAATTTTAAAACATGTACACATGAATTCAAGATGTATAAATATATAAATATGACTTGTATTAATAAGCATATTAAGTTCCACTTTAGTATTTTTTGTAGATTTAGTTATTTTGTGTGTATGAGTGTTTTGCTGGTGTGTATTTATGTGTCCACAGAGGTCAGAAGAGGGCATCAAATCCTCTGGAACTGAAGCTACCAGTGATGTGGGTGCTGGGAATCAAACCTGGGTCTTTTGAAAGAACAAGTGCTCTTAACCACTGTGCCTTTCCCTTCACTAATAACTACAGAATGGAATTTTGAAAAGTACTAGTGAACTTGAAATGCCACAGGGTACTACACACAACAATCCCAAGAAGTCATTTGTCTTAGTTACCTTTCTATTTCTGTGAAGAGACACCATGAACAAGGCTCTGTTGGTGTGGAGAGGAGAGCCAAGCAAGAAGGAGGGCTAACTATTCCAGGGTACCAACAGATCGTGGGTGAGATGGTGACCTCAGGAATACTAACGTATGTTCAGTATAATACAGCTCAGATGGTTAGATACAGAGGCATTTTATACATATGTATATAAGCACACATTTGACAGAGCTTGGAAGCAACAACAGTTCCAAAGCAACAAGCACAATAAGTCATGTGATCCCATCTTCCAATAAAAAGACTCCATGGAGAAATGGATCATTCCGGGCTACAACAGCAGATTTACATGTAAGTCTTGCTGCTCAAGAAGTGATGGAATGCTCAAAATAAACACACCAAGCCAAAGGCAGGAGTTCCCAAATGTTTCAGCAAATAAAATCAATCTTGTAAAAAATGGCTGAACTGAAAAGTAAATGGAGAACACACAAATTTCCTGCATAAAGAAACTTTAAATAACTTATCTAGGTACTACTCCCTCCCTCAAGGGCATAAAGCAAAACCGCCCAACTCCACCCCATCACAATGATCTCCTACACTGACATCCTTCCTGCTGCATGGTGACTTCCAGCAACACACCATCCCTTAAGTGTGAATGACTGCATGGTGATGTCCTATCTGCAATTAACCATGCCATAGGTGTGAATTGCCACATGGTGACTTCCTTCTGGGTGTGAACAGCTGCACGGTGACATCCTTAATGCAACATGCCATCCCCCTGAGTGTGAACAGCTGCATGGTGACTTCCTTATGATGCTCCATCCCTTAACAGTGAACTCAGTAGTCTCTGCTGGTAAGGTTAAAGTCTGGCATTTCCGGTTAGCCTCTGAGCTCAGTATAAAATGGAGGACATCCTTTCTCAGTGGGGTGCTCTCTCTGTCTGGATCCCAGAAACTCTAGTGAGTGTCATAGTCAGTCTCTCCAGCAGAGAGACTACAAGCCAACCCTTTCCCGATAGGAAGCCTGCTCAGCAGGCACCTGGGGATTGCTGGAGACACCCACCCTACCCTAATAAGATGTCTTGGTGTCTTGGCTTTCAACCAATGACCTTTAACTATACCTGGAGATTCTCCCCGACCCATAATAATTCAGGACTGCATTTCCCTTCTTATGACAGGGCTGTTTTGTTACATGTAGATTAAGTATCCCTGGAATCCCTCAGCCCCAGCGAATCAAACACGTTCACCCCCAAAACTCCTCCCACTGCACAAGGTTTATTATAATGTCCCTGACTCACAAAAATAAAGGCGTGCTGCCTTGCTCTTTCAATCCACTCCCCCACCAGGACAGTCTGAGCCTCATCATTTATTTTGGGGAAGAATTGCCACTGGGTGGCCAGGGTGGCCAGGCTGCGATGGTGGAACTTCTGTGGCAGCCATTTTTGCTTTCATGACAGGCTTTTGGAACTCACAAGTTTCCACTGCCGTCTGATAGCAGCAGTCTCATTTTAAAAGAGCTAACTGTAACACCCAGTGGTGTTACTCTTCCTACCTGCCCCCATGAGACCAGAAGCTTTGCCTAGCACACAGAGCCTCATCCTGAGCACTCTAAGCTGCTCCTGAGAGAGAAACAGAACCTTTAACCTCGAGGTCCCTCTGTTCCTGTCTGGAAGCAGACAGCACCTGGACCAGCCCGACTGATGCAGAACCCAGGCTACCACTGGACAAGGGATGACAGGGCTGCTTCTTGGTGACTCCCCTTCCAAGGAGAAAAAAGACTAACTTCAGAGTGGAGACACCCACTTTCCTGCCAAAGGCGAAGTCTGTATTTGTGTGGTTATCCTCTCAAACTTTCAGAACTCTGTCTAGTCACAAGAAAAACACCCAGCAGTCCCAAACTGGAGGATCCTAAAGATGCCTGGCTGGCAGAGTAATGAAAAATAAGGAGAAATGGTCACTGTCTGGAGGAAACTACAGAGACAGGATGACCAGGATGACCAAAGCTGGCCCTGAATAGGATCTTCAGGGGAGAATTAAAGTGTTGTAAGTTAGGACAGACTTCAGCTACTAGTACCATAGTGTGACGGCCAGCCAGTACCTAATAGGGTAAACATAGCAGACTATCTTCCTGACCTTCCCGTGAACTTAGTTATAAAAACAAATTGTATCCTTTACTGATGTCATCTTCACATCGTATCCACTTGCACCAGACATGCACTGTGCATTCTAAATACATTAAACTACACGACAAAGATAAGACACATGTAATGAAAAAAGCCAGACCCTAGAACTGCAAGTGCTACCAGAAAAGAACTCCTCCACTGAAAGGTGGCTCAGTGGACAAAGTGTTTGCTGTGCAAGTATCAGGACAAAAGCTGAGGTGCCTAGAACCCACATAAATGCAGGTATGAGCAGTGGACACCCAGAAGCCCAAAGGATCCCCGGTACAAGTTGGCCAGCCAAACTAGCCAAAATTGCTCTGTATTCCGCAATAAATTTACGTCTTAGTTATTGTTTCTGGTGCTCTGATAAAACATCATGACCAAAAGCATCTTTGGGAGGAAAGGGTTTGTTTTAGCTTACAGTTCCACATCACAGTCCATCACGGAGGGAAGTCAGGGGGAGGGACCTAGAGGCAGGGACATGTGGGGTGGGGGGCTGCTTCTTCTTAGCTTGCTCCCCATGGCTTGCTCAGCCTGCTTTCTTAGGCTCCCCAGGACCACCAGCCAAGTGGTAGCACTGCCCACAGTAAGCTGGGCCCTCCCACATCAAATCAACAGACAAGAAAAAAGCAAAAACAAAAAAACAAAAAACACCACAGGCTTGCCCCAAGTAAGGTTTCCTCTTCTCAAAAGACTCTAGTCTGTGTCAAGTTGACCTAAAACTGCCAGGACACCCTGCTTTGATATACAAAGTGAGCAATGGTGTCAACCTTGGGTCTTTACATGCAGGTGCGCACACTTGCACCCTTCCACACACACACCGCTGCCACCTTCGTCATACATACACACGCAGGGGGCTAAGTAATCTCTAAATTATAAAATTGATTTTTATAGAATAAAAGTGACTCGTTGAGTTTCAAGCTGTTTTTGAGTGATTTTTATCTGCACTAGCCACAGACACAATCTGTTTATGTACCTATGTCCCCTTTGGTTGGTGTCCCTCTTAAAATGTCTCTTAAGTGAACTGCTTTTGTGGCCACTGTTGTTGCCTGCACAAGGCTGACTAAGGATCAAGCCAGTCAACATTCTAGGCAGGAGGTGGGAGGAGCTTACCAGCCTCCTGGAGGGGGGTGGGGTGGGAGGAGCTTACCAGCCTCCTGGAGGGGGGTGGGAGGAGCGTACCAGCCTCCTGGAGGGGAGTGGGAGGAGCGTACCAGCCTCCTAGGCAGGAGATGGGAGGAGCTTACCAGCCTCCATTGCTAACTGACAGTTGATGTTTTCTAGGGGAGAGAATCAGTTTTCTGAGGGTGTGTCCCCTGATAAGTCAACATGCTCCATCGTGTGGCCTCACACCCCGAAGTATGGGTAGCACAAGTTGAACTCAGTGGGTTTTTAAAAAATAGAATGCAAAATTGGGAGGGGGTGGAAAGGTGGGGATGGATAGCAGAGGAGTTAGGAGAGGAATGGGGGACGGAAATGATCAAAATATACTGTAGGAAAATTTCAAAGACTTAATAAAGCTAGCGTATTAAGACAGCGAGCTGCTATGTGGTGACACCCATCATATAAATCCCATGTTGAAGTTTCATGTTATTATATCTGTTGTGCTATCCACTTTTGCCAAATAGTAAGAGACCAACAAATATCCTCTAAATGAATGAGTAAATAAAATATTTTAGATAGCTTAAAATAAAGCTACAATGATGTTGCAGCATCTAAATAAGAGAGAAACCAGGCGGGCCAAAAAAAAAAAAATTCAACTTTAAGCTGAAATGCAGAATGTGGTTTAACTGTACTGAACACAGACTCTCTGAGGAGACTGAGCAGATGGACCTCTCCGTGAGTCTAACTGCCCTCACTGACGTCCGTGAGGGCTTCCAGGCAGCCGAGCAGCCTGGGCTCCGGCTTTGCCACAGTTCCAGCTAGTGTGCATGATGTTTAAGCGCTGTACCTTCTCCAGGCCTCACTGGCTCAGATGGTCTCCACACAGAAAGAAACATCTGTGACCCAGCAAAATGCCCCGAGGCTCCCCGCACCCCCCCACCCCCGCTTGCACGCTGGCTCTGGGCCTCTGCTCAATTTTTAGGTTTGAACCTTGGGACCATTCCCCCATGCTCTGTTTTCCGAGCTGTTTACTCATTTACAGTACTTTGATTTTTTGCAGTTTTGGCCTATGAGGGAGTTTGCTCAATAGAAATCTCAAAATGTATTTGCTCACACCACTTCCGAGAATTAAAAACAGATGTGATGTAAGTATCCGTGCTGAACATTTCAGAACTAAATAAAAACCACAAATGGGAAAAATTAAGAGCCGGCGTGGTCTCAATCTTTAAAAAGGCCGCGGAGACTTGGTGGCAACGGGCTCTAAGAGCGGTAATTCTCTCTTGGCCACACTGTCTGGGTTCAATCTAGCATTTCGTCTCTTTACAATGATGCAGTCTCTCTCTCTCTCTCTCTCTCTCTCTCTCTCTCTCTCTCTCTCTGACAAATTTGATTAGTGTTGACTTTGGGGCTGCATAACTGAGTCCTAAAACAGTACTTTTCCACCTTTGCAGAATATATGGAAAGAAGAAAGTCTCTCTAAAGAAAATGTTTCCAAGGGCTAGGAAGATGATGGTAAAGTGCTTGCCACGGGAGCATTGAGGGCCTGAGTCTGAGCTAGCTCCCGATCCACATCTTAAAAGCCTGGCATTGCTGGACAGGGGAGCACCTGTCTTTAATCACAGCACTTGGGAGACAGAGGCAGGTGAATTTCTGTGAGTCAGAGGCCAACCTGCTCTACCTACAAGCTAGCCAGAGCTACATAGTATGACCTTATCTTTAAAAGGGGGGGGGGGCAGCAGAAACGGTATCATGTCTTTCTCTCACAATCCCAGCATTGCAGAGGTGGAGACAGGATGACCGCGGGCCTTGCAGGCCAGCCAGGGAGCCTAGCCTACTTGATAAACTCCAGCGAGAGATCCTGTGCAAAACCAAACCAAACCAAACGAACAAAACACCAAGGTGCCTAACTGCCTGTGACCTCCACAGGAACGGCACACAAGGGCTACACAGACAAACAAGCAGCCATACACACTTAAATAAGAAGAAATTTGACAAAGAAGGGAAACTGTACACCTGAGGGACGGTACCACGGTTGAGCTTTACTCTCAACAGCACATGTATCCACACATATGAGAACACACACACACACACACACACACACACACACACACACACACACACACACATACAGATGTTTTCAAATCACGAGCGATCCTTAACCCAAAGGCTTTCAGACTGCTGTCTGTCATGTAAAGGTGGCGCAGTACACACCAGTCCTTTCTCGAACCTTCGAAGGGCAGTAAAGACAAGATGACTCTGACGTACTGTTTTCTGCAAGAGGACGAGCACATTGGAAGCCACTGCAGAAACCATGGAGAAGGTGCCAGGTCTCAAAGACGCTCAAGACACATGGCTAACGCTAACGGAGGTGCCTATTAACGCATCCAAGTGGACCCAGGCCACCGCCTCTCAGCGCTTCTCACCCTCCCCCCACTCTAAGCCCCTCTAGCCCCTGAGCTCCGCCAGCCCTTCTCGCAGCTTCTCTTTCCTGTATCACCCACCCATTTTGGCCACGGGTTCCTCTTGTCCACTTGCCTCCTGGCTCCCTTTTTGGCTCTCTTGGTCCTTGTTCTCTCAGCGGGGGTTTGCTTCTCCTCTCTTGGTCCTCTGCTCTTGGCTCCTGGTCTGTTTTCTCCCTCTCCTCCTCTCTCCTTTGATGGCCCAGTCTATTCTGCTGGCCATGTTCATTCTGGAATCTTCCAGACGCCTCTGGCTGAACTCTCATTATCTACAATAAAAACCTTCTCCTCAACTGTACACCTGGGAGCGGCCATGTCCTTATTTGCACTCAGTGTGTAACATTCACGGCAATCCTGTGTTGCCACCACGCACAAGGTGACGGAGGGGGGGGGGTTGGGGGGGGCAGCAGGGCAGGTAGAAGGTGGGCAGGCATATGCCTGTAGCAAGCACATGCTTACAACCAGCTTCTCCAGACAGGAGGCACATTCACACACACACACACACACACACCCCACACACACGATGGCTCCTGCTCAGGAAGGAGCACTCATCTCTTCATTAGAAGACTGACAGTCCACCAGGACCAGATGAGAAGAGGGATTCGCTGAGGAGGTGTGGCGGCCATCCATCCACACTGGATGCTGAGGCCAGAGATTAACTCTGCACTGGGCCCTCAGCTGGAGTGGCTGGTGCCCTCCTCAGAAGAGCCTGACGAATCTTGAATTGTCCGTGTGCGTGTGACCATTGGAGCGTGCATAACTGCTGAAAGTCTGTGATAATTTTCTGAACTTTACTAAACTAACTCCTACCCTGTCAACTTGGCAGCCATGGGCTGCATCCTGAAGGGTTCAGCATGCACTGAGGGGACAGAAATCCAGCGAGACTCCTATCTGCTATCAGGAGCACTGTTCTCCTTGCTGAGGTAGGGACCAGAAACACTGCCTAGCTCTTAGGACTTTATGAAGCTTGGCACCTATTTGTCCAGAGAAAAGGCCAGAACTCTCCGTGAAGACCTGAATGGCTCCATTTTCACCTCCACCATCTTTAATTTGTTTCCTCTGGCTTGTCACCCTGTCAGCACAGGGATGGGGGGGGGGGGGGCAGGTAGGCCCTTGACAGCCATCCAGCGTATGTTGTTGAGACCAGTTCTTTTTGTGACTGACATACAGGCTCTCTGGGTGCAGTCTTACCCTAGCAAGGCATTCACTGAGCAAGATTACAACAGAGAGGAAAGAGTGGAACCTCAAGGCCACGGGGCTCGTGCCGTCCACAGGCAGTTATGACCGAACCAAGACCAGTGCAGCTCAACTCAGCCCTGAAAATGCGGCCTGTGTTTTGCTGGGGTCCAGACAGTCTGCAGTTCCTGACTCAGATGTGGCCCCGTGACTGTGGAAAACTGCAGATAAAGCCGAGGAGGAATGACCTCCCGGACCAAATAAGGTCACAAGGGCAGGGAAACGCAGAAGGAAGAATTCAAGATAAGGGAGTAAAAGATACTGTTCGCTCAAGTGCTGCTTGCCGTGCTCGCTAGCAGCTAGCTATACAATATATAAACAGCAGTGGGGGAAAAAAGAAATGTGCATTCTTGAAATGATCTCAGAGTCTTGCATCTCTGTCTACCATTACCTTCCTTCCCAGATCCCCGAGATGCCCACACAGTTGTCATGGCCACAGCAGTGTTTCCTCTTCAACTCTGATTCATCTCCCTGACACCCTGGAGCTCCTTTAAGCTGCCCTACACTGCTGCCAGAGTGCTCTCCTGCAGACGCCAACCCTACCGGCCTCTCAGCAAACATGGCTAGCTTGGCCGCCGCCTCTCCAGCCTTCTCTCTTCCCTTCTGTTGTGTTCTGCCCTCTGAAGGTCACACTCCAGCTGGGGTGAGTTGCTTGCAATTTTAGAGATGTGTCAAGTGGCCTCTTGTAAGCACAGCTTCAGCCCTACCCGTGCCTGGGATCCTTTTCACCCAACACCTTTACAAGTCACCTCTCTGAGTCCTATGAGAGCTAGTCACTTTCTTCTCTAAATTACTCCTAACGTTAGAATACCTCCAACCTTTTCCTGTATTACTATGTGCATGTGGGAAATACAAAAACAACTCAACAAAGTACTCACAACACACCTACAGCTCTGTCTTCCTGCACAGTGGACCCGTTAGGAGCAGAGAACACATGACACCTGGCTTTTTAAGTCTGCTGTCTAGCACATCTGGCCCACCATACATTCTATGAGTATGGGCTACTTTGTTTGTTTGTTTGTTTTTGTTTTTTGAGACAGGGTTTCTCTGTATAGCCCTGGCTGTCCTGGAACTCAGTGTTTCCAAACATCCAGGCTGTTCTCAGACTCAGAGATCCACCTCTCTCTGCCTCCCGAGTGCTGGGATTAAAGGCATATGCCTTGGCTGGGCAGCCTTGCAGGCAAACAGAGGAAGGAGATAGTGGCTATCCTGATGAGACTTGATAGCCCCCCATCCGACCCCCCGTCAGAAGTCTAGGGGAGGGGAATAGGGCAGAAGGAGGGAGGGTGGAAAACTGGAAGATACGAGCCAATAGATAACAATCAGATTGTAATGTAAATAAATTATAATAAATAAAAATATTTAAAAAGTAACAACAAAAAAGAAATGTGTCACACACACCCCACCCCCCCCAGCGAGCAAGAGCTACTCTTGAAGAGGGTCTTGAAATGTGTTTAGCTGCCACACAAAACTATGAGCCCTGCACACAGCTTTGTCAATTATCCTGCCAAGTCCAATGTGAATAACGAAATTAATCGAAGTATCTCTGCCAGACGACTGATCTGAAAACTGATGACTAGACAATCTCTTTCTCTCAGAAACATAAATGCCCTCGCTCAGAAAAAAACTGAACAATTTGTACACCTGACAACGTTGTAACTATGCAATGCTATGGCACTCTCTGCCAGGAAAGCTAAAAAGGTTATACAGAGCAGAGGGTGTGGTTCAGGGAAAGAGCACTGGCCTGTTAGCACAAAGCCCTTGATTCCATTCTCAAAACCACACAACCAGGCCTTTACACACTTGACACAGGAGTGTGCCCTGCGTCCTGTGCCTTTATTCCACAGTACCATTTTCTATGCACTGTGTGCACAACAGACTGTACCGCTGGTCTTGATAATGAAGGAGACACTGGCAGGTGTGCCTTTATGTGGTCTTTAAACGACTATAAAGGAGACTTTCCCCAACTGTTTTGCAGAGAAAAGCACAGTGAGTTGGAGCCATTGTGAATGTAGACTGCGTGGACTCTCTCTCATGTGCGCTGTGTGTTCCTCCCTACTCGTCCTAACGTCTGTGAGATGCAGGCAATGATGCTAGTATCTAGGGAGACAAGGAGACAAAATGATGCACATGAAACCCAAGCAAAGATTCCGTGCCAAGGCTAGTAAACACACGCGCAAAGCAAGCGGGATAGCCACCTCCAGAAAGGACTACTCACAGATGCCAGCAGCCGGCCATCTTCCTTCATAGCAAGGTACCGGTTCGCACACACGCCTTTGATGGACACAACCCCTCTCTCTTCTGCTTGGAGTTGTAGTTTCACTGTAAGTAACAGAGAAAAATTATAAGAGAGCAAAGAAGCAGTCCTACGATACATGGCTCATAGACACACCACACCAATACACACACACACACACACACACACACACACACACACACACACCACATACCCATACATGCACACAAATACAGTCATACACAAACACACATACCACACAACTACACACACAGGCATACACACACACCACACCACATACACAAACACACACACACATCATACACACAGACACACACAAACACAAACACACACACAGGCACACACACACACACACACACACATCACCATACATGCAGACACACACACAAACACAAACACACACTCCACATGCACAGGCATACACACACACATCCTCAACAAATTAATAGATAATGAAAATGTGGTATATATGCAAATGGAATATTATTCAGCTGTAAAGAAAAAAATCATGAAAAATTTCAGGAAAACAGGTGGCATTTTAAAATATAATATTAAGCAACATGACCCAAACTCAGAAAGAACAAAGCTCTCATGTTCTCCCTCATGTGCAGACCCTAGCCCATAATATAAATGTGTGTGTGTGTGTGTGTGTGTGTGTGTGTGTGTGCGCGCGCGCACGTGTGTATGTTTGAGCATCTACAATGGAGACAGAAAGGATTCGGTGATAAGAAAGACAGAACGCAGGCACAGGATGCATCAAAGAGATGGGCGGCTAGCTTTCCTAGTTTCAATTCTGTCATAGCTGGTGTCCCCTGTGGCGGGCAGTTGCTAATGAAAGTGTAATGCTCTGAGCGAGGCCCCAGGCCTTCAGATTCTCTGCGTATGCTGAGCTTGGGTCAGGGAAAGCATTTGAATGGCTTCCTTAAGCCAGCGGTGTGGTGTTTGTTATTCATGAGTCACTTAGAACAAAGTGATATTTTAAAATAAAATGAACGTATTGTGAGACTCCATGCAAATGAGGCCATCTGTGAGATGTTTGTGCAACTGCCTCAACATTTTTAAAGTCTTGTTTGGCCACTTTTTCACAAATAAAGGGAACTCCAGTCCTCTGCCCCCTCGGGAGCTGCCTCCCCGATTCCTCACATCTTATTTCTACCTTATCTTTGCCTTTTCTGATATATTCATCTCTCCTCTGGAGGGACAGCCTGTTCAGCTATTCTTATTTTCATAAGTTTCTGTGGCACCCCAACATGGTTACAGGTGACCTTCCACACTACATGGCTTTCAGGAAAACCGAACTACATGTCACATGATTATGATAACATGATTTGGACAAAAAATATCTAATTAGTTGGGAAAAAATGAGGTTAAACAGCTATACTTGCTGTTGGGAGGCAGTGCTTGCCTGCTAGGACTGCCTTCCCCAGAATGTGTTTTGGCTACCAAATGCTAAAAGACAAGTCCTGGGGTCAAATAAATCTTGTGAATTCTTAACAGAGGCAGCTTGGGTTTATTGCAGCTTACAGTTTGAGGGGCTCAGTCCATCATAGCAGGGAAGGCAGGAAGTGCAGGACAGGAAGTGGGAGCAGGACAGAGTGGCAGGACACCCTCCATCTTGGTAGATCGACAAGTAGAAATGGGACCAGAAACAAGACCAGGCATTCACCTCTAGTGACTAGCCCAGGCCCGCAGAACCCCCAAATAGCATCCAGCTGGGGACAAGATAGTCACATGTGCAAGCCCACGAGGACGACTTCAAACTCGGAATAATACCAACTTTAATGCCAAATGTCTCACAACTCTGCCCAGTAAAACCTATGATGTAAGTCAGTATAACAGGCTCAGGTACAGAGTGTTCATCAAATGTGTTTGGTCACAGAAAAAAGGAAGTCATAAGTCCTCCAGTACAAATAGCCCAGGGGACCATTGGGACACTACTCAGAGGAGTAGAAAAACCCGATGATAGTTCCAAACTTTAGAAACCAATGAAATGTGATTGTAAGGTAAGTTGACTTCCCTAGTGTTTACAAGTCGCTAAGGAAACAACACAGAACAGCTTCTGACCCTGGAATAATGATTAAAATTGCTAGATATGACGACATTGCAGTGATTATATCACACTGTTTTTCCTATCAGGAAGTCACTATATACATAGAATGAGACCTAATATATGAGGTTAGCTTTAAAACACTCTGGCAGGATCGGCATCTGTATGGAGTAGGGAGGAGAAGGAAAACACAAGTGATGTGTTTCAGATCCACGTGTGACCTGTGCTTGAATGCTATTGGTCATTACCCACTAAGCAGTTGGCACTACTTGCAGAGGCTTGGAAAACAACCAGAGTTGGGTATATCATAGAGGCACAGATTTCATTTAAAGACGAGTCACAGCTGAGCTTCAGTCAAACAGAAATGAACTACCTGCATACGCAGATGATCCCTTCGCAGAAGCTGATGCACAGCCATGTCCATCCCTTTTATCCTAAGGTGATATCTGTCCTTTTCCTTCATGGTGAGGTATACTTCTTGGATGCAGTAAAAAGACAGACACTGGATTTTTTTAATCTAATTCGTTAGTCTGTATCTTTTAATTAGGGGATTGAAACCATTAATCAATAAGCAGTGTTCACTGATTCCTGTTAGTTTTGTTGCTAGAGTGTGGGTGGAAAGGTGCAGGCAGGTTGAAAGTGAAAATGTGAAATGACCTCCTTAACACAAGCTGATGTGGCAACTGTGACACATGACAAGCCAGGCCAAGGCAAGAAGTCCAACCAGAGATGGTCAGCACAGTCCACAGCGGCAGGAAGTCAGGCTTCCTAGGCAGGCAGTATGAATGGCAGACGTCTCAAGTATTTGACCGAGGTCCTGCAGCTGGGCTGCTCTCCTAACAGCCCACTCAGCCGTGGAGCCTTTCAAGATCCCTTTCCTGGAGCCTATGAGCTGGTACCCAAGCCCGTGCTATATGAGCTGACAGGGATATTCAAACCATGAAACAGATAGGACACATGCGCATCACACACATCAGAGGATGCACCTAACCTAGCCCAAGAGAGCAGAGGCAATCGGGTAACAGGGAAAACTGAACGGAGGAGGAGTTAGCAGTTAATCAAGAAAAGAGACAGACAACAAGATCGCATCTTACATAGTAGCATCTGTAGAAGAGAGGGAAAAGAAGAAAAACCTACCCCACGGACACATGTGGCTGCATGAGATATGTGCTGGCCAGTGGGCGTGGGCGCTCTGGATTCTGTGCTGAGGAGCACGGTCGTATGACATGAGATCAGAGAAAGAGAGTTCTGAGGAAACAGTAAGGCTGGAGTATAGCCAACACATACAAAAGGCTTGTGGGCATAACTACCAAGCGTGGAAACAGAGGAAAAGGTGTAAGGAAGGGAGGAAAAAGGGAGGCAGGGAAGAGGAGAGAGGAAGAGATGGGGAGTTCAGAAGAGAGCCACAGGTACATTTCTGTCTTGGGAAGCTAAGGACTAAGATGACTAGAGAAGGCGGGAAAACATTCCCAAGAGACACCCTGACAGAGCGCCTGGAGGAAATCCAAATGGGAAATTTCCAGAAGACCATCTCAAAGAAGATATGCGACAGGTGATGGGGAGATGCTGACAGTGGCTTCCTAGGGAGCAAAGGCTGTACTCAAGACAGAGGGGAACATAAAGACGGTGACGCCTTCCGGGAGAAGACAAAGCAGACGCTGAGCAAAGGCAGAATCCATGGCTCTTTAATGGCTGTGGAAGAAACAGAGCAAGCTGAACTTGCAAGAGTGAAGCCATTCAGTCCATCTGGGGCAAGAGTTTCTGTGCGCAACACACACACACACACACACACACACACACACACACACACACACGCACGCATGCATACACAGAGACACACACATAAGCAGATCATACACATTCTTCACACACTATGCATATACCACACGGGTGGGGGTGAGGGGTGGGAGGGTGGGGGAGGGGGGGTAGGGAGAGGGACAGAGGGACTGCTTTTAAGCAACATAGCCTCCTAGGTTACCCACTTTGCTTTAAGATTTGGGGAAATTGCCGAGGTGTTGGGAAACCTTCGATTTGGTCAGGGGCGAGAGACTGTGTAGGAGAGAGCACATATGATCTACAAAATATGTCTGGGACATCTTTTTAGAAGTTTCATTTCTGACCACACGTGGTGGTACACACCTTTAATCCCAGCACTTAAAAGACAGGTTGATCCGTGTGAGTTTGGCGCCAGCCTGGTGTACACAATGAGTTCCAGGCTAGCCAGGGCTACATAGTAAGACCTTTCCTCCTCTCCCATGCCTGACACCAAGAAACAGTGTCCTCTCTCCTGTACATAATCTTATGGCAGTGGGCCACATTCCCTGCACCGTAATACATCCACAGACCCACTGTTCCCAAGAGAAACGTCACAGAAGCGACGCAGATCCCACACCGCGTCTCAGTGCATTGTCCTGTAAATGACTTGGTCACTCATTTACCAGCCTGGGCTCGGGTCCACTCGTGCAGCAGCAATTATTTCAAGGCCTACGGCATCTCTCCCTCCACATGGTGATGCTCTCGGGGCCACTGTGTGAGTTTTCTTTACTTGGGCCAGCAATAGTGTCATTTTCTCAGCAAAAGACTTTGAAACCCAAGCAAAACTTGTCAAGTCTGCACAGAAAGACAGTTAGAAAGCAGCCAAAACTATACTGCAAGGCCACTGTTCTGCCTTCCAGCGACAGGCAGTGTGTCACAGCCAGAACCGCACTGCAAGGTCGCTACTTCTTTCCGGTGACAGGCACTGTGTCTTGAGACCCTCACTATACAGCAGGCAGAGTCACACACAGTTTTCCTACTCACTCAGAAAGACTTTCTGTGCCTAAAACTGAGTGATGGCATGTGCTCGCTCTTAACGGAAGTGTGTTTGAGTCAGCAAATAACTATACCAGCTTTGCTTGTCTCCATGGAATGAAAATCCACCACTCCCTGATAAACAAACTCCTCACCGTGGCTGCAGTTCAAAGACCTAGTGTGTGTGTGTGTGTGTGTGTGTGTGTGTGTGTGTGTGTGTGTGTGTGTGTCTTTGATCAGGAGCCGCCACTGGAATCCCATGACCATGCGAGTACCAACAAAGAGATGTAAGAAACTAAAGCATCACACACACATGTTAAAAATGAGAGCAGTTAACTTCTGTACGCACATGGGATGCCCAACAGCACTTGGATACCCAGTGATGCTCAGATGCTTGTGAACTGGCGTGGCTTAGAAGCTTTGCACACTTCCTCTCAGTGAAAGACTTTTAAAAAGTTCTTCATTGGCCTGCCATCCCAAACCCCAACCACCTCCCCTCCACTGTATTCATAACACAACCAAAAGATTAAAATGTATGAATCATATCAGACATGCTGATAGTTTATTAAGAAATTTGTATTTGCAAACAAGGTTACATTTGGGGACAGTAAAAGAAAACAAAAGGGAAGGGGAAAACAGAAGAAGGGAAAAGGACAGCTAACTAGCTAAGAAATCTGAGTTCTTCTCTCACTACCCAGTCAGGACACAGGTTTAAGAGTCCACTAAATCTAGCCAGGCATGGTGGCACACGCCTTTAATCCCAGCATTCAGGAGGCAGAGGCAGAGGCAGAGGCAGGCGGATCAATGTGAGTTCAAGGCCAGCCTGGTCTACAAAGTGAGTCCAGGACAGCTAAGGCTACACAGAGAAACCCTGTCTCACCCCCCCCCAAAAGAGCCCATTAAATCTTTCTGTATATCAGTCCTAATACTGACAAAATAAAACATGTTTTCCTGATATAAGATCATCAATGGTAATAAATTGTGTAAAAATAATTTAATCGAAATTTTGTGCGATGTAACATGCTTGTAGTCTTCATTCTCCTGTCATAATTATCCTACTTATAGAGTACACCATTTAATTTTACAATTAAAAATGTGATACTGTTTATCTGACTCATGGTAAGAGCAGGGCCATTACAGGCCATTCTGATCAATAAGAATCCACAAAAGTGCCCTACAAGATTTCCTCTGTCAGGCTGTCACTCCACGCCCAACAGCAGATACATCCGGGTTATCTGACTACAGAGGAAGGCCGGTGCAAGCCGAGAGCGCCTGTCAGATGACGCCCGAGTCTTCATCTTCCCTCATTTTCACTGTCTTGCCAGGTCTTGCCAGGTGGCACACCCCTACTAAGGCGGTGACTTGTCTGTTACACGTAAATGCCCTCACATCACCAAACTATGGCGTTCCGAAGCTCTGGACTGGCACAGAGGCAAAGCAGACACAGTGCAGACATGGGCAAAGAGAACCCTGGTCCCTGCTCAGTCAGTGGACAGTCTCTAGCCTGTCTTTTCTATAAGTTTGTTTTGTTCTGTTTTGATTTTAATTAGGTGTGTACATGGGGGAAGGAGCATGTGCATGTGCAGTGCCCACAGAGGCCAGAAGAGGGCACCAGATTCCCTAGAGCTGGAGTTACAGGAAGCTGTGCGCCTCCCCACAAGGGTGCTGGGGACAGACTTCAGGTCTTCTGTGAGAACAGCAAGTGTCATCCAGCCCCTACTCTCACCCTTTCCTTGGTGACTGGTTCGGAGACACGGGAACCCCAAATGCAGCCACCACGGACTCTCTCTGGCCTGCTTCGTGGGTCGTAGAAATTCAAGTGAGAAAGTACTGTTAGCCTCCGGGGAGGGGCATTTCATAGCAAGAATAGCCGCAATACCGATGCCCCACGGATCAAGACGTCAGGACCCCACGCTGACTTCCACCGGGGCAAAACAAGGCAGCGCTGAGCGCATGGAGCTATAAATAAACACCTGGCTCCCCTTATAAAAGTCATTAGTCCTGTATGCGCTCAATGGAGAAATGTTCCTAAAGCGTTGCTAAAAATAAGTGGCCCGGGAATCACAGTAACGGAAAACAGACTGTGGCTGCCAGGCATGGGGCCGGGGAGTTGGCGCAACTGTGTAACAGTGAGGAGGGGAGGATCCCTGTGATGGAGAACTGTGGCGTAAGTGCAATGTCCCCATGGCCTGGGTGTTTCTAACCACTCGGTCCCAGCCATGGAGAAGGCAGTGGAACCACTGGAGGCGGAGGCTGGTTGGAGGACTTCCTGTTCGTGCCCTGCTTCTTGTGTGCTGCCTCAACGTGACCATCCAGCCTCCAGTGCTACCCCCCATGACTTCCCTATCTTCTGTCGTGGCTTTCCTGCCAGGAAGGACTGTGTCCCCTGCAACTGTGAGCCAGAATAAACCCTTTCTCTTTTAAGTTGCTTTTTTTCCCCCCCAGGGTGTTATTTTATCACAGCAACAGAAAAACAGCTAAGACAGGGATAGTCTATGTTTTCACCGTGTTCATGTCAACAGTGTGCCTGGGATACCAGACTGTAGCTTTGTAAGAAGGTAACGTCTCCCTGGATGAAAGGAGATGAAATCTACATTATTTCATACCACTGCATCTGAATTAATTTTTTGCTCTCCCAAAGTATAAAATTTAATTTAAAAAAAATCAGTCAACTGCTCAAAATCTCTACTTATGGTTTGATAGTTAACATTCTTAGTGTGTGCATCAAGATCCACAAATGATTGAGCGGAGCTATGTCGTGTGAGGAAGGGAGTTCCCTCTAGGTATTATTTTACTATTGGCTTCAGTTTCCACGTACACTAAGAATGGAAGGAACTCAGAATCCAGGCTTCAAAGCCAAATGCAGACTAAAGGCTTTGCAGTGCCTGGAGATGTCCTGTAGCCACTGCTGCCCAAAGATGTCAGCCAGGGTCCATTTAGAAAAGGGGCTCTGCTCCTGCAGTGAGCAATCCGAATGCAGCTTCTTAAACACGTGCCATGTCATAAAAGCACAAGACAAAGAGAAAATGCTGAAGCAAAGTTTTAGTTGATTAAGTGAATTTTAATGATTTCTTTCTTAACCATCACAGGAAAATGTACAAAATGAACCGGCATCATTGTGGCTTTTTCCCCCTCACGGCTTAGTCTCCTTAGTAAGCCCTCAATTATTCAGAGACTCTCAGTTCCCTGTTCTGCAGCCTCTGCTTTCACCTGAGGTGAGCAAGGGCAAAGTAGAGGGAGGCTGCGACTCGGATGCCACTCTGCCCCCATCTGTCGCCATGTTAGTATCAGGAGGTGCATGTTTGCGTGCACATGCGCATGCGTGTAAGGGTAGACAAGAAGAATTCCTGGACCTTAGACAGTGGAATGTTAAAAAAAATATTATTAACAA
The DNA here is from genome assembly GCF_964271855.1 of Acomys minous. Taxonomy (NCBI): domain Eukaryota; kingdom Metazoa; phylum Chordata; class Mammalia; order Rodentia; family Muridae; genus Acomys; species Acomys minous. The sequence continues at coordinate 16,671,351 of NC_140499.1, read as the reverse complement.
TGATCTTCTCTGGTAGCTGCAGAACATTTGATCCCTCTGCATTCTTCGCGTGCCCTGCAAGAAGCATGCTTGTGCTACCAAGAAGGCAGCGTCTTCTTGAAAAGGCCCAAGAAAGCTGTGGGTGGACACAGGCTCCCTTGTCTGAGGAGACCAGCAACAGGAGGCCCTGAGCAAGTCGGTAGTCCTAACAGGAACGAGCCATAGGAAGTCAGAATATTAGTCAGGGTTGGCAGCTGCCAGAACTGAGGAACATAATCACCGAGGACAATGGCTGACATTTCTAATATGATAGAAATCAATTCTTGAAAATTCCTCGTCAACCCGTTGGGTTGTCTCAACATCCAAGGACACAAAAGTAGTTGTACCAAAAGTGGGTAGCAGCTCTATCAAAGTTGCAAACTTTGGGGTACTCACTGCAACTTTGTTCATGATTGCTACAACCTGGCTGCAAGTAAGATATCTTTGTGTTAATCACAGAACAAACTGTGGCTCATCCAGGCAACAGAATACACACACACACACACACACACACACACACACACACACACACACACATAACTCAGCACTAGAAAGACACACGTGATCAACGAAGGGAAGGGCCTGAGGAACCATACAGGAAAGGAAAGAAGGGGGTGGGCCTGTTGGAGGCTGTGGTGAATGTTTCGAGCTCAAGATTCGCCGGGTAGTGAGATGACTGAGTGTGACACAGTGACAGAGATGCTGTCACACTGCACCTGTCCAAACCCCTGAAATGCACAGCACCTTCACTAACATGAAGGACAGACTCAGAGGTGAGCAAGTATGGGTTTACTGTGACAAGTGTACGCGTGTAGTGTAAGACACGAGTGATGAAAGGCTGTAGAAGGCAGGAGGAGATTGGGGAAAGTCTCTAATTTCCCCCTAATGTTGTAACCTGAACCCTCTCTTACAAAACAATGGCTTTTAATTTAAAATAGGCAAAGATAGGGCCACACAGGAAACATTCAATAGCAAAGCAGTCTTGTGGTTAAGATTTAAGAGTAGGAATGCACAGTGGAAACTGTGACAGTGTAGAAAACAATCCTCAACTGACAGCCCTGATAGGGTCCAGCTACACACACACACACACACACACACACACACACACACACACACACACACAAGATACACACATTTACCTACACATATATGTACATAAATGTTCACATTCACATATACACATGTAGACATGCAGACATAAATACACATATATACATATAAACTCATACACACACACACACATCTCTTATTGGCATTTAGCTTATGGTCACCAATGAAAGCTCCTTATCAAAAGCCATTAACCAAGCTAGAGTGTCTTAAAGTCGTAAGTGGTCAAAAGAGATTAGCTATAAACATAAGCCACAAGCAAGTAATTCTGCAATGGACCCAATGGACCCAAGAGAGGAGCACCTCCCAACTCCAGCCTCTTCCTGGCAACAGCCCTTTCTTCCCATCTGAAATGCTCTTGGACACTTCCACAGTGCCTGAGTGTTAGGTAAGGACCCTGTGGAGATAACGCAAGCACTCGGGTGAGTGCCAGTCAGCCGGGCTGTTTGTGTCCCTGGCAGTTCTTTCTGGATTAAAAAGTCAACATTCATCTGCAAGACTCAATCCGGGCAGTTCCAGAACAGCGCAGTGGTGTATGCAGGCAGAGCCCAGGGTGGACGGCAAGCTGCCCAACTTGCCCCAGCAACTGAGGAGCCATTCTGTGCGACTGCGGAAGGCGTTAGGAAAACACCTCTCAAAGCAGCCTGGAGACGAAAGAGTTTTCTTTGAGTCTCATGAAAATAGCCCTGCAGCACGTCCCTCCGTCAGGCGAGCTCCACTCTGGAAAACCCTGCTCCCTGCCAAGATCCCGGGGTCCAGCTCCAAGATTTTTGAGGCCCTTGCAAGGAAAACCTCTTTTGTCCTTCCTTTCAGGAGAGGTGCTGGGTAGATGCAGGGGAGAGCAGAAAACTGCATTTTGTTGTTGTTTGTTTGTTTTTGTTTTTGTTTTTTTGCTTCAAAGTCTCTAGGAAGAAATGGCCTCTTCTTTGGCAGGACTGAGATCTCAGTCCTGTCCTCTGGGTGCAGCAGCCTAGGACTGACAGTCAGCAGGCTGACCCCTCCATGGTGACATCTTTAAAGTAGCCGCCATCTCTTCACTGTCTGCCCCTGAGTTGAGCACACAGCTGACACTCACAGACTAGGCCCAGTGGCTGGTAAGCTTGTTAGACTTCCGCCAGCCTCCATAGGTCTACTATATGAAGTCCTGGGTTGTCCTATATTTAAAGTCTTGTCCAATTCAAACATCTCAGAGATCTAAAAAGAAGAAACATCCTAGATTTCCTTTCTCATGTTTCACAGCACTCCTGTCCCCAGTGTCACTAGCTAAGCCTTCGTGGTGCCAGGTGCAGTCTCAGGACACCATCCATAGCAGGGGCAATGAAGAGAATTCACAGTCGAGGAACCCCTCTGTTGGACTCAGTGGCGTCCACTTGTGTGTAGAGGTGTTTGACTCTAATTTGGTTTTGCCTATATTCTTCACACAGCACCGACGAAGCATTCTCTGTACCTAGCTCTGTACCGCAGGACGCACAGGCACACTCCCCCTGGCAGTGATAGCTACATAGAAACATACCCACCGAGGCAGGAATCCGGCAGTCAGCAAAAAAAAATGGCGCAGGAATGCCAGAGACACCTTGTGGCCTCCTTGTCCATTTTTCCTCCTTAATTCTCAGTAACATGGAAAGCCACGACAGAACCCGTCTTCACACCCAGACCTCAGAGTCTCTGGCCAGCTTCATGGTACTGCCGTGTTCTAACATATTTATGAGCATGGATGCTCTTAAATTTTGTAGGTAACTTTCTTCCTGTCACGGGTTGGATGTGAAGTGTCCCCCATAAGCTCGTGTGTTTGAACACTTGGCCCCCCCGCTGGCAGCACTGTTCTGGAAGGTTATAAGACATTTATGAGGTAGTGCCTGACTTTGGGAACTGTGTCATTGGGGGTGAGCTTTGAGGGCTTATAGTCTGGCCCTATTTCCTGGCCTAATTTTTGTATGAATGGATAAGATCTCTCTTTCCTGACTGCCAGGCCTGGTGTCACATCCCTGACGCTTTCCCACCACAACGACTGTGTCCCCTCTGAACTGTAAGCCCAAATAAACCTTTTCTCCCCCGCTTTTGCTGAGGCACTCGGTTACTGCCTCATTCCATCTCAGAGTGGGAGGTGAGTGGGTGAGTGATAGGCTTTAGTTATGAGCTCTATAAATGAAGTAGAAAAAGACAAATGAAATTCCCAAGTGTAGACCAGGAAAAGTGGGTTCATATAATCAGAACTATAAAGAGACTATGGGCTCTTTGGAAGAAACGCACTGAACTGAAAGCATCCGAAGGCTTGGTAGTGGGGATTGCCCACAGTTCTGCTCAAGTGTTAAATAACATACAGATGGCTTTGATGGTGCCAGAGAGCGTGCAACACAGGAAGAAATGCCTGGCTGAACCAGAAGGGAAAAGGGGACCTCAGGCTGGTCATATTAGGAGCAATGAGGAGCAGCCTGCAGTTTCTGCCTCAGAACCAGCGCTCTGCTTTTTTAGTTATTGATGCCTTTGCCAGTCCCTGTAAAGGAAGGTACCAGAAGGGCATCCACATAAAGACGCTCTCAGAGAGGAGAGGAGGTTTCTGAATGGAACATGACCACCTTGCCCTGTGGCTGCACTGAACTAGAGCAGCTGGGCTCTGCACTGCTGTAGCTCCACAGTTAATCTGGTTTTGATACACTGGGGGATTTAGTCAGAGGTATGAAGGCAGAAGCTGTGTGAGAGGCTCACTCACTCTCTGAACCTTTGTTCCTAGAGCAGACACTGAAAAGTCACCCAAACCAACCTCAGGGAGAGACATCATAGCAAAAAGAAACCTGGGCTTCCACTACCCTTGTCAAGGTACTAGAACGTTTTTAAAAAGCCATTTCAGATTGCACAGGGAGAGAGAGAGAGAGAGAGAGAGAGAGAGAGAGAGAGAGAGAGAGAGAGAGAGAGAGAGAGAGAGTGTGTGTGTAGCTGTGTAAGAATCCTGACCTAACAGTGATGTACCCTGCACAGCTGAGCCCCCATCCACCCAGGAACACGACTAACAATGAGATGCTTTACTTTAGGGCGCTGGGATTAGAGCTGTTTGTTGCACAGCACTAGTTAACTATAGTGCTGGAAACAAAGAGATACAAGACCCTGGAAGGGAGGTTTCAGGAGAAAATAAAAGTCCAACAGCTATGTAGTATGTGACAGTTTTATCCTAAGTATTCTGGCTGAGTTACTCTACTGTTGCTGTGAAGAGATACCATGATGAAGGCAATTAGAGGGGAAAGGATTCATTTATGTCTTATAGTTTCAGAGGATGAGTCCAAGACCACCATGGTGGGGAGCATGGCAGCAAACAGACAGTGCTCTGTGGTACCAGAGCACTAACTGAGAGCTCAGCTCACGGGACAGAACCACAAGTCAGAGAGAGCTGAGAGTGGTGAGTCTTTTGAAACCGTAAAGCACACCCACCCTCATTCACACTCCCTCTAACAAGGCCACACCTCCTGATCCTTCCCAGACAGTTCCGCCAACTGGGAGCCACACACTCAAATATATGGGCCTAAGGGAGTCATTCTCATTCAAAGCGCCACGGTTGTTAGGGCTCTCTCCACAGCAGTACGCTGAGGGTGGACAGCCTCACCAGAGGAACGCGGGTGAGGCCAGACAGAGCGCGGGTGGACGTGAGGGCAGTGGAAGCCAGGCCTGGTTTGAAGTGAAGACAGGGGCAGAAGGCAGCACCTGCAGCCAAGGAATACACTCTCCCGCTGCGCCCCCCCCCCAACTCTGCCAAAGGCAGCAGCTCCCCAAGATTCATGCACCCACACCTGAAATGATTGTCTAGCTTCATGGCTTTCCAGTACAGAAAGGCACTTAACGCCCTCCGGCCCCAGTGCCAGCCTCACATAAGAACATTCTTTTCTGTTGTCCATGCGCATTTGGTTTCTCCCCCTAGGCTAGTGGTGAGCCTTCAGAGCCAACCGGCCTTATGCCCCAGCCCAGGCGGTCGTGCAGCCTTGAGCTTTTACACAACTGTCAATGAAGCAGGAGCCAGTTTGGTAAGTTGCCAGGCCCAAGGCCATAGAGTCCTGGGGTCAGAGGTGAGCAGTCTCACCCTCCTCAGTGGCTGGCTACGAGGCATGCCGTGCTGTACTTTTTGAGATACCATCTCAAAGATGAGGCCACCAGAAATTGCAGAGTGTATGCCTTCGCTTCTTTCCAAAAGATATATTAAGGATCTAGAAAAGGTAAACTCTCCTACACTGCTGGAAAAGGAACATAAACTGGCTCAGCCATGTGGACAGCTGTATAGGCGTTCCTAAAACACCAATCCCATAATGCCATGCGATGCAGCGATCCCACCATCAGACCTAAGTGCACAGGAAGAGGAAGCACATCAGAGAAACCGTCACTACCAGTGTGTACGGCAGCACTGTTCACAGTAGCAAGATATGGGCTGGCCTTGAGGTTCACTGGCAGATGAACAGATGAAGGTAAGTAGATAACACATTCCGCATATATGAAACATTCAGGTAACAAAATCCTGACATTTGTAGACCTTACTTGCATCAAATGATAAAAGTCAGGTACAGCAAGGCAGGTGACACACACACACACACACACACACACACACACACACACACACACACACACACACAGATGTAAAGATGGACAGTGGAAGCCCACCATCACACGTGCTTAATATCCCTTTTTATTAGGAACAATCAAATCCTCTTTACCAGGTAATTTGGAATACATGTGCCGACCACAGGTGTCCTAGAAGCCTTCCTCCCAGCTGTCCCCTGTCACCCAGCCTCCTGTCTTCCATATGCCTTAGGCCTGATGAGCACTGCCCATCTTTATGTTGTGAGCATGTGCTGAAATGTCACCATTTACTCTATAAATATGCACAATTATGCATCGATTTTGATACGCTTTTTAAAGAATCATACTACAGAGAAATATAAAAGCATGCTTTGGTCCTAGCAGTTGTTTGCGTGGGGCTTTGGCCAGGGTTGGGAGGGAAGATGAGGACATGAAGGCCTGCGAGGGTCCCCCCTCCACCCCCTCTCCACCCCCCCCAGCATGCTGACCTAACTGTTCCCATTTCTACAGTCGGCAGAGGCAACGACTGGAGCTTATAAAATTTTCTCAAAATGCCATAAAATAAGTGCGGGAGGAGATGGCAAATAGCTCCTGGCCCCAGTACAGACACTTCCCCCCGCTAGCTGAGGCGCCTGAAACCACAGTGGGCACGCGTCTCTTCCCCTGCTGTGAGGACAAGTCACTCTGTTTTCCTTCAGTGTTCCCTGCTTGTCACATTTGGAGCCACTGAGCCAAGAGCGCTGGACGGAAGGCTCGGGAGCCTGGGCGTACTCGTGTTTCCATCCGAATCTCTCTTGCTTGGTCTTCAGTTGTTTTGTGTCCAGCTGCCCCCACCCCATCCATTCCCTGGTCTACTTCCCTTAACCTAACCCCCCCCCCCAATGTAAATGACCTTTTCTGATTCCTCCAAGCAATATGTCTGCTGTCTATAAAACGCCTCTCGACTTTGCACTACCCACCTGGTCCCCGCAGTCATTCTGTCCGAGTCACTCTGAGTTGAAATGTTTCAAGCCTGAAAAGAAATCTCATGCCTGTGGATAAGTTATCGTAATGGCCAGAGACAAATATATATGCATGTAAAAGTTTGCTCAAGCCACAGCTTTTATCACTATACCAATTTTCCCAAGACTGTCTGGAACATTCCACTGTCTATGGGTCTAAGGCAGTGGTCATTTGCACACAAAGAAAGAAGAAACCAAGAAAACAAAACATCAGCAAAGGGTAACGATAAGTGGGGGTCGGGGTACACCGTTGCTTGGAATGTAAATTAGTCTGAACACTAAAAAAAAAAAAAATCTAAGTACAGAGGCTGGTGAAGAACAAACAAGCAAACATAACTCCAACATATACCAAGGGATCAGAACTAGCACATATGCAGTGCACACCAAAGCGACTGCTGCAGACCCCAGAGCCTGATGGGATCTTTACTGCTTAGCTTAGGCCACTGAACCCAGGTCCTAAGGTGCCAGACGCTGGCCGTCACCAAAGGCCCACTTGGGACAGTGGGTCCAAGTTCATTTTCTTGCAAAAATGAAAATTAAAGAGACGGACTCTCATGGGTATATGCAAAGCAGTGGCAGCCTTTATTGAGTGTGACAGAAAATAAAATAAAATAGGAAAGTAAGAAAAAATCCTGAGTACTTTTGGATTTCCTTTGTCTAGGGGTTTCCATAGGACTGTGGTGGAAACTGCCAAAAGGCTGAGGTCATTTCCACTGAGGCTGTCCTTTTTTTCTGCGCTGTCATGGGCTGAGCCAAGGAAGGGTCCACACATACAGGTCCTGCCCCCCAAGCACAACAAGGGCATGAGCAGGCAGTTTATTTCTGGTTGGCGCCTCCTCTGCCCATTTCTGACTGCGGCTTACTGACTCTCTGTTGGCTGTCAGTCACTCGGACAGCACGTCTCCCTTCCCAGGTGGCTCTGGGTAATCACGTTAAGCCCTCTGGCACGCCAAGCCTTGATCTTGACTCTCCTGGACATTAGTCTCTGGCTGGTGTTGCTACCTCTGACCTTGCAGGTGTCCTAGAGTGCCCATGTGTGTGCGTGCATGTGTGCATGTGTGTATGTGTGTATGAGTGTGCACGTAGGGGTGTAAGGAGGGATAACGCAGAAGATTATGATGAAAAGTACATTATATTACATTATATTCATGTATGAATTGTCATAAGAAAGCCACTCATTCTGAGGAATGAATATATGCTAATAAAAACTATAAAAAAGATGGTCACCTGACCCTACCCACCAGAGCACCAAGGCTAAGAACTGACCCCCCAACCATCTGCATTTTTAGACTCATGAGAAGAACCTGTAAACTACAAAGTAATCTACAATCGCCTATTCCAATAAGATCCATGCTGGAGCTGACTTCCTTACCCTAGCCCGGACTTCTGCCTGAGACACTCACTCCAGATCTGCTCAGAGGCTCTTTCTGCAGCTGTGTCCCTTAACTGCAGCGGGAACAGCATGCTCCCCTCTTTTGCACATCCAGCGTGATTCCAGCTCCATCTTCCTCTTAGGAACCACTGCCTCCCGGCTTTCTGTCCCTGCAGCCCAACTCTGTGAGCTGCCACTCAATCCCGTTACGGCAATGCCAGCTACCACTCTGGGTCCATACATAGGCTATGTGGCCTTTTCTGTCCTATACTGGCATTCAGTCAGGCTAAGACCTGGACAAGAGGAACGGCTTCTGACACCAAGTGGCTTTTGAACTCAGACCTGCTGCAGCTTCCTCTCTGGGTTGCCTCTACAATCTCAAACACCATTACTTATAATGAGCATAGTAGAAAAGTATCCATGGTGGCGGGTTGTCCAGGCTGGCGGGATCAGTGTGTGGGAGCGGGTGTCCAGGCTGGGTGAGATCAGTGTGTGGGAGGGGGTGTCCAGGCTGGCGGGATCAGTGTGCAGGAGGGGGTGTCCAGGCTGGTGGGATCAGTGTGCAAGAGGGGATGTCCAGGCTGGCGGGATCAGTGTGCAGGAGGGGATGTCCAGGCTGGCGGGATCAGTGTGTGGGAGGGGATGTCCAGGCTGGCGGGATCAGTGTGTGGGAGGGGGTGTCCAGGCTGGCGGGATCAGTGTGTGGGAGCGGGTGTCCAGGCTGGCGGGATCAGTGTGCAGGAGCGGGTGTCCAGGCTGGTGGGTTCAGTGTGCAGGAGCGGGTGTCCAGGCTGGTGGGATCAGTATGCGGGAGGGGGTGTCCAGGCTGGTGGGATCAGTGTGTGGGAGGTCTCCAGGTTATTAGGTGCACTGCCCTTGCCTGCATCAAGATTTCACACCTCATTTGCCTGTTCTCTTTCCACCCTTGCCTGAGGCAACGGCTGTGCTCCTCACACATTCCCACCCCAGTGTGCTTCCTTGCCACAGCATCAGAAGCGACAGCACCAACCCGTTATGGACTGACGCCTGAAACCATCAGCCAAAGTAACTCTTCTCTCTTTATATGTTGACTGCCCCTGGCAGGCATTACAGTAGCAGGAAGCTGACTAACTGACACAGGGAGCCTGGTCTTACTCATTTTCCCCTCGGGACCTCAGGCAAGTAAGGTTTATTCCTCCCTCGTGTGGGTGGGCCTTTTTCAGTCAGGACAGCAGAAGGCAGCCTCGAAGCACATCAAACCTCCCATAGTTTCCTCCCCAGGCTGCCTTCTATAGCCTCATGCACCATTCTTTTTTTTTTTTTTCCATGCACCATTCTTAACCTACCCATGAGTCTGTTGATTGACCGAGTCTCCTCCTGATCCTGTCTCTTTGCAGGACTGTAATTAATGACTTCCTGGAAGCCGAGCTGCTCCGTAAGGAGGTGCCCAGATGTGGGAGAGTTGAAGGAGTGTGAGATGGTTTCTTAGCTACTTCCTGGTCCCCTTCACCAGGTGACTGAGGGCTGAAGACCCAGACCAAAACTCCACTTGCTCAAAGACAGGAACACTGCTGCTGCCTAGCTCTCTCCTGGGCACATCCTGGTGTTCCAGAGTTGTGTCTCACACTTCCCCACCATTCACTCATCTCAGAACATTCTACACACAAGGGTACATTCTTTCTTAAAAGTCACACATCCATGGGCACAAAAGATTCCCCTGTATCCTTTTTGTTCACAGCTCCAGCTCCCTCCAAAGTTACTAGACCTTGTTAAAGGGCCTTATGCCCTTTTCACATCTCCTCCTATGCATTTACCCCATGAGCAAGTGGGGCCAGGGTGTGCATTTCATAACAGGGCAGGCTCTTCAGTGTTAATCAACAATCCCTTTCCTCCCTTGATGCATGGAGGGCTTTCTGCTCCAGAGCAGATGCACGTGACTGTACACCCTACTCTGCACGAAGCAATGAGCTGACGGACTCATGCTTCTTGCCCGGACAGCTGCAGTAACTTCCTACCTCTGCCGCTGCTCTCACCCTCGCTGGACAAGGCTTGCAGGGCCCATACCAATCCAGTGTGATGACGGTCTTGCCTCCCACCTCACTTCAGCCATCCCAAATGCATCACAGTTCCCGGAACACAACACACTTGGCTTTGCCTCCTGAGCCTTCATGCCCTTACCCGCCCACAAGCCTGGCAAAAACCTACTGACTTCTAACACTCTGCACAGAAGGGTGCTCCTATCCGAATCCATGCCTAACTTAACTTTCCCTATTGAAATCCACTGGTCTTAGCTGGACACGCACTTTTAATCCCAGTGCTCAGGAAGCTGAGGCAGGAAGATTTCAAGTTCAAGGTCAGCCTGGCCTACATAATACAACTCAATCTCAAATATTTTATCACCTTTATTGACTTACATTTCTTTCTTGCCTTGCTAGACAATACACATAAGTCATAAAGCCCTCATCTTATTTGGGTTTTAAACCTCAGTACCTAGTGATGAATGCAATAATGTAATGGACAATTTGTGGTGAAAATAACTAACTCATTTTGTATTATTTTAAATTGAGGCGTGACTTGTTTGGTCCCAAATAACATTCAAGATAAAGTTAAAAAAAAAAAAGATACTGACACTATACCAAGACCGAAACTTTTTAAAGTAATTTTTCAATAAGGCAAGCAGAAAACGAAGAGTTGAAGACTGGTAGGGCCACCGGTGAGATTTTCGTGCTTGCTGAAGTGAGCCACGTGCTTTGCTTTCCTGTAGCCAATAGCTGAGCAAAAGTTTCCCAGAGGCCAAAAGGTAAAGGAACGTGGCTGCTAGAAGTGCAACCAGACCTGACCTGGTTATAAAGCAGAAATCTCTCCCCAGGAACCTCAAGGTGATGAGGAACCTCACTGTGATGAAAGAACTAGCAGCCACACCATGTCCAGGGCGTTGTTTATATTCAGGAGTGCAGGACGGAGCACGAGCGGAAGGTAATTGGTGCACTGGTCGCCTCACACACCTTTTGTTGCTTTGTGCTAAGAACACAGAAGCCTGCTTTCCCAGCTATTCTGAGAGATGGCACTAAGTGTTCTCAGCTGCCATCATCCCAATGTGCTCCGAGCACTGGAAGCTGTCCGTCCCCTGCAACTGCACATTATACCTGCCCCCCACACCTTCCCTGGCAAACACCTCCTAAGTCACAGAGAATCAAAGCTCCCAGAGCCAATTCTATGGTTTCCTTCACCACGAAAGCTCACACCAGCACACAGTCCTGAAACTCCACTTTCAGAGGGATGCCGTTAAAAAATATTATCTCAGTGACAGGCAGCTGGGTTGGGAAGAAGGCAGTTTTCCCATATCTGTGACCCTTTCCTCTTACCATAGTTTGGACTATGGAGGGCCACGAGAACCTGAAAAGACACACCCCCTCTCAGAAGAGCAGCTTGCACCTGTTTTCAAGGCATCGAGACCACCTGAGGGTACACCCATGTCAAACTCTCAACCTGGGAGAAGGTGGCGGCCTCACCGCCACCCTGAGGGATCGTGCCCTTCACTGGCAGCCAGTGAAGGCCTCTTCCAGAGAGACAGAGTGCTTAGGGAACACCCGTGTGGAAGTGGGGCACAGGCCAGGCTCTGCAGAACTCTGAAACACAAAAGCTCTCCAGTTCTACATCATTAAGCGTGGCCAAAAGTAACTCAAGGGTGGAAAATATTCAAAGTAGGTGTAACCAAACAGATACCCCAACTGTTTTTCCTTTAAATCTCATGAACAAATGGAGAGAAAAGCTACCCTGCGTAATACAACCTCCTGCAGTGCCTTCCAAGAAAAATTAGTTGAATTGCAAGGCATATAATAAATAACTAGAGGAACATCCTCCATAGGAATATTAGAAGCTTAGTTGTTAAGACTGGGTGGAAAGTCTAGCAAAAACCCCAAACTGGGTTTGTAATAATAACCTAGAGTCTGTATGGGGCCCTGGGTTCAATCCTCAGTAAGAAAAACAACAGGAAAATATGAGTTTCTTGTGAACCCACTCAAATTGTAGTGCTCCCAAGGTTGCTGTGTAAGAGGTGTGCTCCCCAGGTTGCTGTGTAAGAGGTGTGTTCCCGAGGTTGCTGTGTAAGGCGGAGTGCTCCCAAAGTTGCTGTGTAAAGAGTGTGCTCCCAAGGTTGCTGTGTAAAGAGTGTGCTCCCAAGGTTGCTGTGTAAAAGGTGTGTTCCTGAGGTTGCTGTATTAGGAGTGTGTTCCTGAAGTTGCTGTGAAAGGGGAGTGCTCCCGAGGTTGCTGTGTAAAAGGAGTGCTCCCAAGGTTGCTGTGTAAGGGGTGTTCTTGAGGTTGCTGTGTAAAGGGGAGTCCTCCTGACGTTGCTGTGTAAGAGGTGTGCTCCCGAAGTTGCTGTGTAAGGGGGAGTGCTCTCGAGGTTGCTGTGTAAAAGGTGTGCTCCCAAGGTTGCTGTGTAAGGGGAGTGCTCCCGAGGTTGCTGATGTAAGGGGAGTGCTCCCGAGGTTCTCTGTGTAGCCTTGGCTGTCCTGGACTTGCTTTGTAGACCAGGCTGGCCTGGAATTCACAGAGAGCCACCTGCCTTGCTGCCCTGAGTGCTGGGATTGCAGGCATTTGCTACCACGCCTGGCTTAGAGGGCACATTATTATGTGAGAAGTGTCTGTCTCTTCTTGACTCCCACAGGAAACAGTATCTGGTCTGACACTGACTGTACCCTGCTGGCAAAAGCCTGACACACAGGATGAGCTACAACAGGGAAGGGCGCTGAGGGGGACTGAGGGGCAGGTGCTGATGGTTTATTCTGCTTAGTCAATCCACTCAAGAAGGAGCCAGTGTCTTGGCTTCTTCCTGATGCTGTGATGAAAAATAAAGCAACTTAAGGGCCAGAGCGCTGGTTTGAGGCGCAGTTCCAAGTTGCAGTCTGTTAAGGCAGGGGAGTCTCAGTGGCAGGAACTTAAAGTAGCAGCTGGCCACACTGAATCCACAGACAGAACAAGAGAGCTGGCCGGCAAGCGTTCAGCTCGCCCTCTCCATCCACACAGTCCAGGATCCCTGCCCAGGGCACGGTCCTGCCTGCAGCTAACAGTCAAGACATCTCTCACAGTCATTCTCAGAGGCTAACTTAATCTAGACAGCTCTTCACAACTGTGCTGGAGTCCTCCCTCCTAGGCATCAATGTTAACAGTTGTGTGCTAGTACAACCACCATAGCCAGTGTGTAAATATTGGAAAGCCTGGCCTGGGAAACAGAAGAGTTTCAGTTTAGGAGCAAATAGAGGGTGGAGAAAGAAGATGGGGAAGAAAAAAAGGCCACTCTGATTTCTACCACGGACCTGGCACAGGAAAGAACTCAAGCCTTGGCACCTCCTCCTCTGAGCCGCACTCCCCCCTCAGCCACACTCCCCACCACCTTCCCTGCCATGAACCGTGAGCCAAAATAAGTCCTTCCTTCATTAAGGTGCTTCTCTTGAAATGTTTTGTCACAATGATAAGAAAAGTAACTAATATAAAACTTAGGGTCCTAGCCAGACATGGTGGGGCACATATAAAATCCTAGCACCCAGGAGGAAGATGCGAAAGTGCTGTTGAGCACTCAAGGCCAAGTTGGGCTATTTAGCAAGTCAGTGAACTCCAGGCAAGCCAGAGTTGTATAATAAGACCCTGTCCCATAAAAATAAAATACAATAGATATTAAATTAAATTTTAAAAAAAGGCAGTGTCCTCACTGTGATAAACCTGGCCAGGTAGTTCACGGGCTTCTGGGACTAGTTGTGGGAATAATGTGGTAGTGTCTAAGGCTCTAGGGTAAAGAAGTCACAGAGTGCTGAAAGCAAGGCTTAGTGAGACATTCTGATAAGGATGAGGAAAACCCGGTGGACAGTGAAAGCCAGGCTAGTGAGCTTTCAAAAAGGAACAAGGGCTCTACTGGAAACTAGGCGCTATTTGTGCTACATTCTGGGAAAGGATCTTGCTTTTAAAAAAAAGTCTAAGTGAGGCTGAATTTTAAAAAAATAACAGTCTAATCCAGGCACAGTGGTGCACACCTGTAATCCCAGCACTCAGAAGGCAGAGGCAGGCAGATGTCTATGAGTTTGAGGCCAGCCGGGTCTACAAAGTGAGTCTGGGACAGCCAAGGCTACACAGAAAAACCCTGTCTCAGAAAACAAAACAAACAAATAAACAATAAAAAAAAACAGGCTAATTTGCTGCGGTTATTACGCAATGCTTTTAGCCAGATGTATAGTGAGAAAGAACCTACAGGGAAAATGTGCAGTTGCGCACAGAGAAGAGAGTGGCTGGATTTAAAGCAGAGAACAAAGGGCTGTGGATAAAACACAGAGGCCACTAAAGAGGTTGATGCAAGGAGATGTGGTGCCATCGGCTATGCCCAACAAGTGCTGGCGCTGTAGTAGAGGCTCCCTCACACACGCAGCCCCGAGGGATAGCCAGCAAGGCACAGGAAGGCTGCCCACACTGTGGTAAGGGAGCTCAGGCTACAGAACAAGCAGCAAAAGCCAACCACATGGCACTAGTTTGTGCAGACATAACATGCAAAACGCACCAATTACAAGATCACAGAGACTTAAAGTTCCAGAAAGCCATAGAGGCCAAGCAATGTGGAACTGGGTCAGAGTCCCTGTAGGGTGGCCCCAAGAGGCCGCTGTATGAAGTTCTGCCACTAAAGCCTCATTATAGTGCAGAGTCTAGGATGTAAGAGATGCCAGGGATGTGAGCCATGTACCACGGAGAGGTGTATGCACGGAGGGTAGCCAAGAGAAGGACCATGTGCTTTGCCGCCCAAGCATGCTGTCGTCCCGGACACCAGACAGGGATGGAACAGTTTGCGCTCTGCTGGGTTTTATCTTGACGCAGCTCAGTCTTTCCTTGCTCTGCCCATTCCTCCATTTTGTGCTTTGGGCCTTTAAACGGTGGTGGAACAGTCAGACTGTGATGACTTTTGAAGTTGGACTGAACGCGTTTTGCACTATGGGATGGCCGTGAGCCTGTGGGAGCCACAGACAAGAGTGTTATGGTTTGAATGTGGAATGCCCCCACAGGCTCAGGGGTTTGAACATTTGGCCTCCAGCTGGTGACAGTGCTATGGGAGGTTGCGAGACCTTTTAAGAGATGCAGCATCATTAGAAGGTGTGGATTGCTGGGAAATGAGAGATGCCTTCTGGGTTACAGCACTGATCTTGACCTAACCGTTCTGTTTCCTGATCTGCCTTCAAGTAAGCAAACATCTTCACTTCCTTGCTGCCGCAGTCACAAGCCACAAGGCTTCCTTGCCATGGTGGACTGTACTGCCTAAAACTGAGAGCCAAAATAAAACCTTCCTCGCTTAGGTTGTTTCATATCAGGTATTTTTTCACACTGCAAATTAGTCAATACACCTAGCATACACACACAAGGCCCTGAGCTCAACTCCTGGTATAATAAGTAGCTAAATAAATCAACGTCACCATTTTATCTTTTATGTCATTCAGAGGGAACATGTGCTTCCAATGTGTCACATGATATTAGATCATTAATATAGAAATTTTGCAATGGACCAAAATGTTGATGAGTAAAAGCCATGAGCATATATAATACCAGATTTAAAAGTAGGAACAGCAGAAATACCATGATCAAGAAGTCAAAATAAGCCAGGTGGTGCTGGCGCACGCCTTTAATCTCAACACTCAGGAGGCAGAGGCAGGCATATCTCTGTGAGTTCCAGGACAGCCTGGTCTACAGAGCAAGTTCCAGGGCAGCCAAGGCTACACAGAGAAACCCTGTCTCAAAAAAAAAAAAAAAAAGTCAAAATAAAATAAAAATAGAAGTAAAGCCTGAGCCAGATGTCGGTGACCGTTCTATACTCATGACGCTCTCCTGAAGGAGACGGTTCTCTTACCGAGTGCAGCTCTGAGAAAGGCAAGCATCCCTTCACAGCTCATGGACGCCCCACTCTTCCACAGCAGCGTCTCAGCCACCCCTCCTGCTACTCCTCGTCCCTCAGTGCCCTCCAGCCTGTTCTCGAACACTTTGTCATTCGCCACTACACCTCACACAGAGTAACGTTTCCTGTCCCCTCCGTTCTGCTTCCAACGGACCCATGAGTGGCTCGGGGACTAAGCACCGGCGTTCGCCTTCTTCTGAACAGAAGAGAACCATGTCCCAACTGTAACAACTACATGGTATCTGGATAGCTTCTCCAGCAAAGCATAAAGCCCAGCTGAGAAGACGCCGTTAAAGAGCCAAGGCACGTTTGCAAGCCCCAAGTGCTAAATCCCACATCATCTCCAGCGTCTCAGCATGTGATCTTATCTGGAGATCGGGTCTTTGAAGACCCTGGGTATCTCAGCAGGACCTCGAACTGTCTCAGCCTCTGGAGTAGATGAGTGTGAAGGCCTGTGCCCGCCTGGCTGGCTGAAGCTGACAATTTTGAGGTGAGCAAACCGTCATGCTACTGATGACGTCACATAAGTAAGTGGAACCGAGAGACAGAACAAGGAGCCTGGTTCGTGGGGGTCTGCAGCATAGAACACTGGCTCAGGAATGGACGGGTTCACATCTGGGAGAGGTGAACGCACACTCGCCATTAGTTTTTGTAACAATGGTGCCCTGATAGCAGGAAATTGAGACAGCTAAGGGGCACAGGGGTCTAGACACCAACTGTGGAGATGGCGCGAGGGTCCCCAACCCAAACCCAAGAGAGAGGCCTGGGAGCAATCTAAATCAGTCAGCACCTTAACCTTGGACTTGAAGCTTACAAATCTGAGAAGATAGACAGGTACTGTTTAAGCCACCCATCTGGTGTTATGTTGCGACCCCAGAAGCTAGCACTGACAGACAGATGGACACCAGTATTCTGGGCTAGCGCTAGAAACAGCATGACAATCAGGCAGAGGCCAGCACAAGTAAAGGCCACGGAGACCAGACACGGAGGACTAAGGCAGGAAGTGAGGACTGTGGCCACGGGGGCTGACCCACAGTGAAGACGGCACTGACATCACAGACGGCAGAGGACTCCAAGCAAAGAGGAATGCGTCTCCAGAGAGTTTCCTGGGTACAGGCAGCAAAGCACTTCCTTGATATCTATTCATCAGTCTGGGTCTTCACTTCCTCACAGAGCACATCCCACACTTTTGCTGCCCGGCAACGCTGCTTGGTGAAGAAGGCGGAACAAAATGGGTAAAGGGTATGTGCACTTTCAAGTCATTTATAAACCTTACAGCACATCTCTATAGTATCTCAAATTCCCTGAAAGACTCTTACTGTGCTTTTAAAAGAGCTGTTTAGTTACTGTCTGCATTTCTGCATGGCCAGCTCACTCTGGGCTTTAATCGGCCAGATCCTGACTTCAAGACTCACTCCATGCCTTGTAGCATTGGTCCTTAATTACTTCTAATTTTAATATGTCATTAAAAGCTTCAGTTCTATGAACTAGAGAGATGGCTCAAGGCTTAGGAGTACCTGCCGCTCCTTCACGAAGACCAGAGTGCGGATCCCAACACCCAAATGGGACAACTCACAAATGTCTGTAACTCCAGCTCCAGAGGATCCTAGTGTCTTCTGGCTTCTGGGGGCCCTTAAACACACATGTACATGCACTTGAACACACATGTACATGCACTCACACAGACACACAGAGAAATAAATGATAAATCTTATTTTACAAAGAAAAACCAGTTCTTCAGAAAACTACCTTTCAATAGTGAAGAAATATTTAGTGCCAAAACAGAACTATTTCCTAAGCAAATGAAAGTGCAAGAGCCAAATGGGGCGGAGGACACATGGTGTCCCTTCGCTCTAGGCGTAGCACAGGCCCAGAACTATTTCAAACCATTTTTAAAAAAAAAAAAAAATAGAGCCACCAGATTTAATTTAGTTCAGCAGTTTCTCTGATCCAAAGAAAATTGTCAAAATTTCAAAGACCTAGGACGTATACCTCAGTACCCACCTCTACAACTCAGATAACCTAAAAGAAAAAAAGGGACAAACTTCTCCTCAACAGAGAAAATTGTCGTTGCTTCTGGAAGATGTTTTCATGATCCCTGGCATGGTCTCTCCACTGCGTGGCCACTCAGGCTTTCAGGATAGCTTTTCTTCAGCAGCTTTCCTCAGCCAGCCTCAGAGCCTTGCTTCTTACTTTTCATACGCTTTAACATGAGTGCATTTTTTTCAGCATGTTAAGCAAAGCCATAAATTGGATCTCACTGCCACAAAACCACTACTTCTGCTCACATTTCTGCCCATGTGGATGGACCTCTCCTGTGGGCCTAGATTCTGAACAAGAAGATTCTAGAATGCACAATTCATTGTTTGTGGGTGTAGATAGAGACTATGGAATGAAACGCCTAAAAAAAAAATCTTTCTTACCTGTAAAATGATGAATGATCGTTGGTTTATGAGTTTGTATTTGAGATTTAAATGATCCTATTTTTAGAGATGAAACTACTTCACATTTTTCATTAATTCACTCATTCATTCCTCCGTAAATGTTATGGCCCTGAGATAGAGTGGCCCTTCCTCCTCTGGAGGGCGGAGGGAGTCTGCCCCTCAGCGCAGGAGTTCCGTTATCTGAGCAAGGCTGGAATCCATCATGGCTTTCATATTCACCCTCCAGAAATCAATATGTGCCTCACTTCCTGCCCTCTAACAGCCGAGGGCATCGCTGCTGTGAGCTGTTTCTAATTCCAGCAACTTCTGTAGGTTGTTCACATATTAGTAAACTCAACCACAGCAGGGCTGCCTTTCCAAACACCCTTGAATTTGAATTATTTTCTAATTCTGAATTCTTGGGTTTTGAATAACTGATATAGATAAATAAGAAATGAGGTCAAAGGTGAAAGATTAAGCATGACTTAGACAGAGGCTCTCCCAACATCTATTTTCAGTAAGCTAAAAAGTAATAAGTAAACACCAACCATGCCAAATGCAAGAACATACCATCCCAGAACCGGAATATTCAAAATCAAAGGGGCCTTTCCTCTTGAGGCTCCACCAGCCAATGAGTAAATAATATCTTTTCCCAGCATACACATGTACATGCCATGCAACACCCACATGCAGCCTATGCACACACACGCACACACACACACATACACACACATATACACACACGCACACACACACACACACACACACACACACACACACACACACACACACACCACCTTTAAACGAGACCAAGGCTAGAAAGAGCTTTAAGAAAAATGTTAAGCTGCATTAAAATACAACAAAAAAAAAATAAACAAGAAAAAAAAACCCCACACGCCAGGTATTGTTTTAAAAGATACTATATATGTTGGATGGTGGTAGTGGCTGTCTTTAATCCCAGCACTTGGGAGGCAGAGGCAGGCAGATCTCTGAGTTCGGGGCCAGCCTAGTCTACAGAATGAGTTCCAATACAAAGTCTGCTCATCGGGTAGTACGCCCCCAAAAGTGCCTTTTGTTTTCCAATAATTGTAATAAGTTGTCAAAATACTTTTCCAGCTTGCCTTCACACGGCCCATCACTGTTCCCTGGAAAGGAAGCTTTTTAAATGGAGCTACTGCTCCACTCTTTCAAGCTCTTCCAGATCCTGTTTGTATGACTATTACAAAACCCAATGGATTGTTTCCTGTTTGTAAAATGATTCAGCAAAGAGAGGAGGCAGAGGAGACGGTTATTCAGCCCTCTCTCCCCCCCTCCCCTGCAGACACCCATTACAAAGAGCCTGACTCACTGTGTCACACCAGCTCCATCCTTCTAAGGGTTTTGCAGATTGTTATGATGGATACCAGCTCATAAATCAGAGCCAGGCTATCTGTGCCATTTCCTCACAGCCAAAGGACACCAACAATGGTGCCAGACAGTTTGTCACTTGGAGGGTGAGGGACTTAGGCATTAAGGTGCCTGAGCCAAGTATGCATACCCCCCACCTCCCCCACCTCCCCCACCGCCCCCACCTCTCCCACCCTCCAACCCCTGCCCCCAGGCTGCATTCCTCAATGAGATTATGGTGAAACACTCTGGCACCAGGCACAGGGATCAGCAGGCTTCCTCTGTGAGAGGAGCTGAGCACCAGGATCACCTCCAGAGCTGGGGAGAAAGCTTTGCACCGGAGCAAGTGACCAGGAGATAACCAATGTGCCTGCATTGCTTCCTTGGGCTAAAGAGAAAGGTGCTGCTCAGAACAACTGCGGGGCTACCACGGCAACTCACACCTCACATACTCACTGCGGGGCTACCACGGCAACTCACACCTCACATACTCACTGCGGGGCTACCACGGCAACTCACACCTCACATACTCACTGTGGGGCTACCACGGCAACTCACACCTCACATACTCACTGCGGGGCTACCACGGCAACTCACACCTCACATACTCACTGCGGGGCTACCACGGCAACTCACACCTCACATACTCACTGCGGGGCTACCACGGCAACTCACACCTCACATACCTCACTGCGGGGCTACCACGGCAACTCACACCTCACATACTCACTGCGGGGCTACCACGGCAACTCACACCTCACATACTCACTGCGGGGCTACCACGGCAACTCACACCTCACATACTCACTGCGGGGCTACCACGGCAACTCACACCTCACATACTCACTGCGGGGCTACCACGGCAACTCACACCTCACATACTCACTGCGGGGCTACCACGGCAACTCACACCTCACATACTCACTGCGGGGCTACCACGGCAACTCACACCTCACATACTCACTGCGGGGCTACCACGGCAACTCACACCTCACATACTCACTGCGGGGCTACCACGGCAACTCACACCTCACATACCTCACTGCGGGGCTACCACAGCAACTCACACCTCACATACTCACTGCGGGGCTACCACGGCAACTCACACCTCACATACCTCACTGCGGGGCTACCACGGCAACTCACACCTCACATACTCACTGCGGGGCTACCACGGCAACTCACACCTCACATACCTCACTGCGGGGCTACCACAGCAACTCACACCTCACATACCTCACTGCGGGGCTACCACAGCAACTCACACCTCACATACCTCACTGCGGGGCTACCACAGCAACTCACACCTCACATACCTCACTGCGGGGCTACCACGGCAACTCACACCTCACATACCTCACTGCGGGGCTACCACGGCAACTCACACCTCACATACCTCACTGCGGGGCTACCACGGCAACTCACACCTCACATACTCACTGCGGGGCTACCACGGCAACTCACACCTCACATACTCACTGCGGGGCTACCACGGCAACTCACACCTCACATACTCACTGCGGGGCTACCACGGCAACTCACACCTCACATACCTCACTGCGGGGCTACCACAGCAACTCACACCTCACATACCTCACTGCGGGGCTACCACAGCAACTCACACCTCACATACCTCACTGCGGGGCTACCACAGCAACTCACACCTCACATACTCACTGCGGGGCTACCACGGCAACTCACACCTCACATACCTCACTGCGGGGCTACCACAGCAACTCACACCTCACATACTCACTGTGGGGCTACCACAGCAACTCACACCTCACATACCTCACTGCGGGGCTACCACGGCAACTCACACCTCACATACTCACTGCGGGGCTACCACGGCAACTCACACCTCACATACT
This sequence comes from Acomys minous, assembly GCF_964271855.1. Taxonomy (NCBI): domain Eukaryota; kingdom Metazoa; phylum Chordata; class Mammalia; order Rodentia; family Muridae; genus Acomys; species Acomys minous. Next base: position 16,649,711 of record NC_140499.1, on the reverse strand, counting down.
CACTGCGGGGCTACCACGGCAACTCACACCTCACATACCTCACTGCGGGGCTACCACGGCAACTCACACCTCACATACTCACTGCGGGGCTACCACGGCAACTCACACCTCACATACCTCACTGCGGGGCTACCACGGCAACTCACACCTCACATACTCACTGCGGGGCTACCACGGCAACTCACACCTCACATACCTCACATGCAATTCAGATACAGTTCTGTGGCAGAACGCTCGCCTAGCTTGAAGTAAAAAAATGAGATGGAAAAGGAGAGAGAGACAGAGAGACAGAGAGAGACAGAGAGAGAGACAGAGAGACAGAAAGACAGAGAGACAGAGAGAGACAGAAAGACAGAGAGACAGAAAGAGACAGAGAGAGAGAAAGAGACAGAGAGAGACAGAGAGAGACAGAGAGACAGAGAGAAAGGTGAAGGGTGAAAGGGTGAAGGAAAGAGGACCAAGGCAAGATAAAGAAAGGGGCTAGAAAGAAATGAAATAAGAATGGAGGGAGGGAAGGGAAAGACAGGGAGGCAAGTTGGCTGGGCGAGCCCTCACACACCTACTACCTCACGATGACCCTGCATTCAACAGCTGAGCCACAGGGAGCTTCAAGTAAGTAACTCAACCTCAGACTCCCAGAACACACAAGAAGGCGGGAGCTACTTAGGGAGTAGCAAGTATCTAGATTACTTTAGAGCTTTAAAACTCCCTTACGACACAGGAGTGATATGTGAATATGTTTTTGTTTGAGCCCCAGGTATGGGATGTGGGCCTGCTTCAGGCTGTGCACAGTGGCTGACTATGATTTGCCTAGTGCTCTGGCAGGGGCATGATTTTGACAGCTGCAGATAGTTTGTGTCTGGAATTCTGGGGACTCTTCAGACGGTGTATAGATGCCAGAGTTCCAAGAGAGGCTGCCCTTCCCTGCTGCTGTGGCTGGTTGGAGATATCCTGGTGACAAAGATCAAGTTTGCCCCCCAAAGAACTCAATATCCCTAATCAGCAGTGTGTAGTCTAAAGATACAGATGCCCCCGACCCGCTCTAACCTTCCTTCTCTCCTACCTAGTGTCGGGTGGTTGGAATGGATAGGGGTGATATGGGAAGGTAAGGAAAAGACCCCCAAAAAGTAGCCAGAAGTCCAGCTACACACAGTACCTGAGCTGGGAGGGAAAGAAGACAGGAGTTCTAGCTACAAAGGTCAGCCTGGCTGAACTAAGAAAGGGGCATAGCCAGGAGGTCAAAAGGCAGGTGAAAAGCCCTGGCTGGCTTGCTGGGCAAAATGGTTGACACAGCAAACATTTTTGAGTGACCACTGTATGTGAATGTGTGTGTGTGTGTGTGTGTGTGTGTGTGTGTGTGTGTGTGTGTGAGTGTGTATATGAGTGTGTGTATATGTGAGTACGTGTGAGTGTGTGTGAGAGTGTGTGTGTCTGTGTGAGTGTGTGTGTGTGTGAAGAAAAGCTGACCTACTCCTTACCTCAGTGTGCTCACAGACCCAGTTCAGTACACAGACACATAAAGCATCAGATAAAGACACATATTTGCTTCTATAGTGGGGCAGGAGCCAAAGACTAAGGGGCTCTGTAAGCTCTCCTTGGGAAGGCAGGAGAAAGGGTCGTAGACGACTGTTGAGGTAGTTTATATTGTATTTTTCCAGAGGAAGGTAAGGATGGAGGAGGGTGAGAGAGGGGAACTGAGGAGAAAAATAATCTTTGGAAAGGCGAACTTACATTAGGAGAGACCGACTGTGTCAAGAGAGGTGCATCTATCATGTTGGAGACATCTAGGCATCAAGTGTGGCAGTCTTGGGGATAACAACAGATGACAGGGACAGAAGATGCTGAAGGTCATGGGGATGATGATTAGGTTACACTGACAATTTGGACTTATTTAGAATCCACTAGGAAGGGCGTCTCAGTGAGGAACTGTCTAGATCAGACGGGACTGTAGGCATGTCTGTGAGGACTGCCTTGGTTATGTTAACCGACACAAGAGGGCTGAACCTCACTCTGAGGTCACCATTCTCGGTATAGGTCCTGGGCTGTGGCAGTGTCAGGAAAGTAGGCTGAGCAGCAGGCTTGCGTGACTTCGCTTCTTTCTGCTTGGCTCTGGGCATGAGTTAATTCGTTGCTCTAAGTTCCTGCCACCTTTATCTCGGTGCTAACCTGGAGTTGTGATAACCTTTTTCTCCTTAAGTTGCTTTTTGTTGAATATTTTAACCTAGCAACAGAAATGAAACTAACACAGCCATGTTTGAGAACACTACCAGGTCTAATGCTCCAGGAAGGTAGCAGGAGAAACCAAGAGTAGGGCAAAGAGGAACCCCAAAGACTGGGAGACAGACCCAAGTGTGTACGTGCCCACTTCCGTAACGAGGAAAGGTAGCAGTCTCCAGCTTCTAGAAAAGCAGCTTAAGTAGACATGGAAACTTGGTAGGAAAAGGAACTATTCTGAGGCGGTGTGACATGTCACACTGAGACTGTGGTGGGGTGCCTATCCTTAGAACAGTGAAAACACAGGGGCAGGGACTCACAAGAGACTAAAAATGACCCGCTGAAGAAATTCTAGAACATACACAGAGAAAAGAGGGAGGGAGGGAGAGAGAGAGAGACAGGAAACAGGAAAGCAAAAGACCAGACACAAGAGAACATGCAGGAAAATCACCTGGGCGGGGGACAGGAGCACCCTTAGTGGAGACTGATGAAATTGAAGGATTCCCAAGAAGCCGGAGGCAGGCAATCATGCCACATGTCACAGGAGAGTGGCAAGCCGGGAAAGGCTACGTGAGTGAACTGGAAGGGAGTCTCCCAGTGATTGACACAGAATCCTAGCCCAGGATGGGCTCAAAAGGAGTTTGCAAAATGAAAAGCAAGTAAAATAAAAGCAAGGCTAGGACTGCAGGGTTTAAATCACTGAGAAAGCATCATCAACGGCTTTCAGAACCCTGAGGAGAAGGAATCCCACAACACATGGTCTAAAAAAGTCCTAAATGCTGCTGGCCATGCTGGCTCCCAGCAGTCACACCAGCACTTGGGGGGCTGATACAAGGGCTCACTGGGGGTTCCAGACCAGCCTGTGCTCTTGTCTCAGACAGAACACGGTGCTGGGGCTGGAGAGAGAGTTGGGTGGCTAAGAGCACTTGCTACGCTTATAGAGGCCAAATCTCAGCCCCCAGCTCATCTGTAACTCCAGCTCCAGGGGGACCTGGCTCCTTCGCACGCACACTCTCCAGACAGACACATGTGAATGTCATTTTTTCAAATCTAAATAAAAAAATTGTAAGTTCTTTTAAAGAAATCAGAATGGCTAGTAAAAGCTGTAAGGTTCATTTTTCCTGAGAAATGACTCATCTTTCCATTGATTTTCCTTAAAAAGAATCAACCTCCAAGATTCCCTAAATTTTCCAAATATAATTATGTTGAGTGACATCTAAGCAAGGACCTGGATCTATACCAGGGACTGTGGCCCTCAGTGGAGCAGGTGTCCCTGGCTATGCTCTGTCAGTGCCCAACACAGGGCATACTGAGTTAATTCATCTCACAGAGATGTCAGGTCACCTCCCATGAGTCCTAGCACCTTCTGGGGGTTGGCGGGTGGGGGTGGGGTGGGGGTGGGTGAACAGTAAACTCACAGAAGCCAGCCAGGTCATTTCTCTTCTATATACATGTCTCTTAAAACAAATAAACCACCTCTTGGCGGGGGAGCAGTAATTTGAATTCTTAATCATAAACTTCTATTATAAGCTAATATAAGATTAATTATGAATTAAATCAACATCATTCTTTTTAATGGCTCAATTACACCTGGGATGTAACCCTTACTTTTTTTTTTTTAACCTGTTCTCCTTCATACTGTTATTCTCCATGGTGTCTTGAAAAATCTGGACATTTGTACTGAGGAATTCCACCGGATAACCCAAGATGGAAGTTAATTTAGGATCGGTAACCCTTTGAAAAGGCACACACGTTCCGGGTTCCTGCAAATGAGTGGGCTAGCAGCAGGGTGACACCAGATAAGTCACCCTGTGTAGGGAGAGAAGCGGAGGTCGGCTAGGATGAGATAGGAGCTAAACACTGAATACTTGGGGCTTGCTGTTGCCCCATTGCTTCTGACTAAACATGTCTGCCAGGGGCTAAGGGCAGTCCAGCCTGGCTTCTAAGAGCCACAGTCTGTGACTCAAGAGGGAACTCACAACCTGCTTGCAACCTCGCCTACATTCGAGAAGCACACACAGCACAGCGTAGAGGGTCCCTGGCCACATTACTAAGAAGACCTTTGACAGGCAGATAATTAAGTGCTCACCAGACAGTGGGTACAAGAAAGAAATGCCTAACCAGGCATGGTGGCGTGCGCATTTAATCCCAACAAGCGAGGCAGAGGCAGGGGGATCTCTGTGAATTCCAGGCCAACCTGGTCTACAAAGCAAGTCCAGGATAGCTAGAGAAACTTTGTCTTAAAGCCAAAGAAATGCCCCAAATCATAGTGAATTTTAGCTGTTGAATTCTTAATTAGAGTTCTGTAGGTATAAGAGTTATTTCTAATTTGTTACATACATACACACACACACACACACACACACACACACACACACACACACACACACACACAACCCTCAAAACCAGGGTTATTTGGGTGTTTTGTTTTGTGTGTGTGACTTGGAATAATATGGTGCTTTATTATTTATTTTCATTTTTATTTATTTATTTCGAGACAGAGTTTCTCTGTGTAGCCTTGGCTGTCCTAGACTTGCTTTGTAGACCAGGCTGCCCTTGAACTCACAGTGATCCACCTGCCTCTGTCTCCCCGAGTGCTGGGATTAAAGGCTTGCACCATGGTGCTTTAAAGATAGGAGCTTGCAACAAAGCAGCTCCCCAAAAAAGCCCAGCTCAAGACAGGCTTTGATGTGCTAATGGACCAGCCCTAACCTGTGTGCCTCACTACCCCAAAGTTAATGCCTGCTGGAATAACACACTGCTGTGCTCCTGAAATATAACATTTCAAGCCCGTGAGCTGACGATACCCACAGGCAAGGGGACCTTGAGAACTGGCCACCGCGTCACTCTGGCTTACCTTTCACATGTGCCCACAGGTCAGCACTGGCCCCTTGCCTCAAGCTCTCAGAGACCTTCTGGGACCTCCGGCAGGGCCACCTTCCTGCACTGCCGCAGCCGAAGGACTTCTGGGTGCCTCAGGAGAAGATTCCCCAGTGGAAACCTGCAGCCTTTTCTGCCTAACTAGCCAACAGTCCCCCCTTGGTGTGGTGTCTGTTTACAGGAGATCACCATAACCATTATCGCAGAATGGTATTGTAAGGAAGCTTAGTGTAAATAAACAAGTATATTTGACAGGCAAACCCTGAGTAGACAGTCTAACTACCAAGCCTGTTGCACTCTGCATAATTATTTTGCTAAAAAAGTAAGAAAAAGAGACACAGATACAGACATACACACACACACACACACACACACACACACACACACACGCAGGTATGCACACACATATATGCATGCGTATAGCATAAGAACAGAAAACTCAAAACAAACAAACAAACAAAAGTCCCAACAGAAAAGACTTGTTTGGGCAGAATATGCTCATGAGTTAAGCTATGCCCAGATGTGCTCATATTATGGTGGTCCTGGGTGACCTCCTTACAGATGTGCACTTCAGAGCCAAAGGTATGGGAAGTACTGGAAAATCAACAAGGTCAGGAGTTGGGAAGAGACAGAGGACTCCGGCATGTGCAGCAGTTACCATCCACTGCCAGTGTCTCCTGTGAGAAGACAGCGGTGTTCTGGAGCAAAGGATGCTGCACGCCTCTGCCAGCTCTCAGAGGACCTTCCCTTGTGATGCACAAAGCTTGCTTCCAGCATGTTTACTGCATCTACAAGATTCTATTTTCAAATTGAACTTTAAAATGATGTCTGTCTATGTCATGACATAGCATAACTCAGAGAATACTCAGATTGTCCTGTTGTCAAAAGTCTGGTTACATAACGGGTGTTTTACAAACCCAACGAAAGCCCTCAGGGCACATCAGAAGGGGATGTTGCCTCCTCTAGGCTGATGTCACTTGGCATCAGGCTCATCTTTAAAGACTCCTAAGGTGTGGTAATCTCTGTGACTCATGAATTGTCCTTTCATTGCCGTACAGATTACATGATCTCCAGGATTAATAGGCTCCGGGAGTCTGACCTCACTTGTTTACTGCACACCAACAGCATTACAGTAAACACCATGCTTATTAAGGCAAATTGGCAGGAATCACTTGCCAGAAATGACCAAAGGACGGGAGAGCCAAAGCATCTAGAATCAGTAAATGAATGGATGCATTTACACAGGGCAGTGGAAAAGCTAAGGCTGCTTGGCCCACAATTCTCACAGAACAGCAAGACTGGGCTCACAGAGCCATCAAAGCATCTGGCCCTCAGTGCCCAGGAACTGAGGAAGCTTGGCCACAGGCATGGTGGGGGGAGGGGACCAGGGGGGCATGGGCATGGGGCGTAGGGCGTGGGGGGGGTTACCATGACTGCTGAATGAGAGAGCGAGGAGGCCACAGAGGCAGGCCTCGCAGGCCAGCGGCCAGGTGGGCAAGAAGCTGGGTCAGGAAAGTGAACCAGTAGGGAAACTCAGGCACCTGGCTGCTTCTCTGAGCTTCCACAAAAATGAGATCTGTGAATTTCACAATCCATGTTTTTATTGTTGGCGTTGTGTGGAATACGTAGAGTGGCAAATAGTGCAGGAGGCAGGCTGACCTCGCTGCCGTCCCCCTCCTTGTGGGCGTGGGATGACCACCAGCCTCTGCGAATTTCAGGCTCCCATGCCTGGGAAGCAGAGAATTGTGACCAATGAGCGCACGGGAGAAGCCCAGGGTAGGCCCAGTATTTCTAAATACCTTCATTTCCTCTAAGTAAGAGCATCTGGAATAGATTTACTGCTAGCGTGTCCACAAGCAGCCCACGTCTCACACTTCCCCACATGCCATACGTGCTGCTTGGGATAAAAAATGTTCTCTCTCCTGGAGTGGATGCTTAATGTAATTTATCCTCAGGATGTCAGAAGAGGCCTGCTGAGGTCAAGATCAAGGGTGTCACCACTTGCAGCACCTTGGCTTTATCATAGACCCTACATCAAATAAAGATCTTCCAGGCCTCTAAATGAAAAGGTCCAGAAAACAGCCCCCCCCCCCGCCCCAACCCCAGTGAAAAAAGACCTTGAGGGGCAGCCAGGATAGAGCACCACTGAGAACCGTGGACACCTCTGTTGGGTTCTCACCTCTGCTCTCCCTCCCGGGACAGTTCACACCTGATCGCACCTTGCTCATTCTTCTGTAGCTGAACTGCACTCCACACCTAGCCAGCACCTACGGTGTAGAGCACAGTCTCCAGAGCGCGTTTCCCAGCCCTCCAGGGCACTCGCAGCTTCACTCAGCCACTGTCTTAGTCAGGGGCCTATTGCTGTGATGAAACACCACGGCCAAAAGCGCCGGGGAGGAAAAGGGTTTGCATTTGGCTTGCAAGAGCCTGGATCACAGTCCATAGTGTGAAGCCAAGGCAGAAACCTAAGCTGGCTGGGAGCCTCTAGGCAGGAACTGATGCAGAGGCCACGGAGGGGTGCTGCTTACTACCTTGCTCCTCAGGGCTTAGAGCCCAGGATGGTACCACCCACAATGGGCTGGGCCCTCCCTCATCAATCACTAATTAAGAAAATGCCTAGAGCCATGGCTTTCAACCTGTGGGTTGTGACCCCTTTGGCAAACCTCTACCTCCAAACACATTTACATTAGGACTCACAACAATAGCAAAATTACAGCTATGAAGTAGCATTAAAAAATGGCTTTATGGGGGTGGGGTGGTCAGCACAACATGAGGAACTGTATTAAAGGGTCTCAGTAGCAGGAAGGTTGGGAACCACTGGCCCACAGCCTGATCTTATGGAGGTGTTTTCTTAGATGGGGTCCCTCCTCACTGCTGAGGGGGAAGAGAGCTAAGCAGAAAGCAATACATCCCCTGGACACGCTGAGGACTGAGAAGAGCCGGGAATCCCACTACTGCAGTGGGAAGCCAGCGGCTTTTATGAGGGGATTCTGCCATTTGTCCACACTCACTCTTGCCTGTATCTTTCCCTTCAGCCTTGTCCTGACCTGCCCAACCGTCAGTGTGCCTTCCATATGCTAGGAAAACATATGTACATAAGGTTATGTCTATGTGAGACTATACAAAGGTGGCTAGGTAGGTACTTTTGTCAGGAAAAAAAAGTCCTCTAGAGGAGTTAGTTGCCGCACACATCTGGATGGGGGACTCTACTCTTGACTGTAAGCAGCTGTCTTTGCTAATGATAAAGTTAGGGAGATCCTGGACATTAGTTCTAGACTGCTTTAGTTGGGTGTCCGTCCTGAGTAAAGCGGGATGTTTAACACTTTGCGCCCCTACTCAGCGAAGACCCAGAAGTGCTCCCCACTAAATACCCAGTACTGTCCCCCATTACATGCTCAGGAGTACCCCTCTCTAAACACCCGGAAGTATCTACCAATAAACAGCTAAAGTGCTCCCACTAAATACCCAGGAGTGCCCCACATTAAATACACACAAGTTTCCCCCAGGAGTGCTCCCTCTCTAAACACACAGGAAGATCCCCCACCAAATACCCAGGAATGCCACGTATTAAACACCAGAAGTGCCCCCACTAAATACTGGAAGTGCCCTTTCAGGTTATGATGTCCACAGACGTCTCTAAGAGTTGCCAAGCTACTCCACTTGAGAATCACTGACTGCAGAACCGGAAGGCTCAGCGTTTAAGAGCATTTGCTCCTCGTGAAGAGGACCTGGGTTTGGATTCCAGCCCCACATGATGTGGCCCACAATCATCTTAATTCCGGCTCCAGGAAATCCAATGCCCTCTTCTGACCTCTGCAGGCACTGCAAGCAGGTGGCGCACAGACACACATGCAGACAAAAACTCACAAGCAAAATAAAATAAATTTTAAGAAAAATCACTCAGTTGTGAATAGTGGCACATGACCTATAATCCCAGCACTCAGGAGGCAGGAGGCTGAGGCAGGAAAGTCTTAAGTTTGAAACCAGCCTGGGCTACATAATGAGGCTCTAATTCAACCAAACCAAAAAAGAAAGAAAGAAAAAGAAAGACAGAAAGACAGAAAAGAAAAAGAAAGGTACAGTGCTTTTACAGGGTGGCAGTATGTTATGTAACTCAGAATTATCCTCACGCACCTCTGACTTATTTATAAAGCAAATGGTTTCAAAGAAAAATAATTCTGCAACTAATGCAGCATTAAAAAACAAGAGCATCACGCCGAAAGTGTTGGCCCATGCCTGTAATCCCAGCACTTGGAGAGGCAGATGCAGGTGGATTTCTGTGAAATCAAGGCCAGCCTGGTCTACAAAGTGAGTCCAGGACAGCCAGGACTACAAGGGAGACCCTGTCTCAAAAAAACCAAACCAAACCAAACCAAACCAAACCAACCAACAACAACAAACCCAGGAGCATCAGGTAAAGCCCCACAGAGCAGAGCCCAGACTGGAAGATGCTTCTCTGCCCTCAGGCATGGAACAGGCTTTCAAACAACTTGTGCTTCAGAAAAGAATCAAGACCACTTGGGACGCACATCAGCTCGTCCTAGCAGCTGAGCCAGCAGCCGACGAACCTCAGAGACAAAGGCGCATGCTTTAACTTTTGCTCTGCGGTAGAGAAGCAGTCCTGGCTCACATAAATTCTTTTAAGCGTCTTTTCAATTGATAAGATTTTCCAAATTACAGCAGGCCCGAAACAGATAACGGACACACAATCCCTTAGCGCTCCCTACTCAAGAAGCAAGAGGCAGCAGCAAGATGTTCTGTTGTGAGGAGACAGCAGCGATACCAGCAGTGAGGACAGAAAACGTTGTGCCACGTTTTAAAAGAAGAAGAAAGCATGTGGGTAAAGTTTTACTGTAAAAAATGTAAATGATGAGATAAGTATTTTTAAACCCATTTGAACATCATACAGTGTGTTGAAATTACCATACCTCAGTAATATATACAGTGTTTATATTTTATATCAGTTAAATGTCCTATTAAGCTTTAAATATACTCAGAAAATCTGAAAGTGTGTGTCACATTCACAGGGCTGGGCATCTTAGAGATAGAGCTCCTGGGTGGAGGACCTCAGGGACCCCAGAACACAGGCCCGAGGCCTCTCTTCTCTCACGCAAAATAAATAAATACATAAAAAGTCGGGCCCCCACCTGAGCCTTTAAAGATGAACGCAGATGTTTTAAACCACTTGCAAGTCGCCTTTCACCACCAACTTTTCAAGACCTAAACTAACCCACTTGGGCCTTTTCTAGCCTGTGGCTCTCCAAGTGTGTTTCCTGGACGAGCACCGAGGAGAATAGAAACTCAGAAATGCAGGTGTGTCATCCCTGACTCCTGAGACTGGGTCCAATCTGTGACAGCAGACACTGTGGTGATTGATGCCTGGGAGCGCTTAAAGTCGAGACTGCTGTTATAGGACAGTATTGTTTCTATATCCGTGACCAGGTATTTTTTTAATAACATAAATTGAAGCTGTAATTCTTATTTCACCCTCAATCCACTGCAAAGTAGTGACCCCCCCCACCCCACCCCACCCCCCCCCCCACCCCACCCCACTCCCGCCACTTCAGTGCTGTCAAGGGATCTGCACTTCACACAGAAACAAGGTCTGCAGCGAATCACTAAGTCTTGTCTGGTTTGGCTCCCTGAGCTTTCCTCTTTGTGATAACCTGGAGACGCTGGGTGGATAGAGATTAAGATAGCTGAGAGAGTAAGAGTCACCAAGTCCGAACATTTCGTCCTGCCTCGCTTTCCATGGGTGACTGCAGGATGCCCAGGAGTTCCAGAGCCCTGCTTGAGACACGCCTACCCCCAAACCCAAGAACAGCGGACCCCCTCGCCTCAAACATCCTAGGACCCAGGCTGCAACAGGTAGCCAGTGAGGGACCAGAGACTGAGGAGCCAGCCTACCTGGAATCGCAGGGCGGGGACCCTATTCTTGAGGACACAGGAATAAAGCTGCTTCCTGTGCCTTGGGTCCACGGTGCCAAGGGGCTGAAAGGCTCTGTATCTCAGTGTCCCCACATCCCTGAGGGCGAGGGAGCAGGGTGGTCTAGACCATGAGCACGGGTGGGAGGTGGCGACTCACCGTGTGGGTCGCTTTTCTCGCGGACGCCGTCCACCCGGCCGTCGGGGTGGATGCGCAGGAAGAAGCCGCCGTTCTTGCAGTAGAGCCGCTTGGGGTCCTTGAAGTGGCCTGGTGGGAAGGCTGCGCCCCCGTCCTCCGGCAGAGCGGGAAGCGAAGTGATGCCGCTGGCTGCCATGGCCCGTCCTCGGCCCCGGGACCCGGCTGTGGCAGCTCTCGGGGCTCCCCGGCCCCGACCCCGGCCTCGGCCCCCCAGCGCGGCGCGCCCGCGGGCTGCCAGCCTCCCGGTCCGCGTCCCGCCGCGCTCGCAGTCCAGTGCAGCGGGTACTCTGCCTGAAGCCGGGAGAACCCCTGTGTGCTGCTACAGCGGCCCGGGGCCGCGTCCCTGCCTGCACCCCAGCCCCGTGCGCCCCCGCCCCGCGCGCCGCCTCCTCCCCACGCCCGGTGCCTGTAAGCTGCAAGGACTCTGTCCCGCTCGGAGGAGCCTTCTCCAGGCGACTGCCGTGACGCAGCTCCCAAAGTTTTAAGTGCAACGTTCTCGCGTGCTTTCTCCAAGCCTGCCTTTTAGAGCACCGAGGCGCCCTCCACCCCAAAGCAGCAAAGTGTCTAAACTCGGGACTGATCGAGTCAGGCTTTGGAAATCTCCAGTCCTTGTAGAGCACAAACTGTGAAAGGACAAGGGTGCAGGAGACAGAAGCCGAGAAGGGGGCGCCTGAGTTTCCTCTCTGGGCGCCCAGCCCGAGAAAGCGTGGGAAGATGAAAACCGCTTTGAGTCCTTACGTAAAAGCCCAGAGCTGGCGCTTGCCCTACCTCAGTTGTTAGATGTTTCTTGGAAGGAACTGAGTCTCACAAAATTGCAGTTAATTGCATTTGGTGATTTTCGGGAGACCCCCCCCCCCCCACACACACACACAGGCTCGACGTTCGGATTCTCTGAGCCTCTGTTCTGAGTCTCGGTGCTTCTATCCCCTTCGTGTGGGGACACATCTCTCAGGTGAGGATGTTTTCCAAAATACCGTTTGGAAAACCTGCACGCATCAAATGCGGGTGCTGAAAGCATCTGAGATGTGTGGGAGAGAGCATGCGAGACTTGGTTACACAAAGGGTGAAGGCCAGGAGGCTGAGCAGAAGTGACTGCTCTGAGGAGACACAAGCCGCTTAGAGAACCTCGCCGTGGGGAGATTTAGGCAAGCTTCTGCAAGAGCCACTGTGTGTTAGCTGTAAAGACCATCCTGAGGGCGTCTACTTTTAGTCTGCACGGAGGTCTTGACTCAAGTGTGTGATGTTAGTATATTCTCCAGAGTTAAGCTCAAGCCTTGTCTCCAGGCCGCTGTGTACCTAGCGGGAGGAGTGTGAGCAAGCTCATTTGCCCCTAGCCTCCTGCCAGGTTCATGACGGAAGCTCTTATAGCAGGAGACACATTAACATGAGAAAAAACACTAACTTAAGGTAAATCTGAGAACTTGAAAAGGAAATGAAAACCCAAACGCTACACACGGACCTGTGCGTTTTCCATCAGGTTGGGAGAAGTTGTGTATACTTGCGGAGAACGGTGATTGAAGGAGGTGCCGCCTAATGGGCATGAGTGGGGGGCACTTAGCAAGTCTTGGTTGCTCTGAGTCTCTGTCTTCTGTCTGTCCTCAGAGATGGGAAGTCCCTGACTGTAGGTATAAGGCAGATGCCTCTCAAATGTGGCTTTTATGACTTCAATAAGAGAAGGCTAAGGAGTTATATGAGCAGCCATCCTGCTGTTCGTTCTTTCTTTCTTTCTTTCTTTCTTTCTTTCTTTCCTTCTTTCCTTCTTTCCTTCTTTCTTTCTTTTTTCTGGGATAGGGTTTCTCTGTGTCGCCCTGGCTGTTGTCTTGCAGTCACTCTGAAGACCAGGCTGGCCTTGAACCCAGAGATCCATCTACCTCTGCCTCCAGAGGGCTGTGATTAAAGGCGTGCACTACCATTTCCTGCCCCTCCTTCTTTCTTATCTTTTCTTCCTCCCTCCCGTGTGTGTGTGTGTGTGTGTGTGTGTGTGTGTGTGTGTGTGTGTGTGTGTGTGTTGAGACCGGGTTTCTCTGTGTATCCTTGGCTGCCCTGGACTCAGCCTTCTAGACCAGGGAGCCCTCGAACTCACAGAGGTCTGATTGCCTCTGCCTCCCCAAGTGCTGGCATTACTGGCAGGTGCCACTGCTCCCGGCTTCCCGCTTTTTTCCTGAACACTGCTGTTTTCTTAAATGCTGCGGTACCATTTGGGGACAACGTGTTCTCAATCAGTCTGCAGCCCAGATTACTCTTGTCTTCACTGAGGGCCCAGTAAGGCAGGGAGGGAGCTCGCTCCTGGACGCTGAGTGGCCTAAGGAGGGAAACACGCGGTGGAGCCCGCCCAGTAAGACGGAAGGCACGGGTTTGAAGAGCACCAGTGCAGAGTAGCGAGCTGACCGGCATCGGCCAGGGGTTTGGGGAAGGAACTGCACCCCATTCCACGCCTACTTCCTTCCAAAGTCGGGGCGGGGGAGATCTATTCAACTCTTTCCTCCTTCTAAAAGTCCAAGCGGTTAAATTAATTCTATGAAAATCCAGGTTTCTAAAACAAATTCCTAATGGTTGCAAACAACTCAAAGTTAAAATGTGAATGGCTATCAATAGGAGCATATTAAAGGAAATGATTCATGTAACAAATTAATTAGCGAGTATAGTAATTCACCCAAGAACCAGTCATTATCAGATATAATTTTATAATGAACTATTGCTTTAAAAAACGGTTTCCTGCATGGAATAAGAAACTGGGAAACAAGTGAAAATATCCTATACACTCTGTCTTTTGAAGTGAGCCCCCCATACACAAATGCATACAAGTAACATGTTCACTGACAGATGTGGTGTATTCCAGGAACACCTGCCTCTACGCATTTGCAGTAAGAGAAGAGCTGCTCAGTGTTTATGCTGCCTTTTTTAAAAAAAGCTACCCCCAATAGGATTGTTTATTACTTACATAGCTGATTTTAAAATACACATAATAAATAAATATAATAGTCCAACATGAAATCCTTAGGAAAAAGATAACATACCCTCTCCTCTTCAGAGGACAGTGTATAGAGACACGAGAAAGGACCAGTCTAGATCGCCTCACAATACAACTTCCAACAAAAGCCAAGTTGACAGATTGGTTTCAGAACTCTTTAGGATGCTCCAGGAGGGCCACAAAGCCCTAGTGCCATCTAAGGTGCTTATGAGGTTGTCCGAAAGAAAAAGCAAGGCAGCATGCAGAGGGAAGCCTGTGTGTATGCTCACTGTGTGTGTCAGAACCCAGCATGCTGAACATGAGGGTGTGGGGACACAGCCACTGTTGGTTAAGACTGTTAGAAAATGAAACTTTGGAAGGATATCGAAGGAAATAAGGGGGGGGGGGAGTGTGTTACAGTACGGTCTGATGCTTTATATTTAATTAATTGCTTTCACCCTGAGATTCTTACTGCTCTACGAGCTGACTCTCACATGTATCAAAGTGATGCCTTGCCTTCAAATTATCCCTAATTGGTTAAAGAATTTCCTGCACACCTGAGTTGGGCAGAGTGAGGTAGGTGAAGCAAAAGTTCGAGGGTTTGGAGGACAGGGGATCATGGGAAGGAGAGGAGGCAGGAGAGAGAGAGACAGGAGGGGAAGGAGAAGGAGAGTCCTTATGGGTTAGCGTAAGAGGAGCGCATGGCCGGGAGGAGCCTGCTCTGAGGACGTCCTGAGTGGGGAGAAGCAGCCCGGCTGTCAGCATGTGCAAGTATTTATGGGATTACGGATGGGAAGCAACCCAGATAGGAATGATTAAAGCAGATGGCATGGCATGTGGGGCTGGGCGCTAACAAGGTAGCCTAGGGGGTTATTTCTGCCCAGCCCCAGAGTTTAAAGCATTTAAAACCCTATCAGGTGTCTGCGTCTCTTATTGATATGATAGTGGGTTAAATAGTAACCACCAACAATAATTATGTAATTAATAGCAAATATTAATAACCATATTTTCTACAATGAGAGAGAGAGAGAGAGGGAGAGAGAGAGAAAGAGGGAGAGGGGGGAAATTGCCAGGGACCTCTCTCTCCCTCTCTCTCTGTGACGATTTCATCACTTCATCTTATTCTTTCAGCTAGAAAAACAAAATGGTTCCCATATACTCCTGGAGACTTCTGGTCTCCTTATTTGCTTTTTGCCTTGCTCATCAGAGGTTCATATGTTTAGTGCTCCGTTCCATAATTAGAAGTGAAACAAATACAAATGGATGCAAAGCTCAGTAAATACAAGGAGAGGAAGACTAAGAAACAGGAGACAATGTGGGGTGCCACGGTACCTGGCCCCAAACCTTCATCAGGGGGCATGGGACTCCTCAAGTGGTCAGTGTCCCAACCTTTTTCGTGTGCCTAGTATCCTAACATGGGTTTCTTGTTTTCAAATTTATGTTGTATTTTTTTAAAGATTTATATACCTTAATTCTGTGCATATGTGTGCTTTGCCTGAATGTCTGTCTGTCTATGCAACGTGTGTTTGCTTGGTGCCCAGGCAGGTAAGCCACTGTGTGTGGGTGCCTGGAACCAAACTTGAGTCCCACTGCGGGAGAAGTATGCACTCTTAGCCACTGAATGCTCTCCTCAGCACTAGAACGCTGAGAATGCTCTTTAGTAGATGACAAAACTAAAGTTGAAAAGCCGTTCCACAAAAAGGTTGCGCTGAGAATTAGCAGTGTAGGTATAAGATCTGGATAAGCTCTGCATCTAAGGTCAAAAATTTATTTGCCGGTCACCATGACAAACACCTGGTCATCAAAGGACAGGAGTAGCCACCCCACCTCTGCAACTACTCAAAGTGCTAACATAAACCAGCTTCAGCCTCGTGACTGCTACTTTCAGACAAGCCCTCGTGTATCTGGGCTGGTTATGAACTTGCCAAAGATGGCCTTGCATTCCTGATGCTGCTGTTTCCACTCCCAAGGGCTGAGGTTACAGGCATATGCTAGCACTCTGAGGTTGACGTAGTGCTGGGTATTGAACTCAAGGCCTCTGGCATGGCAGCTGGGCACTCCACCAACTGAGGAACATTCCCAGCCAATTTACACGGTCTTAAAGAGAAAGCCACATTGCCGCCTTGCATGATGAAGGCCATGCACTTGATTCCTGTGCGCCAGCAGGTCCTTCCTCAGAGACAGAGAAACCCTGCACAGAGAACAGGCTAAGAAAGAAACACTTCTTCCGGCATGCAAGTGGAATCTGCAGTCACCATGACACTTCCTGGGCTTAGCCTTTCTGGACAAAAGGTTCCTTGACCACCACAGGCTTCCTCCATCTCCACAGCTCAAAGTTCTGTTTCCTGAGAAATAGCCCTGCTTTTCCAGACATGTCCCAGACATCGGTAGCTTCACCCTGACCACACATGGGCAATCAGTGATGCACACCAGACTCAGGAATACGACAAACCCTGACCATCCAGACTGGTGATTATGCCCAGTGTTTGCGTTGACAGAAGAGAAATGGGAAATTTTTCTTTCATCACCGAGGAAGCACTGGCTTTGTCTGTAGTCCAAGTTTACTTTCCCTCAGCCAAAACTATGACTTTGTTTGTAACTTTCCAGCCAGTGACCTCAATCCTGACCTACAGCAGTCACCCACTCCCCACCAGAATGGAAAAGGTCATTTAGTCACCTCAGCCTGCAGTCCTCAGGAGAATACAACCTTCCTGCTCAGAACAGAGCCCTGAAAGTGGACGTCTTCTCTCAAAGTATCAGAAGAAATGAATAGTAACTAAAAATAATTGGAATGGGGGTCAGCTGGATTTGAAATTTTTATTTTGTTTTTTAAAAAATTCATGTAGGAAAATATATGTCACTAAAGTACCAAAACAATATGCTATCTGGAAAATTACTGTTTCGATCAGCGGTTTCTTAAAGAAATTGTAGTAAAAGTTCAGTGGGAACCATAGCCTGGGCTCATGTACAGAAGAGGATAAATCCACAGGAAACATGGGTGGCCACAAAGACAACTGTTAAACCCAGATCTCATAAATACATGTGAACAGCCCAAAGCTCTAATTTCCCAATTCTCTTATTTATTGGAGAATATTTGAAAGTCTCAGAACCTTGCCTCTATTTTGAAGACTAATTTGAGAAGAATTAACTATCAATACATGACCAAAGACTTTTGGTGGTGGCTAGCAAATGGCTAACTGGATCAGTGGCTCGCCATGCACATGCAAGTGTGAGAACTGGAGTTTGGATTTCCATCAGCTCTGTGAAGGTGAGGTGGTCATGGTGGTCCCCCTGTAATTCCAGTGCTTGGGGGTCCCTGGAGCAGGCTGGCTAGCTAGATCAGTCATATTAGTGAGCTCCAGGTCCTAGGGAAACTCTCTCTCTCTCTCTCTCTCTCTCTCTCTCTCTCTCTCTCTCTCTCTCTCTCTCTCTCTCTCTCTCTCTCTCTCTCTCTCTCTCTCTCTCTCTCTCTCTCTCTCTCTCTCTCTCTCTCTCACACACACACACACACTCAACACATTCACACTCACACACATATGCCAACACATAACATAAACACATGTGTATGCATGCACGTGCACAATTTAATTTTAAAAGTAAAATTAAAAGGTGGATAATGCACCAGTTAAAAGGATAGGGTCTATTCATACAAGACGTGTAGCCACATCTCCACCTTCATTAATCCAGGCAGGCAGAGCACTAAAGGAAGTAAGAGCTGCTCTACGCTTTGTGCTCTGTCTTGTGTTGATGCTCCTGGAAGCCTGGTTAGCATCTCTTTACAAGAGTAGCGGGTGGCAGAAAGGCCAGTGATTGTAACTGTGATTCTGCAAGAGAAAGAAAATGTTCTTCAATAATTGTCTTAATAAAAGTCAAGGGTTCAGTATTTACTCATAGCTATGCAACAGCATTTCTTCAGGGACTAGACTGATATTTGAAGAACATTGCTATCTGTTGATCTAATCTGAGAAGACAGACCTTAGGTAGCTGAAAGGGGAAGGTGATTAATGTGCCTCTCCATTCCTCTGTCAACTCTCTTGTGTCTAGTTATGCTGATAAATGATAGCTGACCCTGAAGATAAACTAAACGCCTCTAGCCAGAACGTGTCATTGATACACTTTGTATAAGACGAACAGACAGGCACAGAAATATACGTGTAGATTTTATTTTGCTTTATTTTGGTTCTACAAAATTTAGTCATATTGAACACCCTGTTTTATAGTCTTATTTCCCATTTATCAATATATTATAATGTAGTTTTCTGGGTTGGAGAAATGGTTTAGTGGTTAAAGCACATGATGCTTTTCCAGTTCCAGAGCACCTAAGTTTGGTTCCCAGCTTCCACATCAGACAACTCCCAAACTACTTGTCACTGCAGGGGGTCGGACGCCCTCTTCTGGCCTCTGTGGGCACCTGCGCTCACATGTATATACCACGCACCAACGCCCACACACTTTAACATAATTAAATATAAATCTTTTAAAAATGCAGTTTCCCATAGCTTTATTATTCAAAGTACCCCATTGATTGAATATGTGTATTTCTTTTGTGACAGTGTGTGTGTGTGTGTGTGTGTGTGTGTGTGTGTGTGTGTGTGTGTGTGTGTAGGTCAAGAACAGTTTTTCACAAGCTGGTTTTTGCTTTCCATGGTGTTGTACAGGATCTCTCACTGTTTCTGTTGCTGTGATGCTCTGCATGTGTGCCAGGCTTCCTGCGGCCACGTCTGGCCTTTCACATGACCCTGGGATTCAAATCCAGATCATCAGGCTGTGCCATCAGGCACTTTCATCCCCCAGGCCATCTCCCTGGCCCTCGATAAATACTGCTGACTAAGTAAGTGAACGCTTTAAGATCTGGGAATACTTTGGCTAAGTTAGTATTCATCTGTATCCACCAGCCTCGATCAAAAGCATAATGCGAAGTTTCCTCCGTCTGTCTCCCTTCACCACTAGATGCTGTCCTAGAAGCCACATTTGAACAATTTCACACACAAACAATGGTGGGTCTTTATTGGTTTATATAGATTTTTAAAAATTACTATGGATACTGAACTTTTAAAAATCTTGTACATTTGTGTATTTTTGTTTTATAATTAATTAGGTTGAAGTCTGGCTAGTTCTAGAAAACAGTTCTGCATTAACCAAGTATAAAACTAACTCAGTAGATACTAGGACACCACTGTACTTGGTACCTATGCCTGATAGTATTTTTGGAGCCCAGACATACCCATTCATAGACCACTGTGTCTGGTTTTCATGTATCATGACAGCAAGGAATAGTTACTATATACATTGTACAGCTGACAGCTCAAGTTATGTCCTCTCTGACCCCTTAAGGAACAAAATTGCCCCCGAACCAAAGAAAGTGAAACGTAGTGGACTATAACTGTTTAAGTTTTGACTGTTATTAGGTCATTCACCACATATCTGTTTAGTGCCAAGATAGGCCATACAGCAAGTGAGATTATATAGAGGGGATCCAGGCATACCCTACAAAAATGCTCAATTTTTTTTTACCAGTTATGGTACATGTTGCAAAAAGCTGATTCGCAGGAAAAGAGCTGGGGCATGCTCACACAGTAGTCTTCTCTTACCTGACCCAGTGGCCTATTGAGCCTCAAGCCCCACAGGAAAGGAGCTCAACAGTTGCCTAGCTTTGTGAAGATGAAGCAACATATACATACATACATACATACATACATACATACATACACACACACATACATACATACATACACACATACACAAATACATACACATGCATACCTATGTAAAAAATGGATAAAGAAAATGCAGTACATTAACACAATGGGATACTATTCAGCCATTAAAAACAAGGAACTCATGAAATTTGCAGGCAAATGGATGGAACTAGAAAATATCATCCTGAATGAGGTAACCCAGACCCAGAAACACACGCATGGTATGTACTCACTTATAAGTGGATTTTAGCCATATAGTACAGTATGGGAGAACATTTTAAATTCAAACCTCAACAGAATTATTTGGGGAATATAAAGAAAATTCTAGCTAAAGACACCTACCTTTCATTTGTTCTTTTTTGTTAAACACACTCTACACATGATGTGAATATTTAATGGAACAAAAAGATAAAATAAGATTGGTCGTTTTCTTTCTCAACCATTTAAATACCTATTTTACCTTCTTGCTCTTCCTCCTGTGTTTGTTTTCAGCTCTGTCTCTTGTTAACTTAGTTCCCTGTTTCCCAATCCACTGAGAATAAATAGATCCCAAACCACGTTCACATCCACCACACCAGCAGGGAGCATTATTAACGACATCAGTGTGCAGACTGCAAAGAGGATGGTGCAGCTTGTGTGGCCTTGTCCTCACTTCAATTATCAAATGAGACGAGGTCCACATCACTCTCATAAATTACACAGTCTCTTCAGTTGCTGAAGAGATCACGGGTCACACCATCAGCATCTAGGACCACTCCTCCTGACATTGCTACAGAATGTTCTTCCTCACTGACAAAAACACTCAGCACGAATATCAACTGACACTTCAGGAAGCTGCCTACAAGTGTCCTTGACATCTCCTTGTTCCCACACAAAAGGACAGGGTGACAACAATCGGCCAACTCCGTTTGGAAATTAGGAAACTTGATGAGAGTGACTTCAACCACTTTTCCTTGAGAGCTAACTAAAGAAGAAAGGCAGAGCCCTTTAGTACTCTGGAGGCAGAGGCAGGAAGAGGTCTGTGAGTTCAAGGCTAGCCTGCTCCACACTGCAAGTTTTAGGCCAGCGATGGCTACATAGTAAAACCCTGTCTCAAAAAAAGGGGGAGGAAAAAGGGGAAGGAAGGAGGAAGAATGAGAGGGAGGGAAGGAAAAAAAAAAACAAAAGAGGGAGGGAGGGAAGGAAGGAAGGAAAAACGGAGGGAGAGAAGGTACAGTTGAGACTGGTTGTCTTCCGTCTGCTGCTGCACAGCTCGGCCGCTCTGGAACCCTTCCCAGCCGGCCTGAGCCTGGAACTCTCTCCCAACAGAACAGCCCAGTCTAGTCGCTGCCTTGCTTATGGCATTAAAAGAATGGAACCGACCAGAGCTGCATTTCCTCGGCTCTATGCTGTCAAGTACCCCACGCACTTGCATCCTTCCAGCGCCCAGAGGCCAAGCCTGCAACTGCAAGCCTGTGCCTTTTGCCTTCCCCCTTCCTGGAACCCTTGGCTCCTGCAACTCTGCTTTCAGTAACACCATGTTCCTCTCCCGGACGTCCTTCTTATCAGCACTCAAATATCTATCCGTGCTGCTTATTCCAAAACAGCCTTCCCTTCATGACTCTTCCCCTTCCCAGACACTACCCAGCTCGCTGCTTCCTTCTACAGCAAAATTCCTCAAGCATTCTCTCATAGCTCTTGTTGCTTCCACCCATTTATTTCCTATTTTTAGGTGTTTGATTTCATTTATTGCTTAAGAAATTACATGATAACAAAGCAATGAATACAATAACTGCTTCCCTCGCAGCCCACTGCCTGAGACATCAATTATTCTTGTTTTGTTTGTGCACTGCGGCAACCATGGCTAAGATTATTTTTATAAAAATATTTTGATACTCTTACTTAGCCTGCTACATAATTTGTAGAATTATGTATTCTTAAGGATCAAATTTTAAGTTATGTTGTTTACATAAAATGTAAATACAACTGGAAATAGTAATAAGTGAATTAAAACAGTCACAGAGAGATAAATAGCTCATGTTGTCTCTCATTTGTGGTCTCTAGACAAATACACAAAACCATATATACACACATCATATTAAAGTGTAACTGAGATTTTTCTAGAGGAAGAAAGGCGACTACAAGAGATTCTGGCCGGGGTCCTACAGCCTGGAGGACGCGCTCAAAGCACGTGTATAGATAAAAGTAAAGTTTTATTCTCCTGGCTCAATTATTGCGGGAGAGGTTTGCTGCCTCCTTCTGCTAACCTAGGCCTAGTTCTGGAAGCTTCTAACCTCCATACAGTCTATGCCTGCAATGTTTTAGCCTCTGAGACTTACTGCTTAATAAGCTCACCCTTACTTGTTCTTTCTGAGCTCTGGGCTGGCTGGTTCAACTCTGCTGTTCTGGCTCAAACTCTTTCCCCAGCTGACTTATTTAATCTGGCTTCTCTCAGGCCAGAATTGCTCTGCTTGGCCTCAAACTGACTCAGCAATCTGTTCTAATCTGGCAGCTTCTTCTTCTCCTTCTCCTCCTCCTCCTCCTTCTTCTTCTACTTTCTTCACCTGAGTTCTCTCTCAGCAACCCCTCTCTCTATTACTGTCCTGGTAAAACACCTCTCCCTGTAAAACTGCCTCTTAAGTAGTAGCTTCCTTTCCTCTCTCTTCTCTTGAGAGCTGGGCGTATCCTATTCTGTCCAATCTTCTCTGATTTGTTACCTCTTATGCCACTCAATTAGACATCACTTTCAAACATGGGAACTTCCTTCTACAAACTAGCTTTACCTTCATTGTTTGAGATTGAAGGCATACACCACCATGCCTGGATCTAAGCTTTTCTTTACCTGAAACTTGCTCTATACCAGGCTGACCTTGAACTCAGATCTGTTAGCCTCTGTCTCCTGGATTAAAGGCTTGTTTGTATTCCAGCCAGATCACACAGACCTAGAAGGTCTTTGGATGTGATTGATCTCTTGCCAGAACAAGCATGTTCTGAATTAACATTCCTCTACATGTATATTTGTGTGAAAATGTCCTAATTTATCCCAGTACCATACGCAATGAAAAAACAAAACAAAACAAAACAAAACAAAAAACAAAAAGCAGAACTTTCTGTTAAGCATTAAATTTCATCAAATTGGTATGTGTATAACTCATTTCCCCATCCTGATATTTCTGGCCGTTTTAAGTTCTTGCCCCCAGTACATGATTTGCCAGACGGCATTTGCTTTTTCACACATACTTTAATGGAATCCTATTTATTTATTTTGGTTTGTTTTCTTCTTGAGACAGGGCCTTGTGTATCCCAGGCTGGCCTCCAACTTTCTATATAGACCCAGGCTAGCTTTGAACTTGTGATCCTCCCGCCTCTATTTCATGAGCAGTGGGTTGCAGGCATGCACTAGCATGCCTGATTTATGCAGTACTAAGGAATCAAACCTAGGCTTCTGTGCACATTAGGCATATGAGCTACATCTCCAACCTAGAGTTTTTCAAACAGTAGTTGGCATCTAAACTGTAGGAGTCAGCAGTCCACTGCTGAAAAGGTATTGAGCTCCCTGTGTGGTGTCACAGCCAGCGGGAGCCAGCACCCCCTGCCCCTACCCTGCTACTACAGTTTATCTTGTGGTCTCTGCCCTAATAGGCTGCAGGACAGTAGTCACAATGTCCATGATCCTCCATGGCCCACACGTCAGGAGACCACGGTCCTCCCTCAAAAGTTCTGGCCAGCATCGTTTTCGAAGTGGTCGACCCTGCACAGTCTCACTTCAACAATCATGTCGCCACAGACAAATACAAGTCTCACCTTCCAGCTACTCCTGGCCTCTTTCCAGGGTCTCTCCCCCAAAGCACCTATTTAACCAAGGCCCTAGAGTCACCTCCCTCCCTTGTTCCTCTTTCATATGGATTTGGGTAACGGGTATTGGTTGATGTGTCCAAAACAGTCTAGCTGCTAGATTCTAGCAAGATATTGAGGCTGTTGGCTTGGGAGTCATTGTGAATGGACATGCAGTAACACACACACACACACACACACACACACACACACACACACACACAGAGAGAGAGAGAGAGAGAGAGAGAGAGAGAGAGAGAGAGAGAGAGAGAGAGAGACTTTTGACTAACAGGGAAAAAATCTCACATGCTAGTGAGTTCTACTAACAGTCTCTTCCACTTTCTAATCATCACATAATCATGTATCCCATGTACTTCTGGCATACGGAACGACTTTGGCCATTTTGATTTTTTATTATATTTCTAGGTCTGCGCTTCTTTATCCACTTCTGCTGAAATTAGACGTCAGAACTTCCCTCTCACTCTCTTGACTGGACAGATCTGGAGTTGATTACAGGACTTCAGTCCCAGACACAATCACAGGCCGCCGGTCCTTCACAGAAAATCAGGGTGTATTCCCAGTGAGCCACCATCAACCACTTAAAGAATTACAAGTTTCGTTGCTCACAGTGTTTTGTGGACTTTTCATCTTTCTTATCATAAGATTTGTTTTCACTTGATGCGGTCATTTCTCAGAGTGACACCTGGGTGTGCATTTCAGAGGACATTCAGAGTCTAAGGGCTTCACTTTGCACACACATGCTCAGGATAACATTTGCTGTTGAGCTGCTAAGAGCTCTGTGATGGATGCGCACATGCAATGGTCTGGCGCGATGAGGCCACAGAGTCACTAGTCTGTGACCATTGCTTTTCCTGGTCTCTTTGCACCCCCGGAGTTGTCCATGGACTGTGCTGTCACTGACTGGAAGGGCAAGGCAGCTTCTTCTGCAGTGCTGCCAATGACTGCAGACTCACAACTGAGAACTAGAATGAGAGGGTGACTCCCTCGCCCCCCAAAGGCCTAGATAGGATGCCATTGAAGAGAACTCTTCTAAATTGTGATGGGGAGCCTGAAGGGCAGCTCTTCGCATCTGATGGCTTCTGGCAGAAGCTGGGAGCGGGGAAAGACTCTGTTTTATTTAAGAGGCTGGCCACTAGAAGTTTGACCATGCTCCAGTGAGTATGTGGGCAACACAGATTGGACTTGTTTTTTTGTTTTGTTTAGTTTTTCTTTTCTTCTTCTTCTTCTCTTTGGGGACAGTCACAAGTGATGGGATTTGGAAGATTGGGTAGTGAATATGATGGGGTTAATTATGTGAAACTCACACATAATAAAAGTACTATATTGGAAAAAAAGAAAATGATTTCTTGCTTGGAAGTATAAGGCTTTTGCATGATGCCGAATAGTATTTCCTGATTTTGTCTCTCCTCCACCTGTGTTGGCTGGTGTTAGTATTAGGAAAAGCTTTCCTTTCTTCACCCACTTATCCATCCACTTGTATACAACGTAGTCTCCTAACTGTTTACTTTATTCAGTTAGCCAATGTCTTTTTCTATCATTGACATAGACAGTTGAATTATGGCAGAATTGGCTATCCCTTCAGGCTGGCTTTCTGTTCCTTTAACGCAGTGGTTCTCAGCCTGTGGGTCATGACCCCTTTGGGGGTTGAATGACCCTTTCACAGGGGTTGCCTCAGACCATTGGAAAACACTAAAATTCATAACAGTGGCAAAGTTACAGTTGGGAAGTAGCAACAAAAATAATTTTACGGTTGGGGGTCCCACAGCATGAGGAACTGCGTTAAAGGGCTGCAGCATTAGGAAGGCTGAGAACTACTCTTTTAACACATCTGCATCATCCCTTTAACATTGCTTAACTGTTGTAAATTTATTTTGCACTTATCCTGCCCCAGATTTGGGGATGGAGATGTTTGTTATTATGTTGGGGGAGTTTGTACGGAACAGAATTTAGACACAGATCTAGATACAAGATCAGCTTGGCCTTGTTGCAAAAATGACAGTAACGAAGTGACCTATCCGGTTCTGACCTTACACACCACAAGCCTTGTTGCCAGTTTTCTCCTTTTCTATACTTGTAGTCTTTATAACAGTGAGAACCGTGACTCCACTCCTGCTATAGATTTGCTGTTTGGATCTATCTTCCAGGCATCCAATCTCTTCTCCTTAAATGTGCTTCTTCCTCACCTCATTGTGCCTCGACATATCAGCTTGGAGCCTGCCCCTTCTGTGGAGGCCTCATCTCATCTGAGTACCACTGTGCCATCCCCACACAGTGTAGAGCCTTCTCATCCCTCTCAGACTCCAACTCCAGTATGACGACTCACACAACTCCCCAATATGAATGCTTTTCTCAGACCCTCCTGCTGCTTTTAGGACCAAATTATTTGGGAAATGTCTTAGCCTGCCTTGTGCTACTATCACAAAATACCCAAGGCTGGATAATTTGTCAAGATCACAGTTTGTGATGCTGACACTGGTGTTTAGTGAGCGCTTCATGGCAGATGACCCCACATGGTAAATTCAAACGTATGAGATAAAGAGGTTGTGTGGCAAGAAGCAGCACTGTATTGGGTGAGAAAGTCACACCTCTGTACCACAGCTTGCTCTCTCCTAACCAGTCCAGTCCTCGAAAAGCTGATCATGCGCCAGAAAGGACATTAATCCCTCCCAAGGTAACCCAGTCTCCTCCCTCTAGGCTCTGCCAAGTACAGTCCCACCACCTCTCACTACCTGTATGTTGGGACTGAGCTTATGGGCCTTTGGGAAACCAGCAGTATTCACACTAGAGTAGGCAAGGAAAGAGAAACAGGCACACACTAAGAAAAATAACAGTGCTCATAACAGATATCTGTAGCCACATACATGTGTTCCACAGCTCCCACACTCCTTGAAAACTTTTATTCTATTGCCTATTGTTTTATTACGAAAGCAAGACACACAATTAATGTAATGGTGATAAGCAAAAGAAGGCCGTTCAAAGTTCATCTAGTGCCGAGCGCAGTGGCGCTTGTAATCCTAGCACTCGGGGAGGCAGAGGCAAGCAGATCTCTGTGAGTTCGAGACCAGCCTGGGCTATAAAACAAAGTCCAGGATACCCAAGGCTACAGAGAGAAACCCTGCCTCAAAAAATAAAACAACAAGCAAATTAAAAAAAAAGATTTAACCAATGTTATGTCACTGTCTGTGTGTCTGTGTGGGATATGTGCCTGTGAGTGCAGGTGCATACGGAGACAAGATGGTGTTAGATCTCTTAGAGTTACAGGAGGTTATAAGGCCCCCAGTGGAGGTGCTGGGAACTGAATTGTCCCCTGCAAGAACAGTAAGCAATCTTAACTTAGTCCCCAGGGTTTATTGAATAGCAATTACAGTGGTTCCATTAGTTGTACTTTTCCATGTAATTGTGACTTCGTTGATAACCAGTAGAGTTAAGCATATGTATTCTTTTATTTCAATCTTAATTCCTAATATTAGCTCTCAGACTACACATTACACGTCACACAGTAAGTGCATCTATAGCTACATCTGTAGGCCACAGTCGAGTTCAAGAACCTTTAAGAAGTCTAAGAAGCAGAAACAGAAGCAGAAGCAAGGCGAGCTGACAGACACCGGAGTCTGTGGGGAGTGAAACAAAACTCCCCAGACACCTGCCAGGGACTCTGCTACAGGGTCAAACGTCAGGGTCAGAGCTGAGCTGAGGCTCGCAGGCCAACTGAAGTGTAGAATCAAGGCAAAGGGCTGTGGCCATCACAGAGACAAAGGGAAGAACGGGGGAGATCAGCAGGCTGGCGGGCAGACGCAGAGCACCCTGAGACTCAACAGCAGGTACGGAGCCAGCAAGAGCTCTCTGCCTGCTGCTCCTTGACACAGTGAGTCCTTAGGTGGCATCTCTATGGGGGAAACTGCCATTGCAGGGCCATGGAAGGTCCAGGGGAGGGTGTTGTATTCCTTCCTTGGTCTAGTACACTTGATAAGTTCTTGGGCCTCGCTCTCCTGATACTATTGTAGTACATCCATGTCTTCATACGTGCTTTATTGACTTAGTAAGTTTATTTATTTTTTTAAATATTTATTTATTAAGTCTACAGCGTTCTGTCTGCATGTACACGTGCACACCAGAAGGGGGCACCAGATCTCACTATAGACGGTTGTGAGCCGCCATGTGGTTGCTGGGAATTGAACTCAGGACTTTTGGAAGAACAGGCAGTGTTCTTAACCTCTGAGCCATCTCTCCAGCCCGACTTAGTAAGTTTATAGGGTGGCAATTTTTCTATTTCTAGAAATAAATTACTTATTGGTCTGTACCTCCTGGGTGGTTCTGGCAGATGGTGGCATCTATACATTCTCTGAGATGCAGAGTTCTCCTGTCTCTGTATCTACACTTGAAATGGAGCCGCGTTGCTAGTAACTAGGAGTCGCTCGGCACACGGTGCAGCCTGAAAGCCAGAGACGGTTCCAGCTCTACAACTGCCGCAGCAGCTGACCTCCGTGGCACAGAGCTAAGGAGTGGAGTCGCCGGAGCCGGCAAATCTTTGAAGAGTGACTGGTGAAGGAAAGAAGAGAACTGGAGTGGAACCCGGTGCTTCGCCACCACACTGAAGGCCCGGGTGTGCTGCAGGCCTGGGGAGAGAGCCAGGGGAGCCACGCGGAGCTGTCGGCAGGGGCGGGTAGCGGGACACAACTCTACCTTCTTGCCCAAAGGCAGCGCGGGCAAAACCAGGTCTTTGGCTTCAGTGCAGAAAACTATTCCAGTATGAAGTGGAGACTTTCAGAGCAGAGGAAGGGTTAAGAGGAAGAGAGGTTCTTAGGACCACACACTTGAGTGTGTGAGAGTGGACTTCGCTAGCTCTGGAGCCCTGTGCCCTTCTGCTCCTTGCTCTGACTGTCCGGGTGAGACACATGCCGGGGGGGGGGGGGGGGCTAGTCTCCGTAACCCAATGATGTCTAAGCCATAGTCTCTTCAAAGACTTTGCTAGCTCTCCAAGGTCTGCACTGCCTTCTGAATAAAGGGGGATCCTCCACAGTGGGCTCCGCTCCATTCTCTGGCCTCCCCCACCGTCCCTGCCCACCAGCCACTGTGAACACTGCGGCTGCACAGAGGGACTGCCTGTAACTCTTCCACACTGAGTCACTGCCCGTGATACATACCTCACACCAAGCCTCTCAGTCTTCCTGACACTTCTATCCAAACCTCGGCCTCCTGCAGAGCCCGCACTGAACAATACTTCATCTGTGGGAGTTTTTCCATTTCTCCAACAAAATCACAGCATCTCTTGAGCTCCTGTACCGAAGCCCTGCAGTGTTTGTCCTATTATCCGATCACCGTCTTCTGTTACAGTTATTCCCACCACTAGACTGACTTGGTAACCCTCTTCCTCTATGGCTGGCTGCTCAGTGAGGCCACTCCAGACCACACTGGCTGAAGATAATTGAATCAGGAAATACCCTCGGGTGCACGGGACACAGGGAAACTGAGTGTGGGGCGAGGGGCAGGATGAGATTCTTATTCTCACAAACACCTTTCACACATATTTGAAGAACTGACTTGACAGCCACATCACACATTGGTTAAGATGGAGCCACCAGCGCCAGTTCAGCCTTGAGCCGCTCCTTTCTGTCGTCATGAGGAGAAACTGGCCTCTAGGTGCGTTTTAGTTTTAAGTATTGTAACTTTAAAACTTAACCCCCTGCTTTATAAAGTAGCATACAGTATGTTTTCTAGCTTACTATATACAGTCCTTAATAATTCAATAATAACAAATTGTGCTTTCAGTGAAAATCTATTAAAGCCACCTAGACTACTTCCTGCTAGCATCACTGATGCATGCTCAGCAGGTGATGGATAGGGATGCAAAGGTTTTATAGCACACACACAGTGCTCATCTTCTCTCTCTCCTATGCAGTATATTTCAAGATAACCTGGCCCTTTGCTTTGTGGTTTTTATTTTATGTGACTGTATGTGAAGGCTGGACACATATGGCCCCTTCTCTATCCTATTTTTGAGACAGGTCTCTCACTGATTGGCTAAGCTGGGTAGCCAGAGCCCCAGGCCTCTTCTGTGGCCCGCTTGCTTCCCCCAGCACAGCCCTGGGGTTACATGTACACCATGCTCCGCTTTTATGTGGGCGCCAAAATTCTAAACTCGGGTCCTCATGCACAGCAAACACACTTTGCCCATTGAGCTATCTCCCTAGTCTCCAAACTGTTTTTGTTTGTTTGTTTGTTTGCTTTATTTTGTTTTGTTTTTTTTGAAAAAGGGTTTCACTGTGTAGCCTTGGCTGTCCTGGACTTGCTTTGTAGACCAGGCTGGCCTTGTCCGCAAAGAGATCTGCCTGCCTCTGCCTCCCCAAGTGCTGGGATTAAAGGTGTGCGCTACTATGCCAGCTCCAAATTGTTTCCTTTAATAAGATTTTTCAAAAACAGAGAGAAAATACTAGTATTTTTAGAAAATTTAATGTATTATTAAAAGTAACTACCCATAAAATATTTTTTGTTTAAAATGAGTGTATTATGTATTTTTTCATTTTATTTAAATTTTGTCAATGATTTTTCAAGAGTATCAATTTTGGTACAGCACATGTTAAACAGATGACCATGGGTTACTAACAGAAAAGGTGGCTATCAGGTTATGTAATATCCAGACAGAAAATGTGTGAGTATTTCTTTTTATTGTTATGTGGTCTTTAAACATCTTTATCTCATTTCCTGGTGAGTTCCTCCTTTTACTACCCATCCCAGGAAGGCAGTCAAGTAAAAAGCAAAGAGTAGAAAGCAGAACCATCTGGAAGATGAGATCTGTGATGACCACAACCCCAGTCTTCCCAGAATGCTTTCCTGATGGATTGAGGAACAGCATAGAATTACCAAAACTGCTTTAAACCAATTCTTATGTAGTGAGCCATTGTACCATGTCAAGGCTTGCTTTAGTGTGGATTTTGTGTAAGTTTACACTGATGGGCTTTCTAAGTTGGAGGATCAAAATGGCCAGACTTCAGGAAAATAATAACAAAATAAAAACAAAGGACTTTTATAGGAAAGGCTATTATGAGCAAAAGAACACTGACTTTTGTATTGCTCTTGTCAAGATGAACAAAAAATAGGCATAACTGAGTGGAGTACCCAAAGCTGATGGTGTGCTGGGTCTTTTTTATGGACATTTTCCAACCAAAATGACAGCTCTCAAGCTCTGGCACTGTCCAGTGCTCACGCTCAGGGTAAGGTAACATACAGGAGAGCAGAAGGGAGGCAGCATCTCCAGTAGAATGTAACACAGTCATTGATAAACTAGAAAAAAAAAGCATAAGCCTGGGTGTTCCTGAAATAGCCCTGAAATACAGAAACAGACCTAGTTCAGACTTCTCTTTTTGTTATGTTTCATAAACAAAGTGTCCATGTCCCTATGAGTCTTCTAGGCGTTAGACACAGCCAGGTACACACTGCTTCCTTGGTCTGTGGTCACCTGACATGCTCTGGATTTTGTTACCTTCTTTCACTCACACACACTACTTGCCAAAGATCTGTGTTTATATACAGTAAAAACATTTATTTATTTTTATGTGCATTGGTGTTTTACCTGCATCTCCTGGAACTGGAGTTACAGATAGGTGTGAGCTGCCCTGAGAAATGAACCTGGGTCCTCTGGAAGAGCAGCCAGTGCTCTTAACTGCTGCACCAGCTCTCTGGCCCTATAAAAACATTCTTAAAGTTGTGCTAATACCGTTCTTAAGTGCTTAGCTTGGACAACTGGTACTAAAAAGAAGATAAACACTTTGCTAAAAAGTTTTGAATAAGAAAAGCTAAAACAAAACAAAACAAAAAGCCTCAGTGTGATCATGTTAGCTATATTGTTAACATGTTAATATTCCTTAGAGGAAAAGATGTAAACACAATGAAGGGATGAAGAAATGAGGATAAAAGAAGACCTAACTAGGAACGATAGATTTTTCTAGCATCAGTTTTGCTATCTGTAAAGTAAGATTAAAGGAGGAAATCTAGTTTCTTCTAGTCAGAAAATCATGGCTACCACAGGCAATTTGATCAATTATATGCATCTGAGAAACAAGATGTACTCCTCTTTATGTGATTTTATTTTCCTTAAATGAAAATGAAATGGATCACTAATAAAAGACTCGACAGTTTTGTCAATCAATGATAAAACTATTGGAATAATTAACAACTAGAAAAAAGCTAATACCATGAGTCCTTCTGTTGATAGCCTAGCCAGAGGGAACAGAGCAAGTTTTAAATTGCCATGACTTCTTTATAAAATAAATAAAACTTTACATATAACAACATAAAGGTATAGTATACAAGTGGCTAATAGAAGGAAGAGTTCTGGAGATTCACAGAGACATCGCAAAAGGGATGGGCTGCTTTTAACATGGACTGTAAAGTCCGTGGCAGTGCTGAATGGACTCAGGTCCTCAGATGGAAGCGGGAGTCGGCGCTGAATGATGCTGAAGCATCCCTGGTTAGCTTGCAAATACATCTGCAGAAGAAAGCTATTTTCCAGAACTCAATAATATTGTCATTTCTGGAAACTGAAGGACTTGGAAACATGAGCAGAGCTAGAGAAACATAAAAGGAGGTATTAAGTCGGGAAGCCATGAAGCGCATGAAGAAAGAAGCAGTCACACGGCCTGGAAAAGCCATCAGTGAAGAGTCTAGGACCATTGCATTAGCAGGAGTGGGAGAGTACACTGGCAATAAGATAAAACAAACAAAAATAACACTTCTGGGAAATTAGCGTGTGGTTTAGCAGTACTGAATCACAACAAAGTTTGCTGTGAGTTTCTACAGCAAGACCCTAGTGTTATGCACGGTGTGAAATGCCCTCAAAGGCTCTCCTGGTAAATACCTGGCCCCTGGCGGTGATGTGGTTGGGAGACATATCTGAAGGAAGTGAGCTGGCTTGGAAGCCAGCCTGCAGGGTCAAAGCTTCGCTCCACTTCTAGCCAGTATCTCTGGGTTTTGGTCAGAAAGATATGAGGAGTTCCAGCCACACACCACCAGTGCGAACCCCACTGTATTCCCCTACCGTGGCAGAGCCAAATTAAACCCTCCTTTAACATGCTTCTTGCCAGGCAACATGGTCACAGCAATAGAAAACGGCCTTGAGTTTTATCTTGTTCTTGTTTTGATTTGTAGAATTTTAAAAGTAGACACATGCTGAAGACAGGCAGATTAAGTCTCAAATGTTATCTGACCAGTTGCTGTAAGGTCCTAAAACAGAACTGATTTTCCAGAGCAAGTTGTTTGTTCAAATTCAAAGAAAGACACTCTGCAACCTTTCCTGTCAAATATTCTGCTATTACATGTTATCAACTATCAAAAATTGCTTTCATGTCTCAAGAACCTCGCTGTGTTGTAGGTTAAGGTAGAATCTTGGTCAGGCTCTCCTCCATTATCAGAAGGAGGTTGGATTTCTTGTCACCATCTCGTCTTTTTAAAGCACAAATCATGAATATGTAGAGCAAAACGATCCCAAAGTCAGGGCTTCTTGTACCCACACCAGCTCAGGAGTCAGACCAGGAAGCTCCCAGAACTTGACCTGCTCTCCCTATTCCCTTCCACTCCAAGACGGTGGCTAACCTGGAGCCCTGCCCCTTGGCTCAGAAGTGAAATTACAAAAAAGGTCACAGAGTGTTTATTAGGATATATTACATATACCATAAAGTTCTCCACCTTAAACGCACACTTCAATGGCTTTTGGCACATCTACTTGTGAACAATTACCACTACATACCCCTAGGGTGTTTCCACCTTCCTTCTCACTCTCTGGAAGCCATTTATTAGCGGGTGGCTATCCTTGCTGGCACTCTTCTGTCTTCACCCAATGTGAGGGTGGCACACCCAACATACCATGTTCAAGCAGCCAGTATGTTTCAATGAAAGCCTAAGGAGCTGAGTGAAGGTTCTCCTAATTGTGCTTCCAACATAATGCTAGTGTTTTGGTTTTGTTGCAGACTAGTATTAGCCAGGAAAAGAAAAAGAGCTGTGGGGTGGGCGAGGGATGTGGCTCGGCTGGCACAGTGCTTCTCTGGTTTCCGTTTCCAGTACAGCACAAACTGGACTTAGTGATGTCCATCTACAGACCCAGCACTTGGGAGGTAGAGACATGGTTTGTTTAAGGTCATCATCACCTACTCACCAAGTTTGAAAAGCCTAGGATACCCAAGATCCTGTCTTAACAACAAAGAGAAACAACCCCCTCCCCCCACAAGTAAGCAGTGTGTATTCCCACCCCAGAGTAAGAAATGACAGTGTGGCACATGAGCAGCTATAAACGTTCTCCATATAATTCTGCTGTGTAACCAAGGCTTAAGAGCTACTAGAAAAATCCTACCTGACTGAAAGGAGACTCCAGTTCAAAGTGAGGCTCAGGTAGGTGCTGGGTCTGGACATCTGAAGTTTGACAGATGCCCAACCAACCACGCCCTTATTCTACTAAAACGCTTCAGAAAACCTGTTAGTATTTTATTTGATTAAGAGATAAAGGGAAAATGTATTATATCTACATTGGTTCCCTTCTATTCACCCCCCCCTTGGAGATAAGATCTTTCTACGTAGCCCATGTGATCCCCCTGCCTCAGCCTCCTGAGGGCTGGAATATATTATTACACCTAGCTTGTTTTAGTTCTAATTTGACATTTATTCCAAAGTGGAAACATTGGGAAGCAGCTTTTCCCACCTCCTGCTTAGGTCAACACAGGAAATAATTCTACCCATTTTTGTGCATCAAAGCACTGTTCACCGTGAATAGGTCAAGAACTTCTCAGTTTGCTTTGATTCACAGTAGAGAGTATACAAAATTTTTTTTTCTTCACAACACCAGATAAGCACATTGGAAAATTTTCTGATGTAGTTACCAAGAAAAGCGGAAAAAGAAAAAAAAAATTCTTAACAGGCAAACAAACGTCAGAATAGTCTGAAATAGACTAAATGATGCGTTGCCATAGACTAGCACAATTTCACATCTTGGGAATGCAAACTTTTTTTTTTTTGGTAGAAGTCAGAGCTGACATTCTGCCCTTAGAAAATACTCCTGTCATTTGCTACTATGGAGACAGCCAGGGGTAATGTTTATTAGCTCTTCACACAGCATGGGTGTCCTTAACCCCATGGGTCACACCACAATGGACTATGGCAACTGGAGGCCATGTGTGTATTTAAACCTAGCATCTGCTAACCATCGTAAATGGGTTCTACCTAACCATGCTCAGAAGGCTTGCATTACCGCACAGCTAGGCAAAACCATTTAGCACAAAAGCCCATTTTACAGTAAAGGATACATAGTGCAACTATCAAATTCCTGCTGGAGGGGCAGATATGGCTCAGGAGTTAGGAACACTTCTGGAGAGAACCCAAGTTCAGTTCCTAGCCCCCAAACTTAGCAGCATTAAGTACACTCACATTTTCAAGTCTGGCTTTATCTAAGAAAAAAAATGCCCTGTTTCCTCCCCTTTAAGCGGCCTCACTACAACTGTAAAGCACCAGCTTCAGAGCTGGGATCACAGTGAGAGGGATGCCTTCAACTGTCCTTTAAAGCCCTGGTAGGAGGTCAGGAGGATTTGAATCACTTTCCCAAGCCAGCACGTGGAAAGCAGCACAGGAAGGTCTCCTGAGCAGGCATCAAAGAAAGAAACACCCACAGGGCCCCTGTGCAGTTCGTTAATGCCCTCACTGCAGACAGGCGCTACCCTGCTCCAAAACAATCTCCTTTCATTTTGAGGGTTTTAAACAGGATGTGGAAATTTGTGGACGAGAGGAAGTCTGCCACCTGCAGGTCAAAAGAAAGAAAGCCTCTCTAGGCCTTTTGAGAGCAAAGTGCCAACCAAATGAAGGGAACCAACTGTTCTAAGTGCGCCTTAGGAAGTAACTAGGTCCAGCACAGGGACACTTGGAAAGGGGTGCTGCCTTCCTGTTTCTCCTGTAATAGCCTCTTCATTGATACGCTGCACTATGGTGGACAAGACATAGACATAAAACTCTGAACACTAGGGCATCCCAGCTATAAAGGACAGAAATGAGAATGCGAGCCCGCTCTGCCCCTAGCATTTCCTTCTCGTTGCTAAGAGTCATCTGAATAAGCAACGAAAACGTAATGTTGTGGATAAACACTTAGAGAAGGTGTAGGTTCTTAATTCATACCGTCTGCCCAGATAAGTTTCACATGAATTGCACATTTAAGAATGGGAGAGTTAATGAAACTGTAATAAAGTCTTAAGGTTGCAAGGATCTTTCTTCATCTTCCAAACCAGGGCTGACTATAAGGTGGAGAAAGACCCCACGTTAACAGGTGGCTGTGAGTCACTGTGCAGGTGTGATGGTGACACCACAGAATTCTTCTTAAGGATATGAAATAAATTACTGAATATATTAATTCACAGTAATAGATAATTTATGTTCAGTGCTGCCACTTGGAGACAAATACATCTATACACACACACACACACACACACACACACACACACACACACACACACACACTTGAAAAGCCTTGGAAAACCATCCCTTAAATGTTAATAATCGTTATATTAGTTGTGGGGATTGAGAGACAAAAAGGAGCAAGACATTCCTAAAGGCGTGTGTGAGGAGTGGATGAGGAAGTGTGGCTTTGTTGGAGAAGGTGTATTACACTGCATAGGGCCTTTGAGATCTCAATAGACGTGCACCATTCCCATGCCCACTAACCCACCACCCCCTACTAGCAAATCAAGATGTAGGCTCCCAGATGTTACTGCCACCATGCCTTTCCTCTGCCATGCCTCTAATCCTCAGAAACCATAAATCCAAATTAAACACTTTCTTTTAAGTTGCCTTGGTCATGGTGTCTTATCACACCAATAGAAAAGTAACTGAGACAGCATCTGTACAATTACTGTAGGCGCAAAGAATATAATGCCTTGGCCAGTCTTTACCTAATTTATGGCCATTGCTGCTTTGACTCAAGCAATGTTGAAGGATGTAATCACTCCTGTTGACCAACAAGTGGGTTTCAACAGGTTTGTTCCTGCTTAAGCAACGAATATCACAAGTTCAGCGTTCCTCTCCTACAAGAGAGCACCCACTGGTCAGGGTCCTGCCACTGGCCCTCTGTACTGCTTTGGGGGACAGAGTAACCAAGGAACAGACAAAGCCAGCACAACACTCTGAATGCAGATTTTGTGGCAATTAGCAAAAGCGCTCTGCCTCTGATTTGGGGATCTTGTATATCCTAGAGCACCTGTGAAACAATAGGCTAATTTGTTAGCTTATTAATAGGGTAAAATACAAAATCGAAGTTATTGATAAACATCAACCTTTTTATTCTTGGCAACAGTTAGAAATTTACACACTATGATTAGACAAATAAAATTAAAATGTTATTAAGTCTGGAAAAATAGCTCAAAGGTTAAGTGTTTGCTGCTCTTGCACAGTTGGGTTCCCAGCACCCATGTTGGGTGGCTTATAATCACAGTTCCAGGGGATCCAATGCCCTCTTTGGCCTCCATACATTCACACTAACACACAGCACACATATATACCTTAAAATTTATTAATAGAACATACCTTATTTCTCAAATATTTAGACATTAACTCTACAAAAATACAACTCCATCTGAGTCCTCTGACTTCAGCTGTTTGTGTGCAAGTCCAGTAATGATCTCAGTGTCCGTCTGAAGCACCAAGAGCACTAAGTCCAATGCTCGGCGCCATGCTTCAATCTTTGGTGTGACAGTGTCGTAAACTCTTGGAACCAGCTCAGGGTTATCTGAAGTATCTGTATGAAAAAGTCCACTACTTAGTTTACTATATTCATGCAAGATATATGATGAAGGAGAGCCAGAGATGGTGGCCTTTTGTACATGGTGTTGAATGAATGTGCTGGCTTCCACTGCTGACGGGTGAGTGGCAGTGTTACACATGACAGTTGACAAGAATTCATGCCACCCACGTGCCAGGCACTTCAGCACAGCCGGCCTGGTGACTGAAAGAGATGAGGCCATCCAAGAGGAAGAATGGGGAAGCCATCCTTTAGTTAAAGCTTGCTCAGCAAGAACCTGAAGATGGCTAAGACATAAAAATTCAACAGCACCACCTCCAAGGAAGACCTTCTCCTCTTTCAGGGCGTGATGTAAACGATATGCACAAGACCAGAACCTGTCCTCCCTGGTTTGCATCTGAGCGCTCGCTGGGCTAGTGAGCACCGCTGTAACCAAGTTAACTCCCTCTGCTGTTAGCAAGACTGTCGCTCTGCTGCTCTTGTTTATATCATGTGGACTTGTCCAGAGGGTCACAGACACCCCACTGCCCACACAGTCCTCAGTCACTTGAGTGACATAGGCCACTGGCACTGCCCTTGTAGCCTCTGCAAACGCTTGCAGCACGCTGCCACTCACCGACCCAATTAGCAGCCGCTTGCTGTGCATGCACTTTTCAGTTAAGTGCTCAGACACATTTCCTTGCACCAAGATGAGGTTCACGCTGAACTGGATCAACACCTGTAACACACGGTTTGCCCACAGCTCTTCTGCACTATCTTCTGGAAGCTCCCCACTAGCTAACTTGGTCCTAACATTTACTGACTTATTAAATCCCAGGTGGCGGTAACTCTCTGTGAGATCACCCTCAATGAGAATCATCCGGAAAGGCTCACCCTGCAATTCCTTGATCAGAATAATACTAGACATGGGCACAGCAGTGACATATCCTAGACAAACACAAGAAAAGGCTTCTGGTAAGCCTGGGAGACAGCAAGTGAGGACTCTTGAAATATCAAACACAAACGGTGCCATCCAGTCGCGCTGCTGCAGACACGTAGTCTGCCACTGCAGCCTCACTGCTGCTTCAGCCAACGTCATGCTGCTGTCATCTCCATGGCTCAGGCCAACTGCCAGCTCTGCCAAATCACTGCATCTCAAACTCTGGGGAGTTGAGCCACGGTGTTCTAGAGAGCCATCAGGTCTGCTTATCCAGTGGCTACTACCTGTCCTATTAAAATGCCTACTGTGAGTTAGTGCTGACTTCCTGCAGAAGGAATCTGTATATAGACTGTTTTTCTGAGGTTGGGGTGTGTTTTTTTCTGTTCCGACCTTTGCCCGAGGTGTGAAGAATTTGGATGATGTCGCATGTCTCCCAGAAGGACTGTAATTGGACAGTAACTGAGATGTAGCATCTTTGAAATCATGCTTTTCCTGTAACCACCCAGGACCTGAAGGGACCTGTAGAAAAGGACACAAACTGACATCAACTGCTTCGAGTCTGTGACCTGTACTTGTGTTGTCCACGTGGCCAAATACATCATATATGGGCACTTGAAGGGAACCTACTGCCTCGATGCAAGAGGTCAAGCCTTCTGACATCACTGACACTATCACTGCGGTGGGAATACCCAGCTGGAGACAGTCTTCAACAGCACTGCTCCATGCGCCAGCAAGAAACACAAGAGTGCTGGCTCCGATGCCGTACGTGCCATTCTGTGCTTGAACCGCTTCGTTGAGAAGGTGTCCCACGGCACAGGTCAGATCCAAACCTTCCAGGAGCCTGACTGTTGAGCTGATTAACACACTCTCGTGACGCTCCGCGTCTGTAATAAACTTGGTGGCTTTTACTGGACCTAGGAAACTTCTTCCTGTTTGTGCGAATGATGAAAGTTGTTGAAGTCCCACGTGCCTTCTGTTGTTTATGACCCTGTAAGCCATCACCTTGAATAATAATCTGCAAATAAACAAACACTTGAAACTTTACGTTCACGACCATAAGTGCTACGTACAGAGAAGAAAATGCAGCTCACACAATTGGATGTAGTTTCAGTTCAATGTCATCAGTGTGGTGATGCACAAGAGTAACATAAATGGCGAGGCCATGGGGGACACGATGGTGTAGAGGGCTGATTACTCCATATGGCAGAGAGCGGAGCACAAGACAACAAGCAGGGTTTCCAGAAGGCAAACTTAGAATGAATGTAGCTCAGGATGGTCTTAAACCTGTGATCATCCCATCTCCATCTTGAGAGTGCCGGAATTACAGGCGCGATCCATCATGGCATTTGTAGGGTAACTTGGGTAGCAGAGCCAGCAAGTTGAAGGAGAGGGTAATGAACGTACAAATATGTTAGAGGGAAAAGCACTGTGTACCAGAAGCTATACAAGAAGCCTGGTGGTAAGGGAATATGGCACACATGGCACGGAGCTGAAGGACCTGAGGCTCCAGTGGAGACGCAGCTGGATCATGAAGGACACTTCATGTGATGCCAAGACACTTCAGCTTTCACTTCTGATGGGAACCACAAGTGTGAAGACTAACACACCACTTGATGTAGCGATGAAAGCTTGTACTTCTGAGTCTAGAAGCCAGGGCCTGAAGTGGGGACCCCTTCAGTTCATACACCTGGAAAATGAGAAGCTCCTTCACAGCTAGTGTGAGCACAGTGCTCAAAACAGTGCCCAGCACATAGTGTCCTGTGTGTTGAGATAAATCGTCATTCTGGTAAGTTCCAGACTGAAGGTAGAGCAGCTACCCAAGACTCTTCTGTGAAAAATGAAGACAGAGGAGAGAAAGATTTGGGTATTGATTGCATTATGAATGGAGGTCGGGTGGGGTGGGGACAGAGGGACATGCTATTTAAAGGGAGATCCAAGAGCAATTAAAATTATTCAAGATATTCCAGAGGTCACATCCAGAATGAAGACTGGATCTTCCACATCCAAGAGAAAGACTATTAGTTCAATACTGAAAGGATTCTAAACGTTGTACTTTCTAACTGAAAAACCATCTGTAGGCATGCATTGTGGCACATGCCTGTAATCTCAGCACTCAGGGAGGCAGAGGCAGGTGGATCTCTGTGAGTTTGAGGCCAGCCTGGTCTACAAAGTGAGTCCAGGACAGCCAAAGCTACACAGAGAAACCCTGTCTCAAACAAAACAAAAATGAACAATCAAAATACCATCTGTTTTAAAACTACTGCCCTGGGAGTGTGAATTCCATTGGGTAAGGGACTGGAGCTAAAGTAAGTGATACTGTAAGACTTTCTGAGTTTTTAATATTTTAAATCATTATCTTATAAGTCTTAAATATAAAAAATCAAACAGTTCAGATTTTTGCTTATCTTCCAATACTGACCTTAATTCTGGTCAATTTGTCTCTGAACTAGCTATACTCATCTTTGAAAGTGAAGAGCACTCCAGGCAACACAGCCTTTAGGATGAAGGACAGGGACTACTCCTACAGAGCAGGGTGTCAAGGACTCATTACACACACACACACACACACACACACACACACACACACACACACACACACACACACACACATACACACACACATACACACACACATACACACACACACATACACATACACACACACATACACACACACACATCTCTCTCTCTTTCTCTCTCTCTCTCATCCTCTTTTCAATGACATTTTCAAATCTTATATAATGAACACTTACAATATATTCACACATATGCCTTGCTACATCAAAATACATTCAACTAATTGAACAATCCTTATTCATCATGTCCTACTTCTATCTGGTCTTACTTTTTCTGGCCTTCACCTGCTTCTCCTTCATCTCCCTACTAAACTCTAAATTCTATTTGTCAATGGTTTCAATTAATCCATACATCACATCCTCAGATCTTCTGTCTCTCTTTGATTTCATCTTACTTACTTTATAAAGTTACTTATCTTGATGGAATAAGGTGATTTTAATTTAAAGAATACAATTTACATTTAGTAAATTCACAATATTGTATAACTACCATCTCTACCTTGCTCCAAAAGATTTAACAGTCACCAAAAAATAAACAAACAAAACCCAAAAAACTGAAAGTAACTCTGTTCCCTTAGTAATTGGTAATTAATAATTTGCCTTCAGTCTCTATGTTCTGACCTATTTTTGTTATTTTATATGAATGGAATCATGTAATATATGACCTTTCTGCACTTTATTTAGTGTGTTTTGAGGTTCCTCCACAGTTATTATTTATAAGTACTTCTCTACTCCTTAATAGGTACCACACTTTATTTATCTATTCATCCATTGCTAGACATTTGGGTTGTTTCCATCTTTTAGCTACTGTGCTTATGCTGCTGTGAACATTTCTGCACAAGTACATCTTTGAACATGCTTCCAAATCCTTTAGCTATAAATCTAGGAGTGAAATTCCTGGGTCATACGGTAATGCTATGTTTAGCTTAGGGAACTGCCCAGATGTTTTTCCAAACAGTAGAGCATTGCCAGCAGCAATGGACAAAAGTTTTCAATTCTCCACATTCTCACTGCATTAGTTTTCCATGGCTGCTATTCAAAATTCTGTCAGAAGGCTACAACAACACAGTCACACTCTAGAGACGATGACGTTGCAGGGCAGTGCTTCCTCTCAGGACTCTAGGGAAGGCTCCCCACCCCCGTGCAGCTCCTAGTTGCTCCTGTCACTCTTTGGCTTTTAGTTGCATAACTTATCTTTGCTTGTTTTAATTGTCCTTTTTGTTAATTACACCAGTTACTGGACTTACAGCCTACCCTAATCCAGATGACTTCATCTTAACTAATTGTGTCTACAAAGACTGCCTCCAAATACAATTACATTCTGGGTGGATAAGAAGTGTGGTGTGTGTGTGTGTGTGTGTGTGTGTGTGTGTGTGAGAGGGGGGGGGGGAGCGCACA
Organism: Acomys minous; assembly: GCF_964271855.1. Taxonomy (NCBI): domain Eukaryota; kingdom Metazoa; phylum Chordata; class Mammalia; order Rodentia; family Muridae; genus Acomys; species Acomys minous. Next base: position 16,607,355 of record NC_140499.1, on the reverse strand, counting down.
CACTATTCAGTCACTAGCATATTCAACAACACGGCTTTTGCTTTTGTAAATGTATACACACCCTAGCAGATGTGAAAACATAACTCATTGTGGTCTTGAATTCCATTTTCCTAATGATTAATAATAGTAAATATCTTTTCATGGGCCTACTGGACATTTGTATATCTTCTTTGGAGAAATGTCGATTGAAGTTTTTTTTTGCCTATTTTAAGAGTGTGTTTTTAAAGGTCTGTGTTATTGAATTGTAAGAACTCCTTATACATGTCAGATAGTAAACCCTTAAGCAACAAGAGCCAGTCTCATGCTCTCGGACCTAACCAACCACTGACAGACAGTATTTGAAAACCACAGAAATAAACTGAGCATCTGTAGTGAACAAGTAACATACTGTCATCATTCCTTAAACAATGTATTGTAATAACTATTAACCTAGCATTTCCATTTTTTTAGTTTATTATGTATTAACTTGAAGAATAACATATACTTAGTATGAGTGTCGGCTAGAATTAAATACTCTGTTTAACATAAAGCACTTCTGTATGTGTGGACTTTAGTTTCCATAGTGTAGTCTTAAAACCATCCCCCTATGGACATGGAGGGGCTACCCTATTTGATTTGCAAGTGCAATCCATCATTTCTGTTTTTTGTTTTGTTTTGTTTTTCGAGACAGGGTTTTTCTATGTAGCCTTGGCTGTCCTGGACTGCTCTGTTGACCAGGCTGGCCTTGAACTCACAAAGATCCGCCTGCCTCTGCCTCCCGAGTGCTGAGATTACAGGCGTGCGCCACCAGGACCGGCTTGTCTTTTCTGTTTTGATAATGCACTTTGACTCATGAAAGTTTTTACATTTCGCAGACTTATCATTTATTTGTTGATACTGCTGCTCTTAGGGGTATATTAAAAATCCATTGTCAAATCCAAGGTCACACATATTTAACCCAGTGTTTTCTTCAGAATCCTATACATTACTGAGTTTACTGATAGATTTAGGACTAATTTTTACATATGTTGCGAGGCAGAGGCTCTTTTACATGTGGATATCCACTGTCTTGGTGCCACCTGTGGAATGAACTATTCTTTCTTGAATATTCTTAGTACCTTTATCAAAAATCAACTTGTTAAAAATATATGCATTTATTTCTGGGCTGTGAATTCAATTGTACTGAACAAAGTAATCACTTTGCGCCAATACTATACTGTTACAAAATCTATTAACTTTAGTGTTAGATTTGATGCCAGGAAATTTGTGGGGTTTTTGTTGTTGTTGTTTGTTTGTTTGTTGTTGTTTTTTGGGGTTTTTTTTGTTTTTTTTTGTTTTTGTTTTTGTTTTTTCAAAACAGGGTTTCTCTGTGTAGCCTTGGCTGTCCTGGACTTGCTTTGTAGACCAGGCTGGCCTGGAACTCACAGTGATCCACCTGCCTCTGTCTTCCAAGTGCTGGGATTAAAGGCTTCCGCCACCATTCTGGCTAAATTTGTGTTTTTAATGTTCCTTTCTTTACATTTATGTCTGTAATTTGCCATAAGCTGATTTTGAGACAGTGGTCTATTTCTCTCTTCACTAATATGTAGTTGAAAAAAAAAATGTTGAAAGAATAAGTTTAAAAGTCAGGCCGTTCTTCGCTGCTAACAAAATTTGAGAGTTTACCTTATGAAAGACACTTGGCACATAGCACAAATCAAACCACCACAAAAATATAAGGTCAATACTAAAATAATTCACCTATCTGTGGAGAAGGAAGCATGATAACTGAGTAACATGCACAAAATCTCCCAACTATTAGGTAAAAGGGTAAAGCTCATGTAATGACTGCCCACGTTTATGCTGTTAATCGTTACTGTATCAACTACGTTTCGCTTCACTTCCACCCAGTGTTTCAGTAACTTGTCCTCCTTCTTTACAATCTTCATTTTCCCCTCTGCCGTCTTCTCAGTCCCATTGAGACCCTTAACTTGCAGGTGCCTATGCCTTTCGTTGCAGGCGGGGGATGGGGTGGGTTGGGGTTTAGTGTTAAGAATTCTGCCTAGGGTCTCCTCTCTAGATTATAATTAAACTGTAAAATATAAACTGTAAGATACACGCTGTGAGTGGGAAACATCCTAGAACAACAGGAAGAACCCACAGGTATTTCAAGTCCAGTCTGTGCTGAATTACGTTACAAAGGATTTATCCAGACAAAGGAAAATGGATTTCAACAATCTACAAGGAATACGTCATACACAACACACATCAAAGTTAGTGCTCAAAAGAGATCGGTTAACATTTGAAGATTCTCTTTCGAGTTTGAGTAATAATTTAAAAAAACTGTCTTAGCATCCCTAACTTGGGAAAAATTCCTAAATGATTTTGAAGAGGCTGCAAGGGGCTATCATCAATACAAACTCAAAGTAAGAATGCCTCATTTTCTAAGAGGTTAGGTATAAGAAGGCAGTGACAGTGAAGAGGAGGGGAAAATGGCTAATTTCAAAAGTGCTTAGCTACGCTGGTAACTGTTCTTGAAGGTGCACTAACACAGCCTGGGTTTTGCTCTGCTGTGCCTGGCACTAATGCCTTCCACAAACAGGTCAGCTTCATTACTTGTCAGCTTCACGTGACCTTAGTTTTCTATCTGCAATGGGAGTGCAGAGTTGAATTATTTAAACAAGGTGTTGACTTCAGAAGTTTTCTTTTCATAAGGTCATATCTCATTTTAGCTAAATATTCAGGTTAGAACACTCAGACGTGCTTTTCAGGAGTTATATTTAAAAGCTCTGTATTTCTTGACGGGTATAAATAGGATTTTCATAACCGGAACCCAGTCGGGTCACCTCCAGTCTATTCCAAACTCCATAATCTAACCGCAGCACTCCACTGCTCAGAGCCTCTTGGAAAATAGTCTTTGCTCCTCTGTCTGGCACAAGGAGTTCCTATAAAAGTGAGTCACATCCTTTCACTTCTATGCTCAGAATATTTTTGTTTGTTTGCTTCTCGAGACGGGTTTCTCTGTGTAGCCTTGGCTATCCTGGACTCGCTTTATAGACCAGGCTGGTCTCGAACTCACAGAGCTCTGCCAGCCTGTAGGATTATAGGCCTGCACCACCACCACCGCCAGGTAGCTATGCTCAGAATCTTAGTCTCCCTAACTCACTCAATAAAGGCTGTGTCCCCACAGAGCACTAAAAAACACACTTCTTCCCGCCTGACTAATCTAGTCTGCTCTCCTAAGGCCTCCTTTGTGCTTTTGGAATATGCAAGGCACGTGCCCGACCTCAGTATTTCTGTCTGCGTGTCCCTCTCTCTGGAATGCTCTTCTCCAAGAAATCTACTGCCTTAGAGATTTTAAATACTTCCTCAAATTCTGTCTGAGGGAAGTCTAACTTGATCAACCTATCACAAATCACGAAACCCCTTTCCTTCCGTATGCAGATACTCCTTATTGGCTCCACTTTCTGTTTATCCTCTGATGCTTTACAAAAAAGACCATAGTACATTTATTATATATAGATCATCATTTCCTGTTGAAACGTATTTTCCACGTGACAAGTTTAGTCAGTGAGATAGCCCAAGTACCTAGAATATTGCCTGGCACCCTAGCACAGGCATTAAATAAATATTTAAGTGCCACCTTATTCCAAATTTGAGTAAACATTAAAGGACCAAACAGATGTCACTGTTAATATTTTTCTTCCAAGTAACCTTGGACCCCCTAGTTGGGGCCCTTTCATTGGGGCTCCTCCTTCAAATGATAATTAGAATTGTCTCTGAAAAATATGGAAACAACTAAATGGTTAACAAACAACTACAACAACAATATCAAACATTTACTTTTTACTCAGTTTCAAGCTGCCACGGTGTATGTCACATACAACGCACTGGATAAATCTGGTAGTTTAAAATGTGTACGGCTTTACTATCTTGCTACCTGTTATTAGTAGCAGTCACTTTTCAAGATTGGGGGATCCTCATCAAGGTCTAGAAGTTAAAACTTGAACTTTAATTTTTAAGCTGGGTGTGTGGCAGGCAGATCTCTAAAGTTTGAGGCCAAGCCTGGTCTATATAGCGAGCTCCAGGACAGCCAGAGCGGCATAGTGAGACGTAGAAAAAAAATTTTTTTTATATAAAAAGCCTAGAATATCCAAATTCCTAAATCATGGTGATATAAATTTGGTTTAACTGTAGCAGTGATATAAAATTGGTTTAACTGTAGCAGCCTTTTGATAGCCATCAGATCAAATGAGATTCAGAAAAGCTTAAAAGGGGCGTGTGTGTATGTGTGTGTATGTGTCTAATATTCGTTTTCTGGGTTTCAGAAATCTCTTCAAAATTGTGTTAACTATAACTTTGAAAACTGGCCAAGCATAGCTTTCCCAATGAGACACACAGCCTGAAAAACCAATAGATTAGAGCTAAATGATTTAACACTTTACTTCATTCGCAAAATAGGAATTTATATCATTTGAATTCCCATTGGGAAAACTTAAGGCAGGAAAAAAAATGGCTTCTAATATAAGGGTAAACTTACCTATTCCCCAGGAGCCTAAGGAGATTTAAGGATTACAACACAAGTGTCTGCGCGGAGAGGCAGCGGCTTTGGGGATGTGCCATGCTTTACTCGGTACGTTAGGAGATTGCTTTGCACACCTCCAAGCGGGTCCAGGGCTGGCCGTCGGGCCCGCGAGGACGCCTCCTCCCCCCACTACCCCCCCCGGGGCCGGAAGGCCGCACGGCGGTTGGTCCGGTGCGTGGACAGTGTGGGGAACAGAGCTCTCTCTCCGACCCTTCCTGCCCTTCCAGCCCGCGGGGTCCGCAGCCCTCTTCACCGCGCGCCGCTCCACGCAGCGCCGGAACTCAGCCTGCCCGGCCGCCGCTCGGGCGTGGCCACGCCAGTCTTTTCTTTCCATTGGGCGCAATGGCTGTCAATCACGGGAGCTGGTGGGCGGGCTTGCGCCCTGAGCGCGGCCTTAGCAACGGCCCGCCCACCCCGAGCGCGCGCTGTGGAGGGGAGTGCGGCTGTTGCGCGGCGCGGGTAGGGGCGCGGGTTGGGGGACATGGTGAGTGCTGTGGGATCCCGGTGTTCTTCCCAACTTCCTGCCTTTCGTGTCAGGCAGGAGCCTTGGATACCTGTAGTGGCTAAGCCAGGGGACAGAGATGGGTCTCACTCTCCGTTTATCCACCATCGCCTGCAGTCTGTGAGGGTGGTCCAGCGATTGCCCAGGAGCAGCAGAGACCAGCGCCGAGGCTGAGGGTCTTCCAGACTGGGAGGCATGCATGGCAGAGGCCAGAGGCCAGCAACCTCGGCCACCAACATTCAGCGTGCCATTAACTCAGCCGCTGACAAAAGGGGGCCCCTGAGGGTCAGGGGGCCACCAACTCAGTCAGTGACAGAGAGAGGGCTATCTTAGTCACTAAAGGTCAGAGGGCCACCTACTCTAGCAGGCGGGCACCTATTTAGCAATTGGTGGTCAGAGGGCCAGCGACTCCTTCACTGAGAAGAAGGGCCACTGCCTCAGTCCAGGTCAGGGGTCCACCATCTTAGACTACCCATAGCTAAGGGGCCACTGGCTTCTTGCTGAAAAAAAAAAGCTGATTCAGGTGGAAGACCCCTCATCAGAATCTGTAGCTTTAGAAGCAAGAATCCACCGCGACCACAGCCAATGGCATATACAAAGTAGGCCATTTAGGCACCTCCAGGGCTCCACACTCTACCTGCAGAGAGAAGAATACACAGTGGCTCCGTGACCCAACTTGGTGACAGAACGAAGCAAACAGCAGAAAGGTCCTTTGTCTTCCACGTGTTAGGTGCACCCCTGTAGCTGGCCAAACATTCTCCCCCAGAAACACGCGGGGTTTACTTCTGTGCTTCTGTGCTGCAGTGGAGAGTGGGAGCAGATGATTGTGTAGTAAGCATTCCCTGCGCCCCCCGCCTCCCCCCCCCCCCGCCCCGCCGCCCCGCCCCGCCGCCACGCAAGCGCTGTGATACTTGTATGAAAACACGCATTCCTTAATACTTTCCTAATAAGCCAAGGCTAACTGCATTCTGATACACCGCGTGTTTTTGTGCTTTGATGCCATCTTACTTAATTGAGTCTCCCTTCAAAAGCTCCAGTTTTTAACAGGAATATCTAGGGAAAAAAATAATAACACCACACTGTCAAGAGATTAATAAGCATACTTAGGAGTGAGAGTTCCAGGCCAGCTTGGGCCCCATAAGAAGAACCTGTCTCAAAAGATGGAAAGAAAGAGACAATAAAAATTATTAGCGAGCCGGGCGTGGTGGCGCATGCCTTTAATCCCAGCACTCAGGAGGCAGAGGCAGGCAGATCGTTGTGAGTTCGAGGCCAGCCTAGTCTACAAAGTGAGTCCAGGACAGCCAAGGCTACACAGAGAGATGCTGTCTCGAAACTACCCCCCCCCCCAAAAAAGAATTATTAACGAGGGGGCACCTTGAGCTCATGCTACAAAAGGAAACGGGATACTTGAATCTGCTCCGTCCAGTTCTGTTGTCTTCACCCATGTGTTTACTCATTGCAGGCATCCGGCCACCGCACGACTTTAGACCAATGGAAGAAAAAAGCAGCAAAAGTTGAACTGAATGACACCCAGAAGCAAGAAATTAAAGAGGCCTTTGACTTATTCGATATTGATGGGTCCGGAACCATAGATGTGAAAGAACTGAAGGTTCTGGAATTGTTCCTAAGGCATTTGAAAAACTACACTGGTGTGTGTGTGTGTGTGTGTGTGTGTGTGTGTGTGTAACCTAGGGCTCTACCACGGGGCTTGCCCACTGATCCTTTGCCCTGTCATTACATCCTGCTGAATGTATGCAATGTAACATCATTCTTCTGAAAGGCATGGGTGTGTACTTGCCCTCAGTCAACAAAACAATGTCTTGTAACATTCTAGTTTTGTACTTGGTTGGTGAGCACGTCAAACCCCAGAACTCTCAAGGTTAGGTGCTCTAGCATAGTACGACTGGCTCTGTGTTCAGTCTGTGCTAGAGACTTCTAACATAGACTATTATTAAAGCTATTAATAATTTAAAAGTTGAGAATGAGATCGTGGCATAGTAAACTACGTCCCCTTCCTATTGCAGATTGCGATGCGGGCTTTAGGGTTTGAGCCGAAGAAGGAAGAAGTCAAGCAAATGATAGCTGACATTGACAAGGAAGGCACTGGCTCCATTGGTTTTGAAGATTTTTTTGCCGTTATGAGCGTAAAAATGGTATAGTCTTTTTTTTTTTTTCAAAGAAATGCTGTCATAGCCTTGTCCATGGGTAGGCCTGGAGCATAGAGATTTTGTGAGAGAATTGGATCTAGGTATTAAGGGTGAGTGGGGCATGACAGCACAGCAATTGGAGAGCTGTTTCCAGAGTGGTAAAGATGGTAGGGAAGGGTTTTGTCAGGACATATTGACATCTGGCAAGATGGAAGGGAGCCCAAACCCCAGAGCCTTGTACTTGGTAGTCACTGTGGCCACTGTCCCGAGAACAGAGAATACCCCCTCCCCCCGATGCCACCCCCACCCCCGCTGTCTTAGGGACCTTGAGGGCAGGCATGTGAGTAATAATTGTGTAAAGGGTGGTGGGCTGAGAGCACAGCCTCCTGGTTCAGTTATGCACACACCACTCTAGAGTTAATAGACCTACTAAGTCCAGCTCGGTAGAGCAAATAAACAGCCAGTGACATTTCATTTTCTAAAGAGTGAGAAGGATGAGAAAGAAGAAATCCTGAAGGCGTTTAAGTTATTTGATGACGACGGTACTGGGAGCATATCACTAACCAACATCAAGAGGGTTGCCAGGGAACTAGGGGAAAACTTAACAGACGCCGAATTACAGGTAAATCTTGTTTATTTTATCATTACAACGCATGGATAGTTTTGTATGGTTTATGCCATTCAGTCGTACTTACACATTAAAAACCACAGTGCTGTTGAGTTTCTGTCACCTCGAGTCTTCAGCGTTGCATTTTGCTTTACAGGAGATGCTTGATGAAGCCGACCATGACGGGGACGGTGAGATAAACGAGGAAGAATTTTTGAGAATGATGAGGAAGACCAGTATTTATTAGCTCTGCCTTCTAGGAAGTCTTGACAGCTTGCCCGTTCAGCAGTTCAGTAATTTAATACTTTAGCACATTCATTTCCATTTTTAGTTCATGTGCTCAGCTTGGTCCCCTGCTGTGTAATCCATGCAAGAAGTTATACGTCTCTACCGGTGTCATTAAATCTGTAGTAGCAAGAAACAAAAGTATGGCTTATTTGAGCATCGAGCCCCCAACAGTATTTCCATGTGCTATTTTTTAAAGCTCTAGGTTTCAAAGACATTTAAAATTTATTTTTCAATTTAATAAACTTGGCCCCAGATCCAGATGTAATTTTTAATTTTTTTTAAAAGTCTGAAAACAGTATTTTCCATTATTTCTTTTTGTGTGGCTTAAAAAAACAACTGATAAACATGTTTCTTAATCAGTTCCTCAAATGTGTAAAGTATTAATAAAGCTGGCTGATGTACGGTGTTTCTAATTTTCTTCTGGTAGTTACTATTGTGCTTTGAATGACTCTTTCTCAGCCAGGCACCAAGGTAATGAGTTCTTTAAGAGATGAGGCCCTTAGGGTTCCTCCTGTATTAATGAGGTTAAGAGTCTGTAAAGAGTCTGTAAGGCCTTTGAGGTGACTCAGCAAGTCGAGGCGCTTGTCGCTATGCCTGACACAGTGCTTGTCTTGGTGGAAGGTGACAACTGGCTCCCACAAGTTGTCCTCTGATCTCCACATGCATGCTATAGTGTGTTGGCCTACAGGCATACACACACATACATAAATACAATATAAATTTATTATTATGTATATGGCCATTTTACCTGCATATATGTCTGTGTACCACTTGAGTGCCTGGTGGCCATAGAATGCCAGAAGAGGGCTTTAGAATTGCAGGTTTGTGAGTTTCTGTGTGGAATTGATCCCTAGAAGAGCAAAAAATGCTTGCACCTCTCTGCTCTGTTGTGGGCAGTCACAGTAAGGCCTCGCAGGTTAATGCTGTTGCGTTTCTCACAGACTTCCATGAGGCAAGACAACCCAGCTTGTTCTGTTTTGCTAATGGTAGCAAAACCAAAGGACAGGTAGATCCCAGGAAGTTAGGATCACTTAGGCAGTGATTCTAAATATCACTTAGGTGAGTTCAGTCTAAAACTTTGGCTGGACTCAGTTCCTAGCCAACTCAAGTGAGCTCTGTGTCATCCTCTGCCAAGTCTAGAATATACCACAAATGCTCTTGCATCATGGCCTCTAACCTGCTGAAACCATATGCCCAACTAAACAAAGTCGCTTTGGTCATGGCATTTTATCACAGCACCAGTGAAACTCGTGGGGTCACATACACAGATGAATATAGCAGAAAGATTAAGAGCAAGGGGATTAACAGGGGGAGGCGGGCGGGAGTAGACATGTATGTGATCAAAATTGTCACAATGAAGCTCATTATCATGCATACTTAACATGTGCTAACACACCATACATACAAATACACTTTAAAATCCAATAGAAAAATAAGTAGAAAACATGGAAAAAAACATACTCAGGAAAAGGAAATAAAAAACAGATTCGGAACATAGGAGTGTCCTTGCATTAGAGAAGTGAACACTAAGAACAACTTAGATTAAAAAAGAGATGACTTGCAGTGCAGACTTACAGAAATAACATTTAAAATACTAAAATATCAGCACTTTCATATACTATTAAGGATATGAGTTGGCAAAAATCTTCTAGGAAGCAGTATCTATTTTTTAAAAAAAGGTGTAGATAGCTTTGGCGCCGACTCATTCACCCATATATATAGAGAGACATATGCATAAGAAAAGTTAAGCAAATGATTGAAAAAAAAAATCTTAAATTCAGCCAGGTCAATACCTTCAATAAGGTGAAAACCTGAGTCCCCGAGGATAGTCATCTTCCTCCAAGGCTGCCCTCCAACCACAGATGAGCTGTAGGAATGTGGTTTGATTTTCATTTGGGGTGTCACTACGCCTTGGATCTTCCCTTCCTCCTGAGATTTTCTTGTGCACAGCCCAGAGCCGGTTACTGACCTCCTCCCACCGCGCATCCATCCCGAGCAGCTTTCCTTCCGTAGCAGAGCCTTTCAGTCACACTTGTTTCTGGAGCTCTTTGCTCGCAGGCCCTGCTTTCCAGAGTCCCACCCTGGGCACATCTGATTAGTGAGTGACCGGAAGTGGGAAGGAAAGGTGTATGTCTGATTCTCTTTTTGCTTCTTCTTAGTCCTGATCGCTAGTGGGCGCTTTCTCATCCCCTTCTGCAGTTGTTTTATACGTCAGTTTTAGTAAATGTTTCCAGCAGGAAGGTTCTGATCCAAAAATAAATGCAAACCTTTTAGGAAAAAGAACTAATTTGGTGATAATGCACTGGAATTGGAGGTGGGGCACTGCTCACAGAAAGGGCTGTTCCGAGCCTGTGATGTTTAAACAAGGAGTGATTGCTTACCACCCTAAAGACCACCACCCGGGAGACTGAAGCCTAAAAAAATGAGGCGGACAGGTCTCATGCCACAGCCAGCTTTATTCAGAGCATCAGAGAATTTACTTTGAAGATTAAGAAAAATCTTCTGATTAAGGTTTACAAGGGCAAACCTAACAGCCACACATGGCGAAAACAATAATCTGAAATAACGTTCACTCCTCCTGTCTGCCACATCTGGGAGGAGCTCAAAAACACGTTCCCAGAACACGGAAATGTTTAAAGGAATGGAGGTTATAAGACCCGTGTTTGGGTGTTTTCTCTCCGAATTGCATTTTCAAGGAAAGATTTTTTTGTTTTGTTTTGTTACTTGGAGCAATAAAGGAAGTGGCACTTTAGGAAAGTACCGTAGTGAAAAATATGAAGCTAAACAATATGATATATTTTTATTATAGCATTTGTAAATTCAGTGTTAGAGAGGTGTGATGTGGCCAGTAACTGTCAAGACAAATAGATGCTTGGCAGATCAGTGGGTGCATCCTCTTAATAGTGTTTTACTTAATATTGTGTACTGGAACATTCTCCCTCACTTTTACCTGATGTTCTGGGAACGGTTCAGTTTGATGTGATTTATTTTAAAAACAAGTTTAATATTCATCCAACGAGTGAACCAAGGAGTGCGATACTAATGGCGGTGGCCGGTGGCTGCTGTTAGGTGCAGACCAGTTTTACCCCCAGACTTAGTGGCTCTGTCGGCCAGAGGGAAGGACCAAATTCTCCCACTAGAGGGCGTCGAGGCCGTGTCTCAGCTTGCCGAGCAGAGGGTGTAGTCTGACATTTGCTTTTCTGGTTAGTTTTACATAAAGTAGTGATTTATGTTTTAGAGTGATTTAGCGTTTTAGAGACAGAACAATGCAAACGCTGTAACTTATCTGGTAAATTGTATTATTCCTTAGCCCATTTTCTTGATAACTAACCATTTATGTGAATGTAAGCCAACGATTTCACTTAAAATCCTATCCTGTAATACTGGAATTGCAATTGCTGAATTTTCAAGAAAATGTTGTTTAAAAGTGTGAGACAGACATTGCCTCCTAACCCACTGGTAGAGATATTTGATGTTTTCTCTGACTATAAGGAGGAAGAACTAAATTATTTGCTATAAAAACAGCTTTAAAAGATCTTATCAAACAGCTGACAAGAGCATAATTTGAGAGAGCAGGGAGATTCGCCACACTTCTGTGTTATTTGAATTTTTATGAACATAATTTTTAAAACTATAAATTAAAAGAAAAATCAATTGCATGTACAAATAAGATTAAAGCAATAATAATGTGAATTGTTAAATGCCTAAATATATAGTCTCTATACATGGAAAACCACAGCACCAGTATGTTATTAGTAGGCACTCAACACAGTCAAAAAGAAAATGTATCTTCAGGGAGGGCCTTCTCTTCCTTTATATGACAATGGTAAATAATAAGAACTAAGCTGGGTGTGGTGGTGGACACTGTGAGTTTGAGGCTAGCCTGGTCTACAAAGTGAGTCCAGGACAGCCAAGGCTATGCAGAGAAGCTCTATCTTGAAAAACAAAACAAGAAAGGAGTAAGAGAGTAAGAGAACTATTTTGAATAAAAAGCTATTTATTTAATATAAATTTTTAAAAGAAATATATTTTGTTTGATGTTGTTCAAATATACCAGTTGACAATTAAACATTTCCTAAATTTAATAAGAGTTAGTAAAAGGCAGGAGATTGAGACAGATGTGAGGACATCCTACTGGGACTCTAGGTAAGAGAAATATAGGAGATGGGGAAATAGAAGGATCCAGAGTATCTTAGAAACAAGAACATTGTAACTGGTGGATCAGGGTGCAGGAGGGGAGGGTCTTCTCAAACTATTGCACTAACCAAGGACAATGCAAGTAGTAAACCCTGAACCCCTACTCTGATCTAGCCAATGGACAGGGCATCCTCCACAGTTATGTGGAGAGCAGGGACTGACTCTGACATGAACACTGGTGCCCCATATTTGACCATCTCCCCTTGGTGGGGAGCCCTGGTGGCACTCAAAGAAAGAATAGGCAGACTACCAAGATGAGACTTGTTAGCCTATGACCATATAGTGGGGGAGGAGGTCCCCCTTGGACATGGACCTAAGGGAGGGTAATAGGGTGGGGGTGGGAGGGTAGGAGGAATGGGAGGATACGAGTGCTGGGAGAACAATTGAGTTGGAATCTGAATAAGTTAATCAAAAATACAAAAAAAAAAAGAGTTCGTAAAAGGATATATAACTCAATTTGAAGAAACCTAACATATACAAGAAAAAGAACAATATGGAAATAAAACACTTATCATCAAAATATATTATTTCAACATAAGGTTCTTTATGTTAATTTTAAGGTGATGGGAAATACATACATATACTATATTACTTTTTATTAGAGACCTGTAACTATGTTTTAACTTCTCTTAGACACATATCATGAATATATTAAGTGCCAAGCCATATAAAACCATAAAGTAAAAGATCTACAAATGTAAGTATCTATGCCATATTGTCACCCACAAACAACCAGCAGGGGTGTTTAATGTGAACACAAGAAGCCAAGTTACCTGGCACTTGCTAACCTCCTTCCCAAAGAACTTGGGTTAAATCGTCCTTGTCATCAATAGGAAGAGGACTATCATGACAGCATCTGGCCAGAGGACACAGGGAATCCTGAAAGGAGAGTGTGCCTTCAGAGTGTCCACTGACCATGATGGGGTTTGAAAATGAGGTTTGACTAGATAGTCAGATAAGCAGGAAACCAAACTTTATTTCCCACTTCCCACCCCCCATAAATAAAGATTCCAATGATGGAAGCAACTCCTGAGAATAGTCTGGGAACTGGAAAATCACACATGGACCATGGGTAAGTGTGTGTCATGTTATTATTACCTTCCCAATGCTCTATCTCTGTACATCTGTAGTATGGACTTACACATATGTGATATATTTAGATGCAATCTCTAGGTATACATGTCATTCTTTGAGGCATCATCTCTTTACTTCGTGGAATTGAGTTAAAGAACCCCACCAGGAACAGCAAAATCCTGCCATGTCAACTATGTTAAACACGACAGGCAAGTGGTATACTGGTAAGCATATATTTAAAATGCTTGTGGTTTTGTTTGCCTATAGACATAGTATATCTAGAAATTACAAACCACTGTTTTAGTCATGTCAAAATTTACATACTATCATATCTTAGGCTTTTACTTTTTCTTGATTTTTACCATCTTATAGATTTTTTTTTTAAAACAGAGATATGTCTTATCAGAGTGTCCTAAGCTGCTGTTCAGAATTCTGTGGTGGGAACCACAGCAGCTCATGTCACACCATCTAATCCCCTTCTTCTTCTTCTTCTTCTTCTTCTTCTTCTTCTTCTTCTTCTTCTTCTTCTTCTTCTTCTTCTTCTTCATCACTATGTTTTAATCAGGACTCAAGAACCTTGTTTTCCTTTGGTTGACATGACTTCTCCTCCTGACAACAGGTGGGTTTGTTTGCCGTCTGAGGTCCTTGTACACTAATCAAGACTACATGGTTTCTCATGTTTCAGTCATGCAGGCAGACAGTCTATGAATCAACAGGGATTTTTTAAAAAGATGAGCTGAACAATCTATTTTGATTCCCATGCGTCACCATTTTCCTGGAAACTCTTACTTACCAGGTAACACTTTACTTAGGGAGGTCCTCCATCAGCAAGGTCTGACTGGGCCAGAATCCCACAACCAGGCTAGAAAGCTGAAAGTGTTGCTCCCGTGTCCATGGCAACTGTCTGAGGAGGGCCAAATACAGGATCATTGATTCGTGTAGGACCAGGCTGGGAACGAACTGAGTGGTTGAGGAAAACCCCTGTTAGTCAGAAACTTTCTTGAGGAGGTCTAGCCCTCTGAAAATTTAATGAAAAAAGTACCCAAAAGTGCCTTTATGTAAAGGAAACAAAACAAAACAAAAACCAACAGGTACTAAGTGTTCCGAAGGAGAGAATTTTACGCGTGTGTGTTTACCGTGGATCCACTTCCTCCCCTCTCCCCTCTCCTGTCTCTGCTCATATCTGCCAGTCCACTGGGGGCTTTTTCTTTACACTCACTGAGCCCCCTTTTTTCTGGCTCGGCAGGAATGGGTTCTGTCAATTAAAAGGTAAGGCTGGTTGGGGGCGATCCACATATGCACGATTCCGGAAGATGCTGCCAAGTTGCGCTGCGCACCTTCCTGGGAGTAACAGGCAGGGCAGGGCGGGTGGCGGGTAATGTCCTGGGTCAAAATTGGCAACGGCAGACTGCCTTCCGGTCCCTGCTAACGCGAAGCTCCATGATGAAATCGCTGGCACTGGCTGGACGTCCAGAGCACTTCTTTCTTTTCTTTTTTTCTTTTTTTCAAAAAAGATTTATTTATTTATTGTGTATACACTGCTCTGCCTGCATGTACATCAACAGTCCAGAAGAAGGCATCGGATTACATTATAGATGGTTGTGAGCCACCATGTGGTTGCTGAGAATTGAACTCACAATCTCTGGAGAAGCAGTCAATGCCCTTAACCTCTGAGCCATCTCTCCAGCCCAAGCACTTCTTTCATACTCAAACACAACTATATCCTGTTAAAGAGCCAAACGAGGCTCATCTGGCTAGCTCACCACCTTGCTAGGCATGATGAATCTACAAGTCACTACCGTGCCCCTTCCTCTGGGAGATAGAGATGATATTCTTGACTGTTTGGCAAATGTGTGCAGCACTGGTGAGAGACTTGGATTTAGTCTGGTGCAGCCTTCAGAGGAAAACTGGTAAACAACATTTTGAGAATTCCAGGTATTTGGCTATTAATGGCACCTGGCAACCTTGGTTTCTTTCTTTCTTTCTTTTTTTTTTTTTCTGTTTCTTAAATGTTTATTTATATATATATATATATATATATATATATATATATATATATATATATATATATGGGTATTTTGTCTGTGCACCATAAGTGTGCCTGCCAGAAGAAAGTGTAGAGGCCCCTGGCACTGGAGTTACAGATGGTTGTGAGGCATCATGTGGGTGCAGGGAATAGAACCTGGGTTCTCTGCAAGAATAGCAAGTGCTCTTAACCTCTGAACCATCTCTCCAGCCCAGCACCTTGGTCTCTAATCCAAGGTGACACTATAGAAAAGATCTCAGAGCTTTGGGGGAAAAAAAATCTAATCATATTGGGGATGCTATTTTTGTTGTGTTCATGATTAAGACATTTATTTTGATGTTTCCAAGAAGCCAGTTAAGATTCGGGCCTCTATTTCCTTCATGAAGGGGGAGGGCAGAGAGATACAGAGACTTAACGCAATTACCCGCTTAGAGTGAAGCTACTGATTAAAGCAGTTGATTTTTAATTATGCTTTAACCTCTATCTGTTAATACTTAAAATAAAACGACTATGTTTCCTAGCTTCATTTCTCACAGCTTACAATAATTTTCTAGAAACACTCAATAAATTGCCTTTGTAAGTCCCAAAGGGAAATTCCTGCAGAAATGGACCAAAAGCATGCCTGTAAGTGAGCAAGATTCTTCCTCAGAGTTATTGTCTACGATGAGGTTAACCTGGTAGATCATATGAGGCAGTTAACCGTGCACTGTAAGCACAGTAGGTGCATTTTCCCCTAAGGGCTAAATCCCTGTGTGTCAGAAGCAAACTGTGCCCACAGGCTCCAGTGCTGAGCACTTGGTCCCCACCTGGTGGCTCTGTCGTGGGAGGTGGAGGAACCTTCTGGAGGGAGTGGGTTGCTGGCCATCCCAGCTACCTAGAGGTTTGCTGCCAGCCTCGGATCCTGGTCCCTCTCTGCTTCCAGACACTTGTGCCTTCACATCCACATTCCCGCTGCCACCGCTGTGAGCTGCTTCCTCCCCCTCAGGCCATGGGCCAAAGTGCCCCCCACAACCCACCTCTGCTTAAGTTGCTTCTTGTCAAGAATTTGGTCAAGGTGGTGAGAAAAGAAATGAATGCAGTTACTGAAATGGAGTTTTGTGTTTATGGGTCTCCTCCTCTCGGTATGTTTGGATGATTAGTGTACGTGTATGTGCATGCACATGTGTGTGCACACAGATTCCCCAAACCGCCTGCTTCTACTGAGGGGGTGCCCTTAGAACCCCAAATGTCAAAGTATTTGACTAGCTTTCCTAGTGTTTGCAAACGTTTCTTGATAGTCCTAAGAACGTCTCAGTTGCGGAGCGGTGGTGGCGCGCGCCTTTAAGCCCAGCACTCAGGAGGCAGAGGCAGGCCTCCTGTGAGTTTGAGGCCAGCTAGGTCTATGTCTTAGTTTAAAGTGGAAATATTTAGTTGCGGTTTCTTTATAAAACTGCATTCGAAATTCTGTAAGGCAGTGAATGCAAGTTCACTGTGATGTGCAGAGTATTTCTGTTATAAGCAGTCTTGCTAAGGTCCATCCATGGTCTCCACCAGTCTCTGTCTTGTCCTGTGATGCTGAGGACCAAAGAGATCCAGGGCTTCCTACACACTAGGCAAGAGCTCCACCACCACTTCTGATTTTTAGTTTGTTTGTTTGTCTGTCTATTTGGCTTTTTTTTTTAAATCAAGACAAGGTCACTGTGTATGTAGTCTTGGCTTTCCTGGAACTCCCTCTATACCAGGCTAGCACCGAACTCACAGAGATCCGCCCGCCTCTGCCTCCCAAGTCCTGGGATTAAAGGTGTGCGCCACCACGCCCAGCATCATTCCTGAGTTTCTGAGGCAATGCCTTGATGTTCAGCCCAGGCTGACCTCCTGCCTCGGTGTTCAGAGCGCTGGGGTTATGAAGTCAGGATCAGATCTTGCCGTGTTCTCTTTCCTGTCCTTGTCCCTGCCCCTCTCCCACAGCGGGGAAGGTGAGTGTCCACACAGCAGAAGCCACCCTCCCACTACGTCAGCACCTTCTACTCTGACTGAATGGAGTGCCAGGACCCAAGAGCCTATCTGGCTGGGTCAGGACCTCCACTGACCCAGCAGCGAGTGGACCTTACAAGTCTGACCGCTGAGTCCTCTCTCCCTGTCTCAGATCAGTGATAAATAGGACAAGCCATGAACTTTCCCATCAAGCCAGGTTAAGAGGATGGTGGATGCTCAACTGAGGGAACATGGTGCTGATAACAGGACATGGATACTCCTTCTGAACTGCTTCGAAGAGTCCCAGTGCCCGGGACTTGCCCTGAATCTGTCCTGTCTTCTTCTCTCTTCTAGCTCTATTAAATAGAAATGAGGGGGGGGCCGCATACATAGACTTCTTGGCCGATTGTGGCTTCCATTCATCGCCTACATAGGCCGGTGAGGAGGTTCCGGCAGCCTTTGCGAATGAGGGACTTATTCCTGTCAAGCTCCTGTAGATAGTGGCTTTCCTTAGAGTTAGCTTGGCCGTTTGTTGTAGGTGGCTCCCAGTTGGTGGTACTGAGCCCGCTCCAATTTAGAAAGTGACAAATGGAGTACAGCGTGGCCCTTGGACCTTAAGATGCTGTCTCTCTCCAAATCCGCCACCATTCAGATCTCATCACCCAGCAAGCAAAGCTCTTCCGCCACAGGGATGAAAAAATGTTGGTCTCCTCTTCTTGGAAGCACCCCAGTCTTCAGAAGAAACTGCAATACCTTTCCTTCCTATTGGATTGGGCGTGGCTTCTCCACTTTCTCTCCCTGTTCAGTCGGTGGAAGGAAGTCGGGTGGAGGCGTGGCCTAGGTGGAAAGAACAGTTCCAAGCCATTAGCTTTTGGCTCCAAGGTATGACAGAGCTCAGATTTTAACATGTGTGGTACTTGCTGGGTTTGGGCTTTTGGTTGAGATTCTAGATGCTGCTTAAGGACAACAAGGAAGGTCTTGTTTGTCACTGGAGGTGGGGTAAGGGCCTGCGCCCTGGCAGCTCTAACAAACCAGGTTTGGCCACTGGTCCTCAGTAGGTCAAGCAAAGAGAAAAAATATTAGAGAAAAGCAAGATTTAATCAGTGTGGATGCATTGGGAGGAGCACAGAGCTTTAGTGTCTTGGCCACTCTCCCCATAACCATCTCATCTTCAGTATCTCAGATGAGAACAAGATTTAAAGAGAAGGCAAGAAGCATGCGTAGCCAAGCAGCCTGGCCAGCGTGCGGTCCGGTCTTTCAGTAGTTAATAGTGAGAGGGAGGGTACAAGTACTCCTTAAAAAAATATGGTCATTCCAGACCGGACAGTCACACTTCCTGTTCTACTCAAGGGTTCACTTGGTTCAGAGCTGATGTCTGCCACTGGCTACTGGGTCACACTTTTCTCATCTGTGACCTGGTCCCTGATGTCAGTGATGAGATAGATAAATGAATGTCATCTGGCATCCACAGCAGAGGTGCTAATCGCTACTAATTGTCTTCCCCACCCCCACCCTTCACTGCCACCCCGTGCCTTACTTACAATCATCTCTGCGCATGTGTGCACCCAGGTGGATATAACTGTGTGTCTGCACGTGTGCACGTAAAGCCCAGGCTCTCGATACTCGCCAACCCCCCTTGTGTCTGTATGTTCTGGTACTGCTGTGACAAGCACACTTGAGACGAAAATCTTCAGCATTAGTAACAACAGCCCTACATTCTCAAATGACTCATTAAGTTGTGAGCTATCCAGGCCACCAGGTATGGGCTCCACTTCCTGAGATGCATGGTGTAGGTGTACAGTTACCAGAAACCCTCCACAGCGTTGCCCAGTCATAACAGTCTCCATCGCTCCAGAAATGACTAGGATGAAAGAAAAAAAAAAAGGGAGGGGAGGAGGGAGGTCGAAACAAAGAAATGTGATTGTTTTTATATTTTGCCATCAAGAATACCCTTTGAGTTAAAAAGAAAGCATTCAAGTGAGAACAAACAAATTTACATACAAAAGCTTTGATGCTGATTTCTAAACTGAACTGGGTTTAGATAAAATCTAAAAATCAGAATATTTACCTCCTAAGTTGTCAACTATGCATGCATACCCATCACTTGATGTTTTATACCTTCAAAGAAGGGAGTTTTTTTTTTATTACATGAATACACTCAGAGATCTTTGGGTTACATAAAGTCTGTGGTTAGAGAAAGAAAAACATAGCTCAACTTTAAATTCAATGAACATACAGAAGTATTATGTAGTTAAAGGGTTTCTGACCTTTTGTTTTATTGGCTTCAAGTCCAGAGGTTAAAAATCTAATAGAGAAGAAATGAAATCACACACACACACGCACACACCACACACTTTCAGTTTCTTCCTCTGCGCCATAACTTGGCCTCTCTCAGCCTTTCAGCACAGTCACCAGTTTTTAACACTCAACTGTAAAGCAGCTTCAACGAGCAGTGGTCACTAGTTTGTCTGAGCACAGTGTGCAGAACTTACACATTCAATGCGTGTCACTGAATGAGCTAACACTTAGAGCTAGACAGCAAGGGGCAACAGAAACCAGAGAGCTGGTCTCCAAGACTCACGGAAAAAAAAAAGTCTGGATAGATGGGGTCTTGACTATGTGTGCCTAAGTTGGAGCCCAGCCAAGGGACCCTCCCCCCCCCAAAAAAAAACCATGCCTAGATTATATACCTCAAGGCATGTAACTGGCTGGGCTGAAACCTGCTGTAGATTATGTGGGGGAGGGGAGCAGGCAGAGCTCAGCTGCTGCACCCGCCATCTCCCTGTCCCAGGATGCTGGAATCCTTGGGCACCCGAGCATTATTCTGAAGAATAACTAGCAGAAAGAGAATGGGCTAGCCTGAGACCATGCCCAGCACAGTCCTGCACCCACCACGGTCACAAACCATCTCACAAGGATCTGCTGTATTTGCTCTCCAAGAACTAACAGAATCTTTCTTGGTTTTTCCATTTGTAGGACCTGCAGAGTGTTTTCCTGGCTCGTCACACAAGGTTACTGGTTTAAGCAAGTGGGTCTCGATGACTTCTGTCAGGCCCTGCTCCCTTTACATGTGTGCATGCACATGTCTCTGCATGCACACATTCTGTCTTGGGGTTACTATCGCTGTAACGAACAACACATTCAAGAGCATCTTGGGGAAGAAAGAGTTTATTTCACAGTTCCGTATCACAATTCATCATCAAAAGCAACGAGGGCAGAAGAAACTCAAACAGGGCAGAAACCTGGTGGCAAGAGCTGATGCAGAGGCCGTGGAGGGCGCTGCTTACTGGCTCTGCCCACCCATGGCTTGCTCAGCCTGCTTTCTTATAGGACCCAGGACCAGCAGCCCAGGGATGGCACCACCCACAATGGTTGGGGCTCTTCTCCATCAGCCACTAACTAAGAAAATGCTCCAGGCTTGCCTCTAGCCCAGTCTCGCAGAGGCCTTTTCTTAGCTGAGATCCTTTACTCTCAAATGATAGTAGCGGTGTCAAGTTGACATAAAACTAGTGAGCACACAGCCTAAAAGTAGCTGGGGAGAAGCAGAATTTTATTTCGTTTCTAGGCAAAGAGCACAGGGAAGCAAGTGTCACACATAGACATGGCCAAGAGTTGGGTGACAGCAGGTAGAAACTCAGGGGTCGCATCAGTCATTGATCCCAAACTCTGGGTTCACCAAGAAGTATGGTTCTCTGTATCAGGAAAACTTTCACAAGAGGGGGGCTGGGTGGCAGATGGGAGGTAGGTCAGCAGATCTCCTCTAGTGGATGTCTCCAAGTGGCTTGCTTCCATCTCCAAGCTCCTTAATGACTCAAGAAGTTGTAACTTATAGCAAGGCAAACGATTTTCCTCCATAGGAGAGAAAATCAGTATTTCCATGTGGAGTAAACCCTGGGCCCTGACACTGCTTGGTCGGTCCTCATCCTCTACGCTGGCTTGTAAATCCATCTGCATTCCTTACAGCCTGTTTCATGCATGTTTGAAAAGGGAATCATCCTCCTGATTCTCTTCCTAATGAGTGCTCTAACTCTCTGATGCCTTCTCATGTTATATTTGTATAAGAGTAATAACTTTATATGGTAGAAAATAGCCTTTAAAAACTACCCACCATGTCCTGACGCAACACAGATGCTGGGTGTTTATTGTGGCTGGTGAAGACTAATACTGCCACACACACTCATTCCTCCATCCCTCCCTTCCTCCACTCCCTGTCTCTTCTTTCCTTTCTTCCTTCCTTGTTATTTATTTTTGGATAGTCTTGTTATGCAGGTCAGGGTGACCTTGAATTTAACAACCTCCCGAGGGCTAGGATTACAGTTGTGTGCCGCCACGCCTGGTCTATGGTTTACCTGCTAGTGGTCTGTGGTACCACGAACATTACATCACTACAGAGTCTGCAGTGTGTGCAAGATGAGCCCCGTGGAAGGTGCTGTTTGGTTCACAGAGGCAAGTGTGAGTTAAAGGCAACCTGATGCCCCACAAAGACTGCGCGCTTCTTCTTCTAGGCATGGCTGAGCCCAGAGACTGTAGCAGAGGCATCTGCAAACAGACTTATTTACCTCCTGACACTTCTCTGCCTCTGGAAGTCTAAAGCTACTTTCCTTTGTCCTTAATATCTCTACAACTTGTGTGCCAGAGGGTTTAAATTACATTACAAATATTTATGTGTACATATGTATTCATGGTTGTATGCCCCATGTGGGTGCCTGCAGAGGCCAGAAGAAAGCAGATTCCTGGAGCTGGAGTTCTAGATAGTTGGGAGCTGCTCCCGTGTGGGTGCTGGGAACCAACTCAGGTCTTTCAAAGAGCCGTAAGCACTCTCAACTGCCGAGCCAGCCCTCTAGGCCTTGTCCATCAGAGTGCGTGCCAAAGCCATTGCTTTAAATGCTCTTCGCTGAGCAGTACGGAGTGTGCTGTATGGAGTCAGTAAACTACATTTGTTTTTTTCTAATTCTTTTGTTATAGGAATCTGTCCCAGCTATTACTTTACAAGACTTAAAGAAACATATTTCTTCTCAATAAAATATACCTTGAGGGATATTAATGAAAAAAAAATGCTAGTGGAACAGAGGCGTGAGAAAAATAAAAAGACTATTTGCTGCAGATCTTTTTAGACTCGTCACACAGCATTCTTCCCCTAGTAGCAGCTAAACCCCACTTACAGACCCTATGTTTTCAATAAAAAATCCAATTTGGAATGTTCCACGTCCGTCTCCTCTTTATCTATAGACAGTCCTTTGTCTCATTCCAGGACAAATACCTCCTAGCCTTCTTCCTTGCCCCCTTTTTGCCTCTCCTTTGTTCCCTTCCTCTTCTCCCTCTTCTTCTATCTCCTGTCTTTGTCCTTCATCTTTGCCTTCCCTCTGTGCCTCTGAGGCAAATAAACTTCTTTTGTTCTGAGAACTTGGTCCTGGGGGTCCTGAGCTAGTATTTTTCCTTTCAATTACTACTAAAATTAAAATTATATTACTTGAAAAGGTTGCATTATTTTCCCAATCGATTCCTGGGAGTTAGTTTCTTTCAAGGCGATGTTTGGACTTTGGCCCTGGCTTAATCGGCCTTAATTCAGTCCTCTAGTCTTTGGGGACAAGAATGTAGTCTAGAGACCAAACCAATGCCATTTTTGTGTTCAGAGCCTGAGAACTTGACCCCTCCTCCCCCTGAGTTTCCAGGGAGAGCCACAAACACACAGTTAGCAACCGTTCCTAGGAGCTTGCACCCAGGGCCAACCAATCAGAGCTACAGGTCACAGTGACCAGAACAAATGAAAAAAATTCCCTCTTGCAGTCTGGCCCTGGTCCCCTCTCTTAGCCCTGGTCCTCCAGCCAATCAGCTTAAAGAGCAACTTTCCTGTACCTCTCTAACCTATTATGTCACAGCAAGGCTTGAAAATGGCTTGGAAACCTCTACCCCCACTGTAGTTTTTTCCTTTAAAAACCCTGTTCCCCTAGGACTAGGGGCCACCATCTCTCTTCCTCACAAGGGGGCTGATGGTTCAGGCTCTGAGCTTGACTAATAAACGAGACCCTGTATGACTTGCATCTGGCTGATTCCTGGTGGTCTTTGGGGTTTCACAACCTGGGCATTACAGTAGCACTATCTGAACACGATGCACTGAAAAGACTGCTGTCCAGAGTAGGAAAGAGAGCAGTGGGCCTCTTCCTGCAGAGAGGAGAGGACCAAGGGGCTTGGTATGTGTATCTGCAATCTTGAGAGGCTTGTTAATCAGATTAAGCCATATCACTATCTGTTGCAGTTTTAAAACCACCTGAAAATTCGGTGGTTTCACACAACCCCATTTTACCTGTTCATAATTCTGTGGGTCTGTAGTCAGCCATGGGCCCACTCAGCACCCTTTCTTCTTGATTTATCTAGGTCCTACATGTGCGAGCAATCACCTGCAGTTTGCTGGGCTTAGAGGCATGGGGAGGGTGCTTGCCTGTGTCTGGTGGCTCCTTGGAACTGTTGTCTGTGCCCTTCTCTTAGGCAGCCTTTTGTTAAGAGCAGAAGCTGTGGGGTCCTAAATGCCCAGAGCCCAGGAGTTGCAGCCCATCATCTGCATGGCATTCTGCTAGGGAATTAAGTGGCACTGCACCCAGAGAGAGAAATGGCTCCAAAGCTGAGATGGGGCTGTCAAAGCCTGGACAGGGAGGAGTTGGAATCAGCCATTGTGCATAACGTCCCCTTCCTCTGCAGGGTGGAGGAACAAAGGGCAGAAGGAGACCAGCCTCTGCACTGTCACTGGTTTTCTAACAGTGTCCTCTAATTTTCAAGAATCATAATCAGCATATTGAATTGTGATCCTAGATTATACATGTACGGCATAATTCTAGAATGTTAAAATGTATTTGCTATAGTTTGTATTTTAAGTGTCTCCAAAAGACTCATCTCTTGCAGGCTTGATCTGACTACCCCTCCCCCCACTCTTCCCCTCCCCCCCACTCTTCCCCTCACCCCCACTCTTCCTTCCCACCCACCACCCCTGTGTTACTGGGGAGGGAGTGGAAAGTTAGGTCACAGGGCATGTCCCTGAAGGAGAGTTGGTGGGACACTGGCTCTTTTGCTTCCAGGTCTCAGTGATATGAACACTCTTTCCTTGCTCTGTGTTCCTCCCCTGATGCACTGCGCTGCCAACAGCCCAAAGCAACAAGAAATACTGTGGACTGAGTCCTCTGAAACTGAGTCTAGCAGACTCCTTATGAGTTGCCTGTGTGTGTGTGTGTGTGTGTGTGTGTGTGTGTGTGTGTGTGTGTGTGTGTGTGTTCATATGAGTGAATGGTCACATGTGTGTGGGTACCAGAGGTCAACTCCTTGGCTGTTGCTTTTCAGGGGCCACCTATCTGGTTGGTTGGTTGATTGGTAGGTTTTGTGTGTGTGTGTGTGTGTGTGTTTGTGTGTGTGTGTGTTTAGATAAGTTCTTTCTTTTGTCCTGGAGCTCAGGAGTAGGCTAGGCTGGCTCACTAGCAAGAGCCAGAGATCTATCTGCTTTCAAGGGGCCACGATTACAAAAATGTACCACCCCCTCCAGCCCCTTATCTCATTAACAAATAGAGTTCTACTCATCCGACTCCATTGCCGTACTATGAGCCTGGAGCGCTTTCCACAGGTACATGTTTTGAGGGCTCTGTCTCTGGCTGTGTGATTGTTTTGAAGGCTGCGGAGGCTTTCAGAGGTGGGTCTAACTGCTGGAAGAGGATTACTTAGGGAGGGCCTTTGGAGGTAATACCCATCCCTGGTCCCAGTCTGCTCTGTCTGCTTCCTGGTCCAACATCATGTGACTGTCCAGTGCTGCATCCTCCTACCGCCATGGATGGAATAGCTTTGCCTTGATGAGCCTCCTCACTGTGATGACGGATAACTGTGAGCCAACTAAATCTTTCTTCCTTGATGTGAGGTATTTGTTTACAATGAAGTGAAACGTAACAGAAAATCAGCGAGCGCAATGATGTGTGGGTACTACTGTGACATAACTGACCACGTGGTTCTCAGACCTCTTGAGTTGGCATGTCGCCAGGGGCAATGTCAGAGAGTTTAGAGGTCTGGATTACAGAAGCTCTAGAGTGCTGCAGCATCCACTGAATGGGCCCTGCTTGTGGGAATTCGGAAAGCTAGAGAAAGGGCTGACAGAAATGAGGGCAGGAAGGAAAGCTATGGAGCTTCTGGCAGGACTAAGGTCATTAGCATTATTCTGGGAAAGAATTTATCAGTTTCCAGCTGTGTCCTGAACATCTGCATGAGAATGGATCAATGAGCCACCGCACCAGGCAGTTTTCTAAGGTGTTTCTGGCATAAAATCGAATCTTTAATCTCTGCCCAAGATACTGTCCTAATTTAAAACAAAATAATATTAATGACAATAAAGCATGTCTCGTCTCTCCTAGGGAGGTCCTACCTTCTCCCATAAGGAGGAATTGGAAGCAAAGAAAGAGCAAGCAACTTTCCCAGCATAAGAAGTGGTAAGCCACGGACTCATTCATCCCACGGCACGGTGTCCTGTGACAAAGCAAGCTGTGGAGAGAATTCTACTCCCGTCGCCCTTCACATGAACAAGTATTCACGCAGGCGCATTGAAATACTTGAAAAACATTGAGAGGTAAATTACAATGAGTGCAGCACAGTAAGAAGTCCAGGGTAATTATCTTTGATATGCCCTATCCCAGCTCCGCAATCTGTCACTCCTTCCCTTCCTACACCTAGATGACTGATCAAACAAGTCAACAGAGTGAGGAACCATAAAACTTGTTGTATGCACACCCAACGCTGTATATTTGGCTGCCGGGTGTGCTTGAAGCCACAGCACACTCTGCAGCAGGGCTGCCCGCCGAGGCCCCCAGTGTCTAATCACACTCAGGCTGTACCGTCCGTCCTCTTAGCAGAAGCTTCGTTTCTTTAAAATGGATAAAACCTTAAAGGCGCTTGTGAAGAAACCTAAGCTCAGAAACTTCCTGGTGCTTTGTATACTATAGCCTCTCTCTCTCTCTCTCTCTCTCTCTCTCTCTCTCTCTCTCTCTCTCTGTCTTTCTGGGTCTCTGTCTCTGTCGCTATCTGTTTCTGTCTCTCTCTGTATGTCTCTGTCTCTCTGTCTGTCTGTCTCTCTGTCTCTGCCTTTCTGTTTCTGTCTCTCTGTCTCTCTGTCTTTCTCTCTGTCTTTCTCTCTGTCTCTGTCTCTGTCTCTCTCTCTCTGTCTCTGTCTCTCTCTCTCTCTCTCTCTCTCTCTCTCTCTCTCTCTCTCTCTCTGTGTGTGTGTGTGTGTGTCAGAGCTCAGCTCAAGTGTTGGATAGCCATCTCTCTGGAATTCAGAACTTATCAACCAGCCTAGGCTAGCTGGCCAGTGGGCTCAGGAATTTGCCTTTGCTTCACCAGGGCTGGGATTAGAAATGTGTGCTCCCATGGTAGCTTTTACTATGTGTGCTAGGGATCAAACTCAGGTCTTCCCTGAGCTTAAAGCTGGGAGCAGAAATGCCAGGAGCTGTGCTCAGACACAGGAGGCACCACTGAGCAAATTCCACAGAGGGACTGAGGAGCATGGACTACCAAAGGGGCTCCCTGAATAGGCATCAGTGATGACGAACTTTCGTCAAAGTCCCATGGTCATCTCTATATACACAAAAAAGGCCAGCTCCTCTTGATGATAAAATCCAGGACAAAACTAGGACTAGAAGGACTATACCTCAACATAATGAAGGCTGTGTACAACACACTTAGAGCCAACACTATAGCAGCAGTGGGAAACTGGAAGACCTTCCTCTAAATCAATGCCTGTGGGGCTGGCTGACCACCCTCCCTTGACTTTGAGCCCTGGCCCCTCTCTTTGTCTTAGTTGTCACTACCTCTAGCTTGAGTACGCAGGGGCTGGTTCACACAGTTTCACGCTCCTCACTTGACCATCCTCACCACTGACAACCCATCTTAACGATTCTCTCTCTCCTGAGGGGTGCAACAGCCTAGCACGTGTAGACGAGGAGAAGAGGTAAATTAGGCCAAATATAAAATCCATTTGGATAGATTTAATTTTGTAGTGGAATCTGTGGTGCTCTTGGTAAGAACTAACTTTAATGTCCCCCCCCCCCCATCCAATGGAAGACAAAGGAAGAGGAAGAGAGTGCAGAAAAGGGAAGAAATCAGAAGAAGCAGTAGAGGATGGAGACGGGGGGGGGGGGGGGAGGGAGGGGGAAAGGTTAAAATGAACAAAGAAGAAAACCAGAACAAAAAGTGGTACCTGTCCAGGATGAATCAAGGGGTTGGCTGGGCCCTTTTCTAGTAAGATGATCTCTGTTGAAAGAAAAGCAACCACAAAGGGTTTTTTCCCTCTCCCCTCATCCTCTGTCACTCTCACCGCCTTATAATGTGTACACAGTCTGTTAAGTCTTATTTAAACTTTCTAAAGTGGGTCTCCTCCCGTGGAAAGCTTTCTGAGCAATGGCGTGAATGGCATGTCTTCAGCTTCTCAAGTCCTTAATGCTCCTCAGCATTCAGGATCTGATGAACTGGCTAAAAGCTGCTATTCACGAGTGCTGCTGAGACTCAGAGCGAGATAAGCATCTTCTGTGGACGTCTGTGAGTGTTTGAGAGGGACAGAAGGGGACACATTCTATTTATGGCATATGAGAACAGTCCTACATCTGGAGTCAAAAGCTCAAGATCTCAGTCCGAGATGGGGCCACCAAGCTTTTATTGTCTCTGACCCGCAGCCATCGTCCCACGCACAGTAACAACTGTCTCCATGGCCATGACAGAGTAGTTCATGTGCAAAGTCTTGAGGCGTTGAGGCTGTGGCTGCATGGGTGGGACGGGGGAGGTGTGGCAGCCACAGAATTCATAGAGTGTCAGGAGAAGACGTGACAGCCTCAAGAGGCCATGCCAAGGGTCTTGTCTGGGAGATGCCATGAGGAAGGACTATAGTAACCTCTTGAGCAAAAAGAAAAGCCAAGAATTGGGACTGCTTCAGGCAAGGGTGTGGGAGGAAAACATAGGATGAGACTGAGCCAAGTAAGGACTCACCACATAGCCTAGAGGTCAGTTCAGGCCCTTTGGTGGCAGCTGGCCTTCAAAAGAGTGCCAGTCTCTGAACTGCAGGGGAGGGAACTCTGGTCTGCATGCCCAGATCACCCAGATGTCTTGCTTCTGAGGGAGGCCCAGCTCTTCAAGAACTTTGTCTTGGAAGAGATAGCTCTTGCTATCAAGGAGCACGTGTGAGCCGGTCGTGGCTGTGCCGCCGTTAGTCTCAGGACTCGGGAGGCAGGGGCAGGTGGATCTGAGTTAGAGGCTAGGCTGGTCTACACAGTGAGTTCCAGGACAGCCAGGGGTAAGTGCAAAGACTCTGTCTTTAAAAAAAATAAGATAGAAACACTTGTGAATAAGAGCATAGCTTTCCCTGAACTTTAGAAGGATCCCCACTCCCATCTCCTACCTGAGAAGGTGGGAACAGAGAGCTGGGGACCTAACCAGGTAGGATGGAAACCCAGGGTGTCTCCCACATTTATCTCACACCCGACCTTTCTGATTGATGTCACAGCTTTCTGTGACTCTCTTTTTCTAAGCATCCATGAGCCGAGCCTTTAAACAGCTGAGCCATCTCTCCAGCCCAGCATCCATGCTCGCTTTCTAAACACCCCCTATTTGAAGTTTATTCTGCATGGTGCTTTGGGGCAGAATTGTTCCCTTGGGAGGACTGATCTGAGTTTTTAAGTGGTTTTCTTGCTAGCATTCACTGGTGGCTCCCAGCCACATTTGTTAGAGTATTGGATGTGAGTGACTGGCACAGAGTGACCTAGCCAGAGTTTCTGTGGCTACAAACCACTCTCCCCTCCCTATAGTAGAGAAAACAAAGGGAAACCAAGTGTACACTCATGACACATGTTAAAAGCAGAAACTGGACATGTCTCCTCGTATTGGGTGACGGGTGCTTTTCTATCACCCTCTCTGTCTTATTGATAAGTAGACCACATTTTATCTACTCACTGGCACACAGCTAAGTCCCTGCCCATTAAATTGGATTCACTTCCATTTGGAAAAATGCACCCAAACTTACTATGATGTTAAGATACTCATTATAGTGCTGACAATCTCTCCAGTTCTTTGTATCTTAAAAGTGCAACTAGTTAGAAAAAATCTAGTCAAGTCATTAAGACATGTGTACCTTTTTAAAAAGCGAAGGTGTTAAATTGATAACTTACTCACATAACAATTTATAGCATATTGTTTTAAATTAATTCTCACTTCAATATTACCATTCATTGAAACGTATCATTTAAGCATACTGTCATTTCAAAATATATTCGTCTTTAATTAGAAATATTTCCAGTTAACTAGAATTAGGTCATGCGAAACTTTCCAAAATATTACACTTGAGGTGTTGGTGGACTGTTGACATCCTCATAACATCAATGGACAAAGTGGAGAACAACCCTGATCAAGACTTGTAGTCATTTTTATTCAGAAAAGAAAACCTCCCACAGTTACTGGAGGTCCTGATGGCCCCCGAGAAGTTCACGAAGTAACTGCTGTCAGAGAGAAATGTTCAAAGAATGTATGAGCTGTTTTCCAGGCAATCACCCACTCCTTTCTCTGATGACTACTAGGAGGCTTAGAATTTCACAAGTGAAAACACCACTTTTCTTACTGTTAACAGAACTGGATTGTGGGGCTCCAGACCCAGTGCAGTAGGGAACTGGAGGTAGAGGGGGACACCAGCAAGCCTTCGGCCGCTCTCATTCAATGTCTTCCTGCCACTTGCTCGTCGTCGGGCTTGTGTGTGCTCCCAGACAGCCACCTGCATAACTTTCCACTGCGTGGAATTCCATCGGTTTAATCAAACCGAAACAAAAGGTAGTGTTAAGGTCCTTGGACCTTAAAAGATTTCCTTCCTGATATCTTGTTAACCCATTGCATCATTCAGAAAACCAAGTACCCCAGCTCAGCACACAGGAAATGTAAGAAAAAGAGGAAATAGAGAACGCGATGTTACACACATGTGTATATCACACACACACACACACACACACACACACATACACACACACACACAGACTACAGAAAAGTCAGTCATTTATTAAACATGCGTCAGGACATTTGGTATATTTGGAATTATAAACCTTGCCAATTAATTGTTTTCTAATTTTTTAAAAGGAAGTGATGAATTATGGTATAATCCTGAACTGATGGTAGAATTATGTGACAGAGGTCTGCACTTCCACGCACAGAACATGCCCGTTGCTTCAGTTCTCCATCACAGATGCCGTCTGCAGGGACTAAGGAGGGTTAGACACTTGACTCTTATAGAGTCCCTGTGGCTTAAGCCTCAGTCTGTTTAAATACGAGACAAACGGCAACCCCAGCTGGTCCTTACTGGTAATTCAGTCTTTGATACATGCCTGGCCTTCAGGATTTCTCCCTTGTGGGTGATGATATGAGGGGCTTTCCTGTGCTCTGAGGTACCACAGTAAAGAGACGACAGAGTAACTCGTGTCCTCTGAGTACTGGCTGCCTTGCGGGGCCTGCCTGATTTGAGCTTATATGTGGTCTGAAGAAAGCTTGGTGTGATCTCGAGTCAGTGGCTTGGCAGGTAACAGTCAGCTGCAGCTTCAGAGTCCGGTTGGACGGCCAGCACCATCAGCTGCCTTCCGAAGCCCTCTTCCTGCCAGCGGGGGTTTCTCTGAGCTTTGTGTTTTGTCAGTGCCAAGGGAAACTCAAGACGGCTAGTCCTGCAGGGCCTTCAAGCCAGGACAGTGGGGGCTCAGAGGCTCTAGCAGCTCCTTTCCGGGCCTTCAGCTAGCAGAGCGGTGACTCCACCCCGCGGGCCTTTGTCTCTCTGAGAGGAAGCCCACTCACACTTCTTCCCTGCCCTCCCCAGATTTCTACCGCGTCCTTCTTCCCTAACGCGGAGTCTCAAAAGCAGGCTCTTTTCACGTTAGGACAAGAAAGTGTTCAAAGCACTGTTTTGTATACTGTATAGAGCAGTTTTTGTTTTGTTTTGTTTTGTTTTGCTTTGCTTTGCCTCAGCCCAAAAGTCCTATTTTTACTTTTTTTCAGAACAATGGGTTTGCTACCGTTCCTCCCCACACTCTGTCCCAATCTAATACTTTCCTTTTTCCATTCCCAGACCCAGTGCCATTTCAAGGGCTTTTTTGGCCAATAAAGCAATAAGGGAATAACATTTTACTTTGAAAGTCAGCAAAGCTTAAAATTGGACTCCTCAGCCAGGTGTGGTGGACCACGCCTGTAATCCCAGGGGATGACAGAGGCAGAGGATTGCTGTGAGTTCGAGACTAGCCTGGTCTACAAATCGAGTCTAGGACAGTGAAGGCTACACAGAGAAACCCTGTCTTGAAACAAACAAACAAAACAAAACAGAATCGGACCCCTCTCTACACACGGCTTGAATTCACTCTGATACTTAAATGTGGCAGCTCTGGGAAGGATTTGAAACTTTGATGTCTGATGGAATTGTTTTTTCACTGTTTTACAAGATTTGCTTTCCTGTTTGTGTATCCTAATATAGCTGATGACCCACGTTCAGCATCACTCACTTGACTCTGCCTTAGAATTCTTTCTTTCTTTCTTCCTTCTTTTTTCTTTTTCTTCTGGAGACAAGGTTTCTCTGTGTAGTCTTGGCTGTCCTGGACTCATTTTGTAGACCAGGCTGGCCTGGAACTCACAGCGATCCGCCTGCCTCTGCCTCCCGAGTGCTGGGATTACAGGCGTGCGCCAGCATGCCCGGCCTACCTTAGATTTCTTATAACTAAGAAGGCTTCAGCACACGCTGTATTTGGGAGATGCACTCAACTTGGTGCTAGAATGAGCCTTTGGACTGGTTCTTTAGAACTCACTAGCTTGTAGTGGAGTCCTCGAGGCTCTGCACATAATTGCCTTCCTTAAAAAAAAATCTGTCAAAAGAGAACTGCCAATTAATTGCTTTTATAGTCTTTAAATTCAGGGATTTTTAAAAAAAGAGTCCAGTGAACTTCCTGGAATTATATGTAGTATGTTATATCTACATTACATTTTTTACATTTATTTACATGCCACAGCATGTGTATGGAGGTCAGGGGACAATTTGTGGGAGTGAGTTTTCTCTTTCCATCATATGAGTCTTAGAGGTGAAACAAGCATCTTTATTCACTGAGCTCTCTTGATAGCCCTATATCTTTACATTTTTATGGCAAAAAATCAAAGGTTTTCACCAGTTTATCAAACATGGGACTTTGGCTTCCAAAAAAACCTCATTTACTTCTACATTTTGTGTTTAACTATTGAGTAGTAAATTATCTTATCAAAATAAGAAGATAAACATAGAAAATTCTACTTTGGAATAATAAAAAAAAAGTGAAAAGGGTTTTTATGGCTGAGGAAATAGCTTAGTTGGTAAAGTACTTGTCCTGTGAGTATGAAGATCTTGCTTTGAGTCTGAGAGCTCACATTAAAAATACCCCCCCCAAAAAAACCCCTCCAAAACAAAACAAAGCAAAACAAAAAACCAACCAAACAAATAGGCCAGGCATAATTTCAGCTAGGAGGTAGAGACAGGCAGACTTAAGGGCTCACTGATCCTTCCTGCCTAGTTTACTTGGTAAGTTCCAGGTCAGTAAAAACTCTGTCCCCAAAATAAAGTAAATGGTTCTCAAGGCTTGACACCCAAGGTTGTGTGGCTGGTTTATACACAGGTATGCACACTCGCGCACACATACACACAAGCATACACCATATGTACATGTCCCACCTCACACAGTTATATGCACACATATAAAGATAATTATCGCGAGTAAATTGTTAATGTGTAAAAGGTAAAAAATAGTTACATAAGTTTTCTTTTAAATATCTTTAAAGTCAAATGAAATCTGATTCCCTAGGGCCTTGTTTGTGACATCCTCTTGGGGTTTAAATAATCTCTGGATTATTTACACTCAATGCAATATAAACCATTGTACTCTTTTGTGAAGGGGATAAGGACAGGGGGAAAAAAGTGCAGTGGTGAAGAGTGTGTATTGCTGCACCCACATCACTCAGCTCACAACTGCCTGTAAGTCGAGCTCCAGGGGGTCGGATGCTGTCTTCTGGGCTTTGTGGGAGTGCACACAGTTGTTGTATATTCACACAGTCCGTTAAATAAATATAGTTAAATAAAAATATAAAAAATCTTTCAAATCTGTCTTTAGTACAGACAACATTTTCTCAGATATTTTTGATCCATGGTTGGCTGAATTCACGGATGAAGAATCCATGAATAGAAGTGTATGTGTGTGTTTTCATGTACATGTCTGTGTATATGTGCATGTGCTTGTATGTATATATTATGTATGTGTTTGTAGGTGTGTATATGAATGCATGTGAGTACATCTGCGAGTGTGTGTGCACACATGCATATGTATGTGTATGAGTATATCTGCATGTATATGTGTGTGTATATGTTTATGTGTGTGTTTGTATATGCTTATGTGTGTGTATGTTTGTGTGTGTGTGACCAACTGTAGATCTCGCACTGTATTTAGTACTGGGTGTTAGTGTCAGGGTGGTGTTACCCAGATGATAGTGTTGATTTTGACCACTTGAGAAGGGAATCAAGTATCAATCTTTTTGTCTATAAAGATGATAGCTGGCTTATCAGTGGTGCCCGGAACTACCAAAGCTGGCTGACACCATCAAGGTCCTGGTGCTGTTTTGAAAGGAGCACCTGGCCTCTTGGCTGGCAACTGCGGTTAAGAGCAACAGCTTGGTTATCTGATGCCCAGTGTAGACCCCAATGGCAATTTGCAGAGCAGATCCGACTGTGGCACCCCCTGCAGAGTCCACCCTTGAGGAGGAAATGCCCTTTCAAATGGAACTGTTGGGGTGTGGTCTGGTGCTTTGCATTTGATTGCTAATTATTTTCCTCCAGAGATCTGCTTGCTGTCTTTCATGAGCAGACACTCACTGTACCTCAAAATGAGGTTTGTAACCCTGCCTAAGAAATGATTCCTGATTGGCTGATTAAAAGGCCTACACCTGGGCAGGGCAGAAGGAAGAGGACAGGCACTTGAGGAGGAGGAGGAAGAAGAGGAAGAGGAAAGAGATAGTAGAAGGTAGTTTAGGGGGTTAATATCTGCCATGTCCCCGGTGAAATTAGGGTATTTTAAAATATATCAGGTGGCTGTGTCTTTATTGATTGTGAAAGCAGGTTAGATTACACCGCCGTAATAATTATAAGCCTAATAATAAACATTTATAGGCCATACTTTAAAAATAATATCAACATGGGGACCCTACATCCAGAACCTTTCCTGTGACGTCATTTTTAAGTACACAATTTATCTTCAGTGCTTCTAATCTCCTCTTTCACTTACAAAGTGTCTTTGAGCTGTCAAACTAAAGCAAGCTGCTTAGATTTCTGTGCTTAGACCTGGGGGAAGACAAAGGGGCTGTTTTATGCTCTGATACAGGACATACCATCTGCATAATTTTTGCTTTGCTAGAGAAGAAACAGGAACGTTCTTGGGAAATACACAATGCAAAAACAATAATACAAGAGGCTGGGTCATAGCTTAGTCGGTTTGACAGACTAGGCTGGGCACAGTGGCTCACCCTGTAATCCCAGCACTCAGAAGGCAGAGGCACACAGATCTCTGGGAGTTCAGGGCCAGCCTGGTCTACAAAGTGAGCCCAGGACAGCCGAGACTACACAGAGAAACCCTGTCTTAAAAAAATAAACCAATAAATAAATAAATAAATAAATAAATAAATAAATAAATAAATAAAAGAGAGGGAGGGAGAGAGAGAGATTAAGGGACTCAACTCTAAAAACTTGTGTACACTCATTCCTTTTTATCCCCCCTTTAGTGTGGTGGAAGATTTGAACCCAGCACCTCGTGCCTTCTGGCTAAGCAGTCTACAGCTGTGCTGCACTCTGAAGATGAGAGAGAAGACTCATCACACTTGCCCTGTGCATATGGTGTGTGTGTGTGCAGGGGAGGGTATAGCAATTTTGGTTCCTTAGGAAGAACTTCCTAAGTGTGGAATGGGCCACTTTGTGAGATGCCCAGTTCTATGGCCTGGAGCCAACCTAGACCAAAGAATGTCCAAATGCCTTCCAAGCTCTTTCCAAGACCTATTTGTGTGACTGGCCGGCATGTGGGTAGACTGTCCTGTGGGCCGTGTGGCGATGGGGCCGTTCTGCTCTATGACGTGCGGTGGCAGCATCCAGCCGTTGTGTTTCCTGAGCACTGTCAAGATGAGAGATTGACTTATGAAATTAACCTTGAAGAGTTGCAGGTGGCTCTTCGAGATCTAGAAGGCTGACACTTCCCAGCAATTAGGGCCACTCACACCGTTCCGTGGTCTGTGGTGGATACTGCATTCCCGCTTTAGAAGAAATACCCCTCAGAGAGAGAAGGGCTTATGAAGAAATTCTGAGTCAGAAAGAGGCATAAGAGAGGCTGGCAAACAAACTCATGTCCAACAGGGAAGAGCACACAGGCAGGAACTCCACTGCAGAGCCATGACAACCCACATGTTTAGGAAGCCAGATAGGTGTGACCGAAAAGCTCCTTTCCCTTCCTGTCTGGCATGGAGGGGAAGCAGCTCTGGGCTCAGCCATGAAGGAAGGCAAGGTGCTGGTGCTAAAGAGTGCTCCCTGGGGGAAAGGGGGGGGGGCCGTCGTCATCGTGGTGTGCTAGGCTTTTCAGCAGTGGTAGAGATTTATTGTGATGCGATAAAGTAACCTCAAGATTCATGTCACTTCACCAGAGACAGGAAGTTATTCTAGAATTTGTTGTTTCAGGTCAGAGACACCAGAGGTTATGTAATTGAATCCTATATTGTATAGAGCAGGAAAGACAAGCCCGAAGCCCAGGACGTGCTGAGGTCACATGAGTTGTTTTTAATAGAGTATTTTATTTGTTTAAATAAGGAGGCAAATAGCCATTCATCTAAAATCTAATCTTTTTGTTAAAAATAAACATGTGCCTCTTAAATGCTGTGAGAGTTGAAGGGGTCAAAGGTGCCATCTGGGCTCCTCTAGTGTTGGGGGCACCAGAGACCTTCACTAGAACCAGGGTGTTTACAGGACTGTGCCTGCTTCAACAAGGACATCCCAGATGTAGGCCAGCGAGCAATGTGTCCGGTGCACTCCACGCACTGGGGCCATGTTCTCTAAGAAACCCAATGTTCTCTGAAAGAAACTTTCCAGGACCCTGTGCTGTCTAAGTAAGTGTTCTACCATTGAGCTGCATAGCCACCAAGAAGAAAATCCACCCTCACCCCCACCCTCACCCCCCGCCCCCAATGTTTCACTGAACTACCCTCAAACCTCTAGGAGAATCGCAAAATCTAAACAAATAAGTTGTGTTTTCAGTTTTCCTTCTTTAAAAACCAAACTTCACCCACATGAAACCGACTGGCATGCTGCAAACAGTGCAGGCATCTTCTAGGTGCTCTCGGAGTCGGTTCTGACTCACGTCTTAGCTACCTGTTTGTTCTGAGACAGGAGGGCTCTTTTCCTTTCTGTTTTTTTTTCTTTTCATTTATTTATTAATTTAATCTCAGCCCCTTCTCTCCACACCTCCCAGTCCCGCCCTCACGGCCCCCCTCCTCCCATTCCTCCCTCTCCTTTTTCTCAGAGAAGGAGAAGCCCCCAAGGGGTATCAACCCACCCAGGCACCTCCAGTCGCAGCAGGAATAAACACATCCTCTCCAACTGGGGCCCTGACAAGGCAGCCCAGCTAGGGGAAAGGGATCCAAAGGCAGGAAGCAGAGCCAGAGACAGCCCCTATTCCCATTGTTGGGCGACCTACACGCTGACCATGCTACACATCTGCTACATATGTGTAGGAAGTCAAGGTCCAGTCCATGCATGCTCTCTGGTTGGTTGGCCAGTCCCTATGAGCACCCATGGACCCAGGTTAGTTGACTCTGTAGGTCTTCTTGTGGTGTCCTTGACCCCTCTGATTCCTTCAATTCTTCCTCCAACTCTTCCACAGAACTTCCTGAGCTCGGCCTTTTGTTTGGCTGTGGGTGCCTGTATCTGTTTCCATCAGCTGCTGGATGAAGCCTCTCAGAAGACGGTCATGCTAGGCTCCTGTCTGCAATCATAGTAGAGTATCATTAAGTGTCAAGGATTGGCTCTCAAGTTGGGCCAGTAATTGGTTTGCCATTCCCTCAATCTCTGCTCCATCTTTATCCCTACACTTTTTGTAGACAAGACACATTTTGGGACTAAGGTTTTATGGGTGGTGTCCCATTCCCTCCACTGGAAGTCCCACCTGGCTTCAGGTTCCTTAACCCCTCATTGCTTTATGTAATAATGGAGAAACAATGGGGGAATATGCCAGAAATCAATTGGTTTCATTGAAAAGAGAGTCCTCAACAGGAGTCTATGGGGGTAACCCTAGTTGAGGCCTCTTTCAATGAAACCAATGGAATCTTGCCTCATTCCCCCGTTGTTTCTCCATTATTATGTAGAGCCCTCCCCCAACCCCTGGAATGGATGTAGAATTTTTTGGTTTGGTTTTGGTTTTTGAGGCAGGGTTTTCTCTGTGTATCCTTGCCTATCCTGGATTCATTTTTTAGACTAGGTTGGCCTCAAACTCATAAAGATCCACCTGCCTCTGCCTCCCGAGCTG
The DNA here is from genome assembly GCF_964271855.1 of Acomys minous. Taxonomy (NCBI): domain Eukaryota; kingdom Metazoa; phylum Chordata; class Mammalia; order Rodentia; family Muridae; genus Acomys; species Acomys minous. The sequence continues at coordinate 16,569,427 of NC_140499.1, read as the reverse complement.
GAATTACAGGTGTGCACCACCGCAGTTGGCTGGCTGTAGAATCTTGAAAGCGTTTATTTGAACAATTGTTGAATGCAGCGCTCAGGTATTTGAGGTTCAGAAATTTGATAAAAGGGATCATCATGTCAAGTGTGGTGATGTACTCAGATTCTTCTTCCCAGTTGGTCTCTCCTGGGACCACTGGCTTTCTGCTGGGGTCCTGTGGATTTAGCACAACTCTCTAAGATGGGCACCCTGTCACTGATGCCTTCTTCCCTCTTCCTGTCAAACTTCCTTTCAGTCTACCCTACCCTGTCGGACACATCATCTCTTCAGGCAGGTGTCTCTCCTCACTGTGCCCTCTCGTTTCCGGTGCTCTTCAGAGCTTCTCTGTGTAGCATCCCACACCTCATCCCTCAGTCTCCACAGCTCTCAGGTCCCTCAAGACCCAGCTTGAAGGTGTTCCTCACAGACGGCTTCCACATCTGAGCTACCAAAGCATGGGACAAGGTGTTTCACATGGTCTTCGGTTGACATGCTGGAGCCATTGTTTCCAGCCTCTCCAGTAGCTGATGTCACCGCTCCGCTGAGGTCTATTTAATGGTGTGCTGTAGAAGCAGCACGTGTGTGTGTGTCTGGGCCTGTCACACAGGTGCCGCTTTTGCAAGCATTTACATCCTTTCCTCGTGCTTTCCTGGCTGGCATCCCAGGTAATCACAGAAGTTCAAGCCCAGTCACTGGTGAGAATGATATTTGTTGGTCACAACTTAGAAGAGGACTGCCTGGGCACTGGCCACCACTGTGTCCAGCCACTGAGATCTGGATCAGCATGGAGTCTAGTTGCTTGTATGTTGTTATTTAATTCTTATAGCATCTTTATGAACTAGACAGCATCCCCACTAAAGATGGGAAGCAAAGATTTAATTACACTGGTACTGCTCATATTTGAGCCAGGTCTGATTCTTTATCCACTTTCTCTTTTCTTTTCTCCCTCCTTCTCTCTTTTTTGTACCCCTCCTTCCTTCTTTCTTCACGGAGCTTTCCATGTTTAAGGACTTGCCTAGAATAAACCATTTTATGCACCTAGAAAGAAACGCCCCACTTACACACATCACCAGCAGATGGCAGTACCAGCTGCCTGTGGGTTAGCGTGCCCAGGGGACGAAGGAAGTCAGGAATGCCTTGAACATAATCTGCATGTGCACAGAGCCGCACAAAGCGCTCTGTCCATTCTCTGAGAAGCCTTCTCAAGAACTTTAGTTCTCAGATTGTTCAGACGGCTGGGACATGTGTAGGCCTCTCTTCTCAAATGAGTAAGCTGGTCCAGAATCATTTAACAATCCGTTTGCTCCCACTAAATCCTGATGTTACATTGTGTGCACATGGAGGCATGTGGAGAGCCGGACACCTGTAAGGAATGGTACATTTACCACTCAGATGTTCTGTCCACCTCTCCCAAGGGGAATGGAGTGCCAAACACGTGACAGCTACTCTCAGTAAGAGATACCATGCTACACTAAGGCCAAGTTTAAACTGTGGTTTAAATTGTGATGCTCTGTGTTAAAAAAAAAAAATTATCCAATAAAACCCTGTAGTCATATAGTATAAAAAGATGATAGATGGATAGGAAGAATACAAACGGACCGTCCAGCGATGCTGAAGTGATGGTGGGGACTGGCTTGAAGAACACAATGGCTGATGAAATGGTTCCGTGCTGTCATTCAGCCATACTGAGGCTTTTGGAGTTCATCTTCTATGTCAACCATCTGCAAAGGAGAGAAAGTTAATACATCCACACACTTCGGTTTTGTGAGGATAAAATCCAGTATGAACCAGAAGGCTTGGGGACACAAATGGGTGATTTACATGGAATTACACTGAAACGGTCCCCAGTTGTCATAAAGAGGATTTATCTGATATTTATTTATTGTCACTTCCCATGTTCACATGAGTTACTTTCTGGTGTGCATGTAGTAACACGTCATGAAAGAAAGCCTGGTGGGGGCGAGGGTAGCAGCTCAGCTGGTGAAATCCTTGCCTCACAAGCAGAAGGGCTTGAGTTTGATCCCATTGAACCCATATAACAAACAAAAACAAAAACCACCTGCGTGTGGTGATGCTTGTTTGTGATCTCAGCGCTGGAAAGACAGAAGCAGCTGGGTCCCTCCCTGGAGTTTGCTGCCCAGCTGCTGTAGAACTTGGGGCCTTCTCAGTCAGTGAAAGACCCTGTCTCAAAAAACAAACAAACAAACAAAAATCAAGACAACACACACACACACACACACACACACACACACACACACACACACACACACACAAACCAGGAAAAGATTCCCAGAGTAAGCTTGCCTGGCCATTTTCCTATCCAGTGTGAGCAATGGCCGCCGCTCACTTACTGCACCTATTAGAGGCACTAGGTAAGAGTGTATATGTGTGTGTCTCTCTCTCTCTTCAAACATTGGCCATCCCCTCCCAGTTCTCTTTGCATGTATTCTTCTATGCCAGCTTCTCCTGTGCACTAGGCTCACACTTCCGTGTTTAATTCATTGACTCATCGGCCACACAGTGACTCTGCATACTCCTCATATGCCTTGGCTGACGCTTCCCTGGTTCTCCATCCTCAACGGCCATGGTCTGCAAGTTTGCACACACCTTCAAGCCCAAAGCAACCAAACCAATGCCATGGCCAAGCTGACTTGCAATCAGTCTGCCCTGCAATGATGCTTGGGTGAACATTTGGAGGAGCCTGTGATAACAGAAAAAAATAAGGCCAGGACCAAGGAGAGAGTTTGGAAGTGGCCTTTAAAGCTAGTGGTCAGAGCTCTGCTTAGATCACAGCATCTCAAGCTGTTAGGGCCGTGCTATATTTGACAAAAATAGTGACCTAACGTTTCATATTAGAAGATACCATAGTCTCTTCCATTGAAGACTGTGTGCGCACTGAGACCAGGTGGTCACTGGCTGTGGTGTCCTTTAGGTGGGAGATGTCTCCTGGTCTGCTCTCATTTACCCCAGCTTCCTGCTGGCTTGTCCCTGATGATTCCCGGGCAGATCGTGGAGGCATTTGTATTCTATTCATCATCCCCTTTAGAACTACACAGTGTGCCTCCAACCCAGCTGATATATGTGAAACCCAGAAGGAAGGCTAACCCTGATTGCGTGCAGCTGTCCTCAGCTTTTTGGTATAAAGGGCCCACTTTGGGAGAAAAGCCTTATGGGTCCAAGTGTAAGCCCCGCTGCTTACTGGTAGTTTAACCAAGCAATCCTCTCAGCTGCTATAAACCCTTTGTGAAATGTTTTCCCCTCATGAAATGGAGGACTCTGAGGCACTGAGGTGAGGCTCTGCGGTGCTGCCTACAGCATATGCTCTGCCTGATAGCTGCTCTCCTCTCTGATTCACACATATTATCAAGGACTATTGAGTTAGCATGCAGAGCACACGTGTGTGTGTGTGTGTGTGTGTGTGTGTGTGTGTGTGTGTTTTGTGTGTGTGTTAACTGGAGACAGAGGGGAAAGCAGCCTTACCAACAAGACCAGCTTGAGCCCCCCAGAGATTCTTGGGTACCCCAGTGAGTGAGGGTGACTTCAGTGCTCAGTAGAGTAAGTGGCTCTCGGAAGCATCTAGAGCCAGGCCCCAGGACTCATCAAACGTCTTTTCTCCCCCTCAGGCATGATGATGAGAGGGAGGCCGGGGTCCTGGTCAGCCCACAGCACTCCTTCATCGGGGTTTTGTCTTCAGGGCTGGCCACCTCCAGTGACCCCATTCTCCACCCATCTGGGAGCCACAGGAGGCCAGTGGAGGTTGTATGCACATTCTGAAACTTCTTTTTTCCACTTTGAGAGAAAATTATGCAATTTGAGGTGATGCTTATATGGTGGATGTGCAGTTTTCGCCTCGTGGGGATGCAGGTGCTGAGAGCCTGGTGCGTGCAGCACTCCTACGCAGAAGCCGGCACTGAAGGGAAGCGCAGTCAGCTCTGCCAGCACATTCTGATCTTTGTGGGGTATGGAGGGAGGACCAGGATGAGTTAGGGTGCACAGAGCAAGGGGCAAGGCCCAGGATTCCGTATCAGGAGGTTTCGAAACCCAGATAGCAGAAAAAAAAATACAGCAAGCTCTACTTAATTTGATATTCCACGTCCTAGATTTTAACCATCAGTGTTTCCCAGAACCCATGCCCCATCCCCCAATGAAGGAGCTCTAAAATTTTACTAAGCTGAAGAGATACAGAGGAAAGGAGACACACCCTCAAACAGCATGCAGCTGGTTCCTGATTCTAGATTGCTCTGGAATCTGAAAATTGAGCATGTGCTTTGAACTGGACGCTACCAGGCTCATATGGGACGACTGTGTCTCCTCTAATATTTCCCCACCACCAAAGTTCCTTTCCCTTGTCCCTAGAATGTTTAGTTCCCAGCTATCACTCGTTCTCCAAAACATCGCTCCGCGCAATTGTTGGTGACGTGTGTGTTCACATAGTGCGGGTGCTCTAGCTGGTTAGTCCCCTGCCTTCGCCTCTTTCAAAGGCTTTGCCTACTAGGATGGCCCAACCTTTTGAGAACTGTGACATGATGCTGTCATTTACAAAGCTCACACGTGAGAACTGTATAATCAAGTTACCAAAAAAAAAAGATGCAAAATAAGCCATGTTTAAGTGAGTGTGAGCTCTGTGTTGAGTGCGTTCACAGCTCTCCCGTGTCTAAGGTGGAAGCACGGTTAGGCTTCTAGGCTCCAGCCTACTACACGGCCTTCTTAGCCACCATCTTAATCCCTAAAACCCAGCTCCAGGTACCTCGTCCACCTGCCTTTTCTCTCCACAGCCTCTTCTTTTCTCTAGTGTCGCTTCTCCTCACGCCCCTTTATTCCTTCTGCCCGTGGGTGGGTTGTTCCTTACTTCCTGTTTTGCCACCCTACTCCCCACCCCTCTCTCCAGCACCATTACGGCTCATTACTCACCTCATTTTCTCTACTTGGTAAAAGCATAGCCATGGTTAAATCTATCTCATGCCTACAGCTGAGCTTGCCTGGAGAAAAGCACGCAGCCATGCCGCGTGGCCTCCATACAACGATGCGACCACTATCCTTGAGTGAAGGGGGGGACTGCTGAGCTCTCTGTATGATTGTCTCACATCCTGGCTTCTCGCTCCCTGCCTTCCATCTTCTCTTGGGAAATAGAAGCAACCAGAATGTCTTCATGCTCCCTACCACCGTATCTTCTCTTCATCTTTTACTTAAAACCTGCTAAAGATGGGGTTGCAGTCTAGAGCCCAAGATGGTCTTGACCTCATAGTGATCCTCTACCCCAGCTTCCTAAATCCCGGGGTTAGAGGCCTGTGTCCTCACTCTTAGCCGCCACATAGTTGCACCAGTGTTACATGGTCCCTGCTGTCCTTTTCCTATGCTTTCAACTCCCCCTTCATTTCCTCAGCTGTTTCAAGAGCTCGGTCCATTCTGTTCCCAGTTCTATCTTCTCTTGACAGCCCCCAACCCCTCCCCCCCCCCACTGAGCTTTGTCACCAACTCACTGACACGCTGCTTTCAAGTTCGTGGTGACTTCTTTTGCCCAGCTCAGTTTTCATCCTCGTCCTTCATCTCCCAGGGTTACCCGCTGGACCACTCGGTTCCTTGCTTGGGGTTCCTGTCCTCTGTTTTTCTCCTGTCTGCGGGCAATCCTTTTTTCACTTTCATTGCTGACTGCTACCCATCACATTAAAGTGTTTAAACTCTGAGGATGGATTTGAACAACCCTCTGCTCAGAGTCTTCCCTGAGTGCCCTCGTGTGTGGAACTCGGCTTTCCATTTCCACCACCAGATTCCCCCGCAAACTGGAGAAATGTGCACCAGCTGCTTCCTGGGCACCCCAGCTGTCAGTCCCCTGTCTGGGGTGTTCTCCCAGCACTTTCCCATTCTCACTTCCTGTCTGCATTCAACTAGAGAGTCGCACCCGCCTCTGCTCCCCATCCCTACGCTGCCGTGCTGTTTTATCCTAGACATTTGACAGTTTATGATATGCTTCCTCTTCTGTATTATTACTGATTCATTTTCTGTCTCTACCCGCTAGATTACACGTTCCAAATGGGCCGGGAGTCTTTGTCTATTATCCTGGCACAAAGAATATATTCAGTGAATGTTTGTTGAATGAGCGAATGATTCAAAACTCTATATTATGAAAATTAGTGAAAGAAAATATAGAAGTTTCTGTGTTTATGTGCTAGGTGCTATGTCAGTTACTTTTCTCATTATTGTAATAAAAAAAACCCTCCTAATAAGCAATTAAGTGTATTAAGGGTTTATTCTGGCTCACAGTATGGGAGGTGGCAGTCTCTGTTGGCGTGGGGCACAGAAGCAGGAGACTGAGGCAGCTGTCACTTTGCACCTGCAGCCAGGAAGCACGATTTTTACTTTTTAAATTCAGGAACTTCAGCCCATGAGATGGCGCTGCCCACGGTCGTGGACTATCTTCTCCCTCAGGAGATTCTCTCTGGAACAGTCACAGGCGAGTCAAAAAGCATGCCTCAGTAATGCCCTAAGCATTGCAAATCTGATCAAGTTGGCAACTGAGGTCAACCAGCAGAATCGCCACTAGAAGAAAAATGGAAGATGCTTATAGAACCTTTTCTCTTGCCTGGAGTCACCGAAGCGAAAAGAGATCCTGAGACCCAGTGTTGGGAGAAACCTGGCCAGGTACAGCGTGTTCTGTTGAGCATCAGCCCTTGGAGAGAGGTGTCGGTCTGTGATGGAATGAGACTGGTGAGCTGGACTGCAGTTCTCGGCATACATTCCTTAGGACTCCACCCACTCCAGCTCTACGAGAAACTCCCGTAGGGCCACAAGCTCACCTTGGAAAGACAATGGCACAAAGCACACTGAACAGACTGCAGAGCCTCAGGAGATTTGTCTTTGTTCTCTTCTCGAGAATAAGAAACTGCACTGGGCAGAGTTTGATGCAGGAGCAGAGCCAACAGAATATATATTATGTATTATAAAGGGGCTCCATTAGATTGGCTTATACAATAGGGCCTAGGTGGATCATCAATGGCCACTGGATGCCAGAGAGGCTAAGAACTTGATAGCTGCTCAGTCCACAGAGACTTAGTGTCCCCAGCCTGGCAATGAAGGCTCCCAGGGGAGCTTCTGGTGTTCAACCCACAATGGAAGGGCAGAGTCACAGATGCAATGCAGTGGCAACTGCACTGTAGCCCCAGGTGGTTTGGAGGAAAATGCAGGTGGCCAAGCCAAATGGCCTTTGCTTAGAAAGTGACAGTTAAGCCAGGTGGTAGTGGCGCATGCCTTTAATCCCAGCACTTGAGAGGCAGAGGCAGGCAGATTGCTGTGAGTTCGAGGCCAGCCTGGTCTACAAAGCAAGTCCAGGATAGTCAAGGCTACACAGGAAGACTCTGTCTTGAAAAACCTAAAAAAAAAAAAAAAAAAAAAAAAAAAAGGAAGGAAGGAAAGAAAGAAAAAAAGAAAGAATTGACAGTTAAAAGATACTGCTCAATTTGAGGGTGGGTTTCCCCCATCGTTACTCCTCTCTGGAAACACCACAGAAAGTGTGACCCTAGGCTGATTCTAAAACTTGTCAAAATGAGACCAACTTTCACAGTATGATAGAAAACTTCTGTGATCATTCTTTTCTATGCAACACACTTTCAGAAACTGTATATTCGTCAGAATAGGCTAACATAAGAAGGTATGACACACAGGACTGGATACATCTCTACGGCAATCAACCCACCCAGGTACTTTAATGAAAGAACACTAAGGTTTGAGTCATGAAAGAAAGAAAGGAAGGAAGAAAAAATGAGAGAAAGAAAGAAAGAGAGAGAGAAAGGAGAAAGAAAGAGAAAGAAGAAAGGAGAAAGAAAGAGAGAGAGAGAGAGAGAGAGAGACAGACAGACAGACAGACAGACAGATAGACAGAGACAGACGGGGGAGGGGAGAGAGAGCGTTGAGGTTAAATAGCTCAGCTCAAAGCTCTGGGCTCTCATCTAAGGGAAACTGAGTCAGGCTGCAGTATTTGAAGAACCAGCAGTAGAGCTGGCACATCTTCTCACTGGCCTTGACATGGTTAGAGTCACGATGGGGTTTGGGTACCATTTGATATTGTAGCTCAGTTTTCTTCACCTTGAAGCACTCCCTCAAGGAAGGAGGGGGAGACTATAGCACTGGCCACGGGTACAGGAGCAAACCAGCTGAGGTCAGCCAGTTGCATGCACTAGCAAGCCACCCACAGTCTCACAGGTGGGTGAAGGGGAGTGAATGGTGGTTTTGCTTGTTGCTTTCAACGCTGAAGATCAAACCTAAGAAAGCGTGCATGCTAATCAAGACCTCCATCACTGAGCTACACCCAGGCCCTGTGATGGCTGCTGTCCTGGATGAAAAACCATGACCAAAGCAGCTTAGGGAAGAAGGTATTTATTTGGCTTACACTGCCACATCACTGTTCATCATGGAAGGAAGGCAGGCCAGGAACTCAACAGGCCAGGAACTCGGAGGAAGAAACTGATGCAGAGGCCGTGGAGGGGTGCTGCTTACTGACTTGCTCATCACAGCTCGCCCAGCCTGCTTTCCCACAATGGCCTGGGCTCTTCCACATCAAACTCTAATTAAGAAAATGCCCTACAGCTGGGTCTTATGAAGATATTTCCCCATTGGGGTTTCTCCCTCTCAGATGACTGTAGCTTGTGTCAAACTGACATAAATTTAGACAGCTGTATTAAAGTAGTGTCTGGCAGGAGCAGCCTGGATAAGGCTTACAAGCTGAGTTGGCATGTTACTGTATGCACAGTAGCTGTGGGGGAGTGTGTGACCACTGGGTGAGTGATGTGCGGCTAAGTTACACTGGGTAGCAGAGCTGAGGGATGCCAGAACTCTACCGGGTGGAGGGCGGGGTTGCATGGGCTGGTTCTCTAGAGTTACATATGCATATTGCCTGCATGATGAATAATATGACAGCCAGAACGGCTGGTGGTTATTGAGCACGTGGAGCCACGTGGCGTGTGGGTTGATGATGATGGCAGCTAACAGTTACTGAGCACTGGGAGTCACAGGGATTCTGTGATGGTGATGATGATGATGATGACGACGACAGGGACAATGATGGCTGACAGCACTGGGCATCACAGTGACTGCATGATTCATGATGATGATGATGACGATGATGATGATGACGATGATGATGATGATGATGGTTGATCATCACTGAGTATGTGTGAGCTCCATCTAGTCTTTGTACTAAATGCTCTCTACATATATTCATAATTATATGAGCTAGGTACCAATTAAAACAATTATCTCCATATAACAAATAAGGTCAAGACTCAGGAAGTCCTTCAAGGTTCACCCTCATGCTTACATCACCCAGTCTGGCACAAAGTCAGGCAGGCTGACCCCACAGCCTTGACTCCTGACCTCTGTGCTACAGAACCCAAAGACTTAATACATTTAAGGGTAACAGATGAGCGCCTGTCTAGCCCTCTGATTTGGAATATGGACAGTGAAGTGCAGGAGGTTTGGGTAATCGTTAGCTAAGAAGATTTGAAGGCATTCTCCCTATTCCAGCTATTTTTGTGAAGATTCACTGACTGCACACATAGGCATGCTCCTGCATCTGCAATGAATCGGGGCTGGAGTGCAGCAGGCACCTCCCAGCCCAGGTATTAGTCTTCCTCCTCTGAGGAGAGGTTCTGTAGAAAATAACTTATCCACAGACAGGGAACTGTTTTGTTTTTATTTCCACAAAAATTTTGCAGAAATCAGAAAGTTTCTGAAAAAAAAAAAAAACAACAAACAACAAACCCTTGCAAGTTATGCCCAAAGAAACAAAGGTAAAGGCACCCTGTTTTTTACACATGCAGAAAGCATAGGTGTAAGGGTGAGTGGCTATTGAGTGAATGCATCTTTAAGGAAGCAAAGATATTATCACCATGCACAGACACAGGAGACTCCGGATTCAGGGGACGCACAGGGGTTTGGTGAGCCCAACTGCACGTGCCAAGTCATCTGTGGAGATTATTGACACAATCTCTTCATGCATGGGAGGTGACTGAATCTCTTCCTGATTCACAGGAGGAAAGGGAACACAATCTATTCTCTGCACACATCTTTAAAAATGGAAAATAGCGTTCTTCAGACAGCACTTCTGTCGGTTACATTTCTGTGGGATTCACACTCTGGGTTGCTAGTCTCCAGCTGAGGCACTCCCCTGTGACCCTTCTCATCCAGGCTAAGTAACTCTTTGCACTGTAAATTTTTTTTTACAGCTTCACCCAAAGCAGAGGCCAACCAAAACCCTCCTTGCTCTCTCACATCCTCCCCTGGCCAGGCTGACATCCCTCTAACTGCAGCTGTCTGAACAGAGGGCTCTCAAAGGCCATCCCTTCTCTCGGCTTCTAATGAGCATCGGACAACCACGGTGAGTAATTTCCTTACCGCTTCTGCTGTTAACAAATGCTAGCAGCATGCACTACCCAGATCAACTTGGGCTCCTGAGAAGGAAACTACCCACGTCTTGTTCTAAAGCAATCTTCAGAAACCACTCTTCTGCAGAAAACGTTTTTTTTTTTTTTAACTGTTCAAAGCACTTGCCTGGCCTGCTCAAGTGACCGCCTCTTTGTTAATTTAGCGGTGTGTCTGCCTCATATATGGAAACTTTTTTGTCGGCCTGATAAATGGAAACTTTGTTTTATCTGGAGTGCCTTGGCAAGCTTTCTCTGGGGGATGTGACTGCACAGGAGTCTGCACGGAGCTGAACACGATTTTCTTGCTCTATCTATATTTCTCCATAGCCTTAGCACTCGCTATCTCGATTCTATGAGCTGATGGTTCGTCATTCAGTCATCCATCCGCAAGTGCTGAAGGGTCTTTCTGTGGCGGGCGTTGTGAAAAGACAGCAGTGGGCAGACCAGTAACACTGGTCCTCACATCACACTGTGGCTCGGGGCAGTTACCCGAGGTTCTCCCACCTCAAACCAAGACAGAAAAATGAGCAGGGAGATTTGGCCAGCATTGGCATTGTCAAGATGGGTTCCTGCAGCTGACTGCTAAGGTTCTTGTCCCACAGTGCCTCCTCATTGGGTGTTTGCACATAGTGAGCCCAGAAGCAATGAACTCACATTTCCACCCACATCTTGTCAGTATTTTATGATAATACTTTTTTTTAAAAAAATGAGCCTTTCCCTAAATTTTTACATCGACGTTTTTACTAAAGCTTGCGCTTTGGGAAATGGTTCTGGTGTCTGAGGTCTGAGGTGTCTGAGGTGTCTGGGGTGCCTGAGATTCTAAGGACCAAAAACATTTGATGAGCTGAGGTTGTTCTCCTGCCTCTTGATCATGATGTGAGTCTCATGGGATGGGCTGCAGGGAGTGAGAGAGGATGCTACCTACACGACTGAGAACCATCTCAAGTCACGTGGGTCTCATCTGGAGTGTCAGTTCACACACACACACACACACACACACACACACACACACACACACACACACACACGGACAGACAGCACTTTCTTTCTCCCCAGAACAGATAAAGTGCTCTTTGGTTTGTTGGTTTGTGTCTTTCACGGAGACCAACCTGATAGCATCTAGAGACGTACCAGATATACATTCCTCGAGATGCATTTTCTGATGTTGTAATGCTTCCTATTTATTGTTTTGGGTAGCAAGTTGCTTTTTTTTTTTTTTTTAAAATATCAGGTTAGTGCATTTGTTCAGTAAAAGCTGAACAATGAACTCAAGACTCTTCAACTTGCTGTTAAAGAAATTCCTTGAAAGCACCGGCTTCTGGTTGTCAGAATGGCGCCCCGCCTGCCATGACCGAGCTGCCAGGTCAGGGAAGAGAGCGGAGGAGGGAGGGCGGTGTGGTTGGGTTCGCCTTCTAATTTGGCTTTCCAGAGGCGGAAAGAAGGCATCTCAGCCTCCCCAGGTCGGCAGGCGAGTTGCTCAGAATTCCATTTTTGGGGAAGTCCACCATCACGATCATGTAAATTCCTAAGTAACAAATTGACTCAGCAATGTTCCTACACCACAGACATCTTGGGTGACAAACGCCAAACACACGTCATTTGCCCATTAGCTCTTGGTTAAGTGGCAGGGAGAGCATGTATTTCCCCCACCTTGTGCACACACGAAGCGGAAGTGTGCCGTGCTTCCCTGTCAGTCCTGTTCTTAATCATGTTTCTAAGAGCCAGGGCGTGCTGTGTGGCCTGAGCTTTTCACAGACACCCTTTCCCCACCCCACCCCACCCCCCATGGTATTCCCAAGAAAGTAAGCAAATATCCTTGAACTTTGTTTTTTACCTAATAGGCTCTTCCTGGCTCTTATGTAGCCATGGAAAAGTGTTATATGCATTATCCCCTGTGATTGTCAATGCTCTAACTACAGTAACACCGAAGCCTAACACACATCTGTGAACACTCAACATTAGAGGTGACAGCTGTCACTATAACACTTAAGAAACACGATGCATGAGAAAGGCTTTCTACACGTCCCTGCCAGCCATTTCACTGAAGGCTGGTGATATTTATACTGTGAGTAATACAGTAAAAAGAGGCTGAGTGGGCAGGAGAGATACAGAAAGGGTAATCATAGTTCTAGTCCAATGACAGATCATTTTATGTGAGGCCACCAATGTGTTGCTGCCCTCACACTGGTCCCCAGGACTAGGAGGGCTCTTCCTGGCTGGTCATTCCCTTGGATGCAGAGTGACCAGAAGTGACTTTAGACAAGCTCAGTAAGCTCTTCGAGCCTCTGATTTTTCATCGTGTGTGTGTGTGTGTGTGTGTGTATGTGTGTATGCACGTGTGCATGCGTTCGTGCTCAAGCACATGCATAGAGGAATGTGCATGTACAGACAGACCAGAGGTCAACATCTGGTGAAAGCATCCCCAGTTGTTCTTTAGGGTTTTTAAAAATATTTGTTTGTTTGTTTGTTTATTTATTTATTTATTTGAGACAGACTTTCACAGAACTTGTACCTCACCAATTAATTATATTTAACAAGCTGGCCAAAGAGTCCCAGACATCTACCCATCCCTGCTAATCTAGCATTGAAGTTATATATATAGCCACATCACCGGGCCTCACTTTTAGTTGGTTGGTTGGTTGGTCTTTGGAGACAGGGTTTCTCAGTGTGGCCTTGGCTGTCCTGGACTCACTTTGTAGATCAGGCTGGCCTCGAACTCACAGAGACCCGATTGCCTCTGCCTCTTGATATTAAAGGTGTGTGCCACCATGTCTGACTGCTGGGCCTCACTTTTATGTGGATGTTGGGGGTTAGAACTCAGGTCCTCTTACTTTCAGGGCAAGGACTTTATCAACTGAACCATCTCCCCAGCCTCTGGTTTTTTATCTTTAAAATAGATGTGATTATGACTGTCATTTTCTCACGAATACCAGGACTGAATGGTTTACTATACTTTGTTGACCCAATACGTACTGAGTACTAGAGGCGAGGCAGCCTGGCTTCACAGAGGGAAATAGATAAATGTGGTTGCCATCCAGGAACTAGTGAAACACAGCAGTAGCCAACACCGATGTGGGTACAAAGAACTACTTTTGCCATGCTGCACTGGGCCAATAAGTGTGAAAGTGTCTCTTGTAACCCATAATATGTGATGTAAAGGAGGCCTCAAGCCCTGGTGACACCGGAGCTTGTCCTTGTGTGGTTAGCCAGAACAGGCAACTCTGCCGGGAGGCCTCTGTAAATGGGCAGAATGAGTCACTCTAAGTCTTTTTTTTTTTTTTAATAGCAAGTAAACCCTCCCTCCAAACTAAATCTTACACAGGGCTTGTAGTGCCAAGGTACAGCAGGTTTTGCTTTGATTCCGGCTTGGGCAGGAGGCAGCAGGCACAAGCCTGTGCTCGCTCTCTCTCTTGGTCCTGCAGGGCAGCCTCCAGAGTCCACTCAGGACAGCGACTCACCGGCTTCTGTGGTAAGATGAGGATGCTCCTAGCCCCCTGCCGGTGTTGGTGAATTGGTGTCTTCAAACCTTGCTGCCTTATAAAGGGGAGGTGCTTCCTTTCCAGTGCGTCTCGGGCTCAGAACACACTGTGTGCAGTCTTATCACTTCCCCCCTACCAATCTCCAGTGTCAGAATTTTTTAGGGCGATTAAGACCATTCTCCCATCTCACCAGCGCGACCTCAGGACCTCCACAGCGTATGCTCTAAGAGAACACCCATGAAGGATGTTCATCATGTCCCCTCACAGGGCTGCCAGCTCCAGGGCTTTTCAACCCATGTCTTTTGACCCCCTATGAACTGTGGTGCAGGAAGTCACCTGTAGTAACTATTGTTTATAATCTGACTACAATCCTTGGGGAGCATGTACCGTTCACATAAGTGTCTCTCTCTAGCTGTATAAAACTTAGCAGCGGAATCAGTGACTGTCAATCTTCCTAATGCTGTGACCCTTTAATACAGCTCCTCACGTTGTTTGTGGTGACCCCCAACCAAAAACGTATTTTCATTGCTACTCGATAACTATAATCTTGCTGCTGTTATGAATCATAGTGTAAATATTTTGGGGGATAGAGACTTGACAAGAGAGTCACAACCCACAGGTTGAAATAAATGAAAATAAAAACACCATCTTACTTATCCTAAACAAAACCGTGGGAAAATGTTTCCCTTCTGGAAGTCCCTGCTGGCTAGGGAGTGACTGGCAGCTCTGAGGTGTCTGTGTGGTGGACATGCTGTGAAGCATTTCCAAACAGTTCACAGCTGGAGGGACTCAGGGTTAAGTTAGCAAAAGAAAAGACGCTTTCTAAAGTAAAAAGGACTCCTTTACCGACTCAGTAGCTAAGGCATTCCCAAGCTGTCCTCTTCGCAGACTCAGTGGCTATGACTGTCCCAGGCTGTCACACTTCTAGGGGCTCCGTAGGCATCACCTTTGAATAGTTCTCCCCAGACAAGTGTGTTTTTACCTTTCTGACAAAATGTCATTAATTCAAGATATGGAGAGGGAACCCACACCTCAAATCAATACCTCTGTTCTCTGAAGAAGACAACACTCAAATTATTTTACTTTAAACAAACATCTAAGGTAGAAACTGGAAAGTTATGTGGTGTGTGTGTGGTATGTGGTGTGTGTGCATGTGTGTGCGTGTGTGTGTGTGTGTGTGTGCGCGCATGCGTGCGTGCGTGTGTGTGTGTGTGTGTGTGTGTGTGTGTGTGTGGTGTGTGTGTGTGGTGTGTGGTATGTGGAGTGTGTGTGTGGTGTGTGTGTGTGTGTGGTGTGTGTGTATGTGTGTGATATGTGGTGTGCGTGTGTGCGTGAGTGCATGTGTGTGTGTGCGGTGTGTGTGGTATGTGGAGTGTGTGTGTGTGTGGTATGTGGTGTGTGTGGTGTGTGGTGTGTGTGTGTGGTGTGTGTGTGTGGTGTATGTGTGTGGTGTGTGGTGTGTGTGTGTGGTGTGCTGCGTGTGGTGTGTGTGTGAGAAAGAGACAGAGACACAGAGAGACTGGAGGTGTAGTTTGCCACCTGTCATCATTCTCCTTGATTACAGATGGCTTTCCTGAGCTGTTGGAACCATTATATATTTATGGCTGACAAATGCCATTCACCAATTGCAATACAGGACCAATTCCATTCCTAGGAATGAGGATTCTTTTTCGAAAATTACTGTTTTCCAGCTATTAATTCACAAAAGCAAGATGTGCCACAAAGAATAGCTGTCGTTTTCTGTAAGACCTTGAGCTGCCCTAGGGAAGCACACTGGGGACTCAGAAGATGTCTTAAAAGGGCACCCCTCATTGACTAATTCTGGGTTGACCTCACTTCTGTGGCTGTGGGCTGAAGGACCAAATTCACTTATGCTACCACCAGCTGTCACCCTAGGAAAGGAAATGGCCACCCTTAAGGCCAGACAGCAGGACTGATATTGCTAAGGAGACAAGGAGAGGCCAAGACCCACCTTGGGGTGTGTGTGTGTGTGTGTGTGTGTGTGTGTGTGTGTGTGTGTGTGTATGTGTGTCCATGTGGATTTTGGGCTTCTTTTTCTCTAGGGTCACATCTGCTTCCCAGACTCAGTGATATGTCATTAGACACTAGACACATGTAGCTAAGATTAACGAGAGAAGTCCACGTGGCTGCTGGGGACAGTCCTCTGGATCCAGATCTTCAACAGCAAGAAGAGACTTTCAGAATATGTGCTATTGATGGGTAAGAGGCCTGTCGTTAGCAAGCCCAGGCCTAGTGTACCACTGAATGGCCTCCTGAGGCCATCACCAGAAGAGAGACTCTTGCCTCAGGGATGCAACTGTACTTGAACAGCTGCAACGGTTGTCCTCCTCTGCCACGCCAACCACCAGACCCGAGTACCACGGCCCCTCAGCAATAAGAGCTAGAGTGTGGTGGCTGGAGAAGGCTGCTGCTCTCCCTGGAGCTAACAGTGAAGAGAACTGTTTCAGCAGCCTGTTTGGATGATCCCAGGACAGCCTGGAATGGAAAGGGGTGTCCTGGTGTGAACGCGTGTGACAGTGAACAAAACATTAGAGTTCAATTCAGAGTGAACTGACCTTCTTAGAGTCATGTGGATTGTAAGTGTGCTACACAATTTTTTTTAGATACTTTCTAGAAAAGTGATCACGTCTGCAATATGAATAAATGAATAAATTTGGGGTAAAAAGAGAAGAAAGACTAGAGTGTATAGGAAGGATGGAACATGTATAGAGTAGACAGCTAGGGCCTTAGCAAGTCCTGAAGGACTGGTTCTAGACTTTTCTCTCTCCAAACAAGAATGTTTCAGGGCTTACTCAAATATGGTTAGGAAGTATAAAAATCACCTTGGATTTCCAGGTGAACATAGGCTTACGGAAGGCTTAGGCCACCCAGGGAAAGGTATTTGGGTGAATTTCTCACTGCACATAAGGTCACACCACCCAACCCTCAGGCACCTCTTTCTGGAGTCAGCAAAGCAGAATGTATAGCTCCACCCTGAGGGCCATCGTGAGTGACTGTAGAAATGGAATCTTTGGCAGCTAGTGGTCAGAGAGAGCGCTTGCTGACAGGGACAGGCATTGGGGCCAACAGCCCAGTAGAGTGCATGCATCTCTGTGAGGCTTCCATCATCGGCTCAGCTCACACTGTCCATCTCTCTCACTCTGCCTGGATAGACACTATCCTGGCACATTCCCTTGGCTGTGATTCTGCCCTGTTCTATAAGCACAGGCTGTCATAGAAAGCTCTGGAAATATGGCCAAGAGTCTCTTCGTATAGATGACTAAAGCTTTCTTCTTCTTTCTTTCAACAGTTTACAGGGGCACCCATGGAAGTTTGTCACTTCACCTCAAGCTACTGAGCCAACACCGGTGTGAAGCCACCATTGGCTGTGCCAGTGGTGCCCAGGCTGCCCCGGCTTCTCATGTGTAAAATCTCTGGTGTGTTTGAAGTTGGCACACTGGAAGGTGCTACTGCTCCCCCAGCCGCCACAGGAGGCTCTGGAGTCTGGGAGATAGAAGAGCATTTGCTGGATGTTTTCTCTGATAAGCCAGTTGAAGAAACTCAAGGCTACTCTCTTCCCACAAATACAAACGCCAAACTCTGCAAATGGGTTCAGGAGGCTTGTGAATGTCGGAAAATACCCCTGCCAAGCCCAGCACTTAAGGTCTATAATTTCAGCTGCTTAGGGATCTGAGGGAAAGATGGTGGCAAGTTCAAGGCCAGCCTGAACAATTCAGCAAGATTATATCTCAATTAAAAATTTTGCCAAAGGCCTGGATATGGTTCTATGTACTACAAAGTGCTCATGAGCAAGAACTTGGATTGAATCTCTAGCACTGAAAAAAACAAACAAACAGAAAACAAAACAAAAACAAAACACCCCAACCCTGCCTTTGACCTGGATTTAAGTAGTTACTGATAAAGGTATAAGTGTGATACTTAAAGACAAAACACTGTCATTTCTACTGTAATATGGCATGTATGTATAAAATCACTGCACCGTGTAAAAGTAAATAATAAAAACCACAGGCCCAGGAAGAAAAGGAGGTTAAAGAGCAACACTGAAAACTGAGACTGAAAGAGCAGATAGGAATGCGATGTAAAAAAAATTGTTATATAAAGGATTTAAGTGCCTTAAACTGTTATAAAACAGCACATGCAACAAGTGTAGTGAGCTTTATGTGGAAGAAGAAAGGCTTTTGCCTCAGGTGCAGGCATTGGAAAGGGTGCCACTTGTGGTTTGCTGCAGCTGTGTGGGAGTCTGTGAAATGGAAGCTCTTGACAGCACAGTGGATGATAGGTGTGGCTCACATGGCAGGGCTGGAGCCTCAGGCGAGGGGTACTCGGTGCTGTTTTCTCTGCTGGGTTCTACTAGTGGTGTCTCTTGCATTCACCCTGTCTTATTTACAGACAAACACACACACACACAAGACAGCACAACTGACACGGTACTCAAAGCATTCTCTGACATGTTCCTCCCGTTGGGATAAATTTTCATTTTTAAAGCAAGTGTGATAGTAGGCCTGGCACCTCCATATTATACAAATAACTGTGAATTAATGAGTAAAAGACACTGAGATGTGAAGAGAAGCAATGGGTATATTTTAAGCAGAGAATAATCTTCTTGGCCTAAGTACCTGGGAAAGCTATGGCCTTATCACTCAACATGGTGCAAGGTCGGTTTTGTGGCTCTGAAACATGCTGTAGGTTCAGACTGAAGGCTTCTCGGGGCTGAGAACACGAGACTCACTGTTTATCTCTGGAGACCACACTGCTCATCTTTCCTCTCATCGTCACACTTTCTTGGTCCTCTGTCTGTGCACTGCAAAAGTCCAGCACAGTCACAGTCAGTGCCATTTCTCTTCCCTTCTCACTTTACTTCCTCTCCCCTGAGAATAAAACTTCTAGGACTGGAGGTATAACTCAGTTGTTGGAGTGACTGCCTAGTGTGCCAAGAGCCCTGAATTTCATCCCCGGGATGACACAAGCCAGACGTGATAGCTGCACACCTGTTAGTCCTACTACTTGGGAGGTAGAACCAGGAGAATCAGAAGTTCAAGGTTATTTTGGGTTATATAACATGTCTGAGGACAATCTGAGATATATGAGACCCTGTCTAAAATTAAACAGAATCTATGCCTGGGCATTTTACTTTCTATTGCTTCTGTAACATGTTCTTACATAGACAACGATTTAAAACAATCCAGTGAAAAGACCCAGACTAGCAGAGTGGATGTGGAAACAGGATCTACCCTTCTGCTGCTTCCAAGAAACACATCTCAGCATCAAGGACAGACATCACCTCAGGGGAACGGGTAAAAGGATATGCCAAACAAATGGACGTAATAAACAAGCTGGCATAACTGTTTTAATATCTGAAAAAACTAGACCTCAAACTGAAACTAATGAGAAGAGACAGGGAAGAACATTACATACTCATTGGAGACAATATCCACCAAGAGGACATTGAATTTCCTAACATCTACGTCCCAAACACAAGGGCACCCAAGTTCATAAAAGAAATGCTATTACAGCTTAAACCATATATTGACCATCACACACTGGTAGTAGAAGACTGCCCCCCCCCCCCATTCTCACCAACAGACAGGTCATCCAGACACGTGCTAAACAGAGAAATGCTGGAGCTAACAGACATTATAAACCAAATGGACCTAACAGATATTTACAGAACATTTCACACAAACACAAAAGAATGTATCTTCTCAGCATTCATGTAACTTTCTCCAAAATTGACCACATACTTGGTTAGGGTGGGTTAGGGTTAGGGTTAGGGTTAGGGTTAGGGTTAGGGTTAGGGTTAGGGTTAGGGTTAGGATACAAAGTAAGTCTCAACAGATAAGCGAAAAGTGAAATAATTCACCGAATGCTATCTGACAATCAATAAGAGAATCAATTAGATTGGCAAACCATTATCCAAATTAACTAAAAGGCAGAGAGAGAATATCCAAACTGACAAAATTAGAAATGAAAAGGGGAACACAACAACAGATACTAAGGAAAACCAGAGAATCATTAGGACATACTTTAAAAACCTGTGTAGCCATAAGGTTATTGTGAAATTCAAATGCTGATTTCTGTATCCACTATATCTATTTGTAACCCTTGTTCTGAGAATCTCCTGTTTCAATGTTGTATAAATACTGTTCCTCAATTGTCCCCTGATATGCCAATAAAGCTGCTTACAGCCAATCTCTGAGTGGGGGAGAAAATAAGGCTGTACTTCCTGCCAGCCAGGGACAGAGGGGTTAGAGAGAGAAGCAAGGGATTCATCTGTGGGCAGAGGTCCAGAGGACTTCAGGAGAGAGGATCCGGATCAAGAAAGCCACAAAGTACAACTACTTTTGGGATGTATGCTGTGAGGAAGCCAGATTATTTTAGAGGGTTAAGAATAGGGTAATAAAAAAATCTTCAAAAAAAAGAATAAAATAATAACTACTCAGGTATTGTGCTGTGAAGCTTGTTAAAATAATATAATGGAGAATCAATTATTTGGGTGATAACCAAATTAAGAGAGAAACTGAAAAACAAACACAATATTATAAAAACAATTTTAACAAACATGTACTCCATCAATTGGAAAATCTAAAAGAAATGGATTTTTTTTTGCTACATATCACTTACCAGAGTTAAATCACAGTCTGATGAGCCATTTACATATATCTACATTGCCTAATGAAATAGAAGCAGTTATTAAAAGTCTCTCAACAACAACAAAAGGAAAAAACCAGCCCAGATAGTTTTAGCACATGATTGTACCAGATTTTCAATACTCCTCAAATTATCCCATAAAATAGAAACAGAAAAAACATTGTTCGATTCATTTTATGGGGCCACAATTACAGTGATACACAAACCACACAAAAAGACCCAACAAAGAAAGAGAATTACAGACCAATTTATTTTCTGAACAAAGATTCAAAACTTCTCAATAAAGTACTTACAAACAAAATCCAAGAACATATCAGAAAGATCATTCACCATGATCAAGTAGGCTTTTTTCCAGAGATGCAGAGATGCAGAGATAGTTTAACATTTAAA
The DNA here is from genome assembly GCF_964271855.1 of Acomys minous. Lineage (NCBI taxonomy): Eukaryota > Metazoa > Chordata > Mammalia > Rodentia > Muridae > Acomys > Acomys minous. The sequence continues at coordinate 16,548,450 of NC_140499.1, read as the reverse complement.
TCAATAAATAAAATCCACCATATAATCAAACCAAAAGACAAAAACCACATGGTCATCTCATTAGATGAAGAAAAATCCTTTGACCAAATACAACACCCTTCCATGATTAAAAAAAAAAATTTGGAGAGATTAGGGTTACAAAGGACATACCTAACTTTAATAAAAGCAGTTTGCAGAAAGCCCAGAGCCAACATCAAATTAAATAGAAAAACGCAAAGCAGTGCCACTAAACTCAGGAAGAAGACAAAGTTGTTCATTCTTTCCATACCAATTCAATATAATAGTTGAAGTCTTAGCTGGAGCAATAAAACAACTGAGGGAGATCAAGGAGATACAAATTGGATGGAAACAGTCAAAGTATTTTTATTTGTAGATAATATGATTGTGTGTGTGTGTGTGTGTGTGTGTGTGTGTGTGAGAGAGAGAGAGAGAGAGAGAGAGAGAGAGAGAGAGAGAGAGAGAGAGAGAGAGAGGGAGGGAGTGAGTCTAAAAATTCCACTGGGAAACTCCTACAGCTGATAAACATGTCCAGCCAGTAGATGTTACAAAAATAACTCATAAAAATTAGCAGCCTTCATATATATAAGTGACAAATGGATTGAGAAAGAAATCAGGAAAACACCACCTTTCAAATATCCTCAACTAATATAAAATGATTTGGACTAAGTCTAACCAAGCAAGTGAAAGGCTTATATGATAAAAACAAAACAAAACAAAAACTTCTTTAAAACAATTGAAGAAAATATCAGACAATAGAAAGACTACCCAGGCTTATTGAGCAGTAGGATCAACATAGTAAAAATGTCTGTCCTAGCAAAAACAATCTGCAGATTCAATGCAATCCCCATCAAAATTTCAACACAATTCCTTACAGATATTGAAAGGACAATTCTCAACTTCCTTATGGAAAAACAACAACAACAACAAACCCTGCTAAGACAATCTTGAAGAACAAAAGAACTGCTGGAGGCATTACTATCCTTTATTTCAAGCTGTTCTCAGAGCTATAGTAATAAAACCACATTGTATTGGCATAAAAACCAGACACACTGTTCAATGGAATCAAATTTAAGATCGTATATAAATTCAAACATATATGGACACCTGATTTTTGATAAAGAAGCCAGAAGTACACACTGGAAAAGGACAGCATCTTCAACAAATGGTATTGTTCTGATTGGATGTCTGCATGTAAAAGAATGCAAACAGATCCATATTTATCATCTTGCATGAAACTCAAGTCCAAGTAGATCAAAGACCTCACCATAAAACCAGATACACTGAACCTGATGGAAGAGAAAGTGGTAAATAGCTTTGGACACATTGGTACAAGCGAAGACTTTCTGAACAGAATACTGTTTGCACAAGCACTAAGGTCAACAATTAATAAAATGGAACCTCATGAACCTGAAAAGTTTCTACATGACATAGGACACCATTATTCAGATAAGATAGCAGCTTACAGAATTGAAAAACATTTTTTTACCAACTCACATCAAATGGAAGAATAATGTCCAAAATATATAAAAAATTAAAAAACTAGATATCAAGAAAACAAATAATCAAATTTAAAATGGGGTACAAAAGTAAACAGAATTCTCAAATGAGGAAATTCAAATGGCAAAGAAACAATTTAAAAAATTTTGAACACCCCTTGTCATCAGGAAAATGCAAATCAAACTACACTGCGGTTCCATCTTATACCCATAATACCAAAGATTAATAAAACAAGTAATAGCTCATACTGATGAGGATGTAGGGTTAGAAGAACAGTCATCCATTGCTTGCGGAAGTGCAAACTTGTATAGCCAGTAGGAAAAACAGTATGGCCATTCCTCAGGAAGAAAGATGGAAATCGCTCTTCCCCGAGATTCAGCTATATCATTCTTGGGCATATATAGAAGGACACTTGCTCAACCATGATCATTACTGCTCTATTCATAATAGCTAGAAACTGGAAACAACCTAGATGTCCCTTAGCAGATGAATAGATAATGAAAATGTGGTATGTTTATACCATTAGAAAGAATAAAATTATGAAATTTATAAGTAAATGGATGGAACTAGGAAAAAATTCATCCTGAATGAGGTAACCCAACCCAGAAAGACAAATATGGTATGTATTCACTTACATGTGGATATTGACTGTTAAGTTACAATAGTTAGAACCACAGAGGTTAGGTATAGAGCAGGGGACTAGTGGAGGACATACAGATTTCCCTAGGAAAGATACATGGAATAGATAGTTATGGGTGGATGGAGAAGTTGCTAGAATGGGAGGATTAAGTAGGGAGGAAGAGGAGAGAAGAGGATGAGGGAGGGAATGTGGGAGAAAAAGCTGAAATTAAGGGCTATTTGATGGGTAGCATAGAAACCAATACAGTAGAAGCTTCCTAAAATATATAAATATATGAAGGCAACCTAAACAAAATTACCAAATAATGGAGCATCTCTTGTCACCCAAATGAAACTTTCAGGATGGGGGTTGGGTTATATCTATTTGAGCTGTTGGCCAAAGGGTCCCATAAGAAGCCCCCAAACAACCCAGGTTGTTACCAAGGCTATAGTTTTCTCTCCACTAAGATCAAGCCCTCAAGGCAGAAGTCAACACCTACGCATCTCACTGAATACGGAGAAGTTGAGCTGGTGCCTCCATAGAGCCTTCACCCTACATGCTAGTGTCTTTGGTCCAGGAAGGGACTCTGCATGCTACCAAAGCAGAGGCAGAAGCACCAACCCAACTCAGTCACAAATCCTTTGATCTGCAATGGTATCCTGCCTGCAAGCTACACTAGTGTAACGGCGGCACAAAACTCGTGGGAGTAATCAACCAATATCTGCTTTGACTTAAGACCCACTCCAGGAGGTGGAATCAATACCCCACACTGTTTGGGTGACCAAGAACCTGAGTCTATATATCCCAGGGACCTGTGGTAAAACTAAAGACTACTGTTCTAAAAACAAACAAACAAACAAACAAACAACAAAACCACATAACAATAAAATGCTATACTCACTGAGCAATACTCTCCTCAGTCACCATCAGAGAAGCTTCCTCCTGCGGCAGAACAAATGCAGACACCTACAGCTGGCAGTATGAAGAGAGCGAGAGGCCTTGGAACACTCAGCCCTAATGTGATGTCTCCATCACATCTCTCTTCTCAGAGCTCAGGGACCCTTGCAGAAAAGGAGGTGGGAAGACTGTAAGAGCCAGAGGGGCTAGAGGACACTAGAAGAACAAGGCCTTCTAAATACAACAGAACTAATGCCCATATGAACTCACAGAGACCTGCATGGGTCTGCACCAGTTGACATCCTTGAGATGGGAAGAACTGGACACACGCCACCATCCCTAACCCGGAACCAATCTCCAAGTAATAACCACTTGCAAATGAAAATTCAGTTTCTTTCAAGAGAGTTTCACTGGGAAAACAAATACTCTTAAGGGTTAGGGCTGCATACCCAGTAGTGCATGGCCAACAGAAAATGATGACACAATGGCATCTTTTGGTGGGTCCTTGTAGTGGATGCAAACATGTTTCTGTTTTGACCCCAAGTGTGGGATGTGAAACAGACTTGTGTGAGGGTGTGTGATACTTGTTTGCTGGAAACAGACTTGTGAGGAGACAACTGATGTTTGTCCGATGGAAGAGGAACTGCCTCGTGTAGGGCCACGGCCTTTGCCTGCTGATAACCACCATCCTGGTAGCAACTCTGAGAGAAGATAAGTATGAGCCCCAAACCACAGGCTTGGCTTTTTGGCTTTTGCACCCATTCTTATCACTTGGCTGTTCATCGCTCTGCTTTAAGATGGTCTGCTTCCAGACACTCCTCTTCTAGATGCTCCTAGAGAGAGATGCTCCAGAGAAGACTTTGAAGAGGCTGCTGTGTCTGCTCTTGCTCCCACTGCTGCTTGTTTCTGTTGCTGTGCTTGCTGCTGGGATCCTGATAGAAAGAGTGGGATTGGCCCAAGGAACTGGGTCCTAAAAAGGCCTGCTTCTCTAGTCCCTATTAATCTTCTTTATCTCCTACCTAGGGTAGGTGAATTGGAAGGGAAGTAGAGGCATTAAAGAACCCTAAATAAAGTAGATTTTTAAAGATCAAAGCTTACAGGTCCTTGTTTCTTTTTCTTTCTTTCTTTCTTTTTCTTTTCTTTTTTGGTTTTTCGAGACAGAGTTTTTCTGTGTAACCTTAGGTGTCCTGGACTCACTTTGTAGACCAGGCTGGCCTTGAACTCACATTGATCCACCTGTGTCTGCCTCCCAAGTGCTGGGATTAAAGCTGTGTGCCACCAACACTCAGCTATTTTTTTAGGTCCTTGTTTCATAATGTTGTGTCTGGGCTTTTTCTTTTGAAAAAATTACCTTATTTTTATTTTACTTAAATAATAATATTTATTATTATTATTATTATTATTATTATTATTATTACTATTACTATCATTATTATTATTACTATTACTATTGATATTTCCTTCTGCCTTTTTACACCACAGATCCTCTGTGTATATATTATGCTTCCAGTTTAGTGTTTTTATGGGATTCCTGAGTGTGCAAACAAGTGTACCCTTGTTTGTGCCTCTGGGTCTATATGTTTCTTGAGCCTTTTTCAGGTGCTTTTTCTCCCTGTTTGCTTGTTTTGTCCTACTCTGATATAATAGCTTTTGTTTCATCTTTTTCTATTTTATTTCATCATTATCCCTTAGATGCCTGTTTAATTTCTAATAAGAGACAGAAAGGGGTAGGTCTGGATGGAAAGGGAGGTGGGGAGGAGCTGGGAGGAGTAGAGAGATGGAAAACCATAATCAAGACTATTATATGAGAAAAAAAATCTATTTTCAATAAGAGGGAAAAATAAAAGAAAATTATATTGCTAAGCAAACAAAAACAAGGACAACAAAACAGCCAAACTAAGCATCTTGCAATTCAAAAGGTCAGGAGTGCAAAATGAGCTCATGGAACAGAGTTGATGAATGGTGGGGGCTACCTTCCTTCTGAATCCCCTTGAGCAGTGGTCCTCAGCCCTCCCGACACCGAGACCCCTTAGTACAGTTCCTTTTGCTGTGCTGACCTTCAACCATGAAGTTATTTTATTGCTGCTTCATAGCTGCAATTTTGCTATTTTTATGAATCATAATGTAAGTATCTGTGCTTTCTGATAGTCTTAGGCAACCTCTGTGAAAGGGTTGTTTGACCCTAAAGGGTTTGCTACCTACAGGCTAAGAACCGCTGCTCTAGAGTCAGTCTGTTCCTTGGTTCCCTGAGCCTCTGAGGACGTGCATCTCCCATGAATCTGGCCTGTGTGCCATGCCAGGCTCTGTTTCTGTCATCACATCTACCTGGACTTTGACCCTTTGCCTTTCTTCCTGTGGGTCCCATCATGCTAATATGCTCAGGGCTACAGAAATGCCTCCAGGGATTCCCACTCCTGGAAGGTCTGGGCTGGGATGTGGGGCAGAGCACTTGACACTTGACCTTGACAGGTAGCGGGAAGCAAGGACTGGGAGGTCTTGGGGCCTGACAGAGGGTTCTGCCACAGGATCAAGAACAGTGGTTTCCTGTGGGCAGCATGGCTTTCAACATTTTTTTTTACCATCACTACAGCCATGCCACGGATTTGGCTTAGCATTGATCTATTCCTTCTTCCTGTGTGTCTATAGGTCTTTCCACCCTCATCCAAGATCAATTAGTGTCCTGGGACTTCATCACGCACTGTTCTTAGCCCTTCCCTTGGATTTGTAAGCCTGCAAATCTCCCTCTGTCCCTTCGCCAGAGCATGCCCATGTCATGTGGCAATTCACTGTTAGAGTCTAGATTTGGGCTCAGAAACTCTGCTTTTGAAAATGAACTCTTAATCACCACTGGCAGTGCGTTCAGGAGATGGAAATTCAATTAGGCACATGAGGAAAAGATGTAGTAAGACCATTCAGGCAAAGCAATGGGGTACAGCAAGTGGTGAGCTTTAGTCCTTAGTGGTTGATAAGGTCACACAGCAACCTCCCTTACAGAATCAAGTGATTTCAGGACGCACCTCTCCATGCAACCGTAAGGATGCTCATCTTCTGCACGAGATCACAGCTTGAGCAGATACGGGACCTTCACAGTCCAAGCTTCAGAGTAATCAGGAGTCAGGAACACAGAATGGTTGTTACGTGTGTGACAAAATAGATGAGCAAGCAGGTAAGTCAAAATCTATAGTGAAGAGGCTTATTTGTGAGACATACCTGGCGGTTGGCCTAAACATCCCTCGAGCTAAACTGTTATACTCAACTTTCCCCAGTGAGTGAAAGACCATAAGGACACGGAATGCAGAAGAGAGGCAGGTGCCACAACCACTTCTGATCTCTGAGACTGATCAGCCTGTCCCTGACCACAAGTGCAGCTGGAAGCATGTTGTTCAGACCAGTGAGGACAACGTCTGTCAGAAAGCCCTGGAGCAGCCTTGAGAGGAAAGAGACATTCCAGGGACTTTTGCTCTTGGTGTTCAAAGAGACTTTTTAAAAGAATACCTCAAAACACCCTCACACATGTGGATGGGTAAACATATGACAGGCAGAGGACAGCTTGCGGGGACCCTGTTCTCTCCATCCACTTGGGAACGGAACTCAAGTCCTCAGCTTGGTGGCAAGCACCTACAGAGCTGGCTCACCAGCCTGCACCCTCTAATTTCTAGTAACCTATAGTCCACGTTTCCACCTTTCTTTCCTTTCTTTAGTTAAAGGAGGGGAGGACAGGACCTCACTACATAGCCCGGGTAGCCTAAAACCCACAATCCTCTGCAGTTCAGGTATGTAACACCTGCCCGCCCCCCCCACACCTAATTTTAGATATTTTTAATAAACTAAGAACTCATCTCCTCGTGGACAACAAAACACAGTCTTCAAAAGTGTTTGGGAGCCAAGAATGCTGGATCGTACCTAACTTATTCTCCAGGACCACCTTTTCTCAATCTATTTTTGTTTTGCCATACAGATCCGCGGCCTTGGTATATACTCTTCTGTATAAGGGGGATTCGTGCCACCAAACACATAATCTGAGCTGACGTAGATGAGAACGGCTCCGGCTGCAGCTGCTTCCTTTGCTAAATTCCCGGAGGGACTTACATCCCGCTGGGTAGCTGCATCTGGCTGACTGTCAACATCTGCTCTCCTCTCTGCAGCGCACTATGACATGAAGCTGGAAATCATGACTGAGGCAACGGACCTGCTTCAGGATCCAACAAGTTCACTCGCTCACATTTCGGTCCTGCTCTTCGAAAGCTTCAGCCAATGGTATGCCCGTTACTCTGCTGACATTCTTTGTAAGAGGCTCTGCCCAGAAGCCCAGTGGTGCCTGTGCTAGAACCCGCCAGCTAAGGAGGGAGGGATGTTTACTTCCTCCTGTTCCGTGTCCTCTGGCTTTCCAAGCATGATCCCAGTGTCTGGCTTCTCTGGCTGGGTCTGTGTTCGCTCTGAGGATACCTTAAAAACGTTGGAGCATTTGCCCTTTTCATCTGTTTAATTGATACATTAAATACAAGCAATAGATATTACAGACTTTGTCGGACCTTATTTTAATGAAGATGGAGTAGGCTCTTGGTGGAGAGCAGACTGTCTATATAATTTATCAAAAACAGTTTATTACAATACAATTACAAGCCATATTTATGACCCAGGTTATTACATGAAGTGTCAAGAAGCACCATTTTAGAGCTATTGAAAGGCGCACTGGTGAGAATTGGGAGAAGAACCCTATTTTAACACCTCTGCAATCCTGCTATGGTTCTAAATTATTCTTGCTAGTTAGGAAACTACCTCGGCATTTAATTTTTTCCTAAAAGTTAATCTCTTCTATCTTTGCAATGGAATACAGAATGGTCCAGTCAAAAGGCACAGCCATTACCCTACGAAACGTTCCTGCAATAAAGGACACGCTGCCACTTTACTCATTGTGCAAGTGCCTTTATGACTGTCAGACAAACCAGGTAAGGTGCCAGGGATGCAGAGAAAACGATCAAAGTGCTTGTGTTTACTTCTCTGAAATCTGACGGTGCCTCCTGTGTCACACACACACACACACACACACACACACACACACACACACACACACACACACACAACTTGGTGAGTGCTGAAAACTGGAATTCACCCGTGCCTCTCTTTTTCCTGTCTAAGATGCAGATGGGGCACATTTTGTGGACTCCGTCCATCCCTGCCCCCACACGCACACGTATACCTAGCCAATGGAAAAGAAAAAGACTTACTCACACTCATCCACTGTACAAAGATTTCCAGGCTGCAATGGGAGGGCTTTGCCTCTCCTTGAGGGATGAATAAATAGGTAGCTGTAGAGACAACCTGTCCACAGTCAGGCTGAGGTGGAAACCTGACCAAAGCTCTGCTCCTCTGCTGCTGGAGACCCAGTGCTGGTGGCATGGAGAGGACCCTTGTCTGTCTGCTAGTCATCTTCTTGGGGACAGTGGCTCATAAATCAAGCCCCCAAGGACCAGATCGCCTCCTGATTAGACTCCGTTACTTGATAGACGTTGTTGAACAGCTGAAGATCCATGTGAATGACCTGGTAAGGCCATGTTTGTCACAATGCACCTTAAATGACAGTTTCCAACTAATGCAAAATGAGCCTTTTGACTTACATCACTAACTCAGAGCTAATTCTCTTTTGCTAGGAGCCTGAACTTCTACCAGCTCCACAAGATGTAAAGGTAAGATCAATTGACCTTATTTTTGAAAATGTACTTTATGTAAATTGAGAGTCTAACAAGTCATAGGATGATTATTTATGCGTATTTTCAATGACTTAGGGGGGTTAATAATTAGTAAGGCATTCATTTCCATTTTGGCCATGTATCCGTAGATTTATCAGCAAGCCAACGACATATCACATTGTATCCTTATATAATGCACGTTTGCCCTCTAGAGCCCCTGAGAATCCGCTTAGGTAGCCTAAGTCAAAGCAACAAGGATAAAAGCCTCAACAAGGAACAGACAGTTCTATCTCCAGAGCCTTGGGTATGAAAGCTCTGCAATTTCCTTTGTAATCTTATTTAAGAGATAACATTTGCATTTTAATAATAAATCTTTAAAAAGAAAGAAGGAATTAGATTGTAAGGAAAGCACAGAGATGGGAGTGTGGAAGTCAAAAGTTTCTGAGTGTAATTCCCATGTACCTTGGCTTCAGTGAGTCTCCTTGTCTTATGCCTGTGACGAGGTCTTTCAAGAGTCATTTCTATAGCTCCATCCAATTCTCGCTATTCATATGCAAGTCCATGGGAGAGAGGCTTGGCATAGCGCAGAGGGGCATCTGCTGCCTTCCCCGAAGAACTTCTTTAATCTGGTCTTCAGCTTGGTACCTTAACGTTGTAAATGAAACTGAGGAAATGCTTGCACCTAGACCTTTAATCGCATAAATTAGGAAAACTAGGAAAGTGTTGCCAGTAACTAGGGCACCGCACAGATACATTCAAAGAAGAGACTTATGGTAAATGACAGTGTAAAAGTTTAGAAAGTGAATGAGTCATGGCCGCCACTTCGCTCTACAATTCACTCTCTGGCTCTGAACGCGACCACTTGTGTTTACTGGATTCTTTCTAATAAGCAGCCTCTAAAATGAAAGTAGCACATTAGACTTATTGAAAGGACATTTCCAATAAATAAGAATAATTCTCAACATTGTCTGATTCTCAGCATCTCATGCACTGTGTTTGACTGCTGTGGGGAGAGCTCTTTCCAGGCTTTCCTGCCTGAAGTCTGCACCTTGCAAAGTAAAACAAAACAAAACAGGAAAATCCCTCATTTTCACCTGAGTTGACCCAATGAGCACATCCTACATATGATTTCTTAGTGTAAAATGTCTTTTTTTTTTTTAAGTCTGAATTTCCCGGTAGCCGCTTTAACTTTTATCATCTTTGCATTGCTAACACACATCTCTTACACAAGTTGACGAGATTCCCTGTGATTGTGCGCATGCCCACATCCTGTCCGCCTACTGTCTGTCATCTCCCTCTGTGTCCTTCCTACTCTCTAGTAATCTTATCTTCTACTGGAAAAGTTTTGAAATTTTTACATCTCCATGAGAAGATGTGTCTCAGTGAGTCTGCGTCTTTCTGATGACTTGACCATGCAGAACAGCCTCTGATGCATCAAGCATGGCTCTAACTAACATCCTCAAGCTGTGCTGGCAGGCAAAGTAGAGACAGCGGAAGGCAGAAAAGGCCACGGAAGCTATACACAAGTTTTCAGAGCTAGCATCCAAAGCACGGTCTGTCACAAAGGGGTTTGCTGCCCTTCCCCAGGTAAACACTCAACGTTAAGTGCAGATGCTCTGGTTGGCACAGTTGGGAGCAAGGGTGACAGTGCTACTGGCATCCAGTCCCTAGAGGCCGGGGATGCAAGTGAATGTTTTGGAATGTGTATAATAGATCTGACAGCAAAATTATACTGTCCAATATATCAGTAATGGCACCACTAGGACACCCTGGTCTGTGGGTAGAGCAGGTCTGTGAGTGCGATACAGGCAAGCCACCCAACAGTTGGTCAGATACCCCATGCTGACTGTAATGACTTTCCTTCCAAAGGATAAAAATACAACCAGGTCAGAAATAGGCTTTAGGAAATTAACCTTATTTTTCCCCCCAGATGTTCAGTGGCAGAACTAGCAAACCAGGTGTACCTTTTATGAAAATCTCTTTTCTACTAAAGAGAGGAGTGGCTTTTAAAACTTTCTTTGCCTTCCAGTCTGCAGAAGCCATGCAGGTCTAGAAAATTCCCCAGCTGAGGAAAGCAACCAGGAAACACCTGCATGGCTGTCTTCTAACTCTGAGCCTCCTGGGAGTCCCAGGTTCTAGACTGCCTCTGTCTTCCCCACCTGACTGCTACGCACTGAAATCCAGCCTTCAGGGTCTTGTCCCAGACCACACATCTCTAAAGACAAGCTGCTCCCTGTAGGACAAAAGCCAACCAAGGCCAGCATCTATCAGCGTGGACAGGGAAGGGGGGGCATAGCGCCACATCCACATCCTGATGTCACATCTCTGACTAGTTAGGGTGTGAAGCTTTGACGGCTGGGCCTGGCCATTCCTGGCAGGGTAGTCTCAGGGAATTTGCTCTTATGACCCCCTCCCCAAGCTTCTTTGGAACCTAATTGTCTTTCAGTGTATAAACGAAAATGTTAACTCAGCAAAATGAGGCTTCTGTGAGAAATACTGGTTTCTCAGATCATCACGATGAGGCAGTTAGCGTTTTCAGTTTCAGCTGGAAAATTTACCTCTTTAAATATGAATATTATTTTTTTCCAGTAAGTTAAGCCGGTTGTGGTCAAAAAGAAAAGAAAAGAAAAAAAAACTTCAACAAGCATGAACATGTGGTTTTCAAGGAAAAAAAAAAGTGCTATAATTAACGCTTATAAATAGTTTCTATTAAATAAGCATTTTGGCAAACATGGGAAGGCCAGCACTTTGCCCTGGTGACAGGCAAGCCACCTGATAGAAAGAACTAGATAAGCCCTGCTGGGCTTGTGGCTACCTATGCAAAGCAAGGCCGATGGGCTTGTGTTATTAGTCAACACTCACACCGGGCAAGTGTATGGGTTGGAAAATGCAAAGCAGGCTCACAGCTCTTTCAGCTGACTGTCCCTGAGAAGATTCCGGCATCATCCTTGGAAGGAGGGAAGCTTCTGGTTGGAAGCTAGTGGCTTCCGTGCACATTGGTGAAATGCAGATGTGGCAACTTTGAGGGAGAATCACACCCACACTCACCCACACACATAACCCCACAAACACACACATTCAACACACACACACACACACACACACACACACACACACTTGCTAAAGGAAACAGCAACCCCAATAGAAGCTCTTGAGTCAGCACTAAGATGGTTTCAGATGTTTCTCTTCCAGAGCAGAGGCTTCAACTCAGTGAAGCATTTGCCCAGCGTGCTCTTCTGGTACATTCCATTGTTGAGATTTGAGTTTCTTCACTGGCCACTAGACATTTAACCAAGCCAAAGAGAAGGCTTTGACCCTTAGTCTGTCTGCTTCTCCAGTCTCTGTGACGCAGCTCTTCTAAGGAAGGCCCTCCTTCCCGCTGGTTATGCCCTCCTTCCCGCTGGTTATGCCCTCCTTCCCGCTGGTTACGCCCTTTTTCCCGCTGCTTGCTTATAGATGTGTTTTGATCTTCTGTGTTTTGATTCCCCTCCATTCATGAGGAATCCTGCCCTATCCAGACAAGGCTGTGACTTACAACACTAAGTTGGTCTAAATGTGGAAATGCCTCATAGAATGCGATCCTGGAGTGCTCTTAACTCATTCATACCACAGATAGTTCCTGAATAATTGCTGATGCCCAGACCTGCGTTGGGCTCTGCAGACTAGGGCACTGCTCCAACCCATGGAGACACCTGTGGGTACAGTGGACAGAAGCGACAGGTTTTCAGCCAGACTGTTGGATCGTTTCCACAAAGCTGCCACTGATGGCAAAGTACAACCTCAGGGTTTAGCGACTGTGCTCTTAAACTAAATTCTTTGTCACAGATAGAAAGGTGGGCCTGCTAGCTCAGTGGTAGACTGCTTGCCTATATACACGTATGGTCCTGCACTCTCCTCACCATCCCCCTCCACACACACACTCACGTCCAACCCCACAAAGCCTCTGCCCACCACTCTGACCTCAGGCATTGAAAGTGAGAATGGTGAGGCCTGTCCTCATCTCTGCACAGCAGGAAATGGCTCCTTCTTTTCTCAGACAGGGCAGCTGTCTGAGGGGAACTTCTGTTGTTTACAAAATTTAAATAGAGATCTGTCTGATCTGACCTAATGCAGCCTCTAAAACAAATATGTCCAAGACATGATACATAAGGAAAAACTGAAGGCTGCGAGGTCATTTTTAACTTTTGGACCGATGCTCATTAGCATATGCTAATGATCATTTTCAGGTCATTAACATATGTTCCTTGTCTGTCTTTCAGGATCGCTGTGAGCACAAAGCTTTCACCTGTTTTCAGAAGGCCAATCTCAAGCCATCAAACACAGGGAACAGTAAGAGGATCATCAGTGACTTACTTGCACAGCTGAGGAGGAGGTTGCCTGCCAAGAGGGCAGGGAGAAGCCAGAGGCACACAGATGTAAGGCTGCCCTTTGTCATCGCTCTTGATTGCAGAAGTCACCACCATGTACCCTTTTATCTTAGTGCCACTTATTAACTATAACAGACTATACATGTGTGTTATATGTTATGTTAGCTCCAACATGTGCTTCACATATGCACGTAGCTAAAGGCGCCTTCTTGCAGAGTTTCTCTATACAGAGCAAGGGATGCTTTGAGACGCGGCATCGCCTCTTCAGCCTCTGTCTAGAAACCCAACTAAAAGTGGCGACTGCTCCCTGGCAGCATGTTAGCAGCAGCTTCCAGGGTGAAGAAGCCGTTAGGAAGAGAATCTAACTGTGAGAGGTTAAACGTGTCCCTTTTATCCACGTGCTGGTATTAATTTGTGTCATCATTATCCAGGACTAGATCCTAGCTTTCTGATAAGAAAAGAAAGCCTACAAGACACCAAGATGTAAATTGTATTGTCCCAGGCAAAAGCAGAGTCAATATTGAATTTAAGGGGGAGCATCCTTTTATGGGGCTAGGAAGTATCCAGGTTCCTGTATCTTTAGAACTCTGTATCCTTGTTGTATGTATATCTTTTCTTTGGCCAACTAATGTGCAATTCAGAGGCTCAAGAATTGAGTAAATTTAAGCATTAATCAAACCCAGCAGGGATGACAAAAAGAAGTCGCTCTGCCTTGTGTACCATCTGCCTGTCCTTCAAAAACTTTCACATGGACTACAGTGAAATCATAATTACATTATGAAAAGAAGCCTTGTTCCTTTTGGTTGCTTGGCCAGGTTATTATGGGAGAATGTCTGAAACTTAAGAAAGGAGCTGCCTGAGATGGCAGTGTAGGCCTGTGAGCTCCGCAGCCGGGAGGCTGAGGAAGGCGCGCTGAGAGTTCCAGGACAGCCTGGGCTAGGAGGGCTAAACTTCAAGAAGCTTTGAAGGAAGAACGAAGGGAGGGATGGAGGGACGGAGGGAAGGAGGAAGGGAGGGAAGAAGAGAAGAAAACAGAGGAAGGAAAGATAGAAGGAAAGAGAAATGATGAGGAGGGAGAGAGAGAGAGAGAGAGAGAAGAGAGAAGAGAGAAGAGAGAGAGAGAGAGAGAGAGAGAGGAGGGAAGGAAGTGAGGAAGTGAACACAGCTATGGAGCCCGGGGGCAGAGACTTAGGAAACGGTGCTGTGTGGTTTGCACCTGGAACCCAGCTCCTGCAGGTGAAGAAAGTGAGATTGGCTGAAGAGGGCAACTTTCTCCAGGTCTCACAAACAGCTGCGTCAGGATGGAGCCGAGCATAGCTAGTGTGTTTCCGCCAGATGCTCTCGCCGTAACACGTCATGTGACTGAGCATCAAGTGGCCTGGTGTTTTTGGTGTTGAAACAGGAATAAGCATGAAACTGGAGAAAGGAGGGAGGGACATCAAGAGAGAAAGAGGAGGAGGAGGGAGGAAATCAAGCAACACTTGTATGAAAAGTTGCTCAATATCCCTACCAATCAAACAAGCACAAGTTAAAAGAGGAAATCCTGGAGAGGATTTAGATTGTAGAATCAGTGGCCAGGATGAGAAGAACGGCCCGAGGGAAAAGAGGTAAAATGCTTTTCCAATGTATGTTCCTTATGGAATTTATCTCTTTAATCTACTTGATAAAGTCCTAGAAACTTATCGAATCAGAGAGACTCAGGAACAATTATCTGCAGAGGTGTTCTGTGTAGAATTTTACATAAAAGGGGAAAGCTAGACACCACTTCTGTATCCAAAAATCTCTTAAGAGCTCCATTCTGTGCTGGAAAGCAAAACAACTGCCACATGTCCCACACTGAAAGTGTTGCTATTTCCTAGGAAATACTTATAATTGGTTAAAAAGTAACAACAACAAACAGCACATACCAGCCAGGGGAATAGGGATGCAAAGGAAAACAGAATAAAAGTAGCAAAAAAGATATAATAAACACCAAAATATGCAGAGTTGTCTCTAAGGATGAAATACCACAAGTGGCTTGTAGAACAGTTTTACAAACTTTTCCTAATGTTTGTTACTAACCATGACTTATGTTTTCAAGAGAAGAAATACATTTTACATACGGATTTTATGAAGTAGGGAAGTTTTAATTAATTAACTAATTAATTAATTTTGATTTCTAGAAATGTCCTCCATGTGATTCTTACGAGAAAAAAACACCAAAAGAATTCCTAGAACTACTAAAATCACTCTTTCAAAGGGTATGTGCCTTAAATGCATCTCTTTCCCTCCTTTATTGCATCTCGGTCTCCAGTGACTCACAGGCTGTTGTTTCTACAGATGATTCATCGGCACCTTTCCTAGGACACATAGACCCTGAAGATTCCTGAGGACCCCAGGACCTGAGGAGATGCTGGGCACCATGGACGCTCACAAACGCAGGCGTGCACTTCTCCTGGCATTGCGAGACATGATAAGAACAGCCCATAAAAGCTGCAGGTTAAGACCCCTCTGCCCAGTTCCCATGCTGATCTTGCAGTTCACTGCACAGAGTCCATGCTGTCAACAAAGAAAATCTCTTCTCAACAAGAGCTCCGTTTCCCGGGTCAGGGGTTTCTGTGACTTCTCGAGTTGTGGCTTCATCTTATCGCCCAACTGTGACATTCTTTGATTGGAACGGGGAAAACTAAAGATTTTAACTAAAAATACAGCTAGAAAATTTGTTTGGTCTGAAAGAATAGGAACTATTGTGATCCTAACTTAATGATGTTTGCTGAAAATACAAAGCATAAGATGAAATTGAAAATTGAGGTCTTTATTCTTTGAAAAAAAAATGTACTTGACAGCATGTCTGAAGGCTTACTTGTCACCACTGAACACCGAGCATATAGACATGCAGTCTATTTATGCTCTTGGAGAGAGTTTTCCCAGATGGCTACCAACAATTTTTTCTTTTTCATTGGGTCTATCAAAAATATTTAAGTACAGTAGAATTTAACCTATTTGTGGAATTTACCCCTGGCTGTCACTGTTTTTCTAAAGTGCTAAGGGCATATTAAGAAGTAGGCAAACCTTGCCTCTCCCCAATGTTGAGTCTCTTTATAAGCTAATATTTTAATCTTGTGAAGATGGCAACTAAAAGCTATGGTAGGGCAAACAACCCAGAGTCTTCTGTAGCTGAATAGCATTTTAATGTTTCGTGGCGCTCATCTCAAGTGCATACGGGGTGCTGTGATGAATCTGCTAACTCCAGCCTCAGTCTCCTTTCCCATGGGGGTGCTGTGATGAATCTGCTAACTCCAGCCTCAGTCTCCTGTCCTCCCTTTCCTCTTTATAAAATGAAACTTCTAAGATAAAGGCATTTCAAACATGTTCAGCGTTTAAGACACATGTGTGCACACTTTCTTTTCTTTTCTTTTTTTTTAGAGACAGGCTTTCTCTGTGTAGCCTTGGCTGTCCTGACTCACTTTGTAGACCAGGCTGGCCTTGAACTCACAGTGATCCGCCTGTGTCTGCCTCCCAAGTGCTGGGATTAAAGGTGTACGCCACCATGCCCAGCTTTTGTGCACACTTTTGATAAGTTAAATTCAACCATCTATTTAAAATCAACATCAGGAGAGAAATCAAGAGACCAGAGGTTTTGTCCCAGTTTTACACAGACCTTCACTTAAGATTCCAAACTTTTAACCATAGATGGTAAACTGAGCAAATGGTTCTGTCATTTGATATAAATTCCAATAGCATATTTCAATGTGAAGTTTAAAAGTCTAGAAAGCTATTTTCCCTGGAACAATATAATCTCTTTGAGAATTTCTTATTGTTAGCTTGGATCTGAGATCCCAAGGGAATGTAGTGGGAAGGCTTTGCTCTAAGTAAAAAGTGTCTGTACTTGAAAGTGCTTTAAAACAAGCACAGACTTAATATACAGCTATGATAGTTTATTATTTAATTAATTCCCAGAGAAGTGCTTCAACCAGAAACAATGTATTCTCTTAAATTTTAAAAATGTGTATTGTAAAGAAATTGTGTAAATATAAACGTGCGACTCTTGATGACAGTACACACATACAGCCCGCCTGAATGTCAAACGGTGCTAGGACAAGGCTGGTGAGTTTGCCGGTTGGAAGCTGAAGCAGAGACACAATCTCCGGGAAGCAATGGTAGAGAGAGACGGGGTCTCCATGCTTTATTTTGTTTTTTGTCTCTGGCTGTATAACTGTTGACTTCTTGACACTGTGATTTTATATTTAAGACAACATATTTATTTTTGGTGTGCTTATTGTTAAAAATATGCTCTAGCCTTTTTGACCACCGACCATTTCTACTCTAGAAGTAAAAATAATTCAGCGGGGCACAGGCTGAGAGCTTGAATAGCTTAGAGCCTCCTGTGAAGGGTCCACCACTAGCCGAGGGGAAGGGAAGCGTTAGAATCAACCTAAGTAGGTCTTGCCCAGCAGCACCTTCACTTCTCTGTATTGAAGACTGGGCCAGACCTTTAGAAGGACGGAAGGCAAACCTGTGGACACCATTGGTCACCTGTGGGTGGTGACACCTTGGACCCGACATACTGGTGGCCATGAATGTGGCCACTTGGGTAGGCTTTTTGGTTTTTTTTTTTTTTCTTTTTCTTTTTTTTTTTTTTAATCTGTAGAACAAGGGTGAAGGACTTTCCTAAGTCTAGTCTGTATTTTTTGTTTTTTGAGCTTCGTATGTCTGAGTTTAATGTCCTGAGCACCCATACAGGAATTCTGAGCTAGGTTTCATCCCAAGTGTGACATTTAGTTGCTCAGTACGGAAAGAAGAAAGAAAGGGAGGGAGACGTTGTTGTAAGTCATGAGCGTTCAGGGGAAGTTCGTTATGACTGTCAATATTTTAGCTGAAAGCCTCTTCTTTATACATGTGAATAAATTCATAGCATTATTAATCTACGTTATCGCTGTTTCATTTACAGTTACATACATCTAAGGATTTAGTTTTAATATATGAATGATGTACTTTATAACTTAAAGATTATTTATTATGTATTTGGTTTTGAATGTTTGTGTTCATGGCTTCTTATTTAAGACCTGATCATATTAAATTCTACCCAGTCAGTACAATTGTCTGTTGTGATTCTCTGAAAATTTGGAGTGCAACCATCCTGGCAGAAAAGGTGGCTGCCCAGGTTTTATATGGCTATGGTAAAGTTGATGCTTTCTTCTTATCCACTGCCACTAACATAGAACTGTCCCCTGTCCTAGCTCAAAACCCCACTTCCTCTGCAGACCTGGCCCCACATTCCCACCCCCACCCCCATATGCCCAGCAGGTTACGAAGGGGTGGGAAATTGCCTGTTTCACACATGTGTTCCATAACACCTGGCTTTGGATTGGTCTTATCTGGCCTTCTGTCTCTTATCCTCTGTGTTTCTCGTTTTAATCTGTGGGCTACTATGCCGTGCTCATCAGGGCTTAGCTATGTTTCTTGCCAATTTCTGCTCCTTTTTCAGGTGACTTCTGTGGGGGAGGCTTCTTGCTGGGACGCTCCCGGAACCTCGAATGCCTCGGTCTGAGCACCTGTACGTCTTACCCCACTGCCACTCTCATGGATATGGCCTAGACTCTTCTTATCTGGAACCCTTCTCGCTCTGAAACTCACACATGGAAACCTAGCACCTGCTAGTCACATAGCTCCAGAGCCATCACGCACCCAAAGCCAGGCCTCTGTGATCCCTGATCCCTCAACATACCTGCCCCGCCCCCGCCCCGCCCCCGCCCCGCCCCGGTATAGCTCTGTAGTCCTGGCCTCAGAGTGAGGTCCTAGAGCCTGGAGGGGGCCCTCAAAGTCCCCACCTATCTGACATTCTACTTTCAGATTCAGACACTGGCTCTGCCTGCTCACCTTGGGAAATATTTTAAGCGCCCTCCGTAAGCTACAGGAATCACTTCCTCCCTATAGCTTTACCAGCATCAGCAACCAAGACCTCTCACTTGGATGGTTGTAAAGCCTTCCTAGTGTCCTTGCCCCTCACCGAACCTATCTGTAATGGAGCAAGTTGAGTAACCCCTTGAAAACCCAACCTCAGGGGCCCACGAGATGCCTCGGTGAATAAAAGGACTCACGGCCAAGACTGGTGACCTGAATTTAGCTCCTGGGACCCACACACAGGATAGAAGGAAACAAGTGACTCCTGCGAGTTGCCCCCTGACCCTCCATGTGTACATTGTGGTGCTTATGTGTATATTTAAAAAGTCACAATATGTGACTCCCTCAACTCAAAGATCCCAATGGCTCCAGTGTCAACTGGGGCTATGTGGGCTCACTGCATTTCCTCACCCCATTTCACCTTCCAGGGGACTCCAGGCACACTGGTATGCTTTCCCCCAACATTCCAGGGGGACTCCTTCTAAGGCATTTGAACTTTAGAAAAGTATATTTTTCTTTCTGGAGACAGAGTCTTACTCTGTAGCCCAGGCTGGCCTGGTACTCAGTGTGTAGCCTACGCTGGCTTCAAACTCATGGCAATCCTCCTGACTCAATGTTCCAAGTGTTGGGATTATGGAAATATTTTTCCTAAAGAAAGGTTTTGAGTTTGTAGTGTGCAGGGTTCTTTTGTTTGTTTGTTTGTTTTTTGTTTTGTTTGATTTGTTTGTTTGTTTGTTTGAGACAGAGTCTCTCTATGTAGCCTTGGTTGTCTTGGACTCTCTTTGTAGACCAGGCTGGCCTAGGACTCACAGCAATCCACCTGCCTCTGCCTCCCACGTGCTGGGATTAAAGGCGTGTACCACCTTGTCCGGCTTGTGTACAGGGGTCTTTTACTGACAGATAAGGCAATTTAATGTTTTCTAATCACTCAATTAAAACTCCTTGATACACCAGCAAAAATGACTGTATTTTGAGTATTAAAACTTTCATAAATCAGAGATAGGGAGAAAGAGGTGAGTGTGCATATGTGTATGAGTGCAAGTGTGTGTATGAGTGTGTGCATGTATTGTGTGTATATGTGTATGGGTGTGTGCACACACATGTGTATGTGTGTGAGAGTGTATATATGAGTGTATATGTGTGTGTTTCCTCTGAAGAACTAGGAGTCAGTGACTTCCTGAGGGAAAAAGCTGACCAGCCAATGCACGGACAGAGCAGGTGGAGGCAAAGGGGCTGGGTGTCTATTTCCGATGGCCGGTCACGCCCGCTGACTTCAAGTGTGGTGTGAGCACTCCAGGCCAAGGAGCAGTCCTCAGAATTCCTTAAGTCTAAGATGTCCACAAAGCACACAGAGATGAGGCAACAGGGGTTATAGAACCAGATGGCACAGACCCACAGGACCTGGCTTCAGCCCTCAGTGATAATGTTGCAGTGACTTTTTTCTCTTACATTTATTTTTCAAGCATGAAGGTAAGGAAGAGATTAATTTTATAATCATCATGGGATGTCTTTCAGTAATGTCAGGTTATGTCTGAGCCTATGAAACTATGTATAATTTTATATCTATTATATTTTATCTAGATAATTGCCTTTTTTGTTTTGTTTTGTTTTGTTTTGTTTTTCGAGACAGGGTTTCTCTGTGTAGCCTGGGCTATCTTGAATTCACTTTGTAGACCAGGCTGGCCTCAAACTCACAGCGATCCACCTGCCTCTGCCTCCCGAGTGCTGGCATTAAAGGCGTGCGCCACCATGCTGGGTGATAATTGCCTTCTTAGTCACAATTTAACTCTCTTTAAGTGTACTTAGCTTAAAGGAACCTGATTTCTAGAGATATATTTGCATCTTAAAGAAAGAATGCCCATTATATGTGTAATAATATCAATGTATACGTAAAAAAGTATTTAATAAAAAAAAGAAAAGAAAAAACCCTAACTAAATAAATATTTTCAAGAAAGAAAGAAAGAAAACCCAGTAATAGAAGGTGATGCTACTGACATGCACTCCAAGTCCTTTACACACAGCAGCTTGCCCGCTTCCTTTTCAACACACCTGCCAGCCACAGACAAGTCCTAGGCTGCAGATTCGCCTCCGCACATGTTCTTGGAAGTCTGGTTTCCAGGATTCAGTCATCCCCTCTCTTTTCTGTCTGACTTACTTGAGGCCAGTCACTGCTTGGTGGAGGCCTGGAGGAGACACGGATGGAGCGAAGGCAGGCACACCTGCTGACTGGTAAACCCATCCTGTGAAAAGAGAGAAGACATTGGACCGACGGTGAAGAGAGGAGAAGGACAGAAGGTGGTGAGGGGGGACCGAGCATCACCAAGACGAGGAGAGAAGGTGTCCATTATGTGTCCCCCGGGTGCTCTAGCACACTGTCCCTCTAACGATAAGGACTCTGAGCAGCTTTCTAGCTCGAAGTAGAAGTTTCCCAACATGGCCTTATTCTAAAGCAATTTATGATGGGTAAGAGCTGGTTAGGTGACTGGAGCTGTGATCACAGTGTTATAGTCATAGCGTCTCAGGGATGGGTGGCAACTTTTGGCTCTGCTAGTGACATCACTGCCGATTTCCTCACAGGGGCGCTACATCGTGGCCCTCCACACTGAGACTATGCTGCCACCTCTTGGGAGAATGCAAACACTTCAAGTGCCCAGGTTCCAAAGGGATAATCCTTGTCACCCCACACCTGCAAGACAATTGATGTATGTTCTTTGAGATATTTTTAGCTTCAGAGCCTGGACGAGGGTGTGGGAGAAGAGTTGGGGTGACAGTTCCTGTGGTAAAGCTTTTCTTTGTAAGCATAAAGACCCACGTTTCATTGCCAGAACTCACATTTGTTTAAAAAAAAAAAAAACAAATAAGGCTTAAGTTTGTAACCCCAGTGCCAGGGAAGCAAATACAGGTGGATCGAGGAGTTCACTGGCCAGCTGATGTAGGTAGCTGAAGCAAATTGTTGTAGTCAGGTCTCAAAATTCAAGGTTCATGACAAGCTGAGGAATGACACTTGGGTGTGTCCTCTGATCCCCACGTGGATGCACGTATGCTCATGTTTCTTTATATATATACATATACATGTGCATATACATACACATACATACATACATATACATGTGCATATACATACATACACATACATATATATATACACGTGCTTTGGCACACACACATGTATACTTCTGCACACACAGATACATTTCTGCACACACATGCATATACACTCTCTCACACACACATAACCCTAAATAAGTCAGTGTGAAGAGGCTGACATGGGTGTGGGGGCTTCTGCTGTTGTGCTGCGTGTGAGCTTTGTGAAAACAAGGCTCATCAGTCCTCACACAGGCAGAATGCCTGGCTACTGGCTTTCAGTCCTTTTTGGGGAGTCCTTTAAGCCATGGGTCAGTGTCCCTCCTCTTTCATTTATGTGAAGCCAGAAAGGTGCTGCAGGCTTCCTCACCTGAGATGGTCGTAAGGTTTCAAGCCCCCCTAAGACCACAGAACCCTGACATGGGTGAAATGGAGCGAGGCAGGGAAAGAGCCTCGGACGTGTCCACACATCGGGCAGTTTGCCTCAGATGGGTTCTGTGTCTGGCAGCGATGGCTTGTGATGAATTTGCCTTACCTCATTCTCAAAGCATTTCTTTCAGGGCAGAGCCTCTGCGAGAAGCCCCTTTCCCGGCGCTGGCCTCATGGGACTGAGTTTTCACACAGTTTCTTATGAAGCAGGAAGCTATGGTGTTTCCACGGCTACCAGAGAAGAAAGGCTCAAGGACGCCATAACTGAACTAGACACAGCAGGCAAGTCCTCTTATATGGAGGCCTCGCATCACACCCAGCCACTCGTGGGGTCCCCTTTATTTTCTGCATGTCTGAACTCCCTCAGTATCATTTAGTATCTTGCATGTTCTGCATTTGTTGTTTCAGGGCATTGAACCAAAGGCTCCAGGTGTGCCAGGCAACTGCCTCGCAATAAAGCCATATACCTAACTTGATTCCTTTTAAAGAGCGGGGAACTGGAAATAAAATCCCAAGCCACATTGGGCTGGCCTTGACTGTCCTCTGGTGTTGGCATTGCACATTTTCTTTACGAGCCTCCAGACCAGCTGGGCAACACAAAGCCTTACTTTTGTTCTAATCATCTGAAGAAAGAAATTCTCTCCCTGATAGGATGCAAACATCTGGCCTGTGGTGCCAATACGCACCGGCACACAAACTATCTCTTCTGTTCTTTCCTGACAGCATAAGGAGAGCCACTTCATGTGACAAGTTGTTCTAAAGACAAAAAACAAAACACCGACAACATGCCATTATTTGCCATATTAATTCATAACTTTGGAATAATTGCAAAAGTATTGGGTTTTGCTATTATTTTGTTTTATTAAGATGGGAATCTCACTGTTTATCACAGGCTGGCCTTTAACTCAGCATCTGTCTACTGCAGCCTCCTGAATTCTGGGATCACAGGTGAGTGTCACCAACCTCTGCTGGTTTTCTTGATCTCACCAAAAATGATCAAAACAGGACTGAGGGGGTAGGTCAACTGCTGGGGTGCTTGCCTTGTGTGCATGAAGCCCTGGGGTTTAGTCTCCAGCATTGCGTACTACTGGGCAGAGCAGCATACACTTGTGTTCCCATCACTCTGGAGATGGAGGCAGGAAGATCCTTGGTCAGCCTTGGCTACATAAGGAGTTTGAAGCTAGCCTGGGCTATCTAAGACCATGTCTGAAAAAAACCAAAGCAAAAAATAGAGAGACAAAATCCACAAGCCTAGATACCAGCTAAGTAACTTGTCCCTTGTGTCCTCAGGACTCTCCTCAATCAGTCAGGAGACACCAGTGACCTGTGCACAGCTGAGCAGGAGCAGTGTCACCCTGCCCCATTTTTCAAGCTTGTTAGTTTCACTATGCTTTTATTCAATTAACATTTCCTCCATGCAATGTCCTAGATGCCACAGCAACAAATATTTGTGATGCCTGCTAAAGTAGATCACATCCCTAAGAGCTGACAGTGGAGCAGGACAGACAGGAATTAAAACTCCTTGTGGTGTGACTCTCCTTTTAGGCACATGTTCACCACATGTGGCAAAGCTCTAACTCCATTCAGCCAGCCACCCACAGGTAGCAGCGATAAAGCCTGAGCTGACTAGGAAAAGCCAACTAGTATTTGAGTGAAAGCAGCCCAAAGCGCGAGGCTGAGTAGACAGCTCAGTAGACAAGGTGCTTTACCTGCAAACTCAAGGACCTGAGTTCAACTCCTGAACCCACAGTTTTAGAAGGCAGGGACTGTTGCTCGTGCTTATAATCCCAGCAGATCGATCTCTGGGCCTTGCTGGCCAATCAGCCTAGCTAAATCAGCAGGCCCCAGGCCAGAGAGAGACTGTGCCTCAAAAACTGCAAGGTAGATGACACTTGGAGAGCCACAGCCTGGTTGTCCTCTGGACTCTATGTCTGCTCACATATGTACCTGCACACATGAATACACACACACACACACACACACACACACACACACACACCAGCGGCAAGGGGGGTCAAAGAAGGCCAAAGTAGGAAGATTTACTTTTGAAAGGCGACTGTACTGAGAATTATGTATTCATGGCTTTACCATGGAGGATCTGCCCAAACCATGAAGTGTGGGGTGATGTGACTGTAAGCAGAGAGCTTGAGTCTACAGTTAGGACACAGTTTAGGCGGGGCAGAGTAGCTGGGGACTGAGAAAGTATGGGAAGAAGCTTCTAAGGCTGCACATACCCTGCCAAACATCTCAAGACGGTTCCTAAGCTCAAGGAACCTGTGAGCAATAGGATCTGGAAGGGCAAACTGAGATTTCAGTGGGTGTCGGCTTCTGTGGAGAGAGCTGGCATCTAATTCCCTCAAGTTGAAAGGACTTGGCGAACACTCCAGGCCTTTCTTCTCTTAGTTTTAAAAATGTATTTTAGATTTATACATTCACTTACTATCCCAATCATAGCCCCCTCCCTCCTTTCCTCCTGGTCCCACCGCCCTCCTACCCTCTTCTCCAGACAGCGGAAGTGGGTAAAGAGAGGGAACTGCGTAAGAGGGGGTGTGGGGAGGGAGATGAGGGGGGTGGGTGGTGAACAGAGAGCTTGTATTCCGGGATTTTCACCAAAACCCTAAAGAGGCTAGACCTTGGTAGAAAGACTTACAACCCACTCAAGACTCAGAGACAAAAAAAAGCAAACCTGTCTAGTAAGATAGAAAATCAAGTCTCTACACATTCAAGCAATGAGTCAAAACTTAAATATTCAGTTAAAAAAAAAACCCCACCATTCCCTAGGGGAAGACAATAGCATGCAAAACTTCTATGAAGTGCTGTGGATCACACTAGAATACACCCTCCTCCACCAGGAGGAAAGAAACGGGGGAGGGGGTAGAGGGGGAAAAATAATACCCAGGAGAAACAGACGCCAGAGTAAACAACAGTGCTGGTAGATCATAGTTTCAAAGCAACGAACAGAACTGTTTCAAGGACGCAGGAGAAATAGTCACGACGAACTAACACAGTCTCAGCAGAGAGTGTATAACGCCGTGGACCACATCTACCCAAAGCTATAACATCAGAGGGGAAAATCTCATTGCATGGACTTAGCAGCACAGGCATGGTGGCCACAGCCTTTGCAAATCCACAGGCATGGTGGCCACAGCCTCTTCAAAATGGCCGAAGCCTCATTCACAGACCTAAGCATCTCACAGGCCTTCAAGTGGAACAGACACAGAGAAAACCATCCCTTAAACATCCTAGTCAAACTGCTAAAACCAAAGTAAAAGTTCACGGGAGCCTTTAGATGGGGAATTTTATGTACAGGGGAGAGAGGATGGAAGGAGGGGGTGGCGGGCTTCTTCTTAGAATGAAGTGAAGAACACGTGATGAAAGTAGGTCGGTAACGTACGTTTAAGTCTCAGCCCCAAACTCTCCATTTAAAATGTCCTATCAGAATGAAGAAGATACGAAAGCATTTCCTATTGAAGGGGGCGGGGGGAGCAACAGAATTCCCTCCAGAGCAATGAAAGGAAGTTCTTCGAGCTAAAGAAAATAATAGCAGATGGAAATGCATGGGAGAAGTAAGGGGTAAGAACGGCTGGAAACAGATACATGAGTAGATGTAGAGTAACAGCGATGGTTTTCCTCTCGCTCTCCTTCAAGGACAAGTACCTAGCAAATGCCCCAAAGTATAGTGAACTACTGTGGGCATTGTTTTTAAAAATTAACAATGCACAAAACGGAATGGTGGTAGTCTAGTTCTGTTACTGTGATGAAAGACTCAGACCAAAACAAAAGCAGGCTAGGGGAGGAATGGGTTTATTTCAGCTGACAGGACCATCATCACTGAGAGGAGGCAGGGGAGGAACTTACAACCCCAGCACTCGGGAGGCAGAGGCAGGGGGATCGCTTTGAGTTCGAGGCCAGCCTGGTCTACAAAGAGTCCAGGACAGCCAAGGCTACACAGAAAACCCTGTCTCGAAAAAACAAACAAACAAAACAAAAAACAACTCCCCCCAACAAAAACCTATGAAAGGATGCTGCTTGCCACCATGCTCCCAGACCCAGGCTTAGCAAACTTTCTTAGATCACCCAGGACCACCTGCTGAGGGAATGGCCCTCCCATAGTGGACTGGTGCCTCCTACACAAAGTAACAATCAAGACAAGCCCTGTTGGCATGGCCACAGGGCAACCTGAAGCGAGCAATCCCTCAGTTGAGAGTCCTTTGTTCCATAACTCTGTGTCAAGTGGGCAGTTAAAGCTAACGAGGACAAGTGGTAAATCAAATAACATTGTTCATGGGAGCTAAATTCACACGGTATGTTAATTCATATTATAATTCTAGCAGCAATTAAAACACATTTTAAATAAGAACAGTCACAAATTAGTAAAATTAAAATGGATATTAAAAATGTTAATCCAGACATAACATCAAAATTGATAGTGAAAGCAGGATATGAAGGAAAAACTTAAACACTAAACACTTATATTGAAAGAAAAGCCCTAAAAAACATTGACCCAAGAATCCATCTTAATATCCTTCTGAAAGAAAAGCCATGTTGATTGCTTTTATCAGGGTAAACTCATGGCATCTTGTCATGGACAGTTCAGAGACTGGTTGGCTTAGCTCTGCAAACTACTTTATTATGTGAAACTTTGTTTAGAGTTGCTTTCTCTTGCCTTAATGCACCTAACCCGAATTTCAATGTGGCACCTCTTATAACTCCCAGGGCTTGGTTTTTTAAAAACTGATTTGTTCCAGCCCATACATCCCTAATCTGGGATAAACCTGGGGCCCTACACATGTGTAACAATTATTTATGTTGGAGACAGTCTTTTAATTATCTCTAGAAAGCTCCTTTTTAACTTACTCTGTTCCCTGTGTCTGTGACATGGTGTGTGGTATAGGAGCAGCTAAATTGTGACCATAATATCTTGTGACTTGTTTCCTTCTGCACAGGCACAACTCCAGGAGAAGACCCTGGAGAGGAACGAAGCCGGGTGTGTGAGGATTCACACAATGGCAAGACTGGGGGTTTATGCTGAACTGTTGTCATCGATCGATCCTGTCAGATGGAGTTCAACATTTTTAACCTGGAGACTTGGTCATGTCTAAATTAGGGGTCTGGGTCGTCCAGTAAAAAAATGTTGAAACTGCCTCTTAAGTTAGAAAAAAATAAATAAAGCAGAAGTGAATAGAGAGAAGGAAATAGTGATTGACCAGAGGTGTATGAACTAGAAAAGAGAAGAATATGAAAAATTATTTGAAAGCTCCAAATTTGTTCTTGGATAAGATGAGTAAACTTAAGAAATCACAAACAAGGGGAAAGTAGAACTGACCAATGGTGCAGAAGAGACAGCACTACAGGGCCACAGTCCCTGAGGACACACGAATATTACCTGTAAGGCTTAACATCATACACCAACAAAACAGATAAGGTAGGCAGGTTCCTTAAGCCATACATTCATATAATAGGAGTGAGATTTTGTGTCTGGTAGAGTATTAAAGCTCAGAATTTCACTGCGTCTCCTACTGATCTCTCTAGGCTCAAATAGCTTCCCTGGTGAATTCTAGATAATTTATGAAAGAAGTAAAGTCAAGATTGTATAGGCTTTTTCAGAAGCCAAAGGGCAAGAGAAAAATTCCAAATAATTATTTACTGCACTGTGATACTGATATTAAAGTTTGGCAGACACTTTTTTCAAGAAAAGAAAATCAGACGCTAACACCCTCCAAAAAATGTAGTTGTAAAAATTAAAATTGACAAACTTTACCTAGCAAGACACATAATGCTTAGCATAGTCCAATAAACTATGGTTTGTGCAATTACTATAGTATTTAATATTCAAAATCAGCTGATTAAATCTACTGTATTAGCAGTTTAAACAGGAAAATTATTTTAATAGATGCAAAACAAACATTTAAAAAACTGAATACCTCATCATTTCACAATGTGAATTTCTGCATTCCGATTATGGGCAAACATGAGAGCCTACTGTGGGAGCTAAACCACTGTTCTAATAACATGAGAGCCTACTGTGGGAGCTAAGCCACTGTCATAGTTCCCTCTAGTGGGATCAGGAGCAATGTGACATTGTATATGCGGCCACTTTCACTCAAAACTGACTTGAGAGCCCAATCAAATACGAAAAGGGAGGAAACAAGCACAAAGAATACATCTTGGAAAGGCGGTGATGCTGCATCTATCACGTGACCAATTGGCCATGTGAGAAGCCTTAAGGACCTAAACATCTTACTAGCACTAATAAATACACTTATCACGGTCCTATATACAACGTGAGCATAAAAGTTAACTCTATTTATGCCAACTGGAAAGATTAGGAAAGAGAACATTTTAAATCCTCCAATGCTTAGTAACACATTTAATAAATGTCATGCAAGCCCTCTAAACTGAAAACTAAACAGTTTTACTGGTAGGCTTAAGGACATGTAAAGAAATGGAAAGTAAATCCGTGTTCATAGATTAAAAGACTGAATACTGCTGAGCCTGTTCTACGCAGAGATTACTTTAAACATTTAGTGCAAATGCAATCATTCACAATGGTCACAGGCATTTTTAACGTCTTCACTTGTTCTGTGTACATGCCACAGTGCACATGTGGGTTGAAGAGGGGAGCTTGAAGGTGACAGTTTTCCCTGCCCACCACCTGTGTTTCCAAGGCTCTCAGGCTTGGCAGCGAGTATTCTCCCCCACAAAGCCATACCACTGCCTTCTCTCCCAGGCATTTTTGGGTATGAACAGTCAAATAGAGGCAAAATTTATAGAGAAATACAAAATATCAGTGATATCCAAAATGCTTTAGAAGAACAAGGCTGGAGGTCATGTGTAACCTAAACACAGTACTTAATGCGATGCTACATAGCTACATAGTTAAGATTATGCGGCCTTGGCTCCTGCCTGTAGTTTGAGAGTTTGAAGGCTGAGGCAGATGGACAGTTGTAAGTTCCAGCTCGTCCTGAGCTACACTGTAAGTTTCAGGCCAGCCTGGACTATGGAGTAAGATCTTGTATCAAGCCATGAAAGCACACACAGCAGGAGAATGGCCCTACCAGCTCCCCCATGATGGCCAAAGCACATAAGGAATTTAAATGCTTGTCATTCGGTCACATGTTTAAACAAATTGCTCTGTGTACATATTACAAAA
The DNA here is from genome assembly GCF_964271855.1 of Acomys minous. Taxonomy (NCBI): domain Eukaryota; kingdom Metazoa; phylum Chordata; class Mammalia; order Rodentia; family Muridae; genus Acomys; species Acomys minous. The sequence continues at coordinate 16,518,831 of NC_140499.1, read as the reverse complement.
TTCCCAGCAATTTAAAAAGAGGAGCTACTGAAGCACAGCATGGGCGTGGCCCCTTCCCTAAGGTTTTTGTCCCTAAGCATAAAGCACCAATAGATGTTAGCAGGAGAAAACACGTAAGATCCTACAAATGTGCACATAAAATCTGAAAATTCAAAGGTTGGACAGATGGCTGAGACATAGACTCTTCATGAGGCCCTGTTGCCCATTTTAGAGAAGTAATACATGATGTTTGGGGGAAATGAACGTACCCCAAAGCAGGCCCTGATAGAGGACAGTGTCTGGCATCCAGCTGCACTTGAGGTCAGCTAATGTTAGTCCCTCCTAGCTAGTGAGACTCCACAACAACGGCTTTCTTTGTGCAAAGGGGAAAATCCTACATGGTACACAGAAACTTCAGAGAAACAGTCACTTTGTACTTTAGGAGAGAAAAAGAATTAGAGGATGGGGGGCAGGAGCAAGGGTGGGGAGGGTCCTACAGACATGTTAGGACGCCTGTTCCAAATATGATCCATGTTTTGGAGAGTCATCTTCTGAGTCTCTAAAAGGTGAATTGCAGTGTTGCCATGTTAAGCCAGAGAGACACACAAAGGCGTGTTCCAATTATACCAAGTTTAAGAACAAGGGAAAAGCCTTTCCAAAAGCATGGCATAATAGATAACTTATGTCTTTAACTCCAGCACTCAGGAAACCAGAGGCAGCAGCATTTCTGTATGTTATGATATCACTCTGGGCTGCATGTAATTGGGCTTTTTAGCTACTTTATTGAGTTTCTATATCTATCACCTTTCTCTACCCCAATCCCTTCCAGCTGCACCCCCACCCCCGCTAGGTAGGTGAGAAAGAAGGTTAGAGGGGAAACGGGGCACAGGCCTCTTTAGGCTACTTCCTGCTGATTAGGGGCATCAAGCTCCTTGAGGCAAGTCCAGTCTTCATCAGGATATCAGCAAACAGTGATCCAGTAAACAGCAATTCAGCACTCTAGTAATAGCAAAAGTAGCGGCAAAACCCAGCCTCAGGAGCAGCGAACAGCCGCAGAGGCCGCAGCAGGGGCAGCCCCAGCTGCCACAGACCCTCTCAGGTCCCTCACATTTATACCCTCTGAAGAGCCCCCAGAAATCCAAACGTAAACTCTCTGCAGCTGTGGACAATCTGAAGCAGCCCCATGTTCCACACTTGGGATTAAAACCAAAATACGTTCACATAACATAACTGAGTCTTTTAAGAAAAAAAAAAAATCTAACTACATTTCCTCCTTTTAGTCCAATTAATGGCTTTTTCTCTAACATCAGTAAACTATATACAATAAGAAGAGCTATTTATAACGTCCCGTTCGATTGTGTTTGGCAACCGTGAAGAAAGTACTCCACTATCTATCCTATCTTGGTGAGTCCAAAATTTTGTACCTAAATCACTTTCTTATCATAACTTGCATTTAGCACATTTAAAACATCTCCCTAGACCATAAGACACTTTCTTATATCCTTCACAGCTTAAGCTATTATGTCTTTATAAACTTAGACCTCTTTTGTGAGTTTTCTTTTTGTATCTGACAACAAGGAAATCTGTAAGACTGTAACTATCTAGTCTTCAACCCCATCAGAAACCTGAAAAGGATAAATTTTACCTGACTAAACAGAAAGTGTGGAACAAGCAGATTCCAAAACTATAGGAATGACAGAGACTGTTTGTGGGGGCCAGGAATTGGGGGAAGGGGGTGAGTAGCGATGGAGTCCACACAGAATCCCAGGAACCAGACTCTGGAGACCAGACTCAAGGTGTGGATCTAACTTTATTGTCCAGCGTAAGGGACTATAAAATGCTAACGGGCCAATCAGACTATCCTATACTACCCTCAACCACCAACAGCAACCAATCAGGTTGGTGTAGCGTTGTGGGGAGGCAAGGTCACCTCAGGAGACTTCTGTGAAGAAGGGGGAAGCCTTCACCACCACAGCCTTGGATCCGTTTTGAGACTTCACTGGTGTGCCAGGAGTCCCTAGGAGATCAACACTGTGTGCAGCGGGTCAGGACCGTTTGGGGAGTTTTACACTGACACTTCAGTTGCCATTCTCAGCGGGCCTCCCAAAGGCTGATCTCAACCCTTCCCACACCTGCTGGCTACCGGAACAGTTACCCAAGGTTCCTCTGTATTGGTGGGGCATCCAACCTTCCGCTGACAGGCCCAGAATATCTGACAGACTTTTTTTTGCGAAGCAAAAATTATGAAGGACTGGCCTACTTTGTCTTGGCAAAGTTCGGCAGTCAACTTCTTTTGTGTCCTGTTTGTCCAAAGCTCTTGGACCGACTGTTATCAACAGCCGAGGGAAGGACAGTTTCCCTGCCATTGGCTAGCTTTACCATGTATGAAGCAAACGCCATATGTAAGCTCTTCGGTGTCCGTCATATTCTTTGAAATAGAATGGGAGTGCTGCCAGGAGCAGACATGTTTCCTATCATGAAAGCCTTTTATAAAAATATCTTAAATTCCATATCCTGTAGATCTCTAAAGTGAAGACCACCTATATCTCTCAATATATCTAAGTGGACAAACATTGCATGTTTCTAGCTATTTATTTTCTGCTTAACTTTGAAAACATATACAGGAGGCTAAAGTTTATTTCTGTAATTCAGTAAGCTAATATCTAACAAGACTACAAGCTTGATTATTTATAGGTGACTAATTCTTAATTATCCCAAACAGTTTTTAATAGTAGCTTTCAAGGACTAGAACTTTATATTATATTTTTAGATGGGTTGCATATGAACAATGCCTTAAACAAGAGTTGAAATGTAGATGGTATGTTGTAGCAAAATATAATCTCAAGTTTCTATCAATATACAATAATTCATACCAATTTTTGAGACATGTTGTTGCTCTTAGTCTAATAGGAGATACGATAACCTATCTTTCTTTTTTATTTTTTAAAAAGATGTAATAATCTATTCTTTTTTGTCTTTATATCCCTATATCTCCTCCTTTCCTTCTTTATTTCATCCCTTTTCACGCCCTAACACTAGATAGGAGAAAAAGAAGCGTAGTGGGAAGAAAGAGAAAGAGATCCCTGAATCTAACCTCCTTTGCCCTGTTTCTTCCCTAATCAAAACCGTAAACAACTTGAAACCTACCCCCACAAATGATGACAAACATCCATAACTCACAAAACAAACAAACAAACAAACAAACAAAAAAACAAGAACCACTTACCCCACCTCTTGGGAATGATGGCACGATGTTCTTAAAATTGCTTTATGCTGTCTGGGAGCAAAGGCATTTTTAGGGACCCTAAAAAAATTGGGATATTGGCCAAGTCATGGGAAAGCTAGCTGTTTCACTTGTTGTTCAGTGTCCGTGTGGTAGGAAAGTGCAGGGCTTACCTGAAGTCCTGGCTGAAGCAGTCTGTGAGGCTGAATCATTTGCACTAGACACTTTGAAGTTGTCCTGGATGCAATTTTTTGAGGAAACAGAAGCTGAAGAAATCTTTGAGACTAGATCACATTGGACACTTGCTTTATCTTCATTGATGTATAGATTTTTTTTTTTTTTGCTCTGTAAACACACAGACTTTTAAAGGTAATACTGTAGGGACATTTCTCCATCAACACATGGTTGGAATGACCTGTGCACACAAATTAGTTAATGATGATTCTCTGCTCTGTGTTTGACCAGGTGAAAAGCATCTGTTAATATTATAAGTTCCTTCAGACTGTATAACCAAACTGTAATATAAATCTCCATCCATGCCATATGAAAGGATGGCATGCAATAATAAGTCATAAAGACCAGGTAGCCAGCAAGATTGATTGACTATTCAGAGACATTCACATCTCAGCCAGTCTCCCGAGCTGTTCCCATGTAAGGGAATTAGCATTTGTGTCACATGTTTTGTTGTTCTACTGGGTCTCTCCTTCCAGGATTTTCAGGAGGTCTTCCCTGGCCAAATCTGATCATTATGAGTTTTGATGGTATTTATATCTTTTCATTCCCTGTAGTAACAAAAACAAAACTGTGTTCTCAATGCAAAACTAATGCAGTATTCCAATCTGATGGCAAAACATCCTAATAGTATATAGGTTGATTTAATTCCACAGTTTTTTCTATAACATAGAGTCTCTTAATATTAAGAAAACTTAAAGTTACTAAAACACTATTTAGTCTGTCCCTAGGGGTCTTTATTCTTCCTTTTTTTGTTTTATAAGCATTTCATTAAAGTGTGATTAGATGTTTCTTCGACTGCTTGTGTGGTGTAGTATACCCACAATGTGTTGTATATTATAATATATAAAGAATTGATTCATCTTACTGGAGACATACGTAGAGTCATAATTAGTCTTAATTTGTGCAGGTAACCCTATAATTGTTATCATTTCCAATAAATGTGTAATTACAGAATCAGCTTTTCCAGAACTCATCAATGGTAAGGTGTACAAACTTTAGTTTTCCAAATTCTGCAAAATGAAACTCATCAATCTGTTGGGGGATGGTCTGATGTATTTTGATGCTAATTAATAAAAAGCCATCCCACCTGGGCAGGGCAGATGAGATGAGTGCTTCAGTAATTGACGTCCCCTTTACAATATATGGAAGAATCCAATTAACTCTTTTTAAGTACTGTATATGTTTACTTTCAGGATGTTTGTTATTAATTTCTCTCAAGTAGTTACTATAAGCTCTTTGCCAATCTTCCTTGATTACCCATAATGACATAATGCAGCATTAGTAAAAGGCACTATAATTTCAGCCACACCTGTTCCTGACAATTTATGTAGTCTTATTCTACCTTTTATGATTAAATCAGAAATCTTTCCTATATAAGTCTTTAATTTTTTACTTTCTTTATGTGCTAAGAAAATCCATCCCATAATACCATCTTCCCTTTGCATAATGAGCTCAGTGGGAAAATGAGCTGAAGGCAAAATAACCAAGCATAATCAAGTTTAGTCTCAATTCAATCCACACGTGCATCCTGCAGTCGCGGGTCTACCACAGTTGACTCTCTCTGCTTCCGTTGTTCACCATCTTAGACTGTTTAAATATAAATCTCCTTGTGATGTTTGAAACAAATTACCTAACTCATAAATAGCTAATCCAATTGTGAGCCGTGGCTACTTAGTATCCCCCAATAATTTTTGGAAAATCATTAAGAGTTTGCATAATCTGATCTCTATGGATTTGTACCTTTTGTGGTAGTTTTGTTGTTGTTGTTGACTGATTTTATAAGCCAAATAGTTAATAGAATCTATGTTCTGTAATTTCTCGGGGACAATCTGTACTCCCCGTACAGCAGAATTCTTTGTAGTGCTCTAAAATATCTGTATCAGGGTTAGCCAATAAGATAGCCGCCATGTAATGATAAGGAGTTTGATGAAATAGTCTATGGATTATTTCTTATATTTTCAGTTGTGAGCCTAGCCTTTAACAGCTGAGCTATCTCTCCATCCCTCTATGGATTATTTCTAGTGATTGTTGCACAAATTATTGACGTAAAGTTGGACAATTTAACATTCCCTGTGGAAGCACTTTCCAATAATATTTCTTTACTGGATCATTATTTCAAGTAGGTATTGAGAAAACAAACTTTCCCTTATGCAAAGGGATTGTAGAAAAAAAAAGCAATCTTTTAAATCAATTACTATTATAGGCCATGACTTAAATAACAAAGACAGTAAAGAAATTCCAGGCTGTAAAGGACCCATTGGTTTAATTATTCTATTCACTGCTCTTAAATCTGTCAACATTCTCCATTTTTCTGATTTCTTTCTTTCTTTTTCTTTCTTTCTTTCTGTCTTTCTTTCTTTTAAAAATAACAAACACAGGAGGATTCTATGGGCTGGTAGAGTCTTCTATATGTTGAAATTCCAGCTGCTCTTGTACCAGCTGGTCAAGAGCCTGTAATTTTCCTTAGTTAATGGCCATTTCTCTACAACAATTTTAAGGGTAGCACCACTGGTATTTCAGCAGTGCCCCTCCCCCCTATAAATTTGGAAACTTAATCTCTGTGATGTTCTGTGTTTGGACAATGAGTACAGCCTGAGATTGTTATTGATAACATGTATCAATACCTTTCCCAGAAGCACCTACCATTTCATGAGCTTTCTCTGGGATTGCAGAAGTACTAATTTTAGTACCTCATTGTTGTGAAAGATCCCCATAAATTATGAGTATGTCAGCCACATAAGGTCTCAACTTTTTTGTTTTCCCTTTTGGTCCCACACATCTAACACATTGTATACTTAATTTTTTTGAGATAATTTACCAATTCCCATAAACTGTGTATAAACCTTCTGAAGAAGCCATTCTAGATTTCAGGATTTGGGGAAAAAGATAGTCACATCAGGTCTTGTTTCACCAAACCTTCTATTTTGACACATTCACTTGCAATTTTAATTTTGGTTTCTGGTCTTTAAACACTGTTTGCTAGAACACACATTTTCCAGTATTCCGGAATCCCCCTGTTCTTTCTACTGGACTGGCTTTGCCCTTGATGTAAGGAAACAGTAGCAGCTGAGTAATTCTATGCCCTGAGTTAATTTACATCTCTTTTCTAACATATGCCATAATTTTAATTTCTTCCTTGAAATCCCATCTATAATACCTGGGTACACAGTGAATCCTTGGGAAGTTAGTCCACCTCTTTCCACGATCATCCCTACTGTCCCTGAAGGCAAAGGGCCATAAACACCAGAGGCTATTTTGTAACATTCAACTTTTGGGGAAAGTTAGGAGGTTTATCTGTGGCCACTTCTAAAGCCGAACTGCCTTCAGTAGCTTGCATGAGATCAGCAATATTTATTTGTATTATTTTTGCCTGTTTTTCACCTCCTGACTGACCAGAGGAAAATGGTTTGTAGTTTTTATTTGTTTGTTTTGTTTGTTTGTTTTTGTTTTTGTTTTTTGCTGTGGGGCCTTGAGCTGGCAGGCTCCCTCATTTCATTTCCCCATGACAGCAAGTTAGATACCTTGGATATCTCTCTTAGACCTACACTCGTTTGTCCAATGACATCCCTTGCCATATGTACCCTCAGGATTGCTTCTAACCTCTGACAACCCCCTCAATCATGCACTGCTGCATCTCTCTAAAAATGGCATTGGTGAGAACCATCACTCTGTGGGTATTTTCCCACTCTGATTCAACAAACTCTCTATAGGATCTTATTGAAGATAAACTGCTGTTCAGATGAATTAATCTCTGATTATGGAATTCTGGATTGATTCAAACAATTTTAAAAGTTAAATTGTTTTAGATCTAAAACAATTTTAGAAAGTTTATGGCTGCAATAAATACCTTTGTGGACCTCCAGACACCTCACTAGGGGACAGCCTTGAGACAAATTTGTGGCCTTAGACCTAGGGGAGGGGAATAGAGTGAAGGCGGGAGGGAAAGAGGAACGGGAAGATACAAGTGATGGGATAACAATTGAGTTGTAATCTGAATAAATTAATAAAATTAAAATTAAAATTAAAAAATGTGTGGCCTCAGATAAGCTTTCACTCTAGACAGCACCATGAATCCTCATATGCACCATAAATATCAGCAAGTTGGTTTAAACTTCCCATGAGCTGAAAATATAATGGGACCACTTAGAAATGTCTAAATTAAGTACAAACTTTAATGTCCAAATATACAAACTGTTTTGTTATCGTTCCTTATACCTTGTCACACTTGGTATTATATGCTGTCATTTAAAAAATAATTTTGTTTCTTAGAATGAAAGACAGATAAAATTATTGTCCTGAACTCACTATAAACTAAGAGATGGCCAGAAAATGAGTAACCAGGGCAGTCCTAATTGTGAAAAGACATATATTCTTGTAACTTTTTTAGACCCTGTTAACCTTTTGGCCTTGTCATTCCTAACTCACTATTAACTTATGTACTGGATACACAGATTAGAAATGTTAGTTTTAAAACATGTAACCTGTTGTATTTTAGAATTCATCTGGTTTTGTGATTAATTGGCCTTTTTGACTATGAGGTAATTCCTTTTATCAGAGGTATAAATACAGTGACCAACAATAAACAGTGCTGAAGACGTTAAACTTCATCCACCTTTTCTCTTTAGTGCGCGTGCGTGTGTGTGTGTGTGCGTGTGTATGAATGGTTTGTTTTCTATCTCTTATTTTCTTATTCCCTTGTAGATTAACAAATAAGTTAACAGACTCAGGGCTCCCCATCAGCCCTCTTAGACAAGCAGGCACACTTTAGTTTACAGGAGATCTCTGCAAAGAGGCTATCTACAGATCAAAGAGCCCCCTTTTCAGATCCCTCTGCCGGTTTTGGCTAGAAGCCGATTTTTCAGCCTGGATGGAGGGAAACTGTGGTCAGTTTAAACTTTTCTCCTTGGCCATGGTACAGCCAGTCACTAGAGAAGGAATCCCGAGCTCCCTCCTGTCTCCTTTCTTTCAGTGGTGATCAGTTTCCTGAGCCCTTGTTGACACAAGAGACAAAGAGAACGGGGATTCTGCATCCCGGAAGTGCTCCTACCCGGGGCCTTGCCAGAGAGAAGAGAAACACTGGCACCCTGCGCCTGCCCTGGAGGCCCCATGGCCACCAGAAGGGGCTCTTTCACGCCTCTGGCACAAAGTACAATATTTCTCATAGTTACTGCACTGAACATTATGAGAGCTTAGGCTTTTAACAGCTTGGTCACAATTTCTTTGTAAATGGCCAAATTCATAGCAATGAAAGCAGTGGGCATTTCGATACATGAGAGCTTTAGCTATAGCTTGTCAGCATATTAGCATGATGCTTGCGGGAGCCAATATTAGTCACGTCCCTTCTCCACTCACCCACTGACACCGCTCAAGCCATTAATGGTCTAATAACTCTTTTTCCATCCAGTATTCAAATATTCAAATGACAAGGTCTCTATCAACACCTGTCTCAAGTCAGGATCAGATATGGCTTTGTTTGCAGCTGAAGCCAATCCCTGCAAGAGCTCTGTGAAGGCTTCCTCAGAGCTTTGCACACTCTTAGTGAGTGAGGTGGGCCTCTTCCCCAGGGTCCTCAACTTTATCCCGAGCTCTTAAAGCCACTAAGTAGCATCATTCTGTAACCACTATCATCAAATTAAATCTGCTCTTGTAAGTCAGAGTACTGTCCTTCACCGAGCAAGCGATCTTTACCAATATTCATCCCCTTGTTCCATTTCTTTGTTCACTATTCACAGCTTTCTCCTTCCACCCTGCAAACCACTGCAACTGCTGACTGGCCTCCAGCACAGTTGTTACCAGGCTTTTTTGGCCTTGAGGAATAATTCTATTTTGGACAGCCCAGTTACTTAACGTTTGTTTTATGTAAAGGGGATTTATTTAATAGGAAATAACAGCCTCTCTCAAACGCTTCAGCCCTATCACTTCTATGGCACACCGCATTATCTCATCATGACCCTGATCGGCACCGTTAGCAGGAACGTGATGTGCAATACCGAGAAAGCCGATGGTGATTTTATAATCTTGGGGCAGCTTTCCTCTGGTGTTGCAGTTGGCTCAAGATTAACTCTTTCTCTTGAAACAGGCTGCTTCTCTTTAACCCGGTCACCCTGCCTGGCCCCCCACCCTCTTCCAGGCTCCTCATCCCACCCAGGGGCTGGGAAGACTTGGAACCAAAAGTGCAGTACTGGGCAGGGCCACGATCTGCCTTCTACTGGGTTTGCTTTCCTCTTTCATCCTGCTGGAAGCTTCCACTCTCTTGCTCCGTCACCGAGTCTGAGCCCTTTATTCCTCACTTTTCCAGCACTATTCACTTTCCAAGTGTTTTTACCTCTGCCTGCAGCCTCTCCAGTTCCACAGCAACACTTTCAGAAATGAGAGAATAGAGCGACCCCTATGGCTTTTCCATTTCATCATTTTTTTTTTTTTTTTGTGCCTCAGACCCTTCCATATCCACTTGCAATTTTTCAGACTGCTAAACCATTCTCCCAACCTTTTTTGAAACAGAATATAGGAAGGAGAAGCAGAGAAAACCCCAGAAAATCCCCGCTGGGAACACAGCGGGAGAGAACCCAGCAGAAGCAACCACAACAAACTTTTTGCTGACGTCCTGAAACAGAACATTCATCCCTTCTTCCTTGCCACACCCTCGACAGCCTTAGAGATCAAGTTTCCTATTCTGCCTAGCTTCACGGTTGGGCACCACTTGTAACTGAGCTTTTTGGCTACTTTATTGGGTTCCTAAATCTACCACCCTTTCCCATCTCAATCCCTTTCAACCCCCCAGTTCTAGGCAGATAATAACAAAGGTTAGAGGAGAAATGTGGCATAGACCCCTTTAGACTACTTCCTGATGAGTAGCAGCATTGAGCTCCTTGGGGGAAAGGCCAATCTTCGTTGTCAGGGTACCCACACCAGCAATCAAGTAAACAGCAAATCCAGCAATCTAGCAATCCATCAATAGTAAAATCTGCCAGAGGAACCAGCATCACCAGGGGCCTTAGGAAGAGAACAGCAACTGCTACAGGCGCTCTCAGCACCCTCACATTTATATACTCTTATGAGCCCCCAGAATTCCACACATACACTATCTGCAGCTGGCAAAAATCACATCCTTCCTAGATCATGAGACAAATCATAGTTAACAGCTGTGGACAGTCTGCAGCAGCCCCACACTCCACCCCCAGGATTAAAACAAAAACATAGTCACGTAGCTTGGCTGAGTTTTTTTTTTTTTTTAAAGAAATCAAAATTCTCACTACAGCTAGATAATAAGATCTTGTCTCAAAACCAAACCAATATTAGGTGATAGAAATTAGGAAAGTAGCTACTTGTGACGGGTAGATTTGGGATTGGCTTAGAGGGGACATGGGGGAGTTTCCTGTATTTTGATTAATGTAGTGGTTCCATGGGTATATATAAACATATTAACATTATTTGGACTATAAACGGTGTTTATAAGATTGGTGTACTTTCCTTAATTTAAATTTCCTTCACTGTTAGGAATATATAAAAGCTATTGTTGGAGGCTAAGAAGTTCCTGGCAAAGGTGGGTATATGATAGAAAGTGGGAATGGTTGGAAAGTAAGGATCAATTGTGGGACATCATGATGCCTCTCCCAGGAAGGAGCAGGAGAGAAACCAGAGGAGTAATCAGTGGCCCAAATGGAAAGGGCCTCACGGGTTGAGGGCTTAAAGTTCATCTTCGAAGCTGCGGGAGGCTACCAAGCCATTCACTGTGAACCATGTCTAACTAAGTTTGGAGTGGAGAAGGGTGCCAAGGGACATTATCAGGGCAGGGAGTTCAGCTTCTCCAGAGATGTCAGCAACTGCTAAGGGTGTCAGTCAAGGGAGAGATTGTTTGCAGAGAAGGAATAGTATCAGAGGAGGAGACTCTACAAGTTCAAGGCCGGAGTGGGCGATGGAGACGGTAAGGTCTGTAAGGGAAAGTGCCCCGTTTCCCTTTGTCCTGATTTTCTATTTTGAGACCTGGTAGTTCACAGGACTCCAGGGTAGGGAGTTTGAGTAAAAACTGAATAACAGTCAGTTCTCTTGGGTTCTGTATAATGTCAACCAATAGGAAATACTTTTTAAAAAACGCAAAATATATTTTGTCTCACAAAGTTTTCACTATGAGAAAGAAAAAGAAACTCAATTCTGAAGTGAAAAGTTCAACTTACTAAGAAGACAAAAACAAAAAAACATCAACAGCCAAAACACGAACCTGAATTGAATAATCGCTGTGCACTAGGCACACTGGTGAGATGATGTCACACTTAGAGGAATTCTTGGGGAAGAGATGTTTAAATTTAACTCTCAAGACAAAAGACTGCTAAGCGTCACTGGAAGGGCCTCTCTCACGTTGACACTGCCAGCATTTTAGGCCACAAGAACAGCAGTGTCCCTGTCTTCCGATTCTTAGATTCCAGCCGCACCATCTTTCCCTAGGCTACGTCAGTCAACTGTCTCTAGCTGCCTCCCCAGTCAACTGTCTCTAGCTGCCTCCCCGTATCCTCCAAGAGGCACAGCCATCGCCTATCGGACTCAGTGGGTGGGAAAGGCTTCTAGTAGAATCTGCCCAGAGCCAGCGCAGCCCCTCAGAAGCTGCACATAGCAGCTACAGCTGAAGAAGAAAAGACTCAGTGAGGTGTGGAGGAAGTGGGCAGATCAGTAGCACAAAAGCAAAGGCCATGGTGGCTGCAAAGAATGAGCGCAATGTGTGTGTGTGTGTGTGTGTGTGTGTGTGTGTGTGTGTGTGTGTGTGTGAAGAAAAATGCCAAGTCTTTCTCAGTCAGGCACTTGGACCTATGGGCCCCCAATACATAAATGTTTCTTTCTAGTGCTAGGCCTAGTACCATATCTAAGGGCTGAACCAAATCTGAAACCATGGGAACTGTGATCCCAGGTCATTTTCTCAGAACATGCTATGAGCTACACCATGGAGACTACTAGTGAGTCCATAACCCCATGACTGTGTGTGTGTGTGTGTGTGTGTGTGTGTGTGTGTGTGTGTGTGTGTGTGTGTAGGTGTAGGGCAGCATTGGCCCTGTGTGGCCAGAAATGCCTCGAGCCACCTGCTCAGGTCATGGGTATGTTGATTGACATGGTTTGAGGAACAGGTCCGCATCCGCACACCTTACTTATCCCAGGTGCTTTGAGCCACACCAACTAGGGATGAAGGGACTTTGTGTTCCCTACAGCTATAAGGAGTCATTCACAGGACAAAGATGGCATGGCCCAAACAGACCCGAAGCCACAAATAATAATCAATGTTGGCAGACAGAGCACTTAGAGGTTGAGTAAAATCGGTGTGGTCCCACTCCTGGTGGCTCTTGGGACATGAACCTCTTCACACAAGGCTTTCCAGGTTCAAGTTGTAAGTGCTGGCTATAGCACCACACTCTGCTCATGAGTTGTGAACCAGATTCCCCCCAGAAACTGTGTAAAGACACACGCCACACTGGTGTGCTGCTGCTAGGGAAAGGAACACTTGCCAGGCAGGCAGACACGCTGCTTGCTTGTTGTGAAGGTGCCAGAGAGTGACACTCTAAACTGTGCTACTTTGGCACAAGAACATCCTCTGGTCAGGGTCTTCCCCTCTTATAGCTCTGGGTTCTGCACCTGTGTTTTGAAGATTGACCCACAACAATTGGCCATTATTTTCTGTTACTCTGACATATTCATTCATTCATTCATTCATTCATTCATTCATTCTCATTCATTTTTGAGATGGGGTTCTCTGTGTAGCCCTGGCTGTCCTGGAACTCACGCTATAGACCAGGCTGGCCTCAAACTCAGAGATCTACCTGCCCTGCCTACTGAGTGCTGAGATTAAAGACCTGCACTACCACACCCAGCTTCTCTGACGTTTTGAAGAGCCTGAATGAGCCTGAGCAGTTCAGCTCCGATTGACTGCTTTAGGCAGGAATACAACAAGGAATGAAACTCTGCCCTTCTTACTATGAACTACTAGGAGACATATGACTCTAAGTGGCCAATGCCTGTCTTTCTCTGAGCATCTTACCCTAGCAGGGATGGTGTCAAAGACAAGCCAGGAGCCTCACCTGAAAGGAAGAAACAGTGAGAAGGGCATTGGGAAGCCGATGTCCCTCAGATAAGACTCTCGTTTCTCTGTCCCTACCTCAGACTCCAGTGACATAAAGCTGTCACAGCCATGCTTGTTACAAGTGGCGCCATACTAAGGGTGAGTCACTGCTTTGTCTCAGAAATGAAAAGAAGACTGAATCAAACTTTGTTGTCAAAAATACCTCACAGAGGAGGATATAACAACCAAAACCAGAAAGCGACGCCTGCAGAGAAACACCAGGGTGTTATGAGAAGTCTACAAAAGTTGTTTTGAAGATAAATATGGTCGCAGTACTTGATTCACTTCTGGAAATGTCAACAGTTCAGCATCCAGCCTTAGCTCAGCTTCAAAGGCAATCTCAGAATAGAATGAGCCTCTTCAGGTCGACAGACACGTGTTTCACAGAGCGGGGCCATGGAAAACGCTGGTTGAAGATCAAAGTTTACAATGATTATTGTGATGAATGAGGCACTAAAATAGAATAACCAGAAAACAGCAGACTGCTTGCCCTGTTAAAGGAAAACAGGGTGGGGGCAGGGAGAGAAGTAGATCCGTAGCCAAACTGAGTTGTAAAACTCAGAGCTGGTGAGAGGGAGTAGGGGACACACATTTAGCTACCTCAGCCATTACCCCACAGGTAGTCATCACCAAAGCCACAGTCTTGGTCAGGCCAGTTTCCTACCAATCGTGTTGTATTGTTATATTTTGTACGTCTTTCTAAAAAGAGCATTTATTTATTTTGGCTGGAGCATGGGGGCTGTACCACAGCACACACGGAGGTCAGAAGACAACGTGTACAAGCCAGTTCCCTCCGTCCACTCTTCTGTGGGCTCTGGGATTGGAACTCGGGTCATTCAGCTTATTGGGAATCACCTTTGTCGGCTGATATTTCATGTAGGCCAGGGTTGCTTTGAATTTGCTCTGTAGCTGAAGCTGGTCTTTAATTCCTGAGCCTGCTGCCTCCACCTCCTGAGTGCTGGGGTTACAGGCTTGTGCCCCATGCCCAGCTTAATGCATTCTTATTTTGACACTTTTTGTCAGACTCCTCTGTCAATGTATTATTTCATCAGTGGTCTGGGAAAGTGACACCATGTCTCTCACATTGAATACAGACATTGCTTTGAATCTCTGGAAGGAAAAAAAAATTCTCATTTTAGTGTTAATTGTTAACCTGTTACACATATTTAGATGTTTATTGACTATCAGAAGCTTTCTTTTTTCGAAGTTCTAGCTCACATCTTAGCATATTTTCCCATCACTGTATAAAGCAAAGCATGGGTCCATCCTTGCCTGTCTGATGTCTGCTGTCTGGCCTAGCACACGGAGGCTACCCAGTGTGTGTTGAACCTCCCTGTGGCTGCCCAGGTGTTTGTTCCCATAGGACTTGAGGCCAGAGTCATACATTTGAATCCTAACCCTAACAAGAGCTTGAAAGGAATTTGTTGGGCTCCAGAGGTGAAGGGGTCAGCAGGCCTCACACCGACGTCTGCTCCTTTGGCCCAGTACAGTATGGTAGGGAGAAGATCTGCTCTGGCACACCCGGAAGGGTGCAGATGCCATCTCCTAGTATGCTTGACAGGAACTCCACTGAGGCGGGAGAGCAAGGTTGGGTGGGAGGTCAGGATGACCTTACACAAAGGTGGTGAAGTTGCCATGCAAGGAAAGCCTATTGACAAAGGGAAGGCTGGGAAGCAATTCCAACTATTGGCACAGGGGCAGAGGAACTCCGGAGTGACTGGAGGTGACCTGAGTGGGACTTAAGATGACGCGAGACATGGATGCTTGAAGTTGTGTCTAGAATTCCATGTAACACAGCAAGAATGAATGAGGGTCTGAGGCTATGCAAATGAGCTCCAAAGCCCGGAAGTGACACCAAAGCCTCATCCCTTGTACAGTACGGTGGTTGAGCTTCTAGACTCTGCTGTGCTCTGACCTGCCTCCCCCCGGGAGTATATCTTTTCTTAATAAATTCCCTTGTTCTACTGGCTGCTGTCCACGTGTCCCTGTTCAATTCCTTGTTCTGTGACAAAACAAAAAACAAAAACAAAAACAAAAACAAAAACCAAAAAAACAAAAAACAAAAAACAATATCTCTCAACATCAACAGGTTGGCCTGTCCTCCAAAATTTCTTTTTCTATATCTTTCAGAAACCCACTATCCATCATGCGCTAAGCATGCCTAACTCTTAGACCACAGGTCAAGGAAAGCTAAGAATATGGCCCAGCATGAAATTGTAAGCTTAGCTAAAATGTAATAAGACACATTTTCATAATTCAATTACGTGGTTCTCAAGTGTGACTCTCATACACAGCAATGCTCTTCTGCAATGCCAAAAGGTTGGAAACACCTGTCAGCAGACCCCTGAACGATGAGAACTCCTCTATTCTTTATGCAATCCTTTATGCAAATTAAAGTTGTTTTCTATCAAAATTTCACTAGACTCATATTTTAAGAAGGCTTGGGTAATCTATCCCATATGGAAAACTTCTTAAAGGAAACATCCATAAATGCCTCCTTAAATGTGTGTAACAGATTTTTAGGTAGGGTAGCTAGAAATTTTCAGACTAGACAGTCATGGAGGACGGGGCTCCCTCATTCACAGCGGTCTTTGGGCCACACCGCCTGTGTAACATACTAATTTTAAGGAGAAGGAAAGCTTCACAGTTGCCCCTCAAGACTTAAAACTATGTGAAAGGGAGGACAGTCCAGGTGGCAGTGCTTTGCCGAGGCCCGCTTCCCTCTGGGTTAGTCTGGCTATCTGTATAGATGCTTTTCTTTCTTCAGTTCTTATGGATCTCCTCTGTTAAGTGATGTTTGCTGAGCAGAATGGGATCTCAGTTTTATCTCGGCCCTTGGGAAGAATCAGGACTTTTCAGTAAAGAATAGAAGCATTCCATTGTCCCTCCTCTTGAAGAGTTAATCTAAATGGGCACGCCAATCACCTGGGCAGTAGAAGATCCCTCAGGAAACGTTTTGGAAAGTTTTGAAAGTAGTACAAAGCCTTCATAAACACGCCTGTCCACTGTTCACTTTCATGCTAAGAGCTTTTTCCTTCACAGTGGTCTCTCTGGCCGCTGCCCACTCTTGTCCCTTGGTAGTAAACTCTGCTTGCCGTCTGCGCTGTAACCTCCTATGTTCATCTCAACTCATTCAACAGAAAACAAAACAAAGCAAAACCAAAAACAAACAAACAAACAACAAACCAAGGCCAGCGAGCTGAGCGGAGAGCCCGTGGAGACTTCATGACAACACGGTCTGTAACACACCCTTCACGTCTAGGGTCTGATTGTCACATTCACGGCATCTTACAGTTGCAGTTTCTTCCTTTCTGTTTTAATTTAAGACTCCCAGCAGCTCCTGATGCCAAGGGTCGCCACTTGTGGATTCATCTTACAGAAGTGCTGAGTGCCACAGTGCAGGAACCTGGGGTGGCAGGGAGTGTGGGGGTGGGGAGGGGGGAGTGTGAGGGTGGGGTGGGGGTGTCCCAAGACACATCTAAGCCTCCATGCAGCAGACATCAGGCCTTGCAGTCACATGAACCTGTGAGGAGAAATAGAAATGCTTTATTTTTTACTTCTATGAGTCCATTAATAGGAAGATATACAGATATGTAGGAACGCTTTCTGGAGATTAAAAAAAAGAGACATTACTGTGTTAAATGCACAGATTTAAAAATGATTTAAGCTTTCAGGGTTGTTAAACGGCAAGCTTTTTTGATGTGGCATTGGCTCCAATTCACACAAGGATCAGAAAGAGATAAAACTGCTCAACCCCAAGAATCAAGCTATAAACATCTTTTTTTTTCTTTTTTTGGTTCAGTGGTCATATGACAGGCTTGCTTAAGAAAGGAGGCAAAAAAAAGAATTTAAAGTTTGAGGTTAAGTCACCCAGAGGGGAAGAAGGGCTGGCAAGGAGGAGAAACTGAGGTCAGGTCACACCCACAGATGTTGTACACTTTGCGTTTTGCCTTTGCTCATGAAATCCATCTTAGCCCTTTACTCTCTGTCATTCTGTCTTTCCAGTGTTCCTCCCCTATCTTCATATTTCTACCATTTTCTCCTTTTCCCTCCAGACAGACCCATCCATGTATTCTGAGAAAGACTCAACTCAAACACAGATGAATTTCCAGTTGTGTGCCTTAGGAACCATGAGAGTGGCAGTGATATTTGGGGCTGTCAAGAAGATTTCTATGCATCCGTGTGAACAAGCAGAACGCCACATGAACTAGAGGTGACCTTAATGCTTACATACAAAAGGTGTCTTCAGAACAGTGACCAGTAGTTGTGTGGCAGCCTCACTACCCGCTTCACCAGGTGAGACAGACAGACAGACAGACATGGCCTGACTTCCCTCCCAGCAAGGCTTTACACACACACACACACACACACACACACACACACACACACACACACACACATCAAAGCTTCCAAGCCTTGCCCTTTAAGAATCAAGTTGGTCATGTGATGGAGAGCATGCTGGCTATCACCCCAGCCTTGATTCAGAAGCCTGGCTGACTTCCCTTTCTGGGCCTCATGGCAGTTGGATGCCAGCCAGCAGGTGACAGTGGCTATCTGTGAGGCATCTCTAGTAGCCCAGAGGCCCCTTGCAGTGAGAGAGGGCTTGCCAAAACGTGATTTCCCTGTTGTAAATTCTGCCTATATTATAGCCTGACTTCCTCCCTCTCACAGAGCGTTTCAGGAGCCTAGAGGCATTCTGTCTGATAAAGTCTTTCTTTGCCCACATGAAAGGACCATGTTCGTCTCTGCAGAACAATGTCAAGCTTGCTGAAGAGCAGTTGTCGTTGGAGCCGACCACAGCTTGCATGTTTGGGTCACTGGTCCCATAGCTGCCTTTCTTCCTGGCCCTGTTAGAGCAGTTGGTTCTGTGCCAACTCCAGAACCCCAAGTCATTGCTTCTTAAATAACAACAGAACCCTTGGGTTTCCTGAGCAAAGTGTGGGGTAGAGAGCCCCGAGGTTCTGTTGGGCCTCCAGAAGCCACAAGCTGGTTACAGAGCAGAGCCCCGGTTTATCTGAGCACTCCCCTGCTCCTTGGACCTCAGAACAGGGAAGTGTTTACTGAGAGTGTGTGTGACCTGCTTTCTCTGCTCGCTGACACTATCTGGCCTGCACCACACACCTTGTATTTTTAGTAAACTTTTATTAAGAAGTAAGACAATATCTGAAAGCTAGTTTGCCTTCAGTGGTTACCTTTCTAGTTTCTATTTTTGGAAGAACAGTAGTACATTTGCACAAAACACTATTTTTCACCCCTGACACTTTGCAATATTTGTGTCCTCCATGAGAGTTCACCCCGATCGTGCAAACTACCAATACAAGACATTTGATGCCAGCGAGAACTGCACACAGGATGCTTTCCAACCTTGTACCTACGAGTCCAAGGCTACTGCAATAAACAGCTCTGGGAATACGGTGTGCAAACTGGACTTTCCAAATCATTGACCCTCGTTTGCTCTCAGTGATGCAAACAACAGAAGTCTCTTACCTTTGTGGATTTCCCTTAGCAGAGGAAGAAATCTGAAAAAAAAAAGCTTAGCAAAGTCTGTCCCAGCCTCCGTTTCTCCTTCGGAACTGTTTCTGGACCTCTTTGTTCTTTCAAATGTCCCTTTGGATGTGGCATTCACTGCTTTCTGCGTCTCACTGGAGACTGATGTACATCACAAACAATGGGAGGGCCTCCTTTGGGAGTGTCCAGAGCAGCTGGCTCTGCCGGGCTGCAAAGCTCTCCAGGCAGGAGACTCCTGCGGGACCCTGAACACTACTGACTTTCACAGGATCTCTGGTGCCCCATATTTGGCCATGTCCCTTTGTTGGGGAGGCCCAATGGCACTCGGAGGAAGGATAGCGGTCTACCAAGAAAAGACTTGATACCTTAGCACCATATTCAGGGGGAGGAGGTCCCCCACAGCCACTGTCATAGGGAAGGGGGATTGGGGTGAAAGTGGGAGGGAGGGAGGATTGGGAGGATGCATGGGATGGGATAGAAAATGAGATGTAATAGGAATTATTTTTAATTTTCAATAAAAATGTGTTATTATTAAAAAAAATAATAAAATAAAATAAAATAAAAACATTTTTCCCAAGTGTTGTGGATAGTGTTATCCATCCTACGTTACACTGCTCAGAACTGATGGGGAGTTCAAGGGTCAGCACGGGGCAGCAGCTCTCACAGGACCACAAAGCAAAGAACAGGACGGTCCTGCAGGGCAGGGCTCCCCCATGGAGCTCCATGGAGGCTGGCAGCTCCTCCTGGGAGCCTTGACCCCTCCCCCAGCACTGGGTTGTTCTGGATCTCACCAGTCTCCTTCACTCCCATCTCTTACCATCAAAAGCATAGCAGCATTTTACCACAAGGGGGCAGTGCAGGGGAAGAAACCAGTCAACAGGCTCGGTGCCTCTGTTAGGAAAATTAGAATTAACTGCTTTAAACAGTATTAGAAGGGGCTGCGAAGGAAGGAGGCCTCCTAATGAGAAAGGAAGTGATTCTCTGTATAAATACACATCTATTGAGCCATCCCCCCCATCTGCTATGAGTTTGGTTAGTGGGAGTTAGACTCCCTAAGTTGGCACACCTAGGTGTTCCCTGAAGACTTTAGCTATAGGATATGGAGGGGACATTCACCGCTCTTACAACGTGGGCAAAGTGTTTACATCGGTTTTAAGTTTTATCCTTGTTCCTGATGGTGCTGGCAAAGAGAATATGTTATGACCACTGCTCAGTCATGAAAGGGAACTGTAGCCATAATTCAGACCTTAACAAGCACTACAGGGCTACCTGGCATTTCATAGAAAACAGATTTTTTTAAAAAAAAATCAGGTTTGCAAGCTTATTTTTAGTTAAGAATAAAGTGCCATAGCAACTGAAGAGCCTGCTTTTTGTTCTTTATATAGGAGCAGGAACAGTGGCCAAGGATCTCACCAGGGAGGGATTCCCAGAAAAACAACAGGAAAGGCACAGCAAGGATGCTTGGATGCCCTAGTAAGGCAGGAGTTCCCTAGGATCTAATCCAGCCTCAGAGATTCACTAGAATTTAAAGGAAAGAAACGTGCTAAGAACAGCAAAGAGGAGTAAGGAAAGGCCAGGAGGGGCACAGTTTACCGAGGCAATGTACTTCAGCGGGCACCGAGGTTAGTCCTCGCTTGTGTGCAGAGCCATTGTATAAGAGCATACCTCAGCCGTAATGAAAGAAGTGCAGAGGTCAGCAACTTCCCCAGCGTTCTGTGGAAGAGCGGATTTTGAATGCAGCTGACGTGACTGATGGCCACTGGCAGTCCCTGGGTCTGGACTCTTTACTATCTGGCTGGCCTCTCAGGATAGGGTATGCTTCTAGAACAACGTGGTCCCACTGGGGCCATTTAGCACTGCCACTGAGGGCTGAATATAATTTGTATTTTTTTCTCCCTGCTAAAATGTCTCTTGCTTTGGGGCTATGTCTGGGGTCCCTGCAGCCTAGCTCTACCATGAGTTTTCAAGGGAACTTGGCCCAGAGGAGCAAAGCCATTAGGCAGATATGTCGAGCCTTGCCACTAAGAACCGGGGGAGAAGGAAATGCATACACAGTTCGACGGCAGGTGCATCTCTAGGAGCTGCGGTAAAACAACAGCAGCCTTTATGAGCACAGTCAAAATTGTGCAAATAAGACCACATGTAATTAAAAAAAGATGGTCCTTGAGCCTGTTTGGAGGTTCTAGCTAGGGAGCGCAGCCACTTGTATATACCCTTGACAGAAGACTGGTCCTGAGCGCGCTGCTGCTTCGGGAGGGAGGCACATGGAGTGGTGAGGGAGGAAGGGAGTACTCCCCTCGCCAGCCAGATCAGCCGAATCAACCACGGCGATCAATGGGGTGACAGATGTCACAGCCAGGTCTTCAAAAGCCTCAAAGACCCATAGCATATGGCATTTAAAGATGTTTTTATTCTTCTGAAGATTCTTTGAGAAGTTAAGGCCTCACCAACACCAGCAGACCTCAAAGAAGATGAGCATCAAAGAACCTCCTTACGGAGTTGGCTTCAAATGTGGCAAACACGCCACTGGGCAAAATGCCCTCACTTCTGTCACACACCAGAATTCTGCCTAAAAATGGGCAAGCTTAGATGCAGACAGAGTTGGCAACCGAACTCGGCCAAGACAGGGTAAGCAAGTCCTCAATAGTTCCTGCCTTAAGAATATGTCCGGCAAAGATATTGGGCTAGAAGGCCGAAGATGATGCTCTAATGTTATAGAGAGCGTTGGGTGACTGTTCAGGCAGTAAACTGTCTCAGTCATTTTCTTCATTTTGGAAGCTGCTAACCTGCACTACTGGTTCACTCAGGCATTTAAGTTTTAGTCCTTTTCAAGTCTCTGAGGGGGGCTGAAGACCAGATAGTTTAGTTTTACAATCAAGTTTAGTTGGCTAGGGGATAAAATCTTTTTAGATCAAGATAAAGGATTTACGTTTATAAAGATGAGATATGATAAATATTGAATTTCAATCAGAAATTTAGACCCAACAAGATAGGAAAGATGTCTACTTCAAGTCTGACAAATACAATAGCCAAATCACTATGAATGTAACATTTATGTAACTCATGAATGTCTCACAATTCTCCCTGCTATATGTAGTTTGTTTTACTCATGTGTAATAAAATAAATGTATATGTTAAAAAATAAAATAAAATAAAATAAACAAGATAACTATTTGATGAGACCAATACAATCAGAGTTTGTGGTTAAAAACAATCACCATGACTCAGAACAGTTATTAGAAACAGCTGAGATGTACACAATGGCAGAAAGAAAGCCTAAGAGCAAACAGAGTCACATGCAGAGAGCAAGGTGTGCCCGGATGGAAGCTGAGTGGCTTTAGGGGATGTTTACCAGTGCAGTAGCATCTGCATGTAGTCTACAAAAATGGCGCTGGCTAGCCACCATCAAGCCATCAGGCGCGCCTACCACAGAAGGACCACTGAGGCAGGAACAGGGAGTTCCAGGAAGTACTCCACCCAGGGCTGAGATCCTAGCCTCCAACAAATGGTCTTTAATTATACCTCTGGCGACATCCTCTCACACATAGGATAATTAAGTACTATCTTCCTTCCTGTGATAAAGGCTCCATGTTTCTAAGGCATGTATGTAGAGGAGGTATCCTGGCACACGGAGCCCTCGAGAGTCAGACACATTCACCCGCACTGCCCAGGGTATATAAATCCCTAATTCAGAATTAAAGTTGGTTTTTTACTTATTACTCCACTATGACCATCTGAGACTCCATTTATTCTGCAGGGGCGGGGGGGGGGGATATGGGGAGGTGGGAAGGAAGGCGGGGAACTCCTGCTGGAAGGCCTGATGACCCGGCAGCAATGGCAGGACTGCCTTTGCAGTCTCTGGGGCCTGCCCAACTACTGCTAGTAGTGCCCCAGCCCGCCGGGGTTCGACTAACGCTCACGAGGAGAATTTTCCTGTATAGAGACAGAACACTAGACATGAAGAAGGGGGCAAGTCTGCATTCTGATCAAACCCCATTTATTGAAAATTTTCACAGAGTTTATATAGGCACAGAGGCCTGGGTATTTGCATAAGCAAAGGTTGCTATGGATACGTAACTCTGGAATGCTCCAGCAGGTAGGTATCTACCTTTACAGCTGCTAATTGCAGGAGAGAAATTTTAGGAAAGTCGTGAAGGATCTGGTTAGTCAGGAAAAAGCTCCCGGAACTGCTGTTTGCAGGCAGCTGGCCCTTAATCTGATCTTATCAGTAGTCCCACCGGAAAAGGAGTAGCTTGGGGGTCTGGAATGACCAGCCCCCACAATAAACCACAACAGATGTCTAACTGCCGACCTACGACAAGGTCAGCTAATTTCTGGTGAATGGCAGACTTCTGGAGAAATAGGAACCTAGGTTCTGACAAGATGGTTGAACATTGGCCATGTTGCCCATCCCCAACATGTAGTTTGGTGCTGACCCCTGGGGAAGTGTTGCCAAGCCTGCTAGAACACTCTTCCATTCCCCACCTCCCTGGGAGAGGCTGTTGGGGAAGCACTTGCCCTGTCTCTCCATCTGCATCCCCCTCCCCCCTGCTGTGTTGGGCCCTGGAAGCAGACTTGCCTGCCTGCTGGGACGCAGACCCGCAGGACCCACAACACCCTGAGAGCCTGTCAGTCAGAAATTGGGCTTCTTGTTAATTCAGAGGCAACTTTAAAGGGTCCTATCTGAATGGAACCAGGTTAGTCACACCTTTTCACCAAATGGGGTCTTATGGTAGTTTTCTGGAGACAGGAGGGAGTGCTTCCTCCTTCCCTGAGCAGGTAAACTGGCTTCTCGGGAGAGGGAGAGGGCTCAGGCCAGCAAAGCCCCACAGTGTTCAGATCCATTTCTCTCCTGAGTCGCTTTTGGTCCGAGTGTTTTTATCACAGCAACAGAAAGGAAACAAGGACAGACTGACTCCAGCCCAAACTGCTGCTGAGGGGTGACAGCAGAGGCAGGTGGCATGGCTTACCACCAGGGACAAGGGCCAAGCAGCTTTCTGAGAGGCCACAGGAAAATGCACACTAAGGGGAGGGGGGAGGGGGAGGAGGTGTCACTTGCCAGTGACAGACACATAAGCAGCTAATTATCTCACAAGGTTTTCACAATTCTGGGGAGGGGGCAGGACTCAGAGTTGTCAGGAAGCTTGACTTTAGGAGTTGAGAATAGGTGCCCAGCACAGAATAGAACTTTCCTCAGGCACCTCGCTGGCCTCTGCGAAACTCTGCATCACAACTCCCCTGAGAAATTCTTCTCAGACCCTCTCACTGCCCGGGCCCTAAAGTTCTTCAGCCCATGAATTCCCCTCCCACAGCCTCTCATCCTCACGTTGTCCTCTCTTCTTGGCCCCTTCTCTCTTGGGCTCCTTTGCTCACATTCTCTCCGTTTTCTTCTCTTGCCCCCCCCCCCTCCTCTCATGGTCTGGTCCAGGCTACTGGCCATGTTAAATTGATTACTCCCTGCTCTGTACTCTCCCTCATAGTAAAACCTTTTCAACCACACCTTGGAGAGAGCTGTCCTCGCTTTATACATCCGATGCTGGAGCCCTCCATTTTCACAGGGTTAGAAGTCGGCCTCCGCTGCAATCTGAGTTAGATGACAAGGGAGAATGGCTAAAGGGTTAGGTGTTGGTTTTAGATTAAGCTGGCCTTCTCAACAGTATAAAACAGGCCTTTGTGATAGCCTACAAAGATGGGAAACGATTTGGACTCGACTTCAACTATTACCAAGATATGGGCACCAAACAGACCACACACTAGTCAGGGACAGTATTAGGAGGAGGGATATGTTTAGCTCTGAAGTGAATCGGTGACCCACAATATCACCAATATAAATGTTATATAACAACATGGTATATTTGGGGACAGAAATAAAACCAGATCGGCAAACTAAAGCTTCAGGCTTAATATTCTACTAACTCATAATATTAGCAAAGTGGAATGGTACTAAAATGTCCTCTCAAACAGATCCACTCTAGGAATGCGAAACGGAATGCATATATCTTTACGGGCATCCATATTTTCAATTTATGTTTTCTCTTATCCCTAACTCCGATTAAAAACAGTTATATGATGTTAGTATCCGCTTAAACTGACTGAAGAAACTAGCAAAGTAAAGGAAAACTGTGGCGGGAGAGAGAGTGGGGGATAGCAGGGTTTGATGGGGGAAATGGGAAAATTGGGGTGAGGCTTTAATTCATAGGGAGGTTAACAAGTGCAGAAGAAGACGGGGAGAGCAAAATAACAGTAAAGATGTCTGATTGGTCGGGGCTGTCTAAGAGGCTCTTCCCTAATTATAAGCTATGGCTATTGTCCTTGGTTGCCCCCCACTCCCAGAGGTGGAAGGTAAGTCCCTATTGCTGAAGACACCATGTACTTCAGGAACAGGACACAGAGGCCCTGAGGTGGATCTGACCTGAAACCCTTCTCCCTGAGGATGAGCTTCATGGAACCGGAAAGCTCCGTGCAAATTTCCAAGGAAGGAAGCTGCCAACAGTCCCACCCAGCTACAGGCCCCAAGAGCAAGGAGCAGGGTGTGATAACTCACTGATACAATAGCGGCACGCGTACTGTGGTGGCAACCAACAGTTCTCTACTTGGACTTAAGGCCTGCACAGCAACAGAGCAGCCATGCCTGGTACTGGAAACATAGCGACTCCTCGGGACTAGTGAGGTCATGGATCTTGGAGGAGAACCTACAACAACCACTTCAGTAAACCAGTACAGTCCCTACTACATTATAAATATTTATCCTTATACCCACAGATAAGAGTAGCCTCATCCTTTGCCAAGGAAACTTCTGAAGTGGAGAGCATTTCAGAAAACCACAAGTCATCACAACGCAGAGAGGAAGAGACTGTGGGACCCCCACCTGAGGCTGGGGGATGCTCGTGGAGACTGGGTAGGAGAAGCTTAAGAGCCAGAGGGAATGAGGAGCTTGCTGTGACAGTGTGTCTTCTAGAAATGTTACAGAAGTCACACCTATGACATAGCATCGCCATGGTTGCCTAAGCGGGACACAAGCAGAGATGACACCAAGGACGTTCTGGTATGAAAGGTGGAAATCTGGGGGTCAACCTTAGCCAGAGAACGATGGGCAACTGGGGAAGGCTGAGAGTGGTGGGGTGCCCCTCCCCAGGGACGAGCCCCATGTTGGCTATCTAATACCCTGAGGTCATATACATACCAGTAACATTACATGGACTATGCAGGCTGTATTTACAAATATATCTATATCTGTGTATCTATGTATGTAACAACAACTAAGGAAACAGAGGCCATGCATTGGAGAAAGAGCAAAAAGTGGGTACATGGGAGAGGCTGGAGGAAAGAAAGAGGAGGAAATTATGTAATTATAATTTCAAAATATATCATACATAAAAAGAATTAAAGAAGATTTTAAAAAATTTAATAATCATAGTAAACACAGACTGACTTTGGCTTTCCTATCTCTTTCCTATCTATCTAGAAATTCTTTGGGGCTTTGAAATGCTCTAAGTTGTAATGTTGAATTCTATACTTATGACTTGTTAGTGAATATTGGCTAGATTATATAAAATAAAATAAATGCGGGTCTTCAGTCTTGTTTGCTGTTCCAGGGGTGAACCTGAGCCTCATGGCTCAGGGGCAAGGCTTACCTCTGAGTCACTCCCCAGCTCTTGTTTGTGTGGATCAGAAGAGGAAAAGGGATGGTGGCCATGCTTACAATCCAATCCCTGTGTTTGGAATTTTATTCAAAACTCCCTTATTTTCAGTCTTGCATTGTAAGAGATGTAGTAGATATTTTATAGTTGGGCAAAATATACCTTACTGTGAGTCTGTGTTGGCACCCTATGCATGTAAGTATCTCTGTTGATTCCCAGAGCTTTGTGTCTCACCTGCAATGCCAAATGTTGCGTCCAGGGATCTGATGCACTTTTGTTTTTTCTTTGTTTTGTTTTGTTTTGTTTTGTCATTGTTGTGCTGCAGCCACTCACAAGCTATTCTTAAACCACTACAAATTAAGGATCAAAAGATGCAGAGGTTACAGAACTTGTGACTCCCAGGCCAGTGTGAAAGAAAATGAAACCAGACACAGATACAATTAGAATGCTCTACGGCTCAGTACACTTCTAGAAGCTGGCAACATTCGAGGATGCATTGCTAGTACAGTAACTCCATGTCAGTACAGAGAGTAAGGGAAGGCTGGGGAGATGGTTCATTCAGTGATGCTCTGGCTCTGCAAACAGGGGATCTGAGCTCCAGGCCTACAACCCACTTAAAAAGCTGGGCGCAGCTGGGTGTGGTGGCGCACGCCTGTAATCCCAGCTCTGGGGAGGCAGAGAGGCAGAGGCAGGCGGATCGCTGTGAGTTCGAGGCCAGCCTAGTCTACAAAGTGAGTCCAGGACAGCCAAGGCTAACACAGAGAGACCTTGTCTCGAAAAACCAAAAAAAAAAAAAAAAAAAGCTGGGCATGCTGGCACAAGCTGGTGAGCCCAGTTCTAGGGAGACAAACACGAGTGGATCTCTGGGGCTCTCTGGTGAACTCCAGGCCAGTGAATCTGACTTTCCCTCTCCCTCTCGCCCTCCCTCCCTCCCTCCCTCCTTCCCTCCATCCCTCCATCTCTCCCTCTCTCTCTCTCCATGTGTCTTTCTTCTGCGTCTGTCTCCCCCTCCCAGCAGTGAACAGGGCTTCTGGTCTCAACATGTACATATATGCACCCCTGCACAAACATGAACACACATACAGAGAATAAGGAGGTTATACTTTTTGGGGAAGGTTCTAGCTGCCTAAACACCACTGCTTTGCTCTGTGTCTTTGCTGTGCTGTTTTGGAGTTTAAGTGATCAGAAACATTTCTGCAATGAAGCTGCCTGAAGTCAGGGTCTTCATTTTAGTAGATTATCTAAGTCTCTGAACAAAAGCCTGGGCATAACCGAATGTTATACAAATGTTCTGTGGGCCATCCCTGGATGGGGAGGCCTGTTGTCACTCACAGGAAGGATAACAGGCTACCAAGAAGAGACTTGATACCCTATGAGCATATACAGGGGGAGGGGGCCCCCCTCAGTCACAGTCATAGGGGAGGGGAGTAAGGGGAAAATGGGAGGGAGGGAGGAATGGGAGGATACAAGGGATGGGATAACCATTGAGATGTAATATGAGTAAATTAATAAAATATATTTTTAAAATGTTCTGTGGTCATGTCGTTTGCAATACATTGAAACCAAGGCCTTTGGCTTTGCTAGAGCTTTAGGATTTTTTGTGCTACCATCTCCAATTCTTGTCAAACAGCAGCATGAAACAATTCATGACTTTTGTGGCTCAGATTAGCAAAGAGACTCTTTTAGAATAGTAGTAATTTTAAGCCCCAGATGTTCCGAAACATTAAGTAAACGTGCATAGCCCACAGGGTTGCTTTCCATGCTTTGAGACTGGGTGCTAAGGAAGAACAAAACCATCTTCTCATGGCTGATGCTCTGGTCTCCCTTCCGGGTTCCTCTCCGTGGTTCCCTGATGTTGACTTCCCCCATCCTCTTACCTCTCTGGCTCTGCCTTCTTTGTGTGTTTGCCTCCCTCCCCCAACCCATGTCTGTATTATTTAATGTATAAAATAATTCATTCAGCTAAAAGTACACCCAACTACGGTACCTTACATACGCAAAGATTTAGTCACTTCAGTGACAGAAATCTGAACATGCCAGTGACCTATATCCACCCCACGAGGTCAGCAGATTTCACATCCTCTACTGTTCTGTTCACCTAGCACGGCTTCCTTACAGTCACCACTACAGCCGGAGCTGCCCATGGCCTGTCCAGGGCAACAGGAGCTGGGACTTTAGCCATGGAACTTTGAATGTAGACGTGGGTAAGTTCCACACGGCAAGCTGAGGAATACAGCCGTTCATTTCAGCTTATGCCTGCCTAAGGATTTAGAGTCAGCGACTATGAAGGAAGGAGGGTGGGGGCGGGGCAGGCAGCCAGCAGCCTCTGCAGACCCTCATGGCCAGCGGATTGCGCACTAGTGATATTAACCAACCCCACACAGAAGGATCAGGAATCGTGGCTGAGCCCACAGGGCTCCGGTTCAGTGCCTCACCAGCCACTGTGCATAAGTGACTGTAACTAAGCGAGCTTCCTTAGGCACACATTCCTGTGAGAATTTTCCATACAGTTCCCATGGCAAGTTAGAATCTCAGCTTCAGCGTACCATGACTAAACCCTTCAGACAAGCTCCACAGAGACCTCTGAGGCTTGAGGCCTGATGCACCTCCAGTCCACGCCAGTGTTTCTGCTCTCAGCCTGACCAGCAGTGGCCAGAACCCGCCCCAGGCTTCCTATTTGAACTAGTTTCTGAGCTGAGGTTCCTATAGCCACTTTCTAAAAAGATTTTTTTTTCTGTAGTTTTTGGTAATGCTTCTACGTTCTCCCAACAAGCAGGATTTGGCTCACCATGTGCCTTTGCAAGTAAAGTCTCTGTGTCCAAAGGGACCCAGACCAGGTCACTGGACACAGCTTTGTAACTACTCTCCGTTTCCACCAACTTGTCTTCTCTACAATTTTATGTATGTACGTATATATGTATGTATGTATGTATGTATGTATGTATATATATGTATGTATATATGTATGTATGTATTGAGAAATAAGGTCAGCTATCATGTGCTTCATGACCTTGTGGGTGGAGCGCGCGTTCAGTGGGGATGTGGTTTACAAAGGTCCTTTATAGTTGTTAGGAGTTCTCTGTACCAGAGACCATTCTGTCCCAGGGGACACACATTCAGGTGACGGCAGAGTTCTTTCACTGCAGCCAAGAAAGCTCTGGATCTCCTGGATGGAGATGAGAGCGAGTGATTTTCCACAAGAGGGAGATAAATCTCTGCGTTTGGGGCACAGACTGAAGATAGAAAAGGAAAAATAAGGAATAAACAGGCTTTGTAGAGAAAGCTGACAGGTGGAGGTAACTTACCATCTTCACAGCTATCTGCTCTTCTTCCCAGACTGCCAACTGTGAAGTCATTTGTGCTGAGGATGAGACTTTCTCCAGCACCCTGCCTTCTTGGTGGCATCATGTCTGTAAATTTCACTCTGTGAGCCTCCTCCCAAGGCCTCTGAGACTAAGAAGTGTTCCACGAGGGTCTTCTACCTCCCTGGCTCCCTGTCGGCAGAGCCACAGCTTCTTGTTTCTTGCCCATTTTATTCAGTCTGCCCCCTGGGGCTTATCCCCCATTTGGTTTTATGCCCCCTTTTATTTGCTGATTAAATGTGACATCCCCAGCACCCTCCCTGTTGAAAGCTGTGACTTTACGCATCAATGACTTCGAAACCTCAAACCCAGGCCTGATTTTCTTGCTCATGTCTAGATTCACATTGCTGTCTGTTCGATGACTCCATTTGATCACGGACAGCGGCCACCAGCTCACTTGTCCTCTCCTAGTCAGCTTTGCCAGCCTGGTTCTTTCTGCATTGCTGACCCAGTGGGAGGGTTCAGAGTCTTTGGATGTTCCCACGTCACTGCTGTTGCCACTCCTCGTTTCACACACCGCTGAGATCTGTGGGTCTCTGTAGACCACACAGGCTGTTCACTTTCTTCTGCTTCCCTTTTCCTCCCATGGACCACGTGATAGAGGCAACCTGTGCTTACTCCTTTGTTCCTTCACGCCCTATGAAACCTGCATTTCAATTGCTTCTGCACTCTGCTGGTCTCCTGTGCATGTGTACATGTCAATGATCAATAAATGCCCAGGGTTCTGCTGGGAGAATCCGGGAGTGAACTCCGTGTCTCTACGGTACCTGTTTTATCTAACAGAAAACAAACAAATAAACAAACAAACAAAAACACCTGCACGTGGACTAGAGTTCACATGTGCAGTGTCTTAGTTAGGGTTGTTTTGCTGTGAAGACACACCAAGACCACTCAACTCTTACAGAGGGAAATATTTAACTGGGGCTAGCTTACAGTTCAGAGGTTCAATACGTTATCATCATGTCGGGAAGCATGGCAGTGTTCAGGCAGAGGTGGTGCTAGAGAGGAGCTGAGAGTTCCACATCTGGATCCACAGGCAGCAGGAAGTGACAGTTGACACAGTGGCCTGGCTTGAGCTTCTGTGACCTCAAAGCCCATCCGCTCATGACACACCTACTCCAACAAGGCCACACCTCCCAATAGTGCCACTCCCTAGGGGCCTGTGTGGGACGTCTTGTTCAAACCACCACAGGCAGCTTTTAGTTTTGTGACGAAATCAAACCTACTTTTCCCTTGAAACGAGAGTGTAAAGAGAAAGGCCCCATGCAAATGCCAAAGTGTAAGAAAGAATGCTCTCCTCCCCGAGATGAGGGAGTGAGTTTTCCACATTTGTGTGGGGATCCCAGGAAGCAGGAGCGAGGGACAAGGTGAGGGAGAAGGGAAAACCAGGGGGGGGGGGAAGGAATTTATCAGGCTGGTTCTACCATCTCAATGGTGCCCTACAAAAGCAGAACGGAACCCTCTGGGGTCTTCATCAAAGTGAAGACTATCTGGGCATCTCTACTGACTCCGACCTGTCCCGAGGAGGCCATCTCTGGGAACATGGGCCTTCTTGCACTTTTGGGAAGCTGTTCTCTAACCTGTCTTTGGTTTGGATTAAAACACAGCACAGGGGCTGGGGAACGTGGCCCCACTGGCAAAACGCTTGCCTAGCATGCCGGAAGCCCTGGGCTAGCCCCCAGTGCCAGACACACTGGTTGTGAAAGTGCATTCCTGTAGTCCCAGCACTTGGGAGGTGGAGACAGAAAGATCAACTGCATAGTGAGTTCAAGGCCAGCCCAGAATATGTGAGCTATTGCCTGTCTTAGTTAAGGTTACTTTTTTCATGACCAACAATGACCAAATCAAGCTGGGGAGGAAAGGGTTCATGTGCCTTATGCTTTCACGTCACTGTTTATCACCGAAGGAAGTCAGGACCGGAACTCAAAAAGGACAGGAACCTGGATGCAGAGGCCATGGAGGAGTGCTGCTTACTGGCTTGCTCCCCATGGCTTGCTCAACCTGCTTTCTTACAGAACCCAGGACCAGAAGGCCAGCGGTGGCACCACCCACAATGGGTTGGGTCTTCTCCCACCAATCACTAATTAAGAAAATGCACTACAGGCTTGCCTCCAGCAGGATCCTGTGTGGACATGTTTCTCAGTTGAGGTTCACCCATCTCCAGTGACCCTAGCTTGCATCAAGTTGACATAAAATCAGCCAGCACACTGTCCTAAAAGCTACTAGGGCAGGAAAGCTCATAGGTTCATGATGGGGCCTGGGTTAGAAGCCTGCCATGCAGAGCTCTGTCCTCTGAGGCTGCAGTGGAAATATGAGGAGGGCTGGTGGGGGCAGATCCATTATGTAACAGAACAAGAGAAACAGCGTCCTGGGCATCTGAGCAGATGGGGTGGGTACAGGACTGGAAGCTGGATGAGAGCTTGGTGACTGTCACCACTGGAAACACCCTAGTGGCCTCTGCTTTTTTAGGAGGTAGCATGGGGCGTAAACAAGCAACGAGACCCACATCAGAGCCTGTGATAGACACCGCCTTTGACCCCTCCCCCCATTTCAGCTCTGTCCTGACTGCCGCATCCTGTCCCCCAAGTTCCTCCTTAGGCACGTCCAGGTGAAGTCATTCTGGTAACAACAATTAAGGAAAATCAGTTGAGAATGGTTTTTATCACCCTTCCCCTCCCCTGTTGCTTGGGGTAACTAGGAAGGCGATGCTCTGAGTTGCAGCAGCTGGGGCTGGCCAGTTATGCTGGACCGTTCCTGCTATGAGAAGGTGGCCAGCTCAGAGAAGACGCCCATGCCTCTGAGCCCGTCCCTTTGCCAGAGTGCTGTCAGCCAGGACCGCCTTGGTGTTCAGCCTTGGGTCTGAGTCTTTCACCACACTCTCTCCACTTGTGGCCCTCATCAGTTCACTGCCCGCAAATCTACTGCCCAGTGGCGTTCCCACTCAGCCGCTCCGTCAGCCTCAGCTTGGCCACCCTGGCCACATAGACAACGATAACATAAGGGGGGAAGAAGAGGCCCAGGGGGATGGGCGTCTAGTCCAGCATCCCTTCTCAAGTTCTGATCAAAAGGACCTTTGTCGGGTTTCCTAAAGGCCGTGTGTGTTAATGACACCCCACCCTGTCCACAGTGGAGAAGACGCAGGGGACCTGGAGCTATAGCATCTGTAAACACAAAAGTCTTCACAAAGCCAGGCATGAGAGGTTTACTAGGCTCTTCCTTTGGAAATGACCCCACTATTTTATATTCAATTCATACAATAAAATGTAAATTATTAAATTCCAGGAGTATATTTTTAAAAACCAACAATTGATTTTCCTCTATGGAGTAGCCCCAGAACCCACAAGCCAAGAGCCCAAGACTTGTCCACCTGAATTCCCATGGGCTATTTTGTAATTAAATTCTCTCCTTTCCTGGCATGGGCTTTCCCCCTTCATATAGGAACAAGTTCTATGAGAGACCAGGCAAGGAAATTCCAATCGTTTGTCACTTTCAAATGTTCTACTACAAAGCTAGGTCATAGTTAGGAGCTAAGCAAGACCTTGCTCAATGGGTCTTGAACTCATATAAATCATCATTGGTTTGTTCTGCTCTGAGTATCTTCCAAGGTGCCTGACGCCACCTGCTGAATGGTAATCTTTAGATGGAAATGGAAAATTCCTGTTCTTTTCAGCTTATGGGCCAACATGACACTGAATGGTAGGTGGTTTCTGTTGTGTTACTGTAGGCAGACGACTTCTCTTTTGAAGGCTCTGCCTTTTACAGTAACTAACACTCCTGGTGTTTTTGCTTGGGAGGCTAAATGAGTCATGGGAGGCTCGGGTCATGGTTGTAGCCGGTTCTAAAACCACATGGGAAAAACATTTAACCAAGGAGCCTGAGCACAGAAAAACTATCCATCATGACATCACTGTCCAGCTGCTCCCTGAACGTCTAACAGAAAACCCACTGCGTGCCAAACCACACGCTGGCCACTGTCCAGCTGTTCACTGAACTTAGAACACCCACTGCGTGCCAAACCACACGCTGGCCACTGTCCAGCTGCTCACTGAACTTCTAACAAAATATCTTCTGGGTGTCAAGTTATGTCCTGGTCACTGTTCAGCTGCTCACTGCCATGACATCACTGTCCAGCTGCTCACTGCTATGACATCACTGTCCAGCTGCTCGCTGTCATGACACCACTGTCCAGCTGCTCACTGCCATGACATCACTGTCCAGCTGCTCACTGCCATGACATCACTGTCCAGCTGCTTGCTGCCATGACATCACTGTCCAGCTGCTCGCTGCCATGACATCACTGTCCAGCTGCTCGCTGCCATGACATCACTGTCCAGCTGCTCGCTGCCATGACATCACTGTCCAGCTGCTCATTGCCATGACATCACTGTCCAGCTGCTCGCTGCCATGACATCACTGTCCAGCTGCTCACTGCCATGACACCACTGTCCAGCTGCTCACTGCCATGACATCACTGTCCAGCTGCTCGCTGCCATGACACCACTGTCCAGCTGCTCACTGCCATGACACCACTGTCCAGCTGCTCACTGCCATGACATCACTGTCCAGCTGCTCGCTTCATGACATCATTGTCCAGCTGCTCGCTGCCATGACATCACTGTCCAGCTGCTCACTGCCATGACATCACTGTCCAGCTGCTCGCTGTCATGACACCACTGTCCAGCTGCTCACTGCCATGACATCACTGTCCAGCTGCTCACTGCCATGACATCACTGTCCAGCTGCTTGCTGCCATGACACCACTGTCCAGCTGTTCACTGAACATCTAACAAAATACCCACTGGGTGCCAAGTCTTGCACTGGTCACTGGTCCAGCTCTTCACTGAACTTCTAACAAAACACTGTCTGTGTGCCAAATCTCACGCTGGACACTGGGGCAGGCTGAGTACAATGGACAGTGTCTTTTCAGCTTACAGTCAGGTAGTGGCTATAGATAGAAATTGTAGCTAAGTGTGATTATAATGAATTAATAGAAGTGTGACTGTAATAAAACTAATAAAGTACTGTGTCGATAGCATATTAGGATATAGTCCATGGGTCCCTGAATCTGTGACAACGACGTGGAGACACGCAAGCAGACCACCACGCTGTCCTTGGGAGCCGTGAAGAACTTGAGCCTTCCCCGGGTGCTCTCACTCACAACAACCATAATGCCCGTGGGTATTTGTGCTTAGAAATCACAGGAAAGTTCAAAGCTACAAGCGCAAGTGTCATCTCCCTTAGGCTAGACAACAACCATTCTGAACAGCATGTTTACAAGCATTTCTGAAGGGAACACGGTAGAGGGACGCAACACATGCACCGTGCTCATTAGGACAAGTGTGTACTACGACCTCCTAGTCACTGACACTTCTAAATTAGATGTGTCTTCATCCTACTGTAAATAAGAGTTCTTACACAAACAGGAACACAACTTACCAAAGACAACAGCATCTTATGAGAAATGACTTGGGGACTGAGTAAGAGCCAGGCAGAACTACTTAGAAATTTCAGGTCTCACTTTCTTTTATCTTGGAATTCTTTTTAAGTTTCCAACTTTAAAAATGTTCCGCTGTCTCCTACATGGGAAAATAAAATAAAACCTGTCTTTCTATTTTAAGGGTGCAAAACATGTTCAATGATCTTTCATACTTCAGGAAACAGTCCCGGGTTCATGAGCCGCAGCACAGCAGTACAAGCTGCTGCATCTCCTGGCTTGGGAGATCAACACAGTTATACAAGACCCTGCTGATGCTCAATGCACATTCTGTAATTTCAGTATCATCAAATAACATAACCATCAAGTTCAATTGTTCTTTAAAACATGGAAACCTATCAGTTCTATGTATAGTGTCAAATGGTCACATCAAATGGTCACTATTTCCACACACCAAGAGAAGCTTAAATGCTCTTTTATTTCCTGTTAAGATGTTTATAAAATGAACCCAAGGTTATTTTTTCAGAGCAAACAGGATTGTAAAATGATAACTTATTGAGGGTATTTTTTAATTATTTTAAACGTTTTCAGACATTATTGTAATACAATCAACACTTCACAAAAAACTTCATCCTTAGAAATCTGATTTTATTTTAAAAGTAAATTACCATGTGTGAGAAGCCCACACTCTTGAAGTACCAGGAGGGGTGTGTCCACAGGTGTCTCAGTCTTTTCTAGAGTCTTCCACTGTTCTGTCCATTGGGTCTGCCAATACGGAGAAGAATGACATCAGTTTTGCCTGGAGCGCTGTAGAGTCCTTCTCTGACTCTTCCCCATGACTGTCTCGCTTTCTGTCATGCTAACACCAGCCCTTTCAAGGTACTGAGGCCTCTGTCCCTCTGTCCGCACCATGTTCTCCCTTCCCGGCCCGTTCTGTCACATCTCCACATGGAGAGAGACAGCGGAATGGAGGGAAAATAGGAGGACTTGTCTCAGGGCGTGCTGCTGCAGCAGGGCAAAAGGTGCTCTTTTCAGACACGAAGCACAAACACACACGTCATATAATCAGGTGTGGCAATTCAAGGTGGCTGGGGAAAAGTGTAAGGATGCTGCTCTTTGGAGAAGGCTGACCTTGGGAATGGCCTGAGACACAGCGGACATTAAGCTGGAAATGTACTTAGTTTAGGATGAGTGGTCCACACCAATGCTGTTTGCCATCTTTTTTTAATCTAAGGTTAAGTTATATACTTGAGCATCCCAGAAATGTCCCCTTCGGATACCAGCTACTGGTTCTGTTTGTCCACTTCCTTCACCATGGCAAACACCTGAGATAATCAGCTTGTGGTAAGCAAAGATACATTTTAGCTCACGACTTTAGAGTGTCCAGTCCAGGGGAGGAAACTGGGGGGATGCCCCCGAAGACCTCCCGCTCCATCTCCTCAAGGTTCCCCAGCTCTCAACAGCACCACACCGGGGACCTTCGAGGGACAGACAGTGCAGGTCACATGACAGCATCTGTAATGACCTAAAGAGACAAGGCTAGAGGCTGAGGCACGAGTTTGTATCTGTTGGAATTCACTCTGCCCCAGAAGATACGTAGCAGGGAAGCAGAAAAAGCAGCTTTCTTTGCCACCATCATGCCACACGTGCAGTCATAGTGGAGCCACCCCTTTCCACATACGAATGAAAGCTACCAAAATGTGTGTGTGTGTGTGTGTGTGTCTGTCTGTCTGTCTGTCTCTGTCTCTGTCTCTCTCTCTGTCTCTCTGTCTGTTTGTGTGTGTGTATGTGTGTGTGTGTCTGTCTGTCTGTCTGTCTCTGTCTCTCTCTCTGTCTCTCTGTCTGTTTGTGTGTCTGTCTGTCTGTCTGTCTGTCTCTGTCTGTCTCTATTTCTCTCTCTGTCTCTGTGTGTGTGTGTGTGTGTATGTGTGTCTGTGTGTCTGTCTGTCTGTCTGTCTCTCTTTCTCTCTCTGTGTGTGTGTGTCTGTGTGTCTGTCTGTTTGTCTGTCTCTCTCTCTCTGTCTCTCTCTCTCTCTCTCTCTGTGTCTGTCTGTCTGTCTCTGTTTCTCTCTGTCTCTGTGTGTGTGTGTCTGTGTGTCTGTCTCTCTCTCTCTCTTTGTGTGTGTGTGTGTGTGTGTGTCTGTGTGTATGTCTGTCTGTCTGTCTCTCTCTCTCTCTGTCTCTGTGTGTGTGTGTCTGTGTGTCTGTCTCTCTCTCTCTTTCTTTGTGTGTGTGTGTGTGTCTGTGTGTATGTCTGTCTGTCTGTCTCTCTCTCTCTCTTTGTCTGTGTGTGTGTGCATGTGCGTGTGTGTGTGTTCCAACCTGCAGCAGTACTAAAACCAATAAGAATGACTGCAAGAACACCAAGAGTCCCCCATGGTGGATACGTAACTACCCGCGATAAAGACACAAAGGTCAGCCCGTTACGATGAAGTCTGACACACCTTTCATTTCCCCAATAGAGTAAAGTTTTGAAAACTCCTTGGTGGCTGGCACTGGGAACTGCTTTTACTTAGATTATTTGCTGGCTTGGTCTCAGCTGGTGGAGAGTTGATGGTGTGCAAGTAGTGTCTTTCCTAAGTAGGGTGTCTTCACTTCCCCTGCTCAGCCGAAGCTGCTTTTAGCTAATGCTGAAAGGCAGCACTGGTTAAGGGCAGGAACTGCAGGCCTTGCAGCTTGATTTAGCCACACAGTGCCCCAGTCTTCTCCTACATAAAATGGGGATGTTAACGCCTGCGTTCCCACTAACTAGAATCCACTAATGAAAGTGGCCCAGAGACCTAGTAACTATCGGCCAGGTCATGTTAGTTTGTTTTGCTTTATTCCTCACCAGCTAACCACCTGACATACCTTAGCAGGTAGTTTCTGTCCAGATGCTGGACCCACCTCCTCTCATGCACAGTTCATATATAACCTGGTTAGTGTCTGCCTCCCCCATGCATTTTCTTCTTTGGGCTTCCATAATAAGCCACTGGGAACTAGATAGAGTAAAACAATAGAAATATGTTAACTTTCCCTTCTAGAGTCCAGATCAAGGTGTTCACAGGGTCATGGCCACCCTAAAGCCTGTAGAGCAATTCTTTCTTCCTTCTTAGCATTCGGTTGGCTGTCAATCTTTGGTACCCATTGGCTGGTACTTGTACATTGCACATCCTTTTCCACTATCTGTGATCACCTGACATTTGCCAGCCGCTCCTTTCCATGGCTCTTCACATAAAGATGACAGTAACATGGGATGAGGGTGCCAGCTCTCCGGGGTGATCTCAAGTCATTAGCTGTGTAGAAACACTGTTTTCAAACAAGGTCACATTCTGAGGTCAGGTCTCCATTGGGTGTTTCTGGGGTGGGTGGGGATACAATGGGACCCACATCACTGGGGTGTAGACAGTTCAACACCCTGCACTGATCCACAGTGAGTCCCTTCTTTCAGCCTGGACATTTCCTTGTGTCAAGGTATCTTGTCCCATCTCAATTGCCTTGGAAGCCATCTTATGAAGTAAATTAAATAAAATTATACTGGGTACACTTGGACTTTGTGATAAATGAATCTGCTTAGGATAAATGGTGTGCCATATATAGTTGAGAAAAAAATAGAACTCAGCAGATCTAAGCCACACATTGACCTCATACGCCCTTCCTAAGGTCCATGAGGTTGGCATCAAATGTGGGTTCTCGTTCTAAATTAGGGAGTCTGGTAGGAAAGTGGGCAGTTTTTTTTTCAAGGATAACATTTATTGTGCTTTCATTATTTTATTTAGGTGCTGTGCCTCTCTCTTTCTCTCTGAGGCTATTATTATCTGATTTTGTAGTCACATAAGCACCAAGAGGTTGTTTGTTTGTTTGTTTGTTTGTTTGTTTTTTAAGATTGCAAAGTTAGTGAGCCTCAGAACTAGACTTGGACAGGCAGGGGCACTTCCGAGCTGAAGCTCTTAGCCACACTGGACCCTCCCTGTCAGGAAAAGTATAGGATTTTTGTGAAAATGAACAATGAGTCAAATGGCTCTCTGATGGGTGACCAAGTGAGGCCCACACTGAAACAATACAGTCAGGATGAAGAGTGTCTACAGTGTTCATGGTCTCATGTGAAGCAAGCAGCTGAGGCATCATGGGAGAGCTGAGGCATCATGGGAGAGCTGAGGCATCATGGGAGAGCTGAGGCATCATGGCAGAGCTAAGGCATCAAGGGGCCAGTCAGCTGAAGGTTTCAAAGATTAGAAGTGGGAGACCAATTCCAAGCTCCAGCTCGAACGTCACCACTTACCTCAAACATTAGACGCTCCCAGGTGACTTTCCAAAAGCTTGTCTGGGATGGCCTGGCTACTACCGTTGTGTCAAAAGCAGACAGGCTAAGAGAGGGCTCCAGACAGCCGGAAAATTCCTGGCATTACCATTAAACACTTGTCCCAAAGCTGATTTGAAACCTAACTTTACTGAGATATTCCCAGCTATAGTGGGACCAAGGTCTTCGCTCTGGCCCCCGGGGCTCTGTTCTTTCTAGAGGACGGTCTACTGCAGGTGACTCCCACGCTCAGACCAACAGACAGAACAGGGGCTGGAGCACGGAGCTAAGCTCCTAAAGCTGGCATCGGCGCCCTCTTTGCCTGGCTTCCCTCCCAAGGCGGGAATGTCTCATTGGTGCACTGGGGACTACCCAAGTACCTGGAAGCCAGTGTCCCAGAAGAGTGAGGAAGGGCCTGTCTGTCCTGGGGATTCATTGTTTCAGTCCTGCTCTCTGGAGTAAGTACTTTAAATGAACTGTTCCGCCCTCTAGGCCTGTATTAGTTACTTTTCTCAGGGATGTGACAAAATACCAGATTCGAAGGAACTTAAGGAAGAAAAGGTTTATTTTGGCTCGTGGTATGAGGGTATAGTTTCATGGTGGGAGGATCGCGGCAGCTCGAGCGGGAGGCAGCTGGGCAGTCAGGG
This sequence comes from Acomys minous, assembly GCF_964271855.1. Classification (NCBI taxonomy): domain Eukaryota; kingdom Metazoa; phylum Chordata; class Mammalia; order Rodentia; family Muridae; genus Acomys; species Acomys minous. Next base: position 16,478,426 of record NC_140499.1, on the reverse strand, counting down.
ACTGGAGAGCGATGAACACTGGTGTTCACCTCCGGTTCTCCCTTTTACTCGGTCCAGAACTCTCACTCATGGGATGGAGCCACTGTTGAAGGTGGGTCTCCCTGTTACAGAGTTATTATCTGACTTGGGCAGGAGACCACCCTACAGGAAATTGATTCACCTGAAAAGTTATCCCCTAATGAGACAGTTTTCTTCCTAGAATGCTCTACCTCCACGGAGCCCCTTTCCAGCGCTTCTCCGGCCACTACTTAGCGTGCTCCAGGCCCGAGACCTACTCCTTAGCACCGCATGCGCATTGAGTGCTTGTGATGGCCCAGGTCTGTAATCCTAGCTCGCGGGAAACGGAGGCCGGAATGTCTCAAGCGCAAAGGCTGTCTTCACTGCATAGGACTTTGATACACCCACCCTTATCTCAGACAACACAGAAACAACTACAGCAACAGAAGACAGGGTTTTCCTCAGGGAATTAACCCGTTTTCTTTCAGGTCTGGCAATGGGGAACCGTTGTTTCTTCCCATTTTCGTAACACAAAGATGGAACCAAGTAAGAAGAAAAAAAAAATCCCTTTTAGGGGAAGTTAGCCTATGGCATAAAAATAAAGTCACCCTTTACTGTCGGTAGGTTTTAAAAGATAAACTAAAAATAAATAAAAATAAAAGTCACCTCTTAGTATGTGTTTTTGAAGTCTGGAAATTTCTTTTTCCTCTTCATTTTCTAGTGTAAAGTTTCAAAATAAAAGAAAAAGCAAGAAAGTCCTTACAAACCCAGAGGAAAGTGTTAAGACTGATGATTCGGGCAGCGAGGCATTTGTGAAGTGTCTTATTTCTCACGCATGATTTTATTTGTTTAATCAACTTATATGTTTTTATCCCTATGACTCATATAGAGATACACTTTTGCTTTGTGTTGCTTGCTCACATTACAAGCTTTAAATGGAGGAGTAAAAGTTGTAAACACTTGTGCTGTCATGATTCATACCTGTAGGAAGCCGGGCTATGTGAAAGTTACCCGCGCTACATCAAGATTCTGCACGGATGATACTCAGCCACCAGCCCTCTCCTGGCAGAGCAGTCAAGTCTGAAGGGCTTTACCTGAGGGACAGACAGGGGGAACGACTACTGTGTGAGGTCCCAGCCAACCCCGGAGAACCTAATTTGTGAGGTGAAAGGGTTATTTCATGGACAGCAAAGGCAGCTCCTTGACCAGGGACTTGGGGGGGGGGGGGCTCCTTCAAGAGCCTCTAATAGCAGTGCACACCTTTCATCCCAGCACTCAGGAGGCAGAGGCAGGTGGATCTCTGAGTTCAAGGCCAGCCCGGTCTACAGAATAAGAGTTCCAAGACAGCCAGAGCTACACAGAGAGAGCCTGTAAAAAAAAAAAAAAAAGTTCTCCTATCTTCTAATGACACCAATGCTCAGGGCACAGCAGACAGGAAGGGATTCTATGGAAAACTCAGGGAAAGGCACCTCCTCTCCGGTGCTGTCTTCACCAGATCGCGTCTTTTCTTTCAGTAATTACAGCCAATCATGGAATAAAGATGCACCCCTGTGCTAGGTGGATTCACAACAGAACCACACAGTGGAAACCTGCCTGGACCCTCTCTGTGACTTGACAGTCCTTTCCTTAACAGACACTCCTCCACCTTATTCGAGACCTTTCCTGCTGGATAGGCACCCAGTAAACACTTTCTACAAAAACTTAATGTGAGCAGGGAGTGCTCTGGATAAGGCCTTTAGGCTGTGCTGCCTCAGGAGCTGGGGGCCTGGCATGTTCACAGCTCCTCCTGTCCCCTCTGGGAGGCTGGACCAAGGCTTTTTTCTCAGGGTCTCATGGCTGTGGCTCCTCCCTGTTAGCATGACTGGGACTGGGACTCGTTTAGACCCATTCCTCTGTGAAGCTAGCCTCCTCAATCTCACTCTAGCAACATTATCTGCTCGAGCACTTTTCCTCTTGCATCTTGAGCACCCTCCCACCTTTTCTCTTGCGTTGGTAGTTTTATATTCTAGCACCTCCCAGCCCTGGGGGGAAAAAAAACCATCTGTGCTGAGTCTCGAGTGTGGCCTGTGTACCTTAATTCCGGTACCTGGTGATGGAGGCAGAGGAATTGGAAGTGTAAGGTCAACCTTAGATACATAACACAGCCTAGATGAAACGAAACCTGGTCTCAAGATTAATAAAATAAAATAAAAATAATGTTAAAGTGCATGCATGACTCAAGTCCTTTAGTTGAGTGGATGTTAGGCAGAAAGTGAAATGCAAATGTCTCTGTACCTTCCCCAGAAGCTAACTTACCCCTAACTACAAATCGCTCACTAGGGTGTTGCTTACCTAGGCCTGGGCCCTGGATGAAGACAAGTTTCAAGCCTAAGTATGTTAGCACTACACTTTTCTGGGTCTTTGGGAAAAAAAAAAAAGATCTGTAGACTTGTCTGACGTCAGCTTGACTTGAGTTAGGGTTTGAGATCTCTGAGGGCTGCACACAGGGCACCTTCCTCTCCTACCTTCCTCAGCGAGGTGTCTCATGGCCTCGCTCCTGGCTCTTTGGCCAACATAGTGTCTGACGGCGATTCTAGAACCTCACAACTAGAAATTGGTTATTTTGATTTCTATCTTTTAAAAACTTTACCTGGAGGAGGTATTTCATTGGGATTAAGTCATGTGCATAATAGGAGAAGAGAAAACAACACGCTCTTCGTGAAGCCATAAGTAGAAGCTGCCGAGGCGGGGCTGCGTTGCTGCCACTCACTGCAGGGCCTGAGACTGCACCAGACCATCTCCAGTTGCCTGGCTTTATCCGCGGCCCAGGGTCAGGTGCTCTCCTAAGAGCAAAGGCACTGTTTGCAGAAGGCCATCATTAAGACACTAGATTACTAGCTAACATCCTGCTTTAACCATATTTCTGATGTTAGAGACCTGAGAGACAAATGCCGTGTTGTCTCTGAATGCACTCAGCCTTGATTTCTCTAGCCTTCCAGTTATAGTTATGCTAGCAAGAAAGGGAGTCGGGTGGGGGCAGAAGTGTCAGACTCTGGACTAAAGGCCGAGGTGCTTTTTAACATAGCAAAGCTGACTCTGGCCGCCTGGTCCTCCCAGCATCCTCAAGTCCCTGCTGTTACAGGGTCCTCCTGGCTGGGATGGATGGTCCACCCCCTAGCCTAGACTTCCCCAGCCCAGCAACTGGGCTAGGCTGCCCTTTCCCCCAGCTGCTCTGCCCTATATTATTCAGCCACTTGGGCTATGCTGGCCTCTTGGCAGCGCCGCCTCCCTCTCTTGGTCAGCGGCTTCTCTCCTGCCATCCCTCCCCGTCTCTCCTCTCATGGTCCACTGCAGTCCAGCGGCCACGTCCAGCCTGGACTCTTCCCTCTGCTGCTTTCTCCCTTATACCTACAATAAAATCTTTCTATTTGAGGAGTAGTCATGTCCTCCTCCTCCTTTTATTCCATTTGTTTTTCATTCAAGAACAACATAGGATTGTGATATTTTTTCTAAATCTCCACATTTTCAAACATTTCATCATTACAGCTTGCATTTTACTTGAAAGAGTAAAAAACAAGAGTCTATTATGTATGGGTGGTGATGGTGGAACAAAACTGTTTTTCAGTTTGAGAAGTTTTTGCTAGAATAAGTTTTGCTGGAGTGCTCTAAACAGTTTATAATGTTACAATTACACTCTTGATCTTTACTCAGTCTTCGTTTCTAAAGGCAATGAAGCTCAGGAAATCACCTTCAGAAAGACCAGGAAGAGTTCTGATAGAAAGTAAGTAAGCCTTCCGGTGCACGCACTCAAGAGGGACCCCCGACCCTGACCACCGCCCCCCACATATCCATATCACTGTGAAAGACAGCATAAAGGAGGGAAGTGATGTCACAGCTTCGATAGCTTTGGGTCCATCGTGGCGGCGTGAGCATGGCAGAGCACTTCAGCTCATGGTGGAAGACGCTTAGGATGAAGGTGGCAGGAAGCAGGGGCAGGATCTACTCTTCAAAGACCCACCCCTTCTGACTTACACCCACTGGGTAGGCAGCTCTTCCTGAAGGTTCCACATCCTCTCAAAATCGAGCCCCCTAGCTGGGGCGGAAACAAATCACCTTGTTTTATTTTCTCCTTTTGAGACAGGGTTTAGCCATGTAGCCCAGGATAGCCTTGAACTTGCCATCCTCTGGCTCAGCCTTCTGAGTGATAGGATTAGAGGTGGGCACCCCCATTTTTAGGGACAAGCCATATGGCCAATGTTCAGCCATCTTGTCAGAGCCTAGGTTCCTATTTCTCCAGCAGTCTGCCATTTACCAGACACCAGGTGACCCTGTCATAGTTCGGCAGTTAGACTGAAGAATAGATTTAGACAGAGCCACCCTGTTGTCGTTTAGCAGTTAGATTAGATAAAGATAGCAAAATATTCGGTGTGGCAGGATGTTGTGACCTGCTTGGAATTCCTCGCATCTTGAGATAGCCTGCAGCTGGGTTGCCATAGCAATATGCTTCCCTGCCCCCTGCCTTATAAAACCTTCTACTTGAAAAATAAAGTTTGAGAGCTTGATCAAAGACTTGCTCTTCTTCGTGTCTTGTGTTCTGTCCCTATACAGGAGAATTCTCTTCCCGAGAGTTAGTCGAACCCCAGCAGACCAGGTCACCCCATCATAATTCCTCACAGTTTGAGTACCTATGCAAAATTGTGCTTCACACCCTTGCCATGGCCTGTCACCTTCTTATGGTGTCTTCATCCCACAGGCCCATTGGCAGGGGTATTACTGTGGATTGAGAGGAACAAGGTCTAAGGCGAGGTGTTTCTCTGTGGCGCCCCAAACTGATAGTTCATGGGTCATGAAGGCTGGGCTGTGCCCTAGAAAGCAGCAGTCTTCCCTGTGACTTGGCACACACTGTCACTCAGCCTGCCCTAAACACAGCTACTCTGACCCCGGCTTTTTCCTCTTCCTTTGCCCAAAGGGTGGCAGAGACCAATTTCTATCTCTGCTCTAGTTTCCAGGCTCAAACCTATTAGGAAGGATGAGGAAGGACCTCTGCGGAAATGTTGCTCCACTCTCCTGTGCTTCCGCTGTGCTCAGATGCCAGAGCATTCCACCTTCCGTGTTAGAGCTGCAAGAACCAGCCCCAGAGGTTGGTAGGAGATGACGCCCCATGTGTTAGTGCTGGGGTTCCAGTCAGTCAACTAAATGTTTGCTCCTTAGTCAGTGGACCTTCTTCTGAATCGAGGAATTCTGTGCCTCTTTCCAAAAGTCACCTCAGGCAAGCTGGGGAAACGTGACAGATTGTTTTCAACTGTGTCTGTATCAAAGACTGGCCTTTCACAAGTCCATGCTACACCACAAAGGGACTTGTCACATACCAGATTCCCTCTCTCTCTCTCTCTCTCTCTCTTTCTTCTTCTTCTTCTTCTTCTTCTTCTTCTTCTTCTTCTTCTTCTTCTCTTTCTTTTTTTCTTCTCTTCCTTTCTTTTGATAAATCACACTACTTAACCCAGTCTGGCTTTAAACTAAAACCTTCTGGGCTAGGCTTCCTTAGTTCTGGGTTTCCATATGCAGACCACTGTACTCAGCTCCTTCCTGTTCAACCAATCACCAGGTCTCTTGACTTAGGAATGGCATCTGTACTAGCTGGCTGTGGCCGAGCTTCTCTCAAAGTTATCACAGACTAACAGTAATCTTTAGTAAGGAGCTGAGCAACATATCAGTGGCTACACCACTGGAAAAAAATAGCTCCCCTTCTCTAACGACAATTACCCGCCAGTGAGCACTCCCTACTATTTATGATGGACTGTCAACAGGTCCCCTCTTGTACTGATAATCACAGGTGCTGTGAGTTTGTGAGAAGTGTCTGTGTCATCAACAGAAGGTTGTGTTTCATAGTTCACAGCACACTTCCTCATCCTCCAGCCCTTACAGTCCTTCTGCCCTTTCTTCCATGATGTTCCCTGAGCCAGAGATCAGAACGGCAAGGGAGCACTGATATAGATATCCTGTCTGGGACTGACTGCTTGGTGGCCACTTATTCTCAGCACTTTGACCAGTTATGAGCCTCTGCGCTGACATTAATTCACTAAAAGTAGAGGTGCCTCTGATAAAATCTGAATACCCTGCTGGCCATCAATAGGATAAACACAAACATATAAGCAGTTGACATTGTGTTGATTTAGGTTCCTCACTATGGCTTACAACTTCCACAGCCTTGGCCTTCTGACAAGATTTACATGGGGAATATGAAGAATAAATTCCTCCTGTGGAGCAGGCCCCAGATCCATGCAGAAAGGGGTTGGTTATCTTCATAACACGTATGCCACTATTACACCAGTGGACACACTTTTTCTGATGGGTCGGTGTCATAGCTCAGACCCAGTTAAGTAAGGCTATTGATGATTTCTACTTCCATAGCCTATTTTGTGCCTTCTGACAGTAGGGATGCCAGCCAGCAGGAAGAACATTCCTATCTCAGTTCTAGCTTGACTTCCCTGTGTCCTGTAGTCAAAGTGTGTGCCAGCAACAGAGTCTTATCATACAGCTCTCATGGGAAACTGAGAGAAATGGCAACATCTGGGCTGTTTCAGGTCCTCTGGGGTCTTCCTGGCCAAGAAGACAATATCCCACACCTGCTGCTTTCTTTTGTTTAAAAATCTATAGCTTCTAGACATATATATCTATATCTACATCTATATCCACATATATCTATCTATCCAAAGTTAAACAGATTCAAGAGGCTGTATTTATATATTTATGCATATATGAGCATGTGTGTATGTGAGTGTGTGTATATGAGTAATAATCGGGGAGGAAGAGTCCAGGAATAGAGAGGGAGCAAGGAGGACGTGTGACAGGAAGAGGGGTTCTGAAGGGGAAAGGGGAAAATGTAATTATATTTTAATATTAGAAGCTGCAAACAAAAAAGTAACCCATGGCTTCTTGGTAGCATTGTCTACCTGTACAGAGTACTTTTGTTCAAAGTCCTTTCATAAAAATTACATTTTACAATTAGATTTAAAAACAATAGTTTTTTTTTTTTTAGAATATAGAGTTTATTAAATGAATATGGGGAGAGGAGGAAAGAGGGAGGGGAACAAGAAAGAGAGAGAGAGAGACAGAGAGAGAGACAGAGAGAGACAGAGGCAGAGACCAAGACACACACACACACACACACACACACACACACACACACACACAGACAAAGACAAAGACAGAGGAAGAGAGGGGAGAGAGAGGAAGAGGAAGAGGGAGTAGATAGGGGAAGAGAAAAAGAGAGGAAGGAGAGGTCTCCACACATCCCTCGATTAGTTACTTCTCTCCTCCTCCTGTCCCCTCAGTTCTACCCTCACTGAACCCTTCCCACTCCCAGGATTCCCACCCCGTCCTCTCTTAGCACACCTACTCTACCATCCACCCTCCTTTATGACCTAGCTGTGCTCCTCCGGGGCACGGACTCGCAGCACTCCGTGCCCTAGCGCAGCCACCGCTCACGTCCATATTCATCCCCACTCTACCCACAGCAGCTGGGGAACGGACGCAGCAGCCTAGATGTGGTGCGCGTACACAGCGGGACTTTATTTATCTGTAAAGGAAAGTGAAATTATGAAATTGGCAGGAAAATGTCTGGAATGGAAAATATTATACTGAGTGAAGTCACCCTGAAACAAAAAGACAAATGATGAACGTTTTTCCTTGTACATGATTTTTAGCTCTGGGTGTTTAACCTGGAGTGCCTCCTGTGGGCAGGACACTGGGAAGGGGCTGCGGTGGAGGGGAGCGGAGGAGAGGGGAGTGGTAAGACTTCCCGACGGAAACGTGAGGGGACACAAAGCAGAATGAGGAGTGCAGTGAGATCACAAGTGTGAGAAAGAGAAAGTGAGAGAGAGAGAGTCTGGATGGCAACCTGCTTAATTCCCTTGCGAGAGGAAAGTACCTGTGGTGCTGATTCAAACAGCGCAGGGCTGGCGGGAGTCAGGGCTTCCCTCTCCTTTGCTTGCCACAGACATCACTCTTTTTCTTTCATTTGTTTGTTTGTTTTTTGAGACAGGGTCTCTCTGTGTTAGCCTTGGCTGTCCTGAACTCGACTTGTAGACCGGGCTGGCTTTGAACTCACAGAGATCTGCCTGCCTCTGCCTGCCTCTGCCTGCCGAGTGCTGGGATTAAAGGTGAGCGCCACCACACCTGCAGACATCACTCTTAACAGACTTAAGCTGTTCTGCTCACTTTCCCCCAAATCGCCTCACAGCTAGGCTTAAACATCAAGTGGGACTCCAAGAAGGCTGAGCTGCTAGTCAGAAGAGTCATTAGCAGCCAGGAGCTGTTTTCAGTGGTGGTTAGTACCTGGGAGGAAATTCTCTTTGTTTGGTCTTGGAAAGTAATCAAATAAATAAAACAAAATAGAATTTGTGAGACCATTGCACCAGGCTGAGGTCCAGAAGTGGTTTTTTGGGCATTCTTTTTTGTTTGTTTTTATTAAATTAATTTATTCAGATTACAACTCGATTGTTATCCTGTCACTTGTATCCTCCCATTCCTCCCTCTCTCCCGCTTTCACCCTATTCCCTTCCCCTAGGTCTAAGACCGAGGGGGACCTCTTCCCCCACTATATGATCATAGGCTATCAAGTCTCATCTTCGTAGCCTGCTTATTCTTTCTTTGAGTGCCACCAGGCCTCCCCATCAAGGGGAGGTGGTCAAGTATGGGGCACTAGAGTTTTCTTGGGCATTCTTTACCGAAGAAAGTTGTTACGTTGTACCAGTCACACCCATGGATATCAGGGGCAGAGAATGAATCTCAGTCCTTTTCTCCTCTGTGCTACGTTCTACTCTTACACTTCAGAGTTAAAACAGGATGGGGAATAGAGCCCTTAAGAACTTCTTGTGCACTTAGCATTAGCCTCAGGTCTTAGCTTTATCAACTCTCAGGTCCCCACAATACAGACTAGCAAGTTCATAATGAAGAGGTGGCGACTGTTGTAAATCCAAGAGACCCTTGACTATAGGACGTCACTCAACTTCTGTCCACTGACTGCATGGCTTTTCCTAGCTAAGGTGCTGGAGACAGCTCTGCATGGGGCTCAGTCTTTCCAAAATCTCCCCACTGTTGTTGAGCGTCTAGGACCGTGAAATCAGTTGATTTGGGGTAGCCTTGGGCATCAAGCACAGAGTCATGCTCATGATAGACAAGCATGCTAACCCTGATCTATCTCCACAGCTCCATTTCTGCACTATAACACAATTCACAGGGGCTTAAAGGGAGTCGCATATGTAGTGGGAAGCACAGACTGTTGAACTCTTCTGCTAAAACATGAAATCTATTCATTCCCAATACCAGTTCACAGTCTGGTTGATACACAGACAAGAAGTCAACAAGATGCTGACTCCATGCGGCATCCATGCCGATGTAGCGGGCAGCTATTTCTGAGGGGGGGCACTCACAGTTGCCATGACTTAGCTCTGTGTGCAGCCATCAGAAGTGTCAAGTATTGCTGCTGTCCTGACTTCCTTCTCAGACAACCATCGCTGAGGATTTAGAGGCTTTCTAGACCCTGGAAGCCATGGCAGGCAACCCCGGGGTTGGACCACAAATCTGCTCCAACTCCAGGGGGGTCTTGTTTGGTGTCATCCTGAGACACATGGTAAAACTGTTACTGGAGTCTGTCCTTGACTGAGTCAGGTGTTTGTGAACTCTAATTTTGTTACATTCTTTTGGCTATATGGGTCTTAGGCAGCAATCGTGCCTGTAAATCTGCAGGAAGCATTGGGCCCTGGTGGCCTATTCTTTTTCTTTATTTCTTCAGAGTCCAGACTTCAGTCGCTCAGTTGCGAGGTCAAATGAGCAGCAGGCTGTGTTACTGCCTGGGCCTGAGTCTCCATCAGGAGCATTCCTTCTGTCATCCGAGTTCTTCACAGTGCAGGCTGCGGCTGCGAAGCCTGCGTGTTCTTTTTGTTCACTTAATTAGTCAGGACATTAGTCTAAGGATTTACGTAGGCTCCCGCCCCCCTCCACTTTCCTTTGTTATAGCCGATCTGCATAACTTAGGCAAGGCTAGTTATGTGACTCTCCCTCTGCCATAATCTTAAAACAGGAAACCACAAATTACCTCATTTTGCATGATAATTCTGGGCTCTGACTCACGTACAGAGAGAGAGATTAGAATCACAGAATTTCAGTCTTGAAGGGAACAGAGAGGTCATCTCACTGACTTATCATGGGAATCACCACGGCTGGGTTGTGTTTTTTTAAAAAACACACGATTCCTTCTCTCCTTTCCCCACCCCCAGAGATGTTGGGTTTCTAGGTTTGACTGAGCTCCGGAATCTGTATTTTTAGAAGGTTCCCTGGTGAATCAGAGAAATCTGGGCTGTGACCCACTGGCACATTTCCCCTTACCTTCAGACAGAGGACTTTCTGCTTGGACATTGTGGGTTTGCAAGCATCCAGCTGGCATAGGGTGTGGGCAGGGAAGCTTCTCCTTGGACTCTGAAGACTCCCCTATGAACTGACCATATCCCACACTGGTTATTAGCTTGTTAGGCCTGTGTTAGTGTCTATGCAGAGGGCTTGTCTTGTTCATACCAACAACTTGTGAGTGTCCCGATGGCTAGACTGTGTACAATATATTTTACAAACAGGTTATTTACCCCCCCCCCCACAACAGCCTCACAGGACATTTTTCAGACAGTTTGAGGTGCTAGGCTTTAGACCCACATCTTCTAGGGGCACTGTCGCTCACATTTTCCATCCAGTTACACAGCTAAGTGCTTTGCTGTGCTACTCACTAATTAAGAAAAGCTAGTTAAGTAAAACAAAACCTTCAAGACCCTTTCTTTTGCTGACACCCTGAGTTTAGAGAGCTCAGTCTAACAGGATATCTACTTTCTTTCTGACCATTTAACCTTGCTAATTACACACACACACACACACACACACACACACACTCAGAGGGAGGGAGGGAGAGCAAGAAGAGGAAGGGAAGAGGGAGGGGCGGGGAGGAAGAACACACAGATACATATATCAAGTTGACCTTGAATTCACAATTCTTTTGCCTCGTTCTCTCAAGTGCTGGATTACAGGTGTGCACCAACATGTCCAGTGGAAGCAATTTAGAAATTAGTATACGTGTATTATTTGCTGGTTACAAACCCTTTTCTTATTTTTCATTTTTTGTGGTGTTGGAAATCAAACCCAAGACTGTGGCCATGTTAATAAGTACTCTGACACTGAGCTATGCCCCCAGCCCTTGGGGACTATTTTAATGTATTTATGCATATTACTTCATTCAAATTTAGTTTCTAAACAAAGTCTTTGTATTAGATACTATCATCATTCTCAATTTGGACATTAAAGAAAATAAGGCTTGGAAAAGCAAAATAACCTGCCCAATTTCAGCTTTAATTTGAACACAAGAAATCTTTAAATTGTAAAGCTTAATCTCCAGCTGGTGTGTTGTTCTACGGTCAAGCATTTGGGCATCATCTATTACTCACTGCACAGTACTGTCTGTTACTCACTGTACTGTCTGTTACTCACTGTGTTGTCTGTTACTTACTGTATTGTATGTTACTCACTGTTCTGTCTGTTACTGTATTGTCTGTTACTGTTCTGTCTGTTACTCACTGTACTGTTTGTTACTCGCTGTTCTGTCTGTTACTGTATTGTCTGTTACTGTGTTGTCTGTTATTCACTGTTCTATTACTGTGTTGTCTGTTACTTACTGTTCTGTCTGTTATTCACTGTGTTGTCTGTTACTCACTGTGTTGTCTGTTACTGTGTTGTCTGTCTGTTACTCACTGTTCTGTCTGTTACTCACTCTATTGTTTGTTACTCTCTGTTCTGCCTGTTACTTTCTGTTGTCTGTTTCTTAGTGTATTGTCTGTTACTCACTGTTCTGTACTGTCTGTTACTTACTGTATATTCTGTTACTCTCTGTTCTGTTACTCACTGTATTGTCTGTTACTCACTGTACTGTCTATTACTCTGTATTGTTTGTTACTCTCTGTTCTGTCTGTTACTCACTGTGTTGTCTGTTACTCATTGTTCTGTACTGTCTGTTACTCACTGTGCTACTTGTTACTCAGCGTGTTGTCTGTTACTCAGTGTTCTGTAATGTCTGTTATTCACTGTTCTGTATTGTCTGTTACTCACTGTTCTGCATTGTCTGTTATTCACTGTTCTGCCTGTCTGTTATTCACTGTTCTGTGTTGTCTGTTACTCACTGTTCTGCATTGTCTGTTATTCACTGTATTGTCTGTTTCTCTCTGTTCTGTATTGTTTGTTACTCTCTATAATAGAGAGTACTATATTGTCATTAAATACATGAAGCCAGTACTGGTTATTGTGGGTAAAATAAAAGGCATTGTTATTTTCATGGTGACGATGCTCCCATCAGTGTGTTCACACTCTCATATACAGTGGATGAAGAAGACCTAGTTGATATGTTTGAATATTCATTATTTTATTTATGCAAAAATGAGAATTAAGTGTACTTTTCTGGCTTTGTAGAAGCCTAAATATACTTAGCATATCATTTTCAAAAGAGAATATTGATAAAGATAGTGTCTCATGTTCAGTGATAATTTAGAATAATTACTAGTGAATTTTAGCTCATTGTCTATATTTGTGGGGCTTTATTATAACTCATATTGTTTTTTAAAAAAGAATACCCTTTAAATCTAGGCTGAACCCACCTACACCTTATTTTTTTCTGAATGAACCAAGTTTTTAAGTAATTCAGATGGATCTAGGACATGGACTTGGAAGTAAGACCTTTATCTTATCCTGAATCATCGAGGCCTAGGCTGGTGATTGGGTTTGGACACGGTTCACAGGGACTTCATGGCACAGCATGGTGTGCACAGTCTCATGACGAAAGCAACAGTGCCTCTGGACCCTCACATCAGGAGCAGGGCTTTGCCAATCCGCCACCCAAACCAGAGTATCTACATTTGGGTCCTTATCCAATATCAAACTTTTCCAATAACTTTAAGGAGGCATGCTTTCCTGTGCTTACCTGAAACAAAAAGAAATAGAAACTTCCTTCCTTCCTTCCTTCCTTCCTTCCTTCCCTCCTTCCTTTATGAAATTGTTAGCACAAGACGATTCAAGAGGCAGAAGAGAATACAGAATGTTTTCAATCGTTGATTCATTGTTTTACTTAATGAAATGTATTTTTGTTTTGTATCATTATTGTTATTTTTAATATTTTATTATTATTTATTTACATCTACATGTGTATATGTCTGTATTGTTTGAAGGTAGCTGCCTAACTCCCATTTTTTTCATGCCAGAATAAGATCTAGGGTCTCTAAATGAGATTTAAATAGTTTCTCTCACATGGAGGAGGGACACTAAGTCATAAAGCATTTTCCTTTAGGGCCTCAAAGGCAGTATTCCCCAAGGATCCACCCGTCCAGAGACTCGCCTTTCATGTAGTCTAAGTTCCTTAATGCAGAGATGCTGCTGAAGGTCCTCAGCAGGCGAGCTCTCTCTCTTCCTGCTAGCCATGGTCAGGTTGATCATTGCCTTCTCCCCTTTCTCTCAGGGGTCTTCTGGAAACAGTGGCATCCTCTGCTTTCTTGCCTGTAAACTGTGATTGACTAAGCAGAGGAAGCCTGGGGAGGCTGGCCATGGACCAACAACATGTGTAGTACAGGACAGCAGACAAGGACCAAACTTCAAACAGTCACATTCTCCTTCCACAGATATGCCCATAAAACTGAGTAAATCTCTGAAAAATAAAGGCTGTGATAACTATTTGTATTCTCCATGAAGGCAATTCTACCCACACGTTGAGCTTTATTTGCTCATGTGTATAAACAAACACACTCAGGTCTGTGTGTAACATTGGCAACATTGGCCACTCATACCACATTCATAGGCTAATGAAGTAATTTTTAAAGCTGAGGTAATACTGCTGCTGAGAGGTATTTGGGATGGGTGGTGACATTGTTTTGGTTGCCATAATAACTGAGAGGGGTTGCTAGCACTGTTATGTAATCAGTCACTCAGAATGCCAGAACGTACTCTGCTGAGAGAACGCTTGTGAGAAACCACAGACAAGCCACCCATCATATTCTGTGTGATGGTGCACACTTTTACCCAAGAAACATTGCGGTTTGCCAACCCACCACAAACAGTGGGAGTGATGCCCGTCCACATGTCTCTAGAATAATTCTGAATTTTCACTCCTTCATGATGATCTCGGCAGGGAATACAAAGATACACATGCAATTCTGGTTTTAAAATTTCCACTGTTTCACAGACTGGTTTAATATAGGGTAGAATATTATGTGCTAAGGGTGGTTCCAGCATTTAGAGGTTGGATGAAGTGACCTCCACAAGTCCCTGCTGACCCTTTAAGTGAGTAAGTGTGTGATAATGAGGCGAGAAAGCACCCACTGTAAAGCCTTCTATTTCTTGTCAAATTCAGACATGTGTCCAGTGCATCCGTGGATTGAACCCTCTCTGATTACAGTGCCTCACTTTTCACATGAGCTCAATAGTTTGTATTTTTTTAGCACTTTTCTAAAGCCAGAAAAATTTATCCCCAAATCCCAGCAGTACCTAAGTGTTTGTTTCAAAGGGGAGATTTACTGACAAGGAGTAGACTGCTTTTCAAATAATTATTTGGAACGAAATTTAATTGAAATCACATGTATCTACTGTTCTTCTATTCAAATTAAGGATTAAAATATCTAGATAGGTTAGGGATATCTATTAGCTACAAAGAAGATTGAGTTTTTGAGTCTTTAATCTTTTTATCTATACATGTTTTGTTTTTTGAGAAGGGGGCTCACCATAGAGCAAACTGACCTTGAAATTATGGTGCTCCTGACCCAGCCTGCAGAGCTTGGATTACAGACAGTATGCCTGGCTTAATTTGAATTTTGAAAGCAATTCTTAAATCGAACGATATTTGAGTATATAAAAATGAACAAAATTGAATGCACCAAAAGCTCATGAATTTCTATACATGTTTTTTACATATCCTCTAATACACAGATGGTTTGTTACCTCAGCAAATACTTCCTTAGAGCTGATGATGTGCCAAAAAAAATTATGGCAGCCATTGACTAAACCAAGGCGAATGAGACAATGGCTCTATTCTCAAGATTTTCAAGCATGGGTTCATCTTTATATTATTTGGCTAAACTCAATTATATTTTACCAGTATATTTCTTTGATTAACACAGGCAGCCAAACCCTGGGCTCCACTCATGCTAGGTGAGTATTCCACACTAAGAGGGGTCTCTACCCTCCACTCAATCTAGTTTGCAGATACTCAGAGCATATTTATGAAGATAACAAGATAGCTTGGGTAGCTTATTTTATTGTCAGAGATTATTCCCAGAGTGTCTTGTGAGTTTCTGGGTAGAAGTGGACTTTTTAACTGTTGGCCTGCATTAGGAAGTGGGACTCTTCAGTCATTTGAAACCCTAATGTCTTAGTTAGGGTTTCTATTGCTGTGAAGAGACACCATGACCACAGCAACTCATATAAATGAAAGCGTTTAATTGGGGATGGCTTACAGTTTCAGAGGGTTAGTTCCTTATCATCATGGTGGGAAGATGTCAGCACATAGGCAGACACAGTGGTAGCAAGGCAGCTGAGAAGTCTAAATCTGGATTGACAGATGTAGAGAGGATTGACAGAGAGAGAGAGAGAGAGAGAGAGAGAGAGAGAGAGAGAGAGAGAGAGAGAGAGGGAGAGGGAGAGGGAGAGGGAGAGGGAGAGGGAGAGGGAGAGGCTGACATGAACATTTAAAACTCCAAATCCCATCCTACCCCACCCAGGTGCCCCAGTGACACACCTCCTCCACAAGCTCATATGTACTTAATTAAGCCTTACTTCCTAAGCATTCAAATATACGAGCCAATGGGGGCATTTTTAATCAAACCACGTAGGAAGACACTGTTCCTGGATGGAACACTGGTCTTTTCTCGACTTTGGACTCAGACTGAGATGTGGATAAATCCTGGGTCTCAAGACTTTGGACAGCAACTTCTTGAGTCTCTGACTTCTGAGTACAGACTGTAGGACCTAGTCAGCATAAGGCCTAAATTCATTCTTTATTAAAATACAGCAATATGAATATATACCTGTGTGTACATATATACCATTCTATTGTTTCTATTTATATGAAGATTATAGAATGCTGATTAATATGATGACATTTGCCATTCACCTGGTGAAATTAATGAGAACTTAAGTACATATTATATAATCTAAATAAAGGAAGCTATCTAATCTGGCAAATTGTGCAGTTCATGTAACCTTTCAAAACTCTGAATTACACCTGTGTCCATAAAATAAAATCAGAAATGAATATCTAACTCTTACAGAGCGAGATGTGGTGGAGCTGAGGACTGCTACCACAATTCCACATTCACACTAACTTAGGATAATACCACTTTTTGTTTAAGAGCTGGCGAGTGACAGAACACAGGATCTCAGCTGTAACATATGCGAGACACTGGCAGAGTAAATAAATACAAACAAACGCGGGCTGGCCCACACAAGAGTGTCACCAAGCTCTGTCTGAGATGCAGCCATCACTCAAATTCAAAAGCGTGTGAGAAAACCGTTCCCATGAGCTCCATCAGCAGACACAATAAATGGCCACATTATGTTAGATATTCCTGTGCTCAAGGAAGGGGACATCCAAGAGGGAAAATCGTGTCCAATGTCGCTCACCTGCCTTTAAGGGAAACATTATGCCCCTTTAAGGATTCTGTCACACACACCTTCTGAATGTACGTGGGGCAAATGTTAGCCGTCTCTCCTTTAGCCCTGATATAACTTTTAGTAAGCTTAATTTTCTCTTTTTGGAAATGGATGAGTATTAGAGGAAGGACAGGGAGATGAAATTATGTGGCTATAATCTCAAAAATTAAAAAAAAAAAAATTAAAACCACATACAAAGTCATTCTAGAATTTCCACCGGCTTTGTTCTCAGGAGGCAGGGCACACCAGCTTTGGAAAGCATGAGGCCTTGGGTTTAGGGCCACTGATGGAGAGGAGCTGGTCTGAGTTCATGGGTGAGAGGCTCTGAGAGAGAACAGACAGCGTGGGCATCATTGCTTTCTGTGTGGCACCCATGTTTTCCCACTTGTTTTCCTCCCCTAGGTGAGTTTTGGACCTTGTGGAGCGTGTGCAGCAACAGCTGCCACTCTGGCTCCTGATCAGAGGTCTGCTCAATCAGTAGCCCTGCTGGGGCTGCTCTCGGCTTCCCAGGAGAGCAGACATCTGCTTTCTCATAGGCTTCTTACACATCCCAATCTGAAGAGAGAGGTCCAAAGGCGAGCACTCAAGAGTGTGGGCAGGCCTCCTGGGCACAGCCAATGTCCATGCTGTGCAAAAATGTCATTTTACTAAGTCATATACACCCTATTTATTTGATATACATTTATGGCGTCTGTTACAAGCAAAATTAACTTTCTCTTAAAATCCTCAAGTAAATCTTATGCTCAGGAAGTGGGGGACACCTACTTTGAGAACAGTTCTGTGATGGCTGGTATGGATCCTCACATACATTCTAGGCATTGTCTACCCCCAACACACACACATACACACACACACACACACACACACACACACACACACGCAAACATGCACACACATGCACACAGCACACACGCAACACGCATGCACACACACACACTCATGCACACAGGCAAACACACACACACACACACACACACATACACCTTGCTTAGTGGTGTACAGAAGTTCCAGATTCCCTGTCCAAGCTCTAAATCTGTACTGTAATGGAGTGCGTCTGCTGCCTCAGCAGTCCCTGTTCCCAGAGATAGCACTCAACAGTCTGTGTCCAGCCCTCATGCTGGGCTCTGCTTTTATCTTTTGAACTTTGTGTTTTTCTCCAAAGTTGCACGTTTCTTCTTAATACCTTGAAGATCAACTCATATGATTCCTCCTTTAAGAAAAAGTTCTAAGCTGAGTGTGGTGGTGCATGCCTCCAATTCCAGTACTGGGGCAGGCAGGGGGATATAACGAGGGTTTGAGGTCAGCCTAGTCTACACAGTGAGGCTTTCTCAAAGTTAAAAAGAGTGGGATAATTTAGTTCTACACCATCTCTGGGAATTTTACTTTATTACATTTTTTTTCTTTGCTTTGAGCACTACAATTTAAGCAAGTGTTTTGAAAGCAAGAACCAGGGACCAAATACAACGCAAGTGTTCATGATGGTCAGGCACTGTGTGTTAGAGTCTCCACACTCAAGTGTTTGCAGATATAATTAGTTATCTGAACATTTGTTTGGAAAAAAAACAAATAAACAAAGAAAACAAAAAACCAAAAACCACCTCAGCACTTGACCAGGAGGCTGATTTTATTCTTGAATTACAAAAGTTCTTTATGACAGTATTAAGTGTGTTTTCTGGTTTCAGCTCTGCCTCTAGAGCAACTCAGATGAACACAGATCTCGCCCCTTCGACAGCACCTGATTTTTTCTTTTTCCCATCCTAGGCCAGCTAACATGTCCCCCTCGCCACCTTCTCCTGCTCTGTGCATCTCTATGGGAACCCCACGCTTGCCTTACTCCCCTTCTCACCCAGCTGCCCTCTGAACATGCTCAGCTGGCTATATGATTGTAGCAGTAGTCATCCCCAGTGCAGTGTGAGTACAGGGCCCTGTAACACTGTAGCAGAGAGACCAACCTCCCAAAAGATAGGAGATGCGGCTTAGTTTCCTATAATACTTGTTCAAGGTGCTTGGTTGATAATCATATCTGAAACTATCATTATAAAAAACAGCTAGCAAAAGGGTCATAGGCTCCTCTTGAGAACACACAAAGGTCGGTGTGCTGGAGTTACCCTGCAGAGCATCCGTTCAAGATGGTGGCGCACGTCTTTAATCCCATTACTCAGGAGGCAGAGGCAAGTGGATCTCTTGTGAATTCAAGGCCAGCCTGGTCTACAAAGTGAGTCCAGGACAGCTAAGGCTACACAGAGAAACCCTGTCTCTCAAAAGAACAACAACAACAAAAAAATCTGTGCCATCTAGTCGCGCACTCGACTTCTAAAAGCACGATGAGGAGAGGGAGGACCCAGAGTGTCACCCAGGCTGTGTCTAATGCTCCTTGGAGTGAAGGGTGGTTTCCGGGCAGGTGCCAGGCTCAAGCTGCTCCTTGTAGATTTGGCTTAGCTCCTCACAGAGGGAGGTGCTGTAGGTGACTGAGCGGGAAACCCAGCTTCTGCTCATTGTAGGAGAGAACTTTTCTGTCACCACCTTTTGGTGAATTAACTGTCCCATCAGGACAAAAGAACTGCCAGGGGACCTGCCCTCTTTACTTGGTACCTGGCACGTGACCTTGCCTAGGGCTATCAGGAGGATGGCTTGATTTAGGGTTAGAGGGCTGAAAAATCAAGAGCTAGGTTGGCAAGATGGCTCGGCAGGCAAAAGCACTCAGAATCCACATGGTGGAAGGAGGAGAAAGTCTTACAACTTAGTTGTCTTCTGACCTCCACATGAATGCTGGGGCATGTATATGCCTTCCTACACACACACACACACACACACACACAGAGAGAGAGAGAGAGAGAGAGAGAGAGAGAGAGAGAGAGAGAGAGAGAGAGAGAGAGAGAGAGAGAGAGAGAAAGTAGCAGGGCATGCTAGAAGTTGGTGTTTAATAAGTTTCTGGATAATAACTACCCAAAGAGGGGTGCCAGGACACGTTAGCCCCATTTCCTAGGAGACAGTCACCTCATTCCTAGATAAGAGTCTTGATTATCTTGTGACTTGATTTACCAAAGTGTTAAAGAGCTATGGGAAAAAAGTGGTTAACTTTCTCTCTCTATTGCTTGGTAGCAAATTAATACCCGGGAAAACCCCTGGGAATGAAAAGTGAGAGAAAGTCCCTAGCAGCCCCCCAAAAAGAGGGAGTTAGTGAAACCCTGGCAGCACTGAGCAGTCATGACTCGATAAGCAAAGAGAATCATTGAACTGAAGGTGAATAACTCTCTCCCCAGAGAAACTGTCTCGGAGTTGTAAGTTTTGCTGCCTCTTTAACGGTTACTCCCCTGGAGGTTACAGGGAGGGAGCTGCGTCTGCTGTCTTTGCCCTGAGGTATGTCACTGGACATCCTTAACAAAGGCTCTCTTCTAACAGGGATGGCTGTTCCTTTCTTCCTGACCAAGATGCCTAGCTTTGGTTTTACCTCAGTGGTCTCATCAAGTGACATTACTCAGGGTTGGAATGTAGCTTGGCGTGTGCAAGGCCTGGTCAGGGATTCACAGGCAGAACATATGCAAGTGTAAATAAACACCCAAAGGGGATTTTAACTCACTGATAACAAAAGAAATTAAAGTGAAAACAACAAGAAAGTGTTTTCCTCTATCATACTGACAAAGATTGGAAAAATCAACATTAGCCAATCTTGTTAGAAGAGGGAATCCTCCTATGCTGGCTGCAAACTGATAGCAGATGGGTTCAGAACAGAGCATCCTCGCTAGGCCTGTTTTCACTCCGCCTGCCCCTTCCCACCACACACACACACACACATACACACACACACACACACACACACACACACACACACACACACACACACACGCAGACTCACATGAACCAAAAAAATAATCTCAGAAACCTTGTTCAGTTTGGTAAGCTTTGTCCTCTAAGCAAGACATGGCAGCCCTGACTTAACAATCCTTTGAGAATTATTATAAAAACCTTCCCACAAGCACGCACATGAAGCACTTTTCTGCATGACTAAAATAGATAAGTCATGGGGGGGGGTGCAGTTTTGAGTATGGGCAGGGGATCCCTGCATGAGCAAATCACCAGGCTGATTTCGGGCTTCTGAGCTGTGAAGGGATCTCAGTTCTCTGCAGCGAGTTTCCTGCCTTTGTTGATCACTTTCTATCTTAATGCCATTGAAAACCAAACTCTTTTTTGAATAATTCTTGACTGTGGAAAAACCAAATTGCCTGATCACCCTCATGCCAGCGGTGGAAGGTATGAGCAGAGCCACACTGCACACTCCCACTTTACCTTCAGTTTCCCCCTTTTGAAGCCATGGAAAGTAACAGAAGCTAACGTAAAAGAGGGCGGGAAGACCAAATCTCAAGCGCGTCTCTCCACTGCCTTATGCCTTTGCTTACTGTACCAGGCTGCTCCGGGTGAAAACTCCAGGCCTGAAAGGTGAAGCCTACGTCAGACCATCCACATCTTTCCAGTTTATCAAGGCTCCTGTCTGCCTTCATCTTCCCCACTTTGAAGGGGATGCACAGGACTATTTCAATGAGCTGTGCAAAGTCACTCAAGTTTTCCATTTTTTTCAACTTTTTAAAAAGAAACCCTATGTGTCATGGTCTTCTCAATCAACTATGAGCTATTAAAAACTCTAGGGCAAAATTCATGTTGAAAAGAAAAAAAAAATAGTACGTGTATCTCAAAATTATTACAAATACTATCCATACCAACAATGTTTGTTTCTTAATTCATAACACATTGTAGGGTGGCATAGTTCAATCCTCATGTCTTACAGGTGAGGAGCTGGCTTTTAAACCACTCAGACCAGCTCCATGTGTGTTAATGTGAGCCCCGCAGAGAACAGTGGCATGTCAGGCCAGGCTCCAGTGGAGTCCGGAGGGCTCACTCAGTCTATGGAGATTCTAGGGGCAGGAGAAAGCTGATGTGGCCTAATGGTCTGGCTGAAAAAGGACAATATCTTGTGACAAGGTGATCTCTATCTATGACAACCCAGGAAGGCCAGAAGGCTTCAGAGCTAAGGTCTGAAACCAAAGAACCGGAAGTTGTAGGGCAAGAGCAGGCGAGGGGAGCGAGACGAGGCAGGGGCGGGAGGGGCCAACGCCAATGACCTGACTCCAAGTCCAGTTCACCAAAGTTTCCAGCGGCCTCGTGGGTCTAGTTCACTGAAGATACCAAGGTGGGAAGAATGATCATATTCACTTACACATCTGAGAGTCAGAAGCAGGTAATGTTTGGGGAATTGCAGTTAAACTATGAATATTCACCTACATTTGAACACTGAGCTCAATTCCAAATACTCCTTTACGGAGTCGCGGGATCAGATGTGCCCCGAGATCCACGTGTTGGCATTAAGCTGTTGTAGATGGTTATAACAAGTGAAACTTGTTCCGGGTGGCCTCCCCACACCTGCCATGGGAGGGCTCAGCACTCTTTACTTGGTGCTCAAGGTCCTCTCTCGGAAGCAGAGCCTGAGCCTTCGTGAAGTGAACTCTCTCAGCACCTCATACCGTAAACCTATTTTGCTTCTAGAGATGTAAGAAATGAAGAAGTTCTGTTGTATGTCTTATAAATTCCTCATTCCTCGGCAATCAGCTACAGCAGCACTCACGGACTTAGACATGAAGAACCAGTAAACTCACCCCACGGCACCCTTCATAAGCTGAGCTCCAGGCCAGCGGCCTCACTGGGAAGCCTGGCAGTGTCAGTCCTCGGTACAGGCTCCATCTTACTGCACTGACCTGTCAAATCCAGCTCCTCGTGCCATTATGTGCCCCAGACGGGGCTTGCATCACAGTAGCTCTGGTCCAGCTGGATAAGCTCCATTCTGGAGCAAGGCCAAAGGGGCTACAAACAAAAAAGAACCGCTTCACTGGGTTGCCCAGAGACACAGGAGAGAGAATTTCCTTTTTTGCTACTCTCAGGTGCGTCAGTGAGAGCTTTGGTAATATGCACACATCAGGACCCACCGACAGAGGACAGACTAAATGGAAGGGGATGGTGGCAGGCTTAGACAACCTGCCCAGGTGCCCACCCCTGTCCTCCCCACTATCTCCTCTACAAGGCCTGCCGGAATCACCCTCTGCGAAGCACTGGGGATCACAGTGAGAGAGAGAGCACCCCTACCCTCTATTCATAGAGCTGGGCAACACAAAGCCCCAAATGCAGGAGAATCCTGAATGTGTGTCCAGTGGACCGCCAGCAGGCCTTCTGTATGCTGTCTGTTTTCTGCAGTCCCAGGCTCACAAGCCCTAGGCTCTCGCCGCCCACATGCTAGGTTACTCGAGGGTCTAGCTCTCAATGTGCCTTCCTTAGGAACTTTGCTGGTTAGCACAGCAGGTGACGTGTCCCTCTCACTGCAGGCTTGGTGTTTTCATTATTTGCATCTTTACTGACTAGTTTACTTGAACATTCTGTCTGTTCTGCCTCCTTCATTAACCTTCCTCTTGTAAAGGGAAAGTAGAAAACAGCTTCAGGGGTCACAGTCATGAAAGAGAAGGCGAAAATGGTTCTTCCAAAAGAAAGGGTTTTGCCGTTGTTTTTTTAAAAGGCATAGTAATGCTTATGCCAGAAATTAAGTTAAAAAATATACAGAGAGATATAAAGAAAAATAAAAACATCTCCTAAATCATAATACAAGTTAATCATAATAATTGTGTCTCTTTATGTGGACATTAATTTGAGTGAGGGGAGAGGGGGGGGAGGGAGACTGATCCTGTCTCTAAGTCCTCAAGCCAAATTTGGTGTGTCCCTCAGTCTGGTGCCTAAATGTTGTCACCTAGCTTAGACAGATAAGTATGCCCCATGTTTCAAAATTACCCACAATGCAGTAGCTTCATAGATCAAATTAACCACAGGACAGCCCTAAAGATCACTCAGGAAAGTTGCTAGAACCACACTGTTATCTTGTTTCCAGAACAATTCAGAGCCCCTCTGAGGAAACTAGTGAGCTGTGAAGCCCTGTCTGACGTACGAAGTCATCTGATGGAGCCACAGCTCCTGAGTGGCCCCAAATACCACAACAGTGGGTGGGGAGAATGCTGTGGCAGTTTCCTCCATTGGACGCAGGAGAACGCCTGGCTTAACAACCTTAGTTTACCTTTTGTTAGGGAGGTAGGGATCCTAGAAAACCCCAAACAGAACTTTTGGAACCTGGCAGTAGCTGGCTCAAGGGTTGTGTTGGTTTTGTTTCTCTGTCTTCTTATGCTGTGTGATGTTTGAGGAAGGGACTCACTATGTAGACCAGGCTGCCTGGAACGCAGAGGTCTCCCGTCCGGTGTCCGGGGTGCTGGAGTTACAGTGCACTCACGGTTCTAACCACTGCTCTCTGACTCACATGCTCAAGAAGATGAAAATGCAATTTTGGGGGAAATCTGCTTGTCAGTTAAAATAAGCATAGGAAACAAAACCATCTACTGAAGAGGGAGCCAAGGATCAGGGTCCTTACCTTCCCAAGCAGAGGTTCAGGGAGGAGTCCTGTATCTATCAGGGAGGAGTCCTGTGTCTGTCAGGGAGGAGTCCTGTGTCTGTCAGGGAGGAGTCCTGTGTCTGTCAGGGAGGAGTCCTGTGGTTTTGTTTACTGCGTGTGGCAAATCCTCCACCCACTCACTGACGCTGCACGCTCTCCTCTCGAGTCTCCAGCTCGGTGCCCGTCTGCTCTAACACGTAACCAGCTGTTGGTTGCTGATGAGCAGTGGGCAGTCCGCAAGTAGATGTTTGCCGACTTCCAGTCACTCAGTAAATAAACAGCATCCGTCCTCCAAAGAGAGCTATGCTGCGCAGCACCCCCTCTTTAAACTGTGATAAGCATAGAGCAGCCAGTGCTTTGAGGGGATCAGAGAAGCCCTTCTATGAAACACAGTTAGCTTCATAGTGGTGACCGTTTCACCAGGTATGCCTATATCAAAACACTATGTGGCATCAATGCATACAATTTTCATCAGTTCTACCTTAATAAATCTGAACAAATGCCTTTCTTTGAATAAATAACATTTGGATGGACTTCAATGTGTTTCTTTGGAGTATTTAAAAGTCAGTGCCCTCACCCTCTAAACCTATCTTTCCCCCCTTATTTTTATTTTATTTTATTATTTTTTGTTTTTGTTTTTGACACAGGTCTTGCCTAGGCTGGCCTGACACTAGGCACCCTTGAACTAGCAATTCTGCCCCTATCTCTGAATGGTGGCTTTATAGGTGTGCACACCAGGCCCAGGTCAATGCTGTCTTTTTCTCCATGTTCCTAAAACTCAGTTAGTGGGTGCTCACTTCCCACTGATTGCCCATGCAAGGACCCTGGGCATTCTAGTTATTATTATTTTAAAACATTTTTTCTGCTTTATCTCCCATCTATGTTCTCTCTTCCCCCACTGTCTATGAGGTTAGTTTGATACTGTCCTAACCAGGCAGGACGCTGTGACTCTTGTCACTCTGTGACTCTGAGCCAAGGCAGTTTTGTGCATCTGTATGCTATTCAGCTTGTGACCTCTGCCTGACCCTCCTTCCTCCTCAATAAACCCTGTCCTTCAAGACTGTATATAGTTGCCTCCAGGAAGTCTCCTCTGGGGGAAGACAGAAAAGGCTGGGTCCTGCCAGTGATGTTGAGTCCCTTGAGAAAGCCTCAGAGTTTTGTGACTATTTCTGAGAGATCTGGGCCACCATGTCTACTAGTCCACATCTGCCGTCATTGTTAAGGTTAATCATGCCAGGAAGAACCACCAAAGACTGTCACAGGTAGGCTGGCCCTACTTGTAAGTTTGGTTCTGAGCTCTACTTGTCTTCAGCAGGGCGAAGATGGCCCAACTCTCTTGGGGAGTTTGAATGGAACAGTCAAGCCCGGTGCCAGCATTCAACAAGAGAGGCAGGCACAGGGGGGAGGCAGGCGTGGAGCTCTGACGGATAACTGTAACTGTCAGGTGACACATCGGTCTTCATGAAGCTGCATGCCCTTGGCTTCCAACATGCTTTTCTGTAAGAACTGATATTTATTTGTGTGTGTACATGTATGTGTGTGTGGCCTCCCATGCAAGTTTATGGCCTGGTGCTTGTGTGTGTGTGTATGTGTGTGCATGTGCGTGTACATGCACGTGCATGCATGTGTGTGCATATGCAAGTAGGCCAGAGGACCCTCTTGGCTGTCAGTTTTGAGGTACTACATGCTTTTCTTTTCTTTTTCTTTTCTTTCTTTCTTTTCTTTTCTTTTTTTTTTCTAGACAAAAATCTCTTACCAGCCTGGCACTTAGCAACTAGGCTAGACATGTTGGCCAGTGAACCCAGGGCACACTTATTCCCACCTCCCCCCTACCCCGTCCCCCCCCCCCCCCCCGGTGTTCTGAAGAATATCTATTTTTTTTTCAGGTAACTAGCACACTTTTGAGGGCCAGAATAACACACTTTCTTCTGGGTACCACTCTCTGAGCAGCCTGTGAGGACTGATGTAATATATCACTACAGTGACACACCACCTGAAGTGCTAGTCTGTGTCTAGGAGAAAGTGTCACAGATGATGACACTTATCTCACCAGTAGGATGTAACTGTCATCCTCAAAAAACACAAAAAGCAGAACTGTGTACTCTGCCACCATATCTCAGATAAGGACAGTAGCTCTAGGAAATATCTTTAACAATGTGTCAGAGACCACAGATACCTGGGTGTCAGTCAGCTTCCCTCTCTATGACAAAATACTTAGAAAGCTCCAAGGAAGGGAGATTTATTTGGGCCCAAGGTTACTTTGGTTCTGTTCTTTTGGGGCAAAGTGGGTGACAAGTCACTTGCCGGTGAGAGCTGGCGCTCCTCTTTGAAGACAGTACCTACTTCACTGGCCTGCTGAAAAGAGGTGCCAGTGGGATTCCAGCACCATCCTAAGCTATGGAACCTATGAGTGGGGGACACAGGCACCCCTGTTCACTGTGATTAGAGGAGGTGCAAAGGTAACATAGAGAGGGAAGCCACACTGTGACTCCTCCAGGACCAAACACTGCTGCAGAGACCAGAGAAGAAGCCAACAGACCAGTGTGGCCTCCCCTGAGCATCCCAGGACTCTAGCTGGACGGATGGTATCAGAGCCACACTGGAGCTTCCACAAAGCTCATCGCTGTCCTCAGGCCGTGTAAACATAGGCAGCGGTAAAGGAGTGTGGAATAGAGATAAAGAAGGCCAGGCAACAGCAAGATGCTATAAGAAAACTGGTTTCTTACAAGCTCTTATGATAATAATAGGTGAGAAAAGGCAGTGGTGAAAAATGTTCTGTCACAATATTTAAAAGGCCATGTGGTGTTTAAAAGCAGAATTAAAGTGATTG
Source organism: Acomys minous (assembly GCF_964271855.1). Classification (NCBI taxonomy): domain Eukaryota; kingdom Metazoa; phylum Chordata; class Mammalia; order Rodentia; family Muridae; genus Acomys; species Acomys minous. Next base: position 16,451,424 of record NC_140499.1, on the reverse strand, counting down.
GTGGTTATCAGCCTGGGTTTGCAGATGCTGTGAACACACATGTGGGAGGTGGGGTGATCACTGCAAAGAGACAGTCGCCATCAGGAGTGCAGGCTACTACAGACGACTTTTTATCTCCTTGGCACTTTTTTCTGTATTACAAAATATCTAACAGTGAACGTGCAGTACTCTCTCGTGACTCAGCTCTGCCTTCTTGCTGGGTGTAACCTGAGCTTCATTTCTGTGATCCTGACCAGGCTCTTGTTGGAGCCAGGGAGAAGCTAAATGGCCCCAAAATGCCCTTCTCCTTCCTGCTGTGGTACCTTATCTCCCCCAGTAAGACACAGCAGTGAGGTGGCTGGGACTGCAGCTATTGAAGAGTCTGGAAAACATGGGGCTGGATATGGCCAGTGCTGGAATGAAAAAAAAATGCCTTGTAAGAATCCACTTCTTCTGAGATGTCCCAAGATCAAGCCAGCCAGCATTCTGGCATCAGTGGGAAGAGGTTCACAAGGCTCCATCCCTAAGTAGGAGCTATGGACAACTGATGGCGTCTGTGAGAGGGAGACAGTTTTCTTTAATGGTGTGGCTTCTGGTCGGTCAACTGAACTCCAGTGGATGGCCATGCATCTAAGAGTATATGGGCAGCACAAACTGTACTTGGTTCTACAAGGAGGAGGAGGAGGAGGAGGAAGAGGAAGAGGAGGAGGAGAAGGAGGAGAAGGAGGAGGAGGAGGAGGAGGAAAGACAAAGTAGGGGAGTAGGGAGGTGGGGTGGGGAGAAGTCAGGAGGAGGGATGGGAGTAAACATGACAGAACACATTGCATGAAATTCTCAAAGAAAGAATAGATGGATTAAAAAAAAAATTCAGTCCCTCCAAGAAACTCATGTCTGTTTTGAACTCAAGGCCCCTGGCCGGAACTTGAAGTGTTTTCTAGCTTTTAGGCTGTCTGAGGTCCAGTTATCCACATCTCCTGTAGACCTGGGCACTTCTTGCCACCTAGCCCGTGCTGCACTAGGCTACCCAGGGCCTAACAGTTTCTGTGACATGTTTGAGGCATCTCAGGTGTTGGCTATCTACTTGAAAATTACATCTCACTTTAAAAAATGAGAATGTGTATCATCATTTTTCTCCTCAAGATTCACTGTGAAACACAAGCAGCCAGTTCTCGAGATCTGGGTGTGGAGTAAGTTCCCATCTCAGTTTCCCTATAAGCTGAAGTGTGTGGGTTTCATGGCCTCACACTCGAAGTCAGCTTGGAAGGTTTGCTCCTATGTGAGGTGATGCTCTGTTTCAACAGGGCCAAGGATGCAAAGAAAAGTAGAGAACTTTGTCCTCTTGGCTGCCTCTGGGACTCCAAAAAGTCTAGGCATTTTGGCACAGTAAGAGAGTCTTAGTCCTTACTGTGCTCAGATAGGGCTAGCCTGGGAATTGTGACAGTATGTCAGGCAGGATTGGTTTTGTTTGTTTGTTTTTGCTTAACCTACCTTGTGACTAAATCCAGGTGCTACGGGCACCAATCAGGACATAAGGCTGAGCTGAAGCCCCCTGTTCAGAACCTTCTCCCCTCAGCTGCACCTGCTTCAGTATCTCTGCCCACTGAGAACAGACGTCGAGGTGGAGAGAGGCGGGGTGCCAAGTGAGGAGCCGGAGCAGCAAGGGGTAATTCTTTTCAGGAAAGCAAAGTCCTTTCCATAGGTAAGTGTCTGAGCTGCCAAATCTAACCCAGCAAATGCTACCCAGGGGGCAGTGAGGAGTGAAAACCCTCAAGTCCTCACACTGGACACTGTGGAGAAGCTGTGATAGCAGCAGACCTGTAGGCTGTTTGTGGGGTAACAGGAAACCAAACTAACCTCAGCTTCCTGTACCCCTACTGCAAGCAGCTTCTTTAAACCAATTGGACTTTTCTGGACAGAAACCCAGGACATTTAAAAGCAAACCACAGGACACAGATGCCCAAGCACATGGTCTATGGTCCTGGGGAAACACCACCAGTGGGAACACAGTGAATTCCAACCAGACTGTGCTTATGTTCTCGTGTTTACTACCACTCATAAGTTCATTTCCAGATTCTGAAATTACTTTGCATTAAACTAAATATTCACATACTCACCCATTTTGGTTTGTATATCAGATCATGTGTTTGTCAGTTTGCTTTCAGCTCAAAACCACCAGCGTGCATGGAAGGGATATGGCACCATGACACTGTTCAGCTTGCCTTCTTACCTGTGCCATCACTCAGCGATGCCCGTATCTTAGAAATTAGGTCCTGAGCTGCCCTTTCCAGCAGATTGGACATCATCACACAGACATATATGCAGCAAAACACCAATGTGAGCACATACACACACACACACACACACACACACACACACACACACACAAATCTTAAGAAAAGAAAGAAATTAGGTCCTGATAAAGCTGAACTACCTCTCTAAGGCCTATAACTGTGAAATGAACTATAATTAAGGCCTATAACTATAAAATGAAGACAATGTTTTCAAGTTTTTAAGAAGCACTTGTCATTTTGCCATGAAATAATCCCCCAGTAATGAGGCGGGGATTCATTTGGAATGTTCTTTTGTCTGCCTCTCTTCCCTCTGCCTGTCTGTTTCCCTGACCTTTGCGTGGTAAACTTCCTTCTGCCAGGGAAGCCCAGACACAATCCCGGAAGATCCACTGTGAGGCTCTTGCCAGGGCTGAGGGAGGGAGGCTCACCCATGTGTGGGATTCCAACCTGCTTTTTTTTTTTTTAATGTTTGTTTGTTTGTTTGTTTTTTTCTTTTTCGGACAGGGTCTCTCTGTGTCGCCTTGGCTGTCCTGGACTCCCTTTGTAGACCAGGCTGGCCTCAAACTCACAGAGATCTGCTTCCCTCTGCCTCCTGAGTGCTGGGATTACAGATTCGTTTTTCTCTCTCTCACCAAAGCTCTTCATACCCTGAAACCTCCCTAAGACAGAGGTCTGAGGTGGGGTCTCCTGTCCTCATCAGTGCCAGCCTTGGATAAACTTGCTGTCTTCTGTCAGTTTCTGTCTCCTTTGAAGGGCAGGAAGCTGGACAAACCTGACTCCAACATTTGTGTGGAAGGAAGAGTCGCCCAGTGTTGATGACAGAACTTAGAGAAAATGGGCCCTCGTGGACTTCCTGACTCTCTCCGTGGTGCCGCGGGCTTGTGGCAACACCTGTGTTTTGTCTTGGTCTCGGGAAGAGGTCGCTTACTTTCAGAACACCGAGAAAGGGCACTGAGGCTGTCACAAGCTTCTCTGCCAATCTCTCCACACCCCAAAGGTTCTTATCGCCTATCTAAATTGTAGAAGAAATATCAGGATGAAAAAACAAATCAGACTCAATAGAAGAGTAAATTTTAAGTTCCATGTAACTGATTTGACAAACGTAGTGTTTTACCTATTCTGGTTCCAGTTCCTGACTTATTTATGACTTAGAGCAGCAGTTCTGAGCCTTCCTAATGCTGAGACCTTTTAATCCAGTTCGTCATTTTGTGGTGACGCCCCAACCATAAGATTATTTTTGTTCCTAATTCATAACTGTAATTTTGCTACTTTTATGAACCATAGTGTAAAAACTGTGTTTTCTTATGGTCTTAGGCAATCCATGTGAAAGGGTCCTTTGATCCCTCAAAGGGGTTGTGACCCACAGGTTGAGAACCAATGGCTTAAATAGAAATTTTAAACCCAATTTGTAGAGCCAAGCAATGTGAAAATCCACCAGAATAGTGAAGAATGGTGTCTCGAAAGACACTCTGTTCTCAACATGCTGCCTACAGGCGTTTGCAGGCCAGAGTGTGAGTCAAAGCCTGGTCTGCACCTGCTCACAATAGCTTGGCAGGCCAAGAGCAATAGTGTATGTGTGTGCATGTGTGTGTGTGCTGTGTATGATATCTTCACATGTGTGTGTAGGTGTACATGTATGTACGTGTGCATGCAGTGGAGACCAGAGGTTGATATTGGGTATCTTGCTCAGTCACTGTCTACCTCATTTTTTGAGACAGGATTTGTCATTAGTTTAGAACTTGGGGACCGCCTGAGTGGCAGACCAGTGAACTACAGGGCTGGACACCCCAGTGCTGGGTTATAGTGGAGTGCCAAGGATTTGAACTCAGGTTTCCATCTTTTGCGGCAGCTTCTTTATCCACCTAGCCATCTCTCCCATCTACTAGAAGAAACAGCCTTTCACCCTAATATTTAATTAAGGCAATACCCTTTCAGAGATGGTATATTTTTGCCAAGAAAGTTAGTAAGAGTTACACTGATGGACAGTATAAAGTTTTTCAACTGTAACACTGAAATATAAACCATATTTGTTCCAGTATAAAAATACATCACATTTTTTTCTGAAATACTTAGCACAATCATATAGAGAAAGCCATAATTGCATGTCCTTTAGTTGAGAAAAGTGACTTCAAGGTGAAAGGCTTCCAGGAAAGTATACACTTTCATTTCAGATTATAAATAGCCATGAAAAGAAAAAGAAAAACATGGAATTTATACTTCACTACAGCTAGAAATAGCTCAAATGTACAAAGGGGATTTTTGCTTTTGTAAATGAAACTTTTCCCATAGTCTGCTCAGAGGGCACTGTCTTCTGAGGCCACCACAATATAGATATGCCCACCAGGAGGTATATTTTAATCTTATTTTTCAAAAAAAATTAATATATATTTTAAATTTTATTACAGAAAAAAAAACCCAACAACTTGTAAAAATCCACACAGTTAAATTAACCAGACATAAAGACTGTACAACTTAACAAACTGCTACACAATCAGCGTCACCATGGAAACAGAAAGCACTGTGGAGCTTCTCTTTGGATTTCAACTTTCACTTTATGCACTTATCTGTTGGCATTTCTGCTTGGATGGAAAGGTAGCTTGGGACTCAAGAGCCCACGGAACTACACAGCTCTGAGAGGAAGCCTCCTCAGCAGAGGCCTCGCTGCCCTGAGGGAGGATATGCCTGGCTGAGCTGGAGCTTGCAGCCCAGGCGAGGGTATTCCCAGCTGAGCTCAGGAGCTCAGGAGCCTCAGCCCTGCTCCACTTCGCTTCTTCCAATGAGGGACTCACACTGGGCAGCATATCTCTTAAAAGAGACTTATTGGGAGGGACAAATGCAGGGTCTGGTGGCACGAATCCAGGGGTGTTTGCCTCTGCTCCCCCAGAAGACGGGGGAACTGAACAACAGGTAAGGCTTACATAGGATTTCTTAGGGGGCAGAGCTTTCCAGGGTGAGGATTGGTAGAATTTCAAGCTCAGGGATTGGTGGATTTCCTGTTCAGGGATTGATGGGATTTTTTTTTTTAATAGGGTTGGGTCTGGGTACTCTCCTGCATAGGGGCTGGGAATGACAATAGGCCATAGGGAAGTCCGTGGGGTGGGGCCTGGCTGCTGGAGCTCCTCAGGCAGGGGTTAGGTCACTTTCCTGCCTAGAGGGTTTACAAAGTTCACAAGAAGTCCATGGCAAGGAACACTTTCCCTGCCACTTGAGTCTGTGTGAATGGCCAACATTATTCACCGCCAAAACCAAACAAAATCCACAACAGAGTTAAAACTCGAAAAACAATGAGTTTTAGATTCTCTCTCCTAATTTGTTCCTCTTCATTCAGTGCTTCTTCATCCCTTACATTCAGCCTTCCTTGCTCTCTTTTCTACTGTGGCCATGTGCACATTTAGATACACATGTGCACTTATTATCCTCCAGAAATAGAACATGTGGGGTTTTCTTTCTGAGACTGTGTGACATTTCTAAGACCATCCATTTTCCTGAAAATTTTATTTCATTGTTTAGAGCTGACTAGTACACACACACACACACACACACACACACACACACATCTTTTCATTATCTATTCATTTGTTTAAGAGCAACGATGTTGATCCTAATTCTTTGCTGTGATGAACATGGGGATACAGCTATCTCTGTGTTGGGGTATGGAGTTCCCTGAGTATATGCTCAGCAGTGAAGTAGTAGTTCTATTTTTAGTTTTTTGAGTCTTCTTCAAACTTATTTCCACAATGACTCCATTAATTTGCACCCACCAATAGTGAGTAAGGATTCTCCTCTCCAATATGAGCTATCATATTTATTGATGACATTCATTCTGACTGTGCAAAGCTGCTGAGATACTGAATGCTTTAAAATTAGTTATTGGCCATTTGTCTTTCTTTCTTTTCTCTTTTGAAAACTATTCAGTTCATTTGTCCACTGATTGAAAGTTTTAGTTCCTTGGTATTAGTTTCTGTCATTCCTTTTACATTCTGGATATCAGCCTCTTGTCTGCAGTGCAGCTGTAGATTTGGGGATTGAACTCAGGTTTTCAGGCTTTGTGGCAATTGCCTTTTCTCACTGAGCCATTTTGTTGGCCCAAATCAAAAAGCAAATCAAGTTAACAATGAAGTTATATAATGGCAGGTACAGCACAGAGATAATAAGCAATTTTTATTTAAAAAATATTCATTTCCTGCACAGTAAAAATCTGGAAGTACACTGAAGGTCAAAAGTGAGAATACAAGGCTATTATCCTTTATACATTTATTTCCCTTTTATAAAAAGCATTTACTATATTTATGTTCATAAATAATAATACTTAAAAGAAATTTCAAGAGCCGGGCATGGTGGCACATGCCTTTAATTCCAGGAGGCAGAGGCGGGCAGATCACTGTGAGCTGGAGGCTAGCCTGGTCTACAATGCTAGTCCAGGACAGCCAAGGCTACACAGAGAAACCCTGTCTCAAAAAACAAAAACAAATTTCAAGTCTATCCCTTACCTCAGCCTGACTTCTTCTGCAAATTCAGAAACCTAGTTCCAGACCCATAGCTGGAGAATCCTCTTTGTGTCCATCTTCCCTAGGTGTAGGTAGGCACTGTCCCTCAAAGACCTCTCTTTAAGGCACACAGAAACCACAACTGGACACAATAGAGAGGTCAGCAGATTGTGGTAGCCCACCAGCCACAATGGATTAATCTAGACAGACAGACAGACAGACAGACAGACAGACAGACAGACACACACACACACACACACACACACACACACACACACACACACACACTCCCAGCCTCTATGGCTCAGGGAACATCAAAGAAGAGGGTGAGAAAGATTTTAAGAGCCAGCAAAGTTTAAGAGCACTGACTGGTCTTCCAGAGCTCCTGGAAGCCACATGGTGGCTCACAGCCATCTATAATGTGATCTGATGCCCTCTCTGGCCTGCAGGTGCACATCCAGGCAGAGCACTGTATAATAAATAAATCTTAAAAAAAAAAAAAGACAATAGGCTGGTTGATCGATGGAATCAAATCAAAGACCCAGAAATAAATCCACGCACCTATGGACACTTGATTTTTGACAAAGAAGCCAAATCCATTCAATGGAAAAAGGATAGTATCTTCAACAAATGGTGCTGGTCTAACTGGATTAGTTTTCTTAAAGAATGGGTTATATTTGTGCTTCTCCCATTTTGCAGCATTTATAGAAAATACTGACCCACACAGAATTAAGAACACTTCCTTGTGTGTGAAACTTACTGATCCAGGGATTATATTTTGTGTAAGAACATTATGAATAATATTATCCCTAACAGTGAGTAAGGTGATGTCCACATACTGGAACTCTGCTACCAAATGCATATGCCCTGTTGTTCTGTCTTACCTTGCGGTGGGGAAAATAAGGTCTTGCTTAGTGGACCTCTTGTTTCAAATAAAACATTTAGAAAAAAAAAAAAAGATTTTAAGAGCCAGAATACCAGGAAATCCGATGTGAAGCAGCCTTATCTGAAACTGGCTGTACTATCAAGACAAGTAAAATGGTGATAATAAACAGATATGATAACATAGGAGGGGCAAATTCATGCAGGGTCCCATCCTAGAGAAAGAGCTACAGGTAACTAATGACTGTTGATATAAGGAGAATTGGGTTTTTCCAGGGGTGAGCCCCCTAATTGGTAAAACAATACAAAATAGTCAGACCTGAAACCACATAGACACAAACAACAGAAATTGACTCTGCAGGTTATCTTTGTATATTTACACACGCATGCAAGTGAGTGTGAGCACACATATATGTAACATTAATAAAGAAAAAGAAGCTATAAACCTGGATGAGGGGTCATAAGAGGAGTTCAAAGGAGGGTAGCTGAGAGGGGTTGGAGGGAAGAAAGAAGGGCAAGTGATATAATGCCATTTCTATCTAAAACATAAAAAACAAATTTCAAGTGAACATTCAATTATTGATAATATCAGTCCTCTGATAATGTAATTATTTTCTTATATTACTTTATCATAAGATAAAATATTTTAAAAATATTTTTTAAGTTCATTTTTTTTCCTAACTTAAATCTCCCGCAGAGTCAGGGTATGACCTTATAACCCTACTTATTAGCTCTTCTTTGAATAATCTTGTGGGAAATGTTCATAATCAGTGAGGCTAATCAACAACTATTGGGGAAAAATGTGTATTGATTGAAAAAAAAAGAAAAGAAAGAAATAAAATAACTAATCTCACATTTAATTTCTATTTAGATGGGATTGTATTAAGTACTCATTATCCAGAGTTAACAGGGCCTCACCCTCTGAAAATTAAGATGTTAAAGGAGACATACATTAAATGACTAAGCACAAACATTTTCTTTCAAATTATAAATTACTCATCCACAGACTCCTGGCCTAGTTACACTTGCAGAACATATCTGTGTACTCGCTGTCCTGTGGAGTCAGGCCATTAGTAAACTCAGGTGCTAGCCCACGTGAAGGCCCTGCTGGACAGCCCACATGAGGTCTGTGGTGGTGGGCTGACTCTAATCTGTATAAATCTGATTTCTAAGAACAGCTTGTTAGTTGACTGGTCAGAAACTTTTCCTGGCAAATATAGTCTCAAAAAAGTCACTGCATCTTAAAATGTACAGGCATTAAAGTAAGGTTACAGTGGTAACAAAGAGTCAGGGAAACATGGCATCGTTAAAGAACAAAAGAAACTGCACTCCCCAACCCTGAAGAAATGGAGAGCTGTGAACAGCCTGATGACAGCTTCAGGTCTAAAAGAGCCCCAGTAAGTCACACGAAGGACAGAACTAACCAAGCCAGTATTACAGTAAAAGAACAACTCAAGTTCAGCACAGGTAGAAACAGCTAAAAATTATGATTAACCTAAAAAAATATCAACATAGAACTTTGACTTCAACAAACGGAAGAAAGGATCAATGAATTCAGAATTGCACCAGTAAAGTGGCAAAAAAAGGGATAAAAAAGAAAACAAAGACTGTGGAGCCTGTGGGAACCATCTGTTACAAAAGACTCACAGAAGAGCAATGGAAATACCAGACAGCTTATTTAACGAAGGAACGGCTAAGAGTCTTTCCTCTGGAGCTGTGGTGGAGCTTAGCTCTGTGCTACAATGCTTGCCCAACATGTGCCAGGTTTTGAGTTTGACCTTCAGCATGAACAAAATATCTTCCTATATTAGGAAGGGAATTGTATACCCAGGTTCATCAAAACCAGATGACCTATATATTTTGACTTTTTAGGGGGGTGGGGGAGTTGAGACAGAGTTTCTCTGTTTAGCTCTAGCTATCTTGGAACTTTCTCTGTAGATCAGACCAGGCTGGCCTTGAACTCACAGAGCCCTGTCTGCCTCTGCCTTCCTGAGTGCTGTGATTAAAGGTGTGCCCCCCCCCCAGCTATTTCAACTCTTAAAATGCTTCCCAGCAGAAAGATGGAGCGGCATATGAAAGGGCTGACAGAAATGTGTCTGCCATGGAGACTACGGTAGTGAAGGTAAAACTGACCTTCTAAAAGTGAGACAGAAACAGTTTCACAGATCAAACGTCAGAGCTCATATTAGACCTGGTTTATCAACACTGCTCATTAAAATTCCTCAGGCTGAAAAGGGAGAACCCTAGCAAATAGCGGGAAAACACACAAGGTATATATACATTGTACTGTAAAGGTAAGGATGGTAAGCTCAGAATGCTGGAATTTTAACCATGATATAAAAGTTAAAAGACAAGAGTGTTGAATACAACTATAGCCCCAATAACTGAAAATACAGCAGTGGACTGTGACATAGAAGAATTAAACGCCACACCACTGTTAGCAAGTGTGCAGTTGTGCAGTCAGGCACAGATTTTGTTTGCAATCAAAGTTTAGGTGTTATCAGCTCAATAGTAGAGGATGGAGTTCTCTCACTGTCCACAGAGATTTGCATGTGTGTGTCCTCTGGAGTTCAAAATGTCAGCTTGTGGCTCTCCATGCCATGCCCAGGTGATGGAACCTCTAAGCAGGTCTGGCAGAAGGCGGCTGGGCTGTGGAGACTTCACTCAGGAGTGAACTAGTGAGTCAGGACCGACAGGAGTGGATTAGTTCCTATGACACATCAGGCCTGGCCCAGCTTGCCTTGTTGCTCACACACACTCATTATCTGTACGTAACTATTTCATTTTCTACTTCTTTGCCATGTTGTGATGACGCTGACTGGGCCACAGAAGAACATTGGCCCCACATGTTCTGGACCCAGCTACCAGAATCACAAGCTACTGTATGTCCTTACTTACAGACAGTGGCGTCAGACTGAATTCCTAAGGTGCATGTAGCTTTCTCTGCAACCATCAAATGTTAAGTCACAAAGCAAATTGAAAAAATTATTAACATTCAAACCATTTCAAATGTCTTTTCTGATCATACAAAGTTAGAGTGATAAGAGAAGGCAAATGGAAAAATTATCAAACAAGCGGAAATGTAGCAACACACTCAAACAACCATTGAAGCGAGCAAGCAAACCAACCAATAATAAAACAAAAACAAAAAATAAAAAAAAACTCAAGAGGTTTCAGAACAACTCAAGACGAAAAAATGCGATAATAGGCAGAAAATTTAAGAGAAAATGACTACTTTAAAAAGATGACAGCCAGACATGAAGGCATGAGCCAGTGAACACATGAAAACATAGTTACAAGATCAGAGAAATGCAGATCAAAGTTCAGAATCCCAGTACTCAGAGGCAGAGGCAGGTAGACCTCTGAGTTCAAGCCAGCCTGGTCTACAAAGTGAGTTCCAGACAGCCAGGGCTACACAGAGAGACTCTGTCTCAAACAAAACAAAACAAAACAAAACAAAACAAAAAAACCAACCAACCAACCAACCAACCAACCATTAACCACTAGTGGGATGGCATGTATGTGTCAACACCTGTGCACACCATTGGTAGTGCTTCTAGGGAAAACTATAGACTTTCCTCTAAAAATTAAATATTGGACTGTTGAACGATGTGTCTTCTGTGTATAACATCCAAAAGAAAGGACACTAAAGGTTCAAAAAGATGGCACTATTTCAAGTACACTACACTAGTCCCAGTAGCTAAGGAAATAACCTGAGAGCCCATCAACGAACATGGGGTAAAGAAAGCCTATGTGTGGAGGCCATGGAATGCTCTCTAGTCTGGCCCAGTCTTTAAAAAGAAGCACCGCTGTCATTTGTAGCTAGATGCACACACACAGAGGTCACACCTCTGAGAGAAATAAAGAAGATACAGAAAGACAAACACTGCATGATCTTACTTGAATGTGGAATTTAAAGTAGCCCAGTGTGGAGAACGGTACCTGCCAGGGGCTGGGGGTGAGTGGACAGAAGGCTGCCTTTCACAGGTGTAAGTAAAGACTTAGTCCTACAACTTACTGGTGGAGACACAGTGGCAGCAAGGTGACAGTTGATAAGGATGCACAATCGTACTTGAAATTTGTAATGAGAGAAAGCTGTAACTGTTCACGTGACACATGTGAAGAGATTGATATGTTAATTAGCCTTCCCTTGATGACAAATTTCATGGTGTATACACATGAAACAAGTTTTATACATTAAGATATACTAATATAAGGGCTCATATGATTTGTATTCATTATTATGCCCATTAAGCTGGGGAGAAGGGATGAGGGTCAGATGATTTATTGTAGATTTCAGAGGTCAGAACTGACTCATATATATATTTTTTAGATATGAAGTGCTTTCATGTCACATTATTAAATTTTTATAGTGGTGTTACAAGGACAGGCAGAATGCTGTTCATCCAACAGATGACAAATCAGCTTCTGTAAACACAAAACAGCCAGAATAAGTAATGAGCAGTTTAGGTTTAGGCTCCAGTTCAAATGCTTACTGCCTTACTGTTTTTCTGTTATCACAAATCTCTCGTGGCTTGGCAGTACAGAACAGCTCACAGTTTGGGAGCGGTTCTCATTTCCTTTCTGTTGCAGTAATCAAACACTCTTACCCAAAGTAACTCAGGGAGGGAAAAGGTTTATTTCAACTTACAAGTATAGTCCACCATTGAGCAAATCCCAGCAGGACTCAAGCAGTGGAAGTTCTGTGGAGGAACTCTGCTTGCTGGCTTGCGTACAGGCTTACACAGTTATGTACCACCTGTCCAGGGAATGGTGCTGCCAATAGTGAAACATCCATCAGTCACAACAGTTTCCTATAGACATGCCCACAGGCCAATTTGATCTGGGCAATCTCTCAGTTGACACTCCCTTCCCAGGTGATTCTGGGCTGTGTCAAGTTGGCAGCTAAAACTAACATGGACAGAAGCTAAATCCACGATCAGCAGCCCCAGTGTTTGGTCTTTGGCAAGGACTTCATGTCAGATGGTGTTGGCAGAGGGTACATCAAAGAGGTCCCAGTGTGAGACAAGACAGGGGCTCAGGGCTTTTTCATTTTTAGCAATTTGTTCTCATGAGAACTCGCTGGAACTCCAATGATGAAGGTACTTCCAGTGACCTGTCTACTTCTCTCCAGGCCCCACCCCACCTCACAGAGGTTTCACTAGCTTAGCATTCCCCCACTGGAGCCAAGCTTCTCACACATGAATGTCTAGAGAACATCTACAAGATGCACCCAGACCACTGCACCTACAAAGGCAGATTCATAACATATGAGTGAAGTGGCTCCTTGTAAGCTCCCATGGAACTACAGCATGAGAACATTTAAGGGGACAACAGTTCCCAGCATCAGCATCAGTGTGGCCACATCTTCAGATTTTCAAAAGAAGGTATAGTAGAGCATAGATAACTCAAATACAAAATATTGAGTTAATTGAAGTATAAAATAAACATCATATGGCTAAACACATACAGGTCACTTCTGAAACCACATTTGATTTTCTCAATGTTCTGCCACTCCCATGCCAGTTAGACATTTGGCATATCTTCTCATGTAGAGATGTGATGTCATTGTTACCTAATATTAAGTCTAGTGGTTTGGGGTAGCCTGTATCATAAGATGGCTGCCATCTTTTCACAGACCACAGCCACCTCTCTATAGTATTTGTAAATATCTTTATTTTTCTTACAATAAACTTTCCAAGCATTTAGATATGCCAAGTAGAAGGATATAATTTTCATTTACTATCATTTTATCTCTTACATTTATATTCAGGAGCCACTTGGATCTGAAGTGTGAGATAAGGATCCAGCCTCCTACTTTGCCATGCACAAATCTGTTCCCGCAGTCCTGCATGGTAGAATGACCGTTTTCCCCATCATTATCTTGGCACTCTTGTCTAAACTCAACCACAAATGTAAGATTTTAATTTTGAATTATCAGTTTTATCTCACCCATCTGTATGTCTAAGTGTATGCTAGAAGCTACAAGATTTTACACTTGGGAATTAAGTGATTCCCCAGCCCATTACAGTCATTGTCCTGTATGGGAGCAACCCTAGGTGTCTGTCTTTTACTAAAACATACCATATTTTGGCCAGAAAGAACTATTCATTTTTATGTCCCATAGCCAATGATGACATTTAACAGTATCCCTTAAACATTTTGAGTTCATCAACAGAAATGTGGAATTCTAAGAGAACATGACCTGAGGTATTCATAGAACTGCCACCATCTATAAAGCTGTCATCAGCCCGTGTTTCTTTCCAAGAGCCACTCACAGAGGCTTGGTCCAGGGCAGCAGTGCTGGGAAGAGCAGGAACCTCGAGACTGAAATCTTGTGGGAAGTCCTTGGGTCATCTGGAGTCTTGTTCCCAAAGAGTGCCACATGGTCTGTATGGGGTCACTTAATTTTGCTTGTAACTTCCAGAACCATGAGTCCAATTGTTGATGCTAGTTTTTAAACTCTTATTTTATTTGGGTTACTGAAGCCTTTACCTCCCTTCCATCAGTCCCCTTAACCCTGGGTAAGAGAGTAAGAAGGTAGGTAGAGAGAGTGGGCACAGACCCCTTTACTTCTGCTGGCTGTTTAGAGTCAATGGGTTCTTTTGGGGCAATACCAATCTCTGGCAACAGCAAACACAGCAAGCAGTGTTCTCCAAGCCACTTTGTTAAAATGTTTCCCTTCATCTATCTCCAAGCCACCATAGCATTCATCTCTGGTCTTTTCAAACTGCTACCTGCCACACACCATACTACACACCACACCTTCTCTTTCCAGGCTCCCCCATTTATTTCCTTCAGAGTCCTAGCGCATGCTGTTCTCCATGCTGCATGAGGCAGGCCATTACCAGCTGGCAAACACCATGCCCTGCAGGAGGCAATTTATCAGTTGTGGACATACTAAAGCCCAAACTAAAATCCCACACTTGGGATTAAAACAAAAACATACTTATAACTTACAAAGAAAGAAAAACTTAGAGTATACCAAATAAAACTTTTTTCTTTGTAAATAAACTGTCTTAAGTATGTGGCTATTGCAGAAAGCAGACCAGTTGAAAGAGGAACCCAAAATTAAAAGTGCCTTAAATAACATGTTGGTCACTCACATGAAATAATTTAGAAATCAGGAAACCAGAGTTTACTGGCAGCCCCATATGATTGTCTGTGTTGTCCCTAGAGAGTGGTAGGTACTCTGTCCTCATGTTCAGAAGAATCATGAGAGCTCCAGGCATTAACTCTATCTGTTGATAACTCATTGCAAACATCATTACAGAATGTGGTATTTAATGAGGAACAGCAAATATGTCCAGTTAAAATTTAGGATTCTGTTTCTAACAAGGAAGACAATTAATTCTATTAGGGGAAATTAGCATTCTCTACAGCAGAAATGAGAATGTAACTTTTGCAGTTCCACTGAGTCTAAAGAAAGCGAGGCATTTAGAAATTTCTTCCAGCTTCTCCAGGAACAATGGGCTTGGAGTTTGGATGGGTGTGGAACCTGTTCTTTCTCCAGACTCTGGGGCCCTTGTCACACAATCTGTGTGTGTTCTCTGGACTGGGCGATGATATCTGAATCTTTAAACCCTAAGAAACAACATCATTTTATGCCACTCTAAATGTCTCCTCCATAACATAGGTTGTTGTGACTGGAGAAATGGTTCAGTGGTTAAGAATAAGAGGACCAGAGTTCAGTTCCCAGCACTGGCATCAGGTGCTCACAAAACACCTGTAAGAGGGATCCCAGCCCCATGGACATCTGTACTCACATGCACATACCCCAACATATACCCATAATTTAAAAATAATAAACCCTTAAAATAGGTTCTTGATAGTCTATTTCCCCACAGATTACACTAGGATAGAAAACAGTTAAAAGCTCTTGAAATAGAAAAGATTCCAAAAGTTTGTTATATTAATTATTATAGGTTGTATACAATTATGTCAATAGAACTTCAGTGATGTTCAGCCACAAAAATATTCCTAGTAACTGAAAATTTAGCTACTACAGCCAACACAGTCATCCATGAAAGATGAATTTAGGAGTAAAATGATGTTATATTGGATTACAGAGCCTTTCTCTTCTGTGTATACAACACAGAAAATATATTATTTTTTCCTCATTATCTATAATTGCAATTCTCAAAAGGATTTTGCATTTCTATACTGCCACTCACCTTACAGGTCTTGGTTTTGTTTTGAGACAAGATGTTGTGATGTTGTTTAGGCTGGCTTTGAACTCACATTCATCCTGTCTCAGCCTCCTGAGTAACTGGGATTACAGGCAGATGTCACTCTGCCTGGTTAAGGTCTATTAAATCAAAGAATAATAATTCTTTACCTGAAAAAGTGAATACAATTCTTGAGAATTATTATTTCACCTCCCGCTATGTTCATAACACCACAGAAATGAGGGAATAAGTTAGAACATCAAAGCACAAATCTAAGTTAACACTGACTCAGAGTTTCCAAGGCTTTCAAGTGGTGCTGAGGCTCACAAAGCAACCATGCCGCAGCCTCCTTGCCGAGGCCTGTGCTCAAGTTTCTGAGTGTTCTTGACAATGTTGAAAACCATGCTCACACTTAGAGTAGCACATTCAATGCTCTGAGTTAGAATAACAACACTGCATGATGCCTGTGAGACTCCTAATTCCTAACCAGATTTCTGAATCACTTCTACCACACCAAGGGTTTACTCATATCCTTTTGCTTGTTTCTTTCTAAAATTTCACGCAGCTGACCATCACTTTGCAACTTTAAAATTTTATTTTTATTTTATGTGTATGAATGTTTAGCCTGCATGTATATCTATCTGAGTACCATATGTGTGCTGTGCTCTTAAAGGCCAGAAGAAGGCATCAGATCCTCTGGAACCAGAGTTACAGATGGCTATGAGCTGCCATGCGAGTGTTGGGAATTAAATCCGGTCCTCTGGAAGAACAACCAGTGCTCTTAACTGCTGCACCATCTCTTCGGCTCCTGTAACTTAAAATTTTAATGTTGTGTGCAATGGTGTGTGTGTATGTTCGTGTGTGGGTATGACATATTTGTGTGTGGCTATGAAGGCCAGACAAGGACATCCCTCTACCTCATTTCCTTGCGACTGGGTCTTATTGGTCTTACAGTGGACTGGTGATCACCATCAAGCCTTAGTGATCTTCCTGTCTCCGACCCACGCCCCACGGTGCTGGAATTACAGGCCCATGTAATCTTGGGCTTTCATGTGGGTTTTGAGGATTTCAACTGTCTTCGTGCTTGTGTAGCAAGTGCTCTTCACCTGCTGAACCATCTCCCCAGGCATCATAAGAAAGGGCATTCATTGTGGGCTGGGGAGATGGCTCAGTGGTTAAAAGCACTGGCTGCTCTTCCAGATAGAACTGAGTTCAATTCCCAGCAACCACATGGCAGCTCACAACTATCTAAGACTCCTGATCCAGGGGACCCAGCTCTCACACACGCAGGCAAAACACCAATAAACAAAATAAAAAAAAATTTTTTTTAAAGAAAAGGCGTTTTAATATTAAGTGTTTTTGCTATGCTCTATAATTAAATTAGCTCAGTGGTTTTGTAAGAACCAGCCTATTATTTTCTGACTTACAATATGGAAAATGTATAAGGAGAAAGTGAGGTACGCAGAGAGTAGAGAATCTCAATTTTTCCAGGTTAATGTCACACAAAGTATTACTGATATGAATATTTTCTGTGATTGCATGCTTTTACTACAGGAACAAACTTCCTCATATTTGTGTGAAGGCTGATAACAATGGCCTCAAACTGTTTTGTTCCTAGGATAAGTAGCCTTAGTGATAGATATTGACCACAATTTATGGGCCAGCTTAAGTTAAAGTCCCAGGGATTTGCCAACTCCGGAATCCATCCATAGTCATTAGTTACAAAGACACAAACACATCCATATATGCACTTCTCCATTTGGGTGATTGCTAATTATTAATGAATTAACCCAAGAAATTAATTCCATTATTTTTCTTCTTGTGCATACAAAATTGGTTGTACCAGAAGTTGAAGGTTATGTCTCTCTTGGAAGGACTGTACAAGTAGCCTAGAACCTCACAGGACAGAGGTGGGGAAAACAAAGACAAATTTTCAAGGCTCCTTCAAACCAGAAACACAGCTTCCTAATGTTTAGCTGCTGACTTCAAGTTGGCACAATAACAAGCAGCTAGCTACAGCAGGAGCATATGGCTGCTGACTGTCAGAGGAGTTATTACTTGGATTGAATGATTCTGGTGAAGGTTTGGGTCCCATCCATTGTGTTCTTTTCTCTGGCAACCTTGAATCATGAAATGCTTTTGTTCTTGTTCAACTATTGCAGACCACCAGTTTGGCAAAGGAACTTAAGTCATCATGTTAATGATCTGGGCTATTTTGCTGTCTTCACTTGGGTACTTGACAATGATACATACAAGTTTTCCTCAAGAGAACTGCTGTAGATAATCTAAGGAAGCCCCATGCTATTGGTCCAAGGTGTAGGAAAAAGAGACTCTAAGCCTGTGGGGAAGAGGTTTGCACAGGGAAATCTACAAGCAAGGAGTCCAAGATGGAATGAACTCTGAAAGAATCCTGACATCACAGCTGAGGAGTATAGAGCATTGTCTGATGCTGCGGGGCTACACTGACAGTGGTCAAGGACAGAGGGGAGAATTCAGAATGAGCTACATACTGATAATCTTTACAATTACATAAGAGGCAAATCTTAGTTGGAAAAAGTTTTTCAATTTCTTTTCATAACAATCTGTTCTGATCATGCTTTTCCTCTCTCCCAACTCCTCTCAGAGCATCTCCACCTCCCTTCTCACTCAACTCCATAACCTTTCTCTTACTCTTTCCAAAATCCTGAAAAAATAACAAAGTTAAAAAAGATTCCCCCCCCCCCAATCCACAAAGATGCAAAATTGGAAGCCAAAAAAAGATAAAAAAGACAAAAAAAAAAAAAAAAAAAAAAAAAACCAAAAAAAACCCCAAAAAACCCAACATGCTTTAAGCTATATAAGGCCTACAGAACCACCACTGAGTTCATATGTGTTGGCCATTCAACACTGCTAGGTGTGAGCCTGCCCTGAAGTGTGGTTACTATGCCGTAGTTGGAAGACCCAGCCATACATAAGCAGTGACCCTCAGTGGTGGGTCCTGCCCTCCCCTCCGCAGTGGGGGCTGCTGCTGCTTCTCATCTGCACAAAAATTTTTTATAATAATAATTCCCCCTGATCTTCAGAATGGTGAAGTAATATATGTTAACAATCACTAGCTTTAGTGGGCAAGATGACAAGAGATTGTTTTTTAGGTTTATATATTTTTAAAAGGCGTTGCATTTCTGAAACTTTCTATAACAAAGTTTATTTAGACAAAATGTGTTATAAAGTGTTATGTAAATGGGCTAGTTTACTGTAAGAACATTACCTAGAAGGACAGTACAACAGGCTCTGCAATTAGTCTATACAAACTACTGTAAAGGAAAAAAAAAAAGAAATGACAAATTGTCAAAAGAGATTAAAACAAATTTTGACAGGAAGCATAGGGTGCAGATGAGCTGCACAAACTAATAGCTTTATTTTTACAAGATTTTGATTAATTTCACATACCGTACAGAGGAACATGCTAATATTTACTTGTATGTCTTTCTTATTTTTTTTCCCTTTTGGTTTTTTGAGACAGAGTTTCTCTGTGTAGCAGGAGCCCTGGTTGTCTTGGAACTCATCTGTATTCCAGGCTGGCCTCTAACTCACGATCCTCCACCTGTCTCTGCCTCCCAGGTGCTGGGATTAAAGGTGTGTGCCACCATACCCGCCTTTTAGCTGTATTTCTTAACATATAAAGAAAGTGGATGGATATATTGAACTGTTTCATTAACCATGTGTGGTGAAATGAGATTAAAAGATAAAGATAAATGGATGTGAAAGTGCTTTATAAATTTGCTGTGTTTTGAAAACCTAGCATGGCTGTCAGATGAATGCAGTCAGCCACTGGAAACAGCCTGTGACCTAAAATATAGGTCTCTATTTCCTTGGGAATCCTCAGGGTTTGAAAGACTCTCTTGTTCTTAGCACAGGCAGCAGTAGGGGGGCTATTGGCTGTTAGACAATCACCAACACCACTTCCTGTCAGCATCAGAACACCGCACTCCTAAAGCCACCATGCTACATGGATACACTGTGAATATACTCATTTCCTTACTTTAGAGAAGGAAATTTAAGGATCATCAAGGGCTTTGGCATTTTTTAAGGCCCTAAAAATATTTTTAAAACTAAGCTGCCGTGTCCTGTCCAGTTCTGGACTTGACCTGAGTGAGCAGAGAGGGAGTGAAGAAAGGACAGACACACAGACACATGGAGAGACAAGCCGGGGTGGAGTGAGCCACTCGCTCTGATGGAGGGCACGTACTGTGTAGCAATCCCAAAACAGTACAAGGGGGCTGGCTAGATAGTCTCAGTGGGAGGTGTCTGTAGGGGAGGAGGAAGCTATGGTTGCTAGGTTTTTGCTTTTTGCATACTGGTCCATTATTTATAAACACTCGGGCTTGGACCAGAGGAAGGCTTTTGGCAATTCCCTGAACCTGGCCCAGGGAAGGTTTTGACAATACTTGTGGGTTCGTGATCTAGCTCTGTGATATACAATCACTCGGGACTTCATCTGCTCTCCACACTAGGCTTTGTACTAAGTGAATCTAGCTATTCTAAGTACTGAGGACCCCCAAAGCTGCTCAGACAAGGACTGGGAGGTAATGGAGCCTTGCATGAACCCCCTGGCCATCTCTGGTAGGCTGGAGTGAGACAGAGCAGCAGGCACAATCTCAAAGGGATTTCAATTTCACTGTCTTTCACTTGAAAATAGATTGGATGATGAGGATCAGGAAGAAATCTTCAACGCTCCCACCAATTAAGAATATGGAGTCATTCAACCTCCCCAAATATCAGGGTTCTTATCCATTAAATGTGACTTGGTGAGATGATGAATTTGAAAACTTTTAAAAATTAAAAGTACCAAGGAAATATAAAACATTTCCATGCTGAAGGTCATAAACATCACTAAAAATTGTCTGGAAAGACCAAGTTGGAGCACCACCCTGACGAAATGCAGATTTTGCAGATGAACAAGTGGGATGCCCCACTTTCAAAGGGAAAGGACAGGGTCTGAACTGAAAGCCAAACAAACTTTACAGAAACCAGTAACAGTGAACTAACAGTGGCCTCTCACCAGACCAGACTGAAGCTGTAAGCCCACGAGAGACTAGGAAAAATAAACTCTTGTAGGAGGCATAGTCCTCAGAGGTAGTTCTCATGCGTGGACAGTGTGTGCGACAGGCTGGCCTGGGCCTGCTTTACTTCGAGGAGCAGCTGAACCAGCTCATGCTGAGCAGCAGAATTCTGTGGGTTATGACACATGCGCTAGTCAGGCTGTGACTGATCCTATCACCACTACAGCCAGAAAACCCAGCGGCTGTGTCAGGTATGTGAGAAATGGAAAGTGCACCATAGTTGTTAGTAGCTTTCTCCCCAAGCATTTCAAGACACCGTGAGGCCAGCTTTTGTAATGGTGCCTACTATGCAATCGTAGATGAGGGTAAACTCCCAGGAACTCAATTGTCTATAGGCTTTTAGAATGCAGCCATGTAAATTTCTCTAATGGAAACAGCTGGAAAAATATAGATATCAAGCCCATGAGGACATCAAAGGCCTCGTTGTGGGGAAAAGCCCCACACAGGAAAATGTGTGGGCCTGATTCCTTCCATTCTGGAAGGGGGAAGACCTGAGTTGCTTGGGCTGGGATGAGAGACTGAAGATCTGAGAAGTGAGAGAAGAGCATTAAAGTGGGCAGGTCACCAGGTAGCTTTCCCTCACAATGGCATGCTTTAGTCTGAAAGGCACAGAAAACTTCTCCATTTTTAGGTGACAAAAATCAGTAGACCTGCCCCTGTCCTGCCTTCCTTCAATCACGCCAGTCACGCCAACATGGTGCCAGGAGCTATGCCAGTCATGCTTACTGCATGATGCATGCAGAACGCCGCTTTGCTTTCCAGAATACTGCCCAGTCCTTGGAGAACTGTCCCAGAGCCATTCTCTCTGTTCTTTGTGAGAGGCTACAAGCTAATATTTCTTACAATACTTAATCTTTCCATATCCACTATCCCCCAGCGGCGAAATTCAGTTTAAAATAATTGATTTTCAAAATTCCTTACATAACTCACCACTCACCATTTACGCAGGATTTCATTTGTCTACATGTAAGGATCAGGTTGGTAGAACAGATGGCAAGCGAGTAGATTTCGGGGTCAGAACATTCTAGTTTCAAATCTTCACCCTACCCTTTACTAGCAGTAAGGGCTGAGCAACCTCAATGACTTCTGATTCCTGGTTTCCATTTTTTTTTGTATCTGTTATTATTTCCTATGTGTATGTGTGTGTACATGCTCCAACAGTGTGCATGTAGTAGTCAGAAGACAATTTAGCAGAGTCAGTTCTCTCCCTCCACATTTACGTGAGTTCAGGATCAGGATGCAAAGTTTGCACAGCAAGCACCTTGCCCTGTGAGCCATCTGTTAGCCTTTATTCTCAGTTTTCTAATCTACAGAATGGGATCGTGTCACTGGTGTGTGGTAAGGCTTAAGTTAATCTGTGTACTTGCACATATTTTTCCCTTTCTATGTACCCCAGGGTGGTTTAAATGTTAGATTAATGCTGCATAAAGACTAGACCAGTACAAGGCATTAAAAATGAAGGTGTCACAGACAACCTCTTTGAGAAAGACCTCATCTCTATCAGTTGAATTGGAAATGTGTTCCTATCCATCATTCAGCCAGTGTACTATACTGAGGATGAGGGATTTGAGAATTCTATCTCTCCACTGATGACATGTGGTAACATTCCTTAGCTATTACTCTCAGAGTGCCGTAGGTACTTTTTAAGATAAATTCAAATCCATTAAAGAAGGGAAAACAAGGTTGGCAAGATGGCTCACTGGTAGAGAGAGGCATTTGCACACAGCCTTGAGTTAGATTCCTGGGTCACACCAGGTGATAAGAGAGAACTGACTAGCAAGAGTTAGTCTCTGATCTCCACAGGTACAATGTGGTGGCATGTTCAAACACACACACACACACACACACACACACACACACACTATTTTAAAAGAAAGTACAACTAGAAACAAAAATGCACAACATCCTTAGATGCTAGCCTTCCTGAATTTGTTGGACATCATACTCTTTTTTTAAAAAGTTTAATAAACATTAAGACATTTGATCACACACAAAAACATGTTAAATTTAAAACAAAATAAAATAGAACCTCAAACAACAAACATTTGAAGTGTCCTCATCTTACTATTTCTCTGACTGACTGTAGGAAGCCACCTATCACCTCCTGTGCAATTAGCTCATCGTGTAGATAAGAAGGTAAAACCATCCTGAGACAGGAAACCAATATTCTTCCTGTCTAATCAACAAATCTAAAAGATTTATTCCTTTCATCTATCTCCTGTTGCGCTTGTCCACCACAACAGGCTGCTTACAGGCTCAGAATGATTTTGACAAAGAGAACATTTCACCAGTTACTTTTGTATCTCCACCCCCTTAAAGAAAGGAGGAAAATTTGTTTCATACGGAAGGTGTTGATTGTATGAATTAAAACTGCCACCTAAGTGTGGGCTAACCCAACCAAGAGGGATTTCACCTACATCCATTCAGTCAGTTTATGGGGGTTTAAAGAAATTCCAAAGAGTCATCAGAAGAGGAAAAACAAAGGTAATGCTTTCTGCCACACAGGTAGAGTCTTTGAAAATATGTGTAATATGTAAAACATTCTGACACCCCCATATTATTTTTCCAGCATTAACAGTATAAATTGCCTCCCATGCTGAAGAGCTGCTGCCTATCACCCTTGCTAATCACTACTCACAGAGACCTCAAGTCCTGCAGGCATGTACAGCATGCAGCTCGCATCCTGTGTTGCACTGACGCTTGTACTCCTTGTCAACAGCGCACCCACTTCAAGCTCTACAGAGGAAACCGGGCAGCACCTGGAGCAGTTATTGCTGGACTTACAGGTGCTTGAGAGAGGGATCAATGTAAGTGCACGCCCTTCCCATCTACAGGCACTACTGTTAGCTTTCCTGTCTGAGGTTGGGTCTTAATAACAGTGTGTTATGCTTTCTCAGAATTACAAGAATCCGAAACTCCCCATGATGCTCAGGTTTAAATTTTACATGCCCACGAAGGTAAGTGAGTTTCTATGTTCAATTGGTGCCTTAATGAATTAAAAATAACATGCATGTGTGTACAGGTATCAGATGAATAGTACCTCATCTGAGGAAAAAGGTTACTTCAGTATCTGTGTAAAAGTATCCTATTTGATAATGACCTTCTTTTAAACAGTTTTGTCGAAATTTTTCATATATATTTGTGTGTTGGGAAAGAGGGAATGAGAAGAAAACATAAGATAATTCTATTTTGATGCTGGAATAATTTAAAGACTGTGTTTATTTCTGTTTTATGTGCATTATAGACATCTTTGAATGAGAGGCATTATTTTTGCCTGTAAAATATCATACTTGATTTCAGATGGGCTCATTTTATAAACACTCTCCTGTTCTAAGAAAGAATTCCATGACTCCATTTTTGAGGAACAGTATAACCAGTATTCGCAGGTTCTAGGGAAGGGGATCTGGAGTCCCATGTTACTCGGTTCTAGCTCTCATGGCCTCAGGAAATTACCTGTGCTCATTCACCTACTTACACACATGATAAGTGCTATGCTTATAGGCTTCAGAACAGTGTCTAGCCAACACCACATAAACATGTTATTAGTGGTAGTGTAGAAAAATTCTTACCAGGATGTATAAAACAGTTTTGAGTTTATGTAGTCTTTTTTTAAACAAGTGGTACTAGAGAGCAGTGATATCCCAAGGTTTTGCTTGGCTCCTTTGGCTGTAGATTGTTGTATGATAAGCAGCAGCTTATCTAAGCTCCTATAATGGCATCAAGGGTAGAAATTTGCTCCAGTCCTGACAGTCAAAAGAGGATGAAGAGCTTTAATGCTAGGAAGAGCTTGTCCCAGGATTTATCCAAGCCTAAAGCAAAATGGGATCTAAGGGGACAAAGAGGTGCTGTTGTGCCACTTCTATTAGGTCACAGTAACTGTGCCTCTAGCCGTTCTACTGGAGATGAAAAGAAAATGGCCCCTAAGTGCTCTTTCAGCTTAGTTAGTCACATAACTTTCAATCCCAACAGTAAAAAAACTAGATAGTTCAGTGAGAGAAAGAGTTCTACATGGAACATGCAGAAGTCACCATAACAAGTTGGAAGGTAAATAGGCAGACAATTGAGGTATGTGCTGTCTGGTCAGACCTTTTCCTTCAAGGATTGTTAGAGACACAACAGAGACCCTGCTAATTTAGAGAGTGGTGAAATTCCTAGAAATCTAAGGGTTCCTTTTGTTTTGGAGACAGAGATTCTCTGTGTAGCCTTGGCTGTCCTTAACTCACTTTGTAGACCAGGCTGGCTTTGAACTCACAGCCATCTGTCTACCTCTGCCTCTTGAATGCTGGGATTACAGGCATTCGCCACCATGTCCAGCATCTAAGTTGTAAAAATAATTATTGTAAACAAGAGTATTGTGATAAATTCTGTTGATGTTTTCATTTAACCTCCATTTGTATGTATGTAAGATTTTAAAAACAATAGAAGCATGTAACTCAAAGGGTGAGTTAATGAAAAGGAGTGACATGCTACCCTTGCTTCCCCTGTTCATGTGGCTGTGGGGAAGATAAGGCTTGTGAGATTTAGTAAAATAGAGATAAGCCAGTTCACTGCCTGCTTCCGAGGACTTGCAAAGTACATCTGAAATCAACTATGGTATTTTACAGGCAAAAATAATGCATCTCATTCAAAAGTAGCTTTTTTGGAAATCAGTATACTACAGAACTAGACAATATTTTTATCTCTGTATATATGCATAAATATGCATGATGTGTATACATTTATATATTCTTTCAGAAAGGTATTGGGAAAATTCTCCAAGTGTTCTGTTTCCAATATAGTGACTTTTTATTTCATTGCGACAGATAGATTTTTAATCAATCAATCTATCTATCTATCTATCTATCTATCTATCTATCTATCTATCTATCTATCTATCTATCCATCCGTGTATGTGTGTGGAGGTGCATGTGCACCTGTAGCAGTCAGAGGAAAAAATGTGAGAGTTGGGTCACTCCTTTCACAATGTGGGTCAATGAACTCATTTCATCAAGTTTAGTGGCAAGTGCCTTTACCTGTAGAGCCATCTTTGTAGCCTTGACAAGTAGGTTTTACAAAATTCACATTTAGTTTTTGCAGAAAAGTAAAAAGTTAAGAAATGTTAAATGTGTCTTCCTGGCTATCTTGACACTCATCATTCAGAGCTATGATAACCTAATCTGGATGATCTGAGCTTGTGACAGCTGGTATCCAAAGACTCTTGTCCCTTATCATACTGGGATACTCAGTGTAGAGTGTGAACCATGCAGATTTCTTTGCAAACTGGAAATTTTTCTATGCCTGTGACAGGCATCATGAGAAGAAAACAGACTTTTTCAAAGCTTAATAAAACTAGAACCTAAAGTGACTGAACAGGTCTGAGCTCTTGCTCTTCTAGATTTACAAGTACGCTGAGAACAGGAGGGGTAACCGCTGTGTGCTGCCTGCTCTTGATGAGATAAACTGCACATTAACTTCCTGGTCTTGGGTATCTGGTGAACTGAGCTGGTAGTTAACGCTCTTACTCCTCTAGGCCACAGAACTGAAGCATCTTCAGTGCCTGGAAGAAGAACTTGGCGCTCTGCAGGGTGTACTGGATTTGAATCAAAGCAAAAGCTTTTACTTAGAAGACACTGGGAATTTCATCAACAATATCAGAGTAACAGTTGTGAAACTAAAGGTAAGATGTTGCTTTATTTGCTAAGCTGAAATAAAATGGAGAAGAATTGCATTTTAAGGTGGCTTGACATTTCTCGTCTTTGTTGGGTTGCATGCATTTAATCAGCCAACGGTCAAAGCCACTGTGCCTGTGAACCCTTCCACAGCAGGGTGATGCTAGAGTCCCCATTCACCAACAACAGCCTGCTTCCTCTCACACTAGCATAGAGCTGGACGTGAGAGAAAGCAGAGGAGAATCACAAGAAACAGGTAACTCCCCTGGCCTTCACATATTTATCACCCCAGAGAATGCGTGCTGGCATTGTGGAAGAACAGATTTGTCTACAAAACTACTAGCCGTTAAAATGGACAGAGGAGGATGGGGAGAGCCCACCTCAGGACTTTATTTTTAAATACACAAGAATCAACCACTCTGGTGCATATAAGAATCATGGCTCCTTTCCATTCTATCTGCCACACAAAATTCCCTAGCTGACAGGTATCCTGAGGAGGCAGTGTCATCTTAGTCTCTGCTGTAGCAGCATGCCTCCAAGAAGGCGAGGTTAGTCTTGTCAAAAAAAAAAAAAAAAAAAAGTCACATCCTCAGTGCTCTACTTCCATTTGAGGTTTTGAATACAGGCTGAGACCCATGCTATCTAGACGTTGAAGGGCTTGGGTCCTCGTCTATGTAGAGAAGTGAGCTCTAGAACATCTGGCCAACACCAGAAAGCTCACCCCAAACAAATGGTACAAGCTTTAGAGCTATGTGAAAACTAGATAGGCATGTTTCAAGAGCCACATACTTTTAAAAATTAAAAAAATCCAAGATATTAGAACATTCACATAGAATGTAAAGAGGATATAGAAGACCATAGGAGCTTATTTGAAAAGGAACATTTATTTAAAAGAAACACTCTGCCTCATTTGACTTACAAGGAATTAGTCAGATTTGGAAAAGGTACCCCATAAATTTGTCAAAATATCTCCTTTTCAGCGTGTCACTTAGAAACAGAACTGAATCTCCTTTAGCAGAGGAGGTTAGCTTCCAAAAGCCAATCAAAGCACAAATTTATAATATTCTTACCTGTACAAACTGAGTGAAATCATCTGCACTGATATCATGGTAGACATCTATTTGTAATGATGTTCTCCAAACTTCACCCTAGAAACCCTTGTCCTGATCTACTTTGGGTTGCCCCTATTCTGACTTGGGGAAATAATAATAAAACCTTAAGGTTTAGAAAAGAACATATGATAAGTATTATTTCTTTATCCCTAAAATAAATAATAAACAAATAAATAAATAATAAACAAACAGCTGTGTACACTTACCAGAGAAAAAGAGGTCAAACAACTGCATTCTACAGAAGTGTTCAATGTTTTCTCATTTGTACTCAACTCTGGAAAACTTTATTGTATGCTTTTATCATTTGGCATTAGAATAAAACATAACCAACAATTCTGATCACTTAAGAAAATGAATGATTAATATATTTAACGAGTGTTAAAACTATGCCTATAGAACTTCACTGAAGAATAACTGTATGTAAGCTACCTTAGTCTAAAACTTTATATTCTTTTTTAGGGCTCTGAAAACACATTCAAATGCAAATTCGACGATGAGCCAGTGACTGTGGTGGAATTCCTGAGAAGATGGATTGCCTTCTGTCAAAGTGCCATCTCAACAATGATTCAATAACTATGTGCTTCCTGCTTACAACACACAAGGCTTTCTATTTATTTAAATATTTAACTTTATATTTATTTTTGGATGTACTGTTTACTATCTTTTGTAACTACTAGTATTCAGATGATAAATATGGATCTTTAAAGATTCTTTTTTGTAAGCCCCAAGGGCTCTAAAATGTTTTAAATTATTTATCTAAAATTATTTATTATTGCATTGACTTGTTAAATATCATGTCTATGTAGATTAATAAAAGTATTTAGAAGAGTCAGTGAATATAAATATGCTCAGATGTCTATCATTTTTAGGACAGTACAACACAAGCACTAAAATGTTTCTCAGCTATTCTCATGACCTCTAATGATAGTCAATATATTTACAATAATCACTTTTCCCCTCGAGAAGTATGTAAAATAAGACAAGGGCTTCTCAAAGTCCATATATTGTCCTTTTAAGTATTGATTCGATCTTTAGTCCTGACATAAGAAAAGCTTATCAGGCTATGGTATTTTCCTTTCCTTTCCTTTTTTCTTAATTTATTCAGATTACATCTCAATTGTTATCTCCTTACTTGTATCCTCCTGTTCCTCTCTCCCTCCCTCTGCATTTTCCTTTCCTTTAAACAGGATACTAAGCAAAAATTTGTAAAACCCTTTGTCATAATCTGCTTTACGTTGTGGTAACAAAACTCCTGGGTCCTGATACTTTTTACAGAGACGTTTAGCTCACAGTTCTAGACGTTCAAGAACATGTGAAAAATCTCATGGCAAGATGGTATCACAACAGTGGACGTGTGTGCAGAAGATGGTGTGTGTGTGTGTATGAGAGAGAGAGAGAGAGAGAGAGAGAGAGAGAGAGAGAGAGAGAGAGAGAGAGAGAGAGAGAGAGAGAGACTTATAACACCCCATTCTTGCAGCAAAAAGTCCAGGACACACACACACACACACACACACACACACACACACACACACCAACCCATTCTTGCAGTAAAAAGTCCAGTCCCACACAATCTGATCCACTCTCCGGAAGCAATATTTATTCATGTATAAGTAATCCATGAGCCATAATATAATTAATTACCCTGCACCATTATCTACCACTTTCACACCATCACACTGGGAACCAACTTTCCAACCCATGAACCTTTGGGATAATTCATAACACTTCTCACATAGTCATGTGCCCTCTAAGCCGGGTATGGTGGCGAATGCCTGTAGTCCCAGCACTCAGGGAGGCAAAGATAGGCAGATCTCTGTGAGTTCGAGGCCAGCCTGGTCTACAAAGCAAGTCCAGGATAGCCAAGGCTACACAGAGAAACGCTGCCTCAAAAAAGAACCAAAACAACAACATCATCATCATCACCACCACCACCACCACCATCATCATCATCATCATCTGCCCTCTATAGTTTAATACTGCTCTTTGCAATTAAAATTCTCAGTTGGCTAAATCAGATGTCCTCTTTCTTTTCTCTTGTTTTTCATTTGGATATGGACAATGGTTGAGTATTGGTGTGAGGTCTAAGATGCAGAGGATCTCCTGCCTTTGGCCAAAGACTCCATCTTAGCTCAAGACTTTTTTCTGGATCTTGCCTTCTTCCGCATCTCCTTTCAATTTGAGGGTACTCTTTTAGTTGTTTCCAGATCTAGGTTACCTATGCTATACGTTAAGGCTCCTTGTATCTTGACCAAATTTTATGAATCCTCCCTGTATCAAGTCTTCCTTCTGAGGAATGCTATCTGTTTTCTGCTTGGACTCAAATGTAGTATTTGCATTAGAACCAACACCAGGACATACAGCCCTGAATAGGACTCTGCAACTCTACTGATCACATAGGAATGGACACAGCAATAGCACCACATGGTATGCCCCGAGTACATGGTATGCCAACACAACTTGTATAACTATTTGTATATATGCTATTTACTTAAAAGTACTTTAAATCGAAGGAAGAATGCCTGAGTAGAAAATAGCATATGCTACACAAATCTTAATTTTGAACACCAACTAGAGGAAAGCGGAATATAAGCTATAGGTAGCTAGAGCAAACCTTAAAGCAAAAAGCGCACAATTTTATAATGATAAGCAAAATCATTCAACAAAAACATACCAGAGTTCTAAATCTGATCCATCCAATTATAGCACAGCTTCCAAGTACACAAAGGCTTCTGCATCTAGCCTTGATAGAGCATGGAACCAGAGCAGCCCTCTATGGCTATCCATGAAAATGGGACTCTGAAACTCAGGCAGGACATGTGACACTAGAAGTGAACACAACTGAGCTCCCCCAAAGAAGTAATTCAGTTTTGCTGACTTAAAGAAACAGCTTAGAGTCCAGGTTTACTAAAGCAACCTTGTAGGAATGTGTAAACCACAGTATCAGAAAGAAGGCAACTATAAGAGGTAGCTACAGAAATATGAATAAAATCTGATATTTGTTTTCTGGGCAACAAACATATTTTAAGAATTAGAATCTACAACTCTAAATGAAGAATAACAGCCAGGAAAAGGATGTGCACTGGAACACCATAACTTCAAAAGTTACTGAGGCTCAAACTGGAGGGAACTCAGTTTCAATACACAAAGTGGAGAAACCTGTAGGCCACCCTGGGGAGGTGCTACAAACCGAGAAGTCTGAGTCTTAGAGTGAGAACAATCTAGCCTCAAAATCCTGGAGTGGGAGCAGTGTAATCTGAGTATAGACTATGCTAGGTCTGCTCTAAAACAGCTGGCAAGACAGCTCTGCAGGCTTGCTACCAAGCCTGGTGACGTGGCAGGAGAGAACTAATTGCTGCAAGCTGTCCTATGAACTATACAAGGGTACCACGTGTAGCAAGACAGTGTGCCAATATGTGCCAGTAGTTAGCCTGGCTTTAAACTCATGTGTCTCTCCTGTCTCTTGCTCTTGAGTGCTCGGTTACAGTATGTACCACCATGCTGTTTTTAGCAGTTTTTGCCCAGAGGTATAACATGGATTTAAACAAGTGTGGTGAATGGGAGAGAGGCAGGAAAGGATTGAAAGGAATATGTTATGACTCACAGATGTATAAAGAAAAGATCTTGTATGAAAGATACTAGGATTAGTGGGTGAGTTTAATAGGATTATTGGCAATATGGTTAATATATATATACAGGGACATTATATTTTTATTTGTATCTCAGAGAATGTATTAAAAAAATACTATTTACTTTTCTTTCTCTCTCCTCCAGCCCAGCAAGATGCCCTAGGGAAAGAAGGCCAAGGGGAAGAAGGTGGCCCTGGCCCCCGCTGTGGTGAAGAAACAGGAGGCCAAAAAGGTGGTCAGTCCTTTGAGAAGAGGCCCAAGAACTTCGGCATCGGGCAGGGCATCCAGCCCAAAAGAGATCTCACTCACTTTGTCAGATGGCCCCGCTACACCAGGCTGCAGCGGCAAAGGGCCATTCTCTATAAGCAGCTCAAAGTCCCTCCTGCCATTAACCAGCTCACCCAGGCCCTGGACCAGCAAACGGCTACCCAGTTGCTTAAGCTTGCCCACAGGTACAGACCAGAGACAAAGCAGGAGAAGAAGATAAGACTGCTGGCCCGTGCTGAGAAGAAAGCTGCTGGGAATGGGGACGTCCCAACTAAGAGACCACCTGTCCTTCGAGCAGGGGTCAATACAGTCACTACCTTGGTGGAAAGCAAGAAGGCCCAGCTGGTAGTGATTGCCCACAACGTAGACCCCCATTGAGCTAGTGGTCTTCCTGCCTGGCCTGTGTAGAAAGATGGGGGTCCCCTAATGCATCATTAAGGGAAAGGCCAGGGTAGGGCAGCTGGTCCACAGGAAGACTTGTACCACTGTTGCCTTCACACAGGTTAACTCAGAAGACAAGGGTGCTCTGGCTAAGCTGGTGGAAGCTATTAGGACCAATTACAATGACAGATAAGGCAAAGGCTAAAGAACTCGCCACTAAACTGGTTACAGTTTTCTGTAAATAAATATAATTACAAAATCATCTTAAAAAATACTATTTACAATAGAATCCCAAACATCAGATATTTGGGAATAATTGTAATAAATACATTCCTGCTAAAATAATAAAATATTTAGACACCAAGAGCTAAATAGAGGGCTACAAATAATTTTATAATTCTAAAGATTAATTGTAAGATTGGAATCTTAAGATGTTAATTCTCCCTAAGTCTATAGAATTAATGAAATTTCACTGTTTTCAGTCGATTTGATTTGTAAGAATATAACAAAGGAAGAGAAGGGCTCAGGCATTGGTATTGGATGTGTTGGCTTCAGTGATTAGGTCTTTTGAGTAACATCCTGTAAGGAAAGGTGCACCAGTTGATTTATTAGATTACCTATTTTTTGGATGTCTTGTTCATCATTAAAGCTGTGAATAATGGATCCTGAGCATATACAAATGTATAGCTTTGAAGAATATGTGTGTGTACAGATGTAAAGAAAAGCTAGATAGGGTTGATTTACACCTAAAGTTACTCTTATAAGGCCTAGTTAGCTGGATGTACAAAATGCTACAATTTTAAATGTCATTTTTAGTAAGTGTACAGATGTGGTTAATGTGCCAAGGCATAAGTATTACCACAGTACTATTATTTGAAGTGGGTAAAATTGATTAAGAAGATTCCTTTAGCAATTATACTACTTGAGTGAACAGAATGCCGAGACTGAGGTAGGGCCCTCTATAGCTTATGGGAGTCAGCTGATGGGGCGGAGGCCAAATTGTGCTGATTTTTCCTGGGGCTGCAATTAGTAGGCCCAGGAGACCCCTTAGGTTCACTTCTTCTGCCGCCTGTTGACGCAGTGTCTCATATCTATCTCCTTCCCCGTATTCCTTATAGAGTACCCCCTGGGACTGCATCTATAGATAGACTCCTCTAAACCCAAAGACCTGTGAGGAGGAATAGCATCTGGACACATGACTAGGCTCTGGATAAAAAGTTCTCTGAGCGCTGATGAGATGCCTCAGTAGTTTAAAGTAGACACTGATCTTGCAGGAGACAGGAATTTGATCCATAGAACCTATTTTTGGTAGCTAGCTCACAATCACTGTATCTCTAGCTCCAGGGGATCTGATATTCTCTTCTAGACTTTATGTGTACATACCCCCCCAAAACCTGAAAGTAAAATCTTTATCTTAAAAAATGAGTTCTGTCTGCAAAGCAACTGGGATATATTTGTCTTATTTTTCCCTCAAAGCTGCAAATCTGAGGCGATAGATCCTGTTTTACTGATTCTTGATGCAGGACAGCACTAGACCCTTGACTAGGCAGATTTCAGAGACTGTCATTTGCTTTCCCAGATGTTGAAACCTGAGGGGCCAAGAGAAGGTGAAACACTTTGAGTTTTCAAAGGCAATTTTACTACTAAGTAGCAAAACAAAACAAAACAAAACAAAAAAACAAATGTTGAACTTTCCAGAAAGGAAGCAACTTATAAGAAAAAGAGATTTTAAAATATTTACAAATAAAGCTGCTATGACCATAGTTGAGCAAGTGTCTTCGTGGTATGGTGGAACATTTTTTGGGTATATGCCCAGGAGTAGTATAGCTGGTCTTGAGGTATATCTATTCCCAATTTTTGAGAAATCCCAGATTGATTTCCACAGTGGTTGTACAAGTCTGCACTCCCAACAGAAACGGAGGCGTGTACCCCTTGCTCTACATCCTTGCCAGCATGTGCTGTCACTTAAGGGTTTATTTTTTTTTTAAGATTTAAAAATTAAAAAGAAATTTTATACAGTATTCTGTCTGCATGTGAGCCAGCAGGCCAGAAGAGGGCACCAGATCTCATTACAGGTGGTTATAAACCACCATGTTGCTGGGAATTAAACTTAGGGCCTTTGGAAGAACAGCCAGTTCTTAACCTCTGAGCCATCTCTCCAGTCATTTCAATTTTTGGTATTAGCCATTCTGATGGGTGTAAGATAGAATCCCAGAGTAGTTTTGATTAGCATTTCCCTGATGACTAAGGACATTGAGCATTTCTTTAGCTGTTTCTCTGCCATTAGAGATTGCTCTGTTTAGGATTCTGTCTAGCTCTGTACCCCACTTTGTAATTAGGTTATTTGGTTTATTGGTATTTAATTTCTTGAGTTCTTTATACCTCCTGTAGCTAGGTGGAACTCCCAGTGGAGTGGGGGAGATATCAACCCACCCATAAAACCTTCGACCCAAAATGGGTCTTGCCTATAAGAAGTGTGGGGATAAGGATGGAACAGAGACTGAGGCACTGACAAACCAATCAACGGCCCAACCTGAGCCTCACCCCATGGAAGAGAGCCAACCCCTGTCACTAAGCTTGCAGACAGGCGACTAGCATAGCTGTCTGCTGAGACTTCATCAAGCAGCTGATGGAAACAGATGTATAGACCCACAGACAAATAATAGGCCAAGCTTGGGGAGTTTTGTCAAAGAGTAGGAGGAAGGACAGAGGGAGCTGGAGGGGTCAAGGACACCACCAGGAGACCTGCAGAGTCAACTAACCCAGGCCCATGGGGGCTCACAGAGACTGAACCACCTACCAAAGAGCATACATGGACTGTGCCTAGATTCCCTATGCATATGCAACAGATGTGCAGCATAGTCAGCAGATGAGTCCCCTAACAATGGGGAAAGGGGCTGTTTCTGACTGTCTCTGACAGTTACCTGCCACTGGCTCCATTCCCCTAACTGGGTGGTCTTATCAGGCCACAGTGGAGAGGATGCTGTGACTTGAGGTGTTAGTGTGGGTTGGTAGCTCTTAGGTGCCTACCCTTCTCTGAGAAGGAGAGGGGAATGGCAGAAGGAGAGATGTGAGGGTCAGACTGGAAGGAGAAGAGGGAGGGGCTGGGATCAGGCTGTTAAATAAAGAGAGGAAAAAAGTAGCTACAATTTTCAAAATGAAAACAAATACTTACAAGGAAATGTCAACTAGAGAAATAAGCAAAAATAATCAATAAGTATCAGGCAATTGACTGAGATGGAATTTGCTAATATGTTTAATGATCTATAAGAAACTGCCTATATTTTAATAATTTCTATCCTATAAAAATGCAATTTCCCAGCCAGATACGGTGGCCTATGCCTGTAATCCCAGCACTCAGGAATGTAGAGGCAGGCGGATCTCCCAGTTTAAGGCTAGCCTGGTCTAAAAGTGAGTCCAGGACATCAAAGTAGACCCCCCTGATTCCACCCCCAAAACAGCAATTCCCCATAGTTCAGCTGAGTTAAGTACAGTCAAGAGCACCCAGAGCTGTCAGTGTCTTTACAGAATGGTTTCAGTACACAACAGCTGGTGTAGGGTGAGTAGGAGTCACATATTTAGTAAAGATATAAGAGAAGAGAGACAAATCTGAGAATCAATAATGCTTGATAAAGATCCGACTGAAAAAGAATAAAGTAGAAACACTAAGGGATTAAGCTGTTCCTTTCACCTAACTTCTATAAAAACAAACATGTATGAGTCTCAACATACTTTATTTCCCTATCAATTAAAAATCTCTAGTAATCTAATTATAAAGAAGTAAATTACATGTGTCATAAGTCCTATAGGTTGCTTAAAATGGGAACTCCTTTTACAGACTATCATTAATCACAATCATTTACCAGACTCTTTCCTAAGGTGCTGAAGGTTTTTAGGTATTTGTATGTGGAGTTTATTCATACTTCTGAGCCACAGATGACATTCTCATCTTTAGTTTCTATCACCAAGCAGGGTGAGTTGCATGGCTGCTAAACTAGTCACTAAGTTAGTATTATTTTTATTCTTGACTTTCACTTGTAATTATAAAAACCTGTAATTGAATACCAGATACAGTGTTGTCTATTACACCTGAATGGATAAATTTAAAGTAAAGACAGAGAAACATGAATTATCTTTTAAAGCCATTAAAAGGTTAATAGTAGCTTTATGCCTATAAAAGAAATGAAAAATGCCTACATGTTTAGTCAGATAATTCTTTTTATAAAAGGCAAAGGAACATAATGTGTCAGTGCAAGGTGACATGGGTATTTACACACTTTCAGCAACACCGAGGCACTTCTGCTGCAAAACCTCCATGGGAAGCCTAACGCCTCTATATTTTAAAACATTTTTTACCAGTCAAACACACCAAAAATAAAAGATTTTTAATATGACAATATGTTGTCTAATTCACATACTAAATTGCTCTATACAGGGAGACTTCACAATCCAGGAGCCATAGCCGTGCTGCTGCAAGTAGGCCTTCAACAGTGCTTTAGCTTCTTGATAGGGTCCAGACATACACTAGAGAGAGGGAAAGCTGAATTGCATCAAATTGGCCTACAAAGTAAATAATCCCATACTGCTTAACTTTATGTTTAAAACAACCTAATGAAAAAAACTTTCAATTCCTGTGCTAATTTAAAACAATTCTTTCCCAACATGCCTAAACAGGCAATTTTGTTTGTTATTTAACATTTTAATTATGAATACACAAAACACAGCCTGGCAGGTGGTGTGTGCCTAAAATCCCAGCACTGGGAGGCAGAGGCAGGTAGATCTCTGAGTTCAAGGCTATTCTGGTCTACCAAGTGAGTCTAGAACAACCAAAGCTACACAGAGAAACCCTGCCTTGAAAAACCAAAACAAACCAAAACAAAACAAACACTATCAATGAAACAAGTTCACGACAGAAATACTTCAAAGAAATGTACAGAATTATGATCTATAACTCCTAAACTATAGATAACTACCATTGCTATTTTCATGTGTTCTCATTTTCTATATGTGAACATATATATCCTTTAAAAAGCTACCTTTACTGAAGTATAATTTAATACAAAGCTTACCCACTGCAAGTGTACAATTTGGTCTCTGTTAAAGTTATTGGGATGTGCAAGTGTCACCAAAGTGAGTCTAGAACAGCCAAAATCCAGCAGTAATGCAACTTTGTCACCTCTAAATCTTCTACTATGCCTGTCTGAAGTCAGTCTGGACCCCTTACCTTTGGCCCTAGCCTTAGGCAACTACATATTTTTCTGTCTCTAGATTTATTTTCCTGGAAGTTTCATATAACTTGATCAATACAGTATGCACTCTGCTATATCAGGCTAACGCAGTATTTTTCAATTTATGTGATTTCAT